>NC_083455.1:24054560-24716787 GCF_023558535.2 Drosophila nasuta | reverse complement strand
TTTTCGGTCTTAAATATGCATAAATAAACGCAGTCTGGGCATGTGTAAACATGCATTTCCTTTTGTTGAAACAAAACTAATGAAATATTAATTGAATTGCCAAGCAGCGTTGAATTTTGCGTGACGCTTTAAAAATGCTTTAAAGTGATCGCGTTTGTTTTTATTGGCAGATTAAGCTAATCATTGTTTACGTCTAATAAACGCTATGCTAACACTTTTGATAATGCGATTCGTATAAAATTGAAATTGAAAATAGAAGTAATTAAGTTAGGTATTAATCTTAAAATATACTAAAGTAATGAGCTATATTCTGTATTTTAATATAGTACTACATTCAAAATATACCAAAGAATAAGTATTCCAGATTATCAGGCAAAGCTAAACAAAAATATTTCTTGAACATCCAAATTTCAGGAATCGTAAATATAATATATAATAAATTACCGAAATTCGACTCGATTTCAAAAATGATTTCAATCGGAGCAATTTAAAATTAATTTTGCTCAGCTCTATACAAATGCCAATTGTATACTTAAATTTTTAATTAAATAAGAGCATAAAACTTCATTCAAAAATATTTAAATTGTCTTACAAATAATCTTTATTTCATTATACTTACTGTATACTTACATATGATAATTACCATAGGAAATAACACCTAGTTCACGCTCAACTAAGTTGAATGAGATTTCAAATGTATAAAATGTAAATACCTGGAGTATGCTTCAATAAAATATAATTATATAAACGCATTTATTATAATTTATTTTTGTTTTATTTAGTGTCTAATAAAATTCAATATCGCGTGGATTTAGATATGTAAATAACTTGACTGTAGAAAATAATATTCAGTCCACGTTAAACTAATTTACTTTATTAAAATATTTATAAATAAATAAATAAAATAAATAAAAAATGACCTGCAACATGGTCATTAGACACTTGAGTTGAGCTAGACTTCAATTGAATAACATTGAAATACCTGAAGTGCGTTCAAAAATGTCAATGAATAACTTAATTAGTCTTTTTAAAAACTGCATTAAAATATAATTACGTATATGTATAATATTTTGTTAACTAACTTTTTACTTAACTTATACATAAGTTAAATCAGCTTATTTTCAGTCTTTTGATTTATTTTGCAAATGAGTTGACAGTATTTAAACATTTTTACTGCACGTTCAATTTATTTGCATAATGTAAACAGACTTATGCTTCACTTTCAATAAACTACTGAGTTTACATATATCGCAGACCTAATTTACGAGATAAACTAATTTCGTAATACAAAAAGTGGACAATACCTTTTGTGTCTGGCAACTGTTGTTAATTGAGTTTCACTTTCGTTTATGCCACAGAACATATCGGGACAAGTGGTGCTCATAACTGGCGGAGGCGGGGGCGTGGGACGTTTGATAGCGCTCAACTTTGCCAAGCTGGAGGCACGCATTGTCATCTGGGACATCAATCAAGAAGGTAAGGTTTGCTTTCGTTTACCATTCGTTGCGGGCAATTAACATCCACCAGCTAAGCACATGAAGCGCGTGAGCATTTCCAATTAGCAACTTAATGCTAGTATAGCAATCGCCGGGTTAAGGAACCCTCCGCTGTGTGTGGTGAAAGCGGAGCTGTTACATTTACAATTTGATGAGCTAACAAACACTTTGCTAACACTTTTGCAGCCATCAAGACAACCGTGGATCTGCTGGCCAAGCATGGCTATCACAATTGCAAAGGTTATGTGGTGGACATCTCCGATCGCGAACAGGTTTATCAACGTGCTGCACAGGTCACCGAAGAAGTGGGTCATGTCGATATCTTGATCAATAATGCGGGCATTGTGTGCTGCAAACCGTTCTGGGAACTTCACGATCGTGTTATTCAAAACACCTACAACATCAACATCATCTCGCACTATTGGACCGTTAAGGCTTTTTTGCCCTACATGATGCGTCACAATCGCGGTCACATTGTCACTGTCAGCTCCATCACTGGCATGTTGGGCACTTATGGCTGCAGCGATTATGCAGCCACCAAGTATGCCACGATTGGCTTCCACGAGAGCTTGTTGACCGACCTCAAGACGCATGGTTATGATCAAATCAACATGAGCTTAATTTGTCCTTATTACATTAATACGGGCATGTTCTCCGGTGTCAAGCCTCGCATGCAACCCATGCTGGAGCCGCAATACGTTGCCGATCGCATCGAAGGCGCCGTGCGACGCAACGAAGTCTGGTGCGTGCTTCCCAACTCCATTCGCCTCCTCACGCCGCTAAAGTGGTAAGAAGAAATGAAGTATTATTTTCTGGATTTACTTAAAGAGTGTTGGAATAATATTTGTTCAGAGTGTATATCAATTAGGTGCTAATATTTGCCAAAAGACAATTGAATATCTAGCGTGAAATTAAGACAAGCCTGTCTAAAACAAAAGCTTAAATGAGCATTTGTAATCGACCACTCATTATTAACTATGAACTATAAATTGTCTAAAAGTTTTTACTGTCCAAGAACAATACTTAAATAGGTCTATCGTAAAGTAAGATGTCTAAAAGATGTCGTTTGAATTTATAAGAAAAGTTTTTACTTAAATCTTAAATTGACTTTGCATAATCTATTTAAGCGTTGTTTTTAAACAGTAAAAACTTTTCTTATAAATTCAAATCATTTTCCTTGAGCTCTTTAACGACTTCGTTTAGGCATCTTAAAAAAGAAATTAAGATATTGAACAGTTCAGTGCACATTTATCGACTTATTTTTAATTAATGATATAAAAGCTTTTGCAATATGTTTCAAAATGTAGTTCAACAGTTCAATGAAAGTTTATCTACTTATTTAGAAGTAATTGTATACAATTTGAAATCCAAAGCACATAGATAGTACTTAATACATTATCAAGAAATATTACATATAAGCTCGACTCTTTTTGCATTTTCAATGCAGCACATAACTGATATACTCTCTTATAAATTTATGCATTATTTTAATTAAAATTCCTTATCTCTCACGCAGTTTGTTACCTGCCAAGATGTGCTGGGAGCTGATGTCGCGTGTGGTACGCGGTCCCGAGTCCATGATGATGTTCCAGGGACGTGGCCGTGTGGCACATGGCTAACTCTCCACATGACTTTCCATTTACAATCCTTACGTGTTTAGTTCTAAGTGTTAAAATGAGGCATTAATATATGGTTAAATAAAAATGTTGTAATCTATTTACTGTGCTAATCTCGCACTGTGGTCTGGTGATAATAATGTGGTGCCAGCTCCGTTAGCCACTCCTTCTTGATGACCGTCACATGATTCATGAACAGCTTCGTCGTCTGCAGCAATTCACCATAGACAACATACTGCGCCTGTGGCAAAGTGTAGAGCGTGGAATTTGGATGTATTGCCAACTCTGTGCCGCTGCTAATTTGTCTATAAACTCCCGAGTGATGAAGATACGCAACCTGGGTGAAGAATCCTGCTGTGATGCATTTGCATAGCAACTCCACGTCGCCCTTGCAGGAGAAGATGGGTATACCGTACTTCTTGCGGGCCAGATTGATGAGCTGCTCTCGCAATTCGCAGGCACGCTTCAGATTCCGATAGATCAAATAGTATTGTCCACAAAACTCCTTCGTCATGCCCTCCTCCACGAAGGCGGTATATATGTTGAGCAATGTTATCAAGTCTCCCTCGGCTACCTCGAAATGACGATGAGCAATGCGTCCACTTTGCTGAGCAGCGGCAGAAACGGGACGCGAGAAAATCGATTGCACCTGCAACATGGCAATGATAGTGATAATTTCCTCAGCGCAACCAAGTTTGCCCGACACATGCAACATCTTGGAGAGCATGGCAGTAAAGGGTAGCTCAGCAAGCAGAAATCCCACCGGTTTCGTCAGCTGTCCCTGCTCATCAAGGGCATCCAAGGCGTAAAGTGTCTCGAGAGCGGAGAGTAGATTCTTTGCAGGTGGCGGTGAGGGAAAATCAAAGCGTAGAATGTTTCCAATGCCCAGTGCTTTCAACTGCAACACAGCGCCACTTAGCTCGCTGCGACGCAGCTCTGGCGGCTGCCTGGGAGCCAATCCTTCGTAATCCTGCTTGGTATACAATCTATAAACTTTACCAGGACGCACACGACCAGCGCGTCCAGCTCGCTGTATAGCCGAAGCTTTGCTCACGGGCACAATCATTAAGCTGTCGCTACAGGTGGCGGGATTAAACCATTTGACTTTGGCGTAGCCACAATCAATAACGTAGACAATGCCTGGTATGGTAATCGAGGTCTCTGCTATGTTGGTGGCCAACACTACTTTGCGTACACCCTTGGCTGGTGTAAAGAACACAGCGAGCTGATCCTGACTGCTCATGCTGCCGTACATGGGCAGCGCTTTGAGCGTCGTGCATTCCTCACTAGCTATGTACTCTTTGATCAAGTCCAAGGCCTCCAGCACCTCCTCCTGGCCGGTGAGAAAGGCCAAGATGTCGCCAGGTGGCTCCTTGTGATGCAGCTTCCAGATGGTGGCCACCGTTTCGCGCACATAGTCGGCACAGGGTTCATTCAGATAGAAATGTTGCACAGCATGCATGCGTCCCTCAATGGAGAGCTTCACACTCACTTCTCCGGCTCCCGGCCAGCTAAAGAACTCACTGAAGAAGCTAGCATCAATGGTGGCTGAAGAGATGATCAGTTTGAGCTGGCTGCGCTTGCGCAAGATCTTCTTGAGCAGCCCCAGCAACATGTCCGTCAACATGTTGCGTTCATGCGCCTCGTCCACAATGATGACGCTGTATTGTGTAAGCAGCGGATCAGCGAGCAACTCACGCAGCAATATGCCCTCGGTGAGATACTTAATGCGCGTCTCTGGTGAGATACGCTCCTGGAAACGCACCGCGTAGCCCACAGTGTCACCCACAAGTTCTCCACGTTCTTGAGCCACACGATTTGCCAGCGTCACGGTGGCCACGCGACGTGGTTCGGTGATGCCAATGGTCCCCTTGCTATGCCAGCCCCATTCATAGAGATATTGCGGCACTTGGGTGCTTTTGCCACTGCCTGTTTCACCAACCAATATGACCACTTGATGCTGCTCGAGGCAATAAAGTATTTGATCGCGATACTTTCGTATGGGCAAACGTTCGCGTTGCTCGCTTAAACCCAGATTATGATGGGCGTTGAATACAAATGTGGAACTTTGGGGTTCCTCGATGCCTGCACTTTCATTAATAGCGTCGTCGGTGTCCGGTTTTATAAATTTAGGCTTAAAAGTTGCCATTTTCACTTGTAAATTGCAAAAATTATTTGCCGCCTCTACGTTTTCATACGTTTGCCGACGCGATTAATTTGCTATCGATGTCTCAGCATGTCAGCTGTTGGCTATCGCATAGAATTATTGCTTTGGCGATATATTGCACGATACAAATACGTTCCTGCATGCACGATATATCGCAAGACACAAGCACGTTCCTGCTTGCACGATATATCGCAGCACAAACAGTGTTGTTGAACGCATACAATTGGCGCGCAGTTGTAATATTCAAATTATTAAATGAAAATTTGGATGCCCACTAATAAAAATTAACATTTAATATAATAGTATCTAAAAAATTTGTAGCCTAATATGTTATTAAATAAAAAACAGTTCGCTTTCCAAACTCTTAAGTTAAAATTCATTGAATATCACTGATCCTAGTACGATTGCTCGTAGCATCTTTTAATCGAATTAAATAAAAGCCATGTTTTTTTCTAGACTTAAGTTCTTTATTTCAAAACTTTAAAATAATAAAAATATTCACTTAATATCACTGATTCTATAAATAAATGTACATTGTTAGTTTTAAAATTGTTTGTTTTTGTATTTTGTTTTTATTTATTTGTTTTGGGCGACTTGTGCCGCATTCGCTTGTGAACAGCAAATGGGCAACACGTTTTATAGGGGCACACAAGAATAATGAAACGTTGTTATTTATTTGTTTGTTTCTGTTGGTAATACTTATTAAATTAACTTACATAAGCTCTGTAATGCAATTTTACTTACGAGTTGACGAAAACAATTTCCTACACATACTTCGAGTATCAATCAAAATACAACTAAAAGCGACTGCATTTGCTATATGTATTTTATGCTTGACGAATGTGGAACTCTGTGCTCTCTGTTCAACTTCAGTGTACAATTGTTGCAACGTCTTGAACTTTGGGAATGTTTTGTATTTGTATTGTTTGAGGGGGGGGAACTTTCCATGAAAGTGCTTTTCGCTAGGTGCGTGCATCTAAATGTATAGTTATATTTTTCCTTTTTATATCTGGTATATATTGTATATATATATTTGTATCATTTTTCTTTTTGTTTTGTGAGTTTTTGTGATATATGTAAATTTGATTGCATTTTATTGTATTATTCGTTATCGTTAGAGAGTAATTTTCCCGATTTGTATATCATTTTTAACGGCATTTTAATGACTTATCAGCTATGGGTTTTCATTTTTTCGATCTTCAAGTGCATCCTTACATTTAATGCTAGAATGTTGCATTCATCTGTTGTACGATTCGAAAGAAATTAATATAAACAAAGATTAACTTTATTCATTCATTTTTATTTTTTGAACATTTGTGTTTTGATTACTATTTTTGTATATATAACATATTTTCGTATACTCTCTCTCAGATGTGCATGTGATCCTTGATTTATTCAAACTTTCCGCTGTCCATCGAAACTGAAAATAAAGCCCCTGCTAAAACATTAGAATTGGATTTTGCGGTATACATTTATACTAAATTGCATTTAGTTGTATTTGATTTTAATTAATATGTAATTTCAATTTGTTTTGGTTTTCTTCTTTTTCTTTTTTGGTTTTTTGGCTTGTTATTCCCTAAATATACATATAATTATGTTTGTATTTAAAACATGACCCACTTTATATTATTTTAATGAGTTAACACTCTATTGGTTTTTGTTTTTTTTAATATATATTTATTTATTGGGCCATAAAACGATTTTAGGCTACAGTAAAATATTTTCAATACTCGCTGCGAAGCTTAAGTCTTAACTGTGTGTAATTAGCTACAATTAATGTGTATAATTTCGAATTCGAAAACTTTTTGCATAAAGTTTTTCTTTTGCATTTGCTAAAAAAAACTCATCAGAAGAATGCTGGTGTTTTCAGAGATGCTCGTAAGTATAGTTTTGTGTTATTTATTTAGTTATTCATAATTTTTTTGGTTTCTTGCTTAGCAGTCTAAAGAGTTGAAAAGCATCAGTAGAGATTTTTAATTGCTGTAAAAGCGTTATTTGGTTTTTTGTTGTAAGCGTAAAATACAATACATACATATAAAGAAACTATTATTGTTACCAGAAGAAAGCTTTCAGTGTGGTTTTTGCGAAGAAGGCGACAGCAGACCCCACGACCTTTTAGCCAATTTAAATATAGCTGGGACACCAACAATCAAAATATTTGAATTTCAATTGGTATATAAATTATCGAATTTCAATTGGAAAGTGTATTGCTAAACAGCAAAAATGTATCTATCGATAACCATCACCTTGCAAAAGGAAATAATCGACTCTAGCAGCTTTTCGCAACTCGCGCGATCAGTGTTGTTAAGTGTGTGTGAAGTGAAAAAGTGAAAGTGTTTTGGTGTCCGCGCGCAATAAGCCTTTTTAATCCGTTTTGTAATTGTTTAAAGCCTAAAATTCAATAATTTGATGGTTCCCGATCTCGCTTCGATTTGCTAATATTGGTAAGCATTACTTTTACATCTCATATCGTATCACATGCTTTGCATTTTACCGGCTGCTTAATACGTGTCTATGTGTGTGAGTGTATGGGTGTGTATTTTTTTTTGGCGCTCCTAAAAGTGAGTCTAGGTTTACAGCTTGTCAAGTTCCGTTGGTGGTTCAGTTGGACTTATAGGCGACATTTCAACGCTGTCGAGCAGCGGCGTTTTCTCCTCGCTGCAGCAGCTGCTGCCCCCTGGCGCATCGTCCATGTCCATGACAAAGATGCGTGACAATTCAGCGCCGCTTAGCGTGCGTCGCGATGGTGACTCATCCAAAGAACTGTTATCCTCGGCGGCAGCGCTGCCGCTGTTGCTGCTACTGGTGCTGCTGCTGCTGGTGCTGCTCGTGTTGGCAGCGCTGCTGTTGCTGCTGCTAATGTTAAGCGCCTGATCGAGAGATTTGGAGGGTGTGCGATAGCTGGGCGTCTTATTGTTGTTGGCAGTTGCTGGAGCATTGTGGGAGCTTAAATTCGTTTGGCAGGTGAGCGTGGCCAAGGATGTTGTGGTCTTAATATTGGTCGTCTTCAGGTGATTTATGGAACAGCTGCTCCAGCTCAGTTTGCTGCTGCGCTTTGGCGGCTGCAGCTGCTGCTGCTGTTGCTGGTGGTGTTGTTGCTGCTGCTGCAGCAGCTGCTGCTGATGATGATGATGATGTTGTTGTTGTTGCTGTTGCTGTTGATTATTGTCATCATTGAAGCTCATTTCATCTTCACTGCCGCTATGTGTATTATTGATAGCCGTCTGCTTGAGTCGCACCAAATGGCGCTCAGAATACGATTTACGCGCATCCATGACACGCAAATAGTCGGATGATTCACCCAGATCTTCGCTCTTGGAGCTGCAATAGCGTCGCGAAGTGTGACCAGAGCCACCCGAGCCACAGAAGCTTGTGGTCACACTCAACATTTGCTGGCTGCCGCTAAGCGAACGTCGACTGCCCTGCGTCGAACAGCAGCCGCTGCTTTCGTAGTGATTGTCACGCAGCGAACTCGGCGAAAGCCGAGCCGACGAATGCGGCGAGTGCGAAGAGTGCGGCGAATGTGCCGAGTGCGTTGAGTGCGGCGAATGTGGCGAATGATTCGGCGAATGTTCGAGCAGCGAATCGTTGCTTTTGGCAATGCGATTCTTGCGATAGAATTTACTATCACGCCATAAAGTTTGACGTTGACTGGAACCGCTGCCAACTACCGCTGCTGCTGCGCTGCCTGTGCGCTGCAATTCCATGCTGCCGCCACTGGAATTGGGATAATTTGTGGGCGAAGTCTCTTGACAGCAGCCACTCGATGAAGTTTTGCTTATGCGAAACGAGGCATGCGTCAATTTCTTATACTTCTCGCTCTGCATATTGACGCGATTGTCGGAATGCGTGCGATCGGACATCGGTAGAAAGGCATTATCAATGCGTCGCTCCTCCTCGAGCGAGCGAAAGGCCAAACGATTCACGTGCTTCAGATGCTGTTTGTCCGCGTTGGAACTGCGCTTGGGTGACATGTCCTCGAAGGAGCTGACACGATACTTTTGCGAGAAGACCTCAATCATGCTGGAGCGCTTAGAAGGCGATGTGGTATAGATGGAATTCTGATCATTCACAAGTATTTTGGGCGGATCAAATTGTTGCTGTTGCTGTTGCTGCAGTTGTTGCTGCTGTGGCTGTTGCTGTGATGTGGAGGCTATGGAGGAATTGCTAGAATTACTCGTCGCAGTCACGAGTATTTTGGGCGAGAGGGAAACAGGAAAATGCTGTGGTCGCATATTGCCCAACGAACCGCAACCGGAGCCCGATGAAGTCGAACCAGTACCGGACATGGCATCATCAATATGCAGAAAATTGCTAGGGGAACTTTCGCGACAAGGCGACGAAATCGCCGAGTCCTGAGAGACCATGCTCCGGGGTATGGTGGCCAGCTCCAAGCAGGTCTCATTGCCATTACCGGATGTGGTGGCAATGATGATGTCCTCGACGCCCTCGTCGATGGGCGAGGAGATGGACTGAAAGCTGCTGAGACGTATGCTCGACGAACCGATGGACAAATCATTGTCGGTCAGCGAGCCAAAGGCCGAGTCCTGCGATGGATTGCTACGGCCGTATTTCAAACACTTGAGCGAGTATTCCAGACGTCGACTCTTCGAGTTCTTGTAGTTGCACATGTCGGCTGTCAACTGATGATTGAAGGAGGCCGCCGCCGCAGCCGTTGATGTTGCCTGCAAACGTTGCCCGTTGCCACTTGAGCCACTGGCAACGACAGCAGCAGCAGCAACAGCAGCAGCCGAGGCATCATCTGGCATCGCTGTCAACTGTAGCTCCTCCTCGACAGCCACCTCGACTTCCTCAACGTCCACCTCGTCCTCTTCGGTGTCTCGGCCCTCGGCGAGCAACACATTCAAATTGCTTTGGCTGCTGGTGCTGCACCGTATCGTCGGCTGTGTGGTGGGCGGCAGCTCTTGGGCGACGCTGTTGTCATCCGAGTAGAGTGTGGCGTGGTCACAGTAGTGTATGGGAGATTCACTTGCCTCATACTGCTGCCTGTGCTGGGTGCGTGTAAACGATGACGAGGCAGAGGCGGAATGCCAGTGCTGGTATCGTTGCAGCCGCTTCATGTGGCAACTGCTGCCGCTGCCGCTGCCACCTACGACAATCTCTTCGAGCAATCCCTCCTCCGAGTCGCTTGATATGTCAAATGAGTCCATTGTTCGGCTGATGCTGTGTGTGCAAGGCGAGAATAACAATCAAAAAGCCAAAACAAAAAAAAAAACAACAATAGTAGAGCTTATAGAGTAGTGCTTGAGAACTATACACAGAGAGAAATTTACGCGTTCAAAATTGAAGTATGCAATTCTTGAATATAATTTGAAGTTTAAGTTCTTCAAAAAATAGTTATTGTTTTTTGGCTTTAAAATTGAAGAACACCATTCTTGAATATAATTTGAATTTTAATATTTTCTATTTTTAATTGTATGTTCTTAAAAACGTGTTTTTTATATAAGAAATTTTTGTTTTACGTTTTCGAAACTAGAATTTTGCAAATCGAGAGTTTCAATCTTTGCTCAAATTAAAAAACTTTAAAAGTAATATTAAAAAAAAGAATAACTTAAATTTGCAAAATTTCTAAAAACCAATTTCAATTTAAAAAATAATAATTTATTTGCTTTTTAAAGGATAATAATTCCAATTTATAAAACCCAATTTGAATTCATAAAATAATATTTTATTTTCCTTCTTAAGAAACAATTTAAAATCAATATAATTTCGATACTTTTGCATTTTTTAATTAAGCATATAAATCTTGCTTTTAGAACGCATTTTTCTCGCTGTGTAGCTTCCAGCATGACTTGACTTGGCTTCGATGCAGGTCACGATGCCGTTGTTCGATGTGGTTGTGGATCAGCATCGATATTGGATGCCTATGGCACCTGATTCTATTGTTCCCTCTCTTGCTCTCTGCGTGTGAGTGTTTTTGGGCCATTCAATAGTAAATATGCGCTGTGAATATGCATGTGAATGCGAGTGTGAGTTTGAGTGTTTGTGTGAATGTGTATGTTGGGTGTTTATGAATGCATGAAGTTGGGCGTGCTGCAGTTGAAGCATCAATTATAATACCATGTACCACGTGCAATTTGCTTTGTTCCTAAAATCTGATTAACCTTAGACTCTTGTTGAAATACCAGAGAGTTTTGTGGTGCTGACATTTCAAAGCAGAGCTGGTTAAATATGCAACTAGCTTGTGTACTGTATTCTCTACTTCACAATTAAATTACTTGCTCGAGTTTCTTTATCAATTCTTTATTTTCAAATTCAAGAAAAAGCTAGCAATAAATACTTTAAGTTTAAGTTCCAACTGCATTTGCTATATAATATTTCTTTTGCTCATTTCAGTTAGTTGACAACGGGAATTCTGCTTTGTTCTTTACAACTCTAAAAAGGATTTTACACATAGATTTGTATCTTACAATGAAATGCGGTGAGTTAAGCTTTATAACAATTAAATACATAATTAAACGAAGAAGCACACTTCGAATAGTGTGACCAAAGAGTTTAAAGAAAACGTATTAAAAAGAACACTTAAAAAAGCCTTCCATGCTCCTTTATTGACTAAGTAAAATAATATACTTATGCGTTAGACAAACGTGCATATTGACTAAAAACATTTAAGCAGCATAATGGAAAAAGTTACAAATTGATAATCGAAAAACTAAATTGAGAAAAAAGTGTGGCCTTGCTTGGAGTGTGAATCGGGGTCAGAAATGTTAGCAGGGATTATTCGATTGAAATGTATTTTGTGTTGTGTTTTTTTTTTTGGTTTCTTTGCTGGCTAAGTGTGGTGCATTTTGCTGAGGTGGGCGGTGGTGGTGGGCGGTGGTGTTGTGTGGAGGCCGCTGGTGGTTTTTAGCATACAAAAATTTGCCACTTACCACATTGTTTTTCATTTTTTATTGCAAAACACAACAACAAATTAGTTTGCTTTGTTTATGTGTTTTTTGCATTTCTCTTTCTCTTTTTTTTTTCTGACTTTTTTCCTTTTTTTGGGTACAAAAATTGCATTTTGAGTACAAAAAGTTGTTGTGATTGATACGGCTTTTCGTATATATATATAAGGTAATTTCATGTTTTATTCATTTCATTTTGTCATTTTGTTTTGGTTGATCGAGAGAGTTTTACACTTTTGTAATTTGTAATTGTGAGTGATTTGTTGTGAGAGTTTTGTTTTTTGTTTTTTTTTTTCATTTCTCTATATTATTTGCATCTTTTGTTGGGTTGTTTTTTTTAGTTTGTTTTTTTGAGTTGGTTTTTTTTTTTTTGGTTTTGGTTTGGTTGTTGAGGTTGTTAGAGTTTAGTACATACGAAAGACTTCATAGGGCGCAGGCGGAACACTGTAGTAGTTAGTTCGAACGGGTTATGTAAATAAACAAATGCAGAAATGCAACAATTTGTAAATCATAAATAAAACACACACGTATGTAAGATAAACAAAAATGAACGTTGATAGACATTCAAGAGCTGATCTGTATGTATCGATGATGTATAGATGAGGCTTGTGTAACTGCAACTGGTTCATTTTATTTATCATTTTTGTTGGGTTCGCAACACTAAGACATATATAAAGTATATAAACATATTTATAAGTAGTAGTAGTATGTAGAGTTGAGTTTTTTTTTTTTTGGTAGAGAGAAAGAGAGAGTAAACATTGCATACAAAATATACTTTAGTTGAAAAATTCCTCTACTACAAAGAAGTTATTATTTATATATGTATATATATAGTATATATGATATTTTATATAAAGACATGCGATTTTTTTTTTTGATTTAGGCAGCAAAAAGATAAATTTACACTGAGAGAATAGAGATAGAGAGAGAAAGATGCTTAAAATATACATGAGCAACGACGATGTGAATTGGACATTTGATACATATACATATATACATATATTATTTATATATATATATATATATATATACTTGTATATATTGCATGGTAGTTTGCCTTTTCCTCCTCGCCTCCTGCTTATTACTTAATTACATTCTTGTCTTGTATGCATAATTTTCAAGCACTTAATACTGACAGCGCAGACACTCGCATATTGTCTCAGTCGAGAGCTGGCATCGCTCTTCTGTCCCTGTCTCTGTCTCCGTCCCTTTCACTCTCTCTCTTTCTGTTGGCCAGAGCATTACCATAATTACCGCAGGCACGCACAGCAAAGTACACAGACATAACGGACAGACACACACACACACACACAGACGCACATTTAAACTTATATATGCACAACACACATACACACACACACTCACATTTATGTAGTTTATGACGCCATTTTTTTGTGCTCTCATTTTGTGTTAGTTGCCCGCTTGTGTTCACCTTTCTGTTGTCTTCTTTTTTTTTTTAATTTTTTGCTCGTTTTATTCAACACATCATTCTAAGTTACACACTCATTTGGGCAGCATTTGTGTATGCCACAGTACATGTATGTGTGTTGTGTGTGTGTTTGTGCGTCACAGTGTGCTTCTTTATTAACCTGAAAATGCACTAAGCAACCTGCAGGCGCGCTCTCAGCTAAACAAAGGTCTCCAACGTAGACCTCTTAAAAAAAAAGGCATTATTCCGCATACAAATTTAACTCTGCAAAAGCGCAATTCTAAACATTTTCTAAAAGCAGGAATTTCCGTTGGATTCTCGCTCTTGCGGCTAAGCTACTCTAAAAAAGGCCATCCTCAACAAGGGCTCTTCTAAATTAATAAAATGATACTATTATGGCTACAGTATTTATATTCTAGGCTGTCCTATGTATAAGCAGGAGTTTAGATATGAATTGAATTGAATTGAATGATATTTAAAATTCTTTATACATCATGAAGTGCCTAAGATTTGTCGCTAGATTTTAAAATAATTATTTGTGAAACTTTCTTTACGTTTTATTTTAAATTTGCTCCAAAAATAAAAGGATTCTATAAGTATGTTAGATATGGTCTTCAGCTTAAAGGAGAAAGACAAGTTTTTTTCTATATAAATATTTCTTCAAATATGCATTTTATTTAAATTCATGAGCCTTCCTAAACAAACTTTAAAATATGTATAGATTCCAGTCTTAATTCATCTAAACTAAAAACTGCAACTACATTTATGTTAACTCAAAAATTTCTAACTATGTCATGCACATTTCTAAAACAGTCACTGCCAACATATCACTAGACTATATAAACCTTTATAATCCGTCTTTAAAGCGCCCTCACAGATTTGGTGAGTGGACAGACACATTACTTCTTCTTTTTTTTATAGGCCAAACAAAAAATCCTGAGCAATGACATATAACAGAGAGTACGACGATGACCATTTGCCGAGAACTGTTTTAATGCGTTGATGAAGAGATTTTGTGTAATACGAGTATGTAATTGCTTGTGTGCTAGTGTGAGTGTATGTGTGTGTGAGTGTGTCGAGTGTCTTGTTTTGTTTTGGTGAGCTGCATTTTGCTATGGCAGTGAGACGATAAAAAAAATACCAGAAAACAAGGTTTGTTGTGAACACTTACCCAGTGCGTCGATCATGCGGCGTCGAGGGTGGCGTACAGGGTGAACTTGCCTCACTGAACGAGTTGCCCAGAGAGGCGCATTGTCGCTTCTTAACAGCGTGCAGCAAATTCAGCGTAGAACGGCTGAGGCTCGGCTTGATTGTCTGCAAAGGAGAGAGATGAGAGAATAGTGAACATTTCACAAAGGCTGGGGTTTTAATGAATTCACAGTCTATATATGATTTATGATTATTTTTTAAACAAATTTTCAGAGACTAAGATATTTCATAGTGAAAAAAATGCGGGATTTTAATAAAGTGTCCGTCTAATTATTATTTATTTATTAATTTTTATTAAATCAATTTTCAGTCAAGCCATTGGCAGCTTGCATAACTATACAGCTAATGTATTTATTGAGTCTAAAACATTTCACAGTTCAAAAAGGCTGGGTTTTTAATGAATTCCCAGTCTAAGTATGACCATGATTATGTGTTATGATTATTTTTTAAACAAATTTTCAGAAAATCTATTGAAAGCCTGAAAATTAAGAGAACTAATGTTGTTTTGAGTCTAATTGTCCGTCTAAGTATTATTATTATATTATTAACATTATTATATTAAATCAATTTTCAGTCAAGTTATTAACAGCTTGCATATTCATAGAGCTAATGTAGTTTTTGAGACTAAAACATTTCACAGTGCAAAGATGCTGGGTTTTTAATGAATTCCCAGTCTAAATATGATTTATGATTATTTTTTAAACAAATTTTTAGTCAGTAATATAGTTTTTGAGACTAAGCCTATGATTTATGATTATTTTTCCAACAAATTTTCAGAGAATGTATTGAAAGCTTGACAATTAAGAGAACTAATGTAGTTTTTGAGACTAAGATATTTCACAGTGAAAAAGGCTGGGTTTTAATAAATTGTCCGTTTAACTATTATTAGTTTATTATTATTTATTAAATAAATTTTTAGTCAATCCATTGATAGCTTGCATAATTATAGAGCTAATGTAATTATTGAGACTAAAACAGTTCACAGTGCAAAAGGGCTGGGTTTTAAATGAATTCCCAGTCTAAGTATGATTTTTTAATCAAATTTTCAGTCAAGCTATTTACAGCTTGCATAATTATATAACTAATTAAGAAATTAATGAATTTTAATAAAAATATTTTTATGTAATGTTTATTGGATAATCAAGGGAAGGAAATTTAATTTACTTACACTGAAACAGGGACCACGCAGCTCGCGCAAATCGATGCTGCGAAATAGATCGCATAGGACTAGGTCCTCAACGGAGGGACAAACGCCGCTAGGCGGCTCAAAGATAATACCTAATATGTCCAGAACCTGTAAAAGAGATGCGCATAAATTAAGCTGCTCTTCTAGAAAGTGGTATTTAATGTGCCTCTGCTCACCTGGCCAATTTGTGGATAATGCTGCAGCTCCATTTCGAGCACCCGCATGGACGGTTTCGGTGTGGTCAGCTCCTGGCCGGTGCACATTTCGTAGAGCAGATGGCCAAAGCAAATGATGTCGACATTCTCGATTTCCGTTACGGAACGCGACCACGTCACGGCATTGTTGCGCGAACTGAGCCCCAGCAGGCCATTCTCAAGGCCCGATAACCTTTTTTGAGCGAGAATGAGAAACAAAAAGGCAAAAACCAACCATTAAGATAGTCCAAAAGGGAAAGAAGAAAATGCATAATTAAATGTTGAACCCGCCCATAATGATAACGCTCATTACTATTCGCCACGTTCTACTCTTTTTTTGTTTTTGGCCAACATGTGTGCCAGGTTTTATGAGCCGGCAAAATGTGTGTGCCGTTGTCACATGGCTCAAACTTAATATGTTAATATATTACAATTCTCACGCCGTTGCGGATTAAGAGAGCCTTCGGGTCGACAATGACATAAAAAAATAAAAGCAAAAGCGAGCAGTATGCGATATGTTACTTAGTCAAGCCTAAAGAGCGAACATTACATGAGCATTAAATGAGCATTTTCGCTCGGTTGTGTGTTTGTATTTTGCCTTTTCCTTAGCCGTAGCCCAATTATCCTGAAACTATAATAGCTTTAGCTTGGCATTGTAATTCATAGGCAAATGATTATTTAAATGTCATTTCTAAATGCCAACTATGTAAATTGGGTCGCCTGAACTTTCAACTTTAATCGACTTCTATAAAATATCCTTTTTCTATTCGTGTCGAGTGTGTCGTCGTCCGGCCCCCAAAAAAACACACACACACGCCCACATCGTTGGAGGAATATTTTGCAGCATTTATGTAATAAAATGGCAAAACGCTGAGAGCGTTTTATATATTTTATTTTTTGCCACACACACTCGCACATCGCAAGTGGGTGTTTTGGGTTGTGTACGGATTGTCGCCTGCTTTGAATCGCCCTGAATATAGTAAAACTGTGCGAGGGACAGCAACAGCAACAACAAAAAGGTAATTTTAGATGCATTTATAATGCCTTGAAAATAGGCAGCGATTTCGTTTGAATTGCTTTTAATTTGGCATTTATAGTATTTGATAGGCTGCCTTTAGTGAAATGATTATGCCAAAGAATATGCGATAGCAATACCTTGATTGCACTGCATTGTTTCCGATCAAAAAAAAGAGGAATTCAATGATGGAGAAATCGATTTTATTTTCTATACTCTTTTTTTTTTGGGTCTCGCTGCGTAGCAACAGCCATTAGGCAAATTAATTTACAGTCTAGTGATTGCTGTGAACTCACCTGGCTGCACCATTCTGTAGTATGACATTGCCGCTGTGTAGATGGCCATGAAGTGGAAAGCCGCGCTCCTTCAGGAAGAGCAACGCCTCCAGTATCTGGCGGCCCAAACGCTGCACTTGGCTAACGGGCAGACCATTCGGTTTGCGTGTATACTTGCGCGCCCAAGGCTCATTCCATTGGGCCTGATATTTGAGGAATAGAAGGGTTATTAAAAGAGAAGACTTTATTAAATGATTAAATCCCACCTTGTAGATGAGATCCTTGAGACTGCCGCGCGAATTGAAGGGCGTCACCAGGCAGGCATAGTTATGCGAGCTGTTGCGCAAGAAGCCCAAATCGAGCACGGGATAGATATACGGATGATGCAGTGAACCGAGCAGCTCCATAAGTATATCACGTGCACTCTCATTCGGCGGCAGATCCTCAAAGGCCACGCAATCTGTGGGCAGCGGCAACAGCGTCAGCAGCCGATCCGTGCGTACCTAAAATGAAGATGGAAAGTAGCATTATAATGAGGGAATAATTGTATGAAGATTGCATTTAGAAGAACATTAGACTTTTTTCTTTAAAAGGGATCTTTAAAAAAAGATGGAAAGTCATATAATGGGGGAGTTTTGTAGGAATTGATTAAAATATGGAAGTTAGGAGAGTATAAGATCCCTTGCTTATAGCTTGGTAAAATAGAAATGAGAAGTAGCATTATAAAGAGGGAAGAATTCATAAGAAGATTGAATTTAGAAGAACATTAGACCCTTTACTTTTAGAAAATTAATTAGGGTTCTTGAACTTAGTCAAATATAGGTGAGCTGTATATTTATAAAGAAAGAGTTTTGTAGGAATTGAATAGAAGATTGAATTTAGAAAAACATTAGACCCTTTACTTTTAGAATGTTAAAGAGTTTTGAAAGAATTGAATGAAAGATTGAATTTAGAAGAATATTATACCCTTTTCTTTTAGAAAATTAAAAAGGGTCTTTAAATTTGTCAAAATTCAAATATGCAAACCAAACAAAATGAGATATTTCCTAAGCTAGAAAGCTTACTATTCTTAATCATCAATCATTATTTAAGTCGATTTTTATCAAGCTTTCACTTTTTAACAAAAAATTGTAAAGGGTCTATTGCAGTCAAAGATAGATTGTAACTTTTTTAATAGTTTACATTGTGGATCATAATGCTAACTTTTTTTAGCCATCAAACAATATTTGAGTCGATTTTTTTTAAACCTTCACATTTTAAATAATGTAGGAAAGGGTCTTGTGCAGTCAAAACTAGACTGTAACTTTCTTAATTGTTTACAATAACAATTTATAGTATAGCTTGTAATGATTGTAGATCATAAAGCTGACTTTTCTTATTCATCAAAAAATATTTGAATCGATTTTTTTAGCTTTCACTTTTTAAATAATGTAGTAAAGGGTCATGTGCAGTCAAGACTAGACTGTAACTTTCTTTATTGCTTACAATATCAAGGCAATTTTTATAGTATAGCTTGTAATGATTGTGGATCATACAGCTATCTATTCTTACTCAGCATCTATAGATGAATCAAAGGGTCTTTTGCAGTCAAGGCTAGACTGTAACTTTCCTAATTACTTTCAACAATGTAATGTTAATAGTATAGCTTGTAATGATTATGGATTAAGAACTTAGAGACTATGACTTACCGATGCATCGTTGACCAGAAACCAGTTCTTGCCGTGCCTTGAGCCAATCTCATCCAGATGTGCAATCACCTCGTAACGCCCATTGGCGCTCTGTATCCACTCCTGTGTGGCATTCAGGGCTCTTTCCCGTTGTGCTCGCTCTCGGGGACTGCGCTCCACAATGCCATTGCCGCTGTCCAGTGCCGAATATTGATACTTGATGTTGTTGGGTCTGCAATATTATGAACGCTCAATTAGTTTTTCCTCTCTTGCAAATTGATTTCATTTTCAGTTTTATTTGGAAAAGGAATTCAAACTATGAAAATTCAAAGAGGAACTAAGTTGTACTAATCATCATTTTCGACATTCATGATACTGTTATTATTATTATTATGATTTATGTACATTATTTAAGCGCTCATTAAATTCAATGAGTTTTTAATGAAAGCTCCACATAAATTTACCCCTTTTCTGTTTTGTTGTTTTGTTGTATTTAATGCGCATCGTGTTTTTTTGGAATTGGTCAACTAATTTACATAAAACGACCGCACTTAAAAATTCAACAAAATAAAGCGAAGATAAAGCATTTCAATTTGTAATGTCCCCACTTGACCCGTTCGCTTCGCTTCGGTTTGATTGCTTACGCACAATTCTCGCTCCCCTTTTTGTTTAATTTATTTAGTAATGCATTATCTGATGCCTGCATAAATAATTGTAAAAAGCCTTTAAAGCCAGTCTCTCTGCGTGTGTTTGGTCGAATTTCCAATTTAATTTAATTGCACTTGTTTGGAAGTTTCGAATATGATTTTGACAGCATGGTTGACAAAGTGCGGTTAGCCTTGTACTGTGTTCATAGGTGGAGAAAATCAGGCGAGCTTGGCTGAATTTAGATTGATTTTATCAAATTATAGAATAGATTTAATTTAGATAACTCTAAAGAGATTAACTACGATTTCTGGGAAAGAAAATCACTTTTTGTATACATTGATTCCAAATTATAAATATAAAACAAAAGTAGAAGGAATTTGGAAATTTTATATTCTTCAAATAAGTGTTGAATAAAAAATTTTGAACTATTTTTTATGCTTTCATCTTCAAATCCAGTTTTATATACTGAAATATCAAATTAAGAGAGCACAACATTAAATAAAGTTTGCAAGTCCGATTATAATGCCACAATGATAATAATTTTCCTATTTTAACCACGAAGGAAGGAAAACCATTTTTTGTATAGATTGATTCCAAATTTATATAAAAATTAAACAAAAATAGAAAGAAGTTGTAATTTTAATAATGTCCGTCATCTGTTCATCTTAAAATCAAGTATTCAATAAAGAAATTTAAAACTATTCTTCTTTATCTTTTCATTTTCAATTCAAGTTTCAAAAATTTCAAATAATCTTTGTCTACTAAAGCACAACATTAAAGATAGTTTGCAAGTCTGATTATATTTATGCCACAATGATAATAATTTTCCTGTTTTAACCACTATTCTCTACAGAAATTTTCCAAATTTTAAAACATAAATTTGTGCTTTACATTTTCTCAACTTCCTCCTAGTCAACTACAAGTTGTTTTCAATGAAAATTCGAGAATAACATGAAATTCCGATAGCATAAATTTGTTGTGTAGTAGATTCGTCAGGGACAAAGGTTTGACCAAAATATGGTAATAGCTGATGCTTTATCAGCATGCACAACACATGTCTAAACCATTTTCACTTGACCACATAGAACATTGTCAAAGGCCACACGACAATTGTTGCACAATTTGCAAAGTTTTTTTTTGGCCATAAACAAGCTGGCAAGCAGGCAAGCAAGCAAGCGAGCATTTGGCATGCCATTGACATGCAAGCCGCATTCAAATTGAACACCGAAATATAATAAAAACTTGTTGAAAAATAATTTTCACAGAGCAGCAGGTGAGAAAAGCCTCAAATTCAAACAAGTAACAAACGAAAGGGGGGCGAATGAAGGTCGAGTGGATAAGAGTAGAAAAGTTGGCCAAATAGAGTTGCCAAAAATCCAAAGAGTGAAAGACTGAAGCTTGCCAAAAAACTAAGTTGAGCTGTCGACAGCGACAGCGACAGCGATAGGGAATTGGAGACGAAGATAGAGACAAAACCTGCCTGCACAATGGCGCAGCGGAAACGGAAGCAAGAGTTTAGCATGTTTTCTCTGTTCTTGTTGTGTTGTTGTGCACAATTTATTATTTGTTTTTTTTTTGCAGAAGAGCATAAAAACACGAAGAAAAAATTGTAAGTGAGGGTCTGTGGAGGGGTTTGTTTTTTCTGTTTTGCAAATGCAAATGCAAAGTGGATAAACTGAAACTGAAAAGGAAAAGGAAAGCGTGTCAAAACGAAAGCAACTGCAGTGTCTCGAGTTGCTGCGGCTTAATTGTGTAGTAAAGAGGCTAAAAAGAAGTGACAAATAAAAGAAGGAACGTTAACAAAAACACACCCACACACACACAGACAAACTCAAGTGGCACATTCACTCACACACGTATACATAGAGAAGAGGCAGGCTCATGAACAAACACTTACAGGCCACTCAATCAAAACAGAGCGAAGGTTAAGCACATCCTCGGGTTAAGTTTAGCATGTGTTTGAAAATTTAATAAGGCAACAACAGCAGCAAAAGCAGCAGCAGCAAGCTGCCTTTGTCTGTCTCTCTCTCTCTCTCTCTCTTTCTCTTACTCTCTGTTATAAAAGTTGGCCAAAGAGACAGAGCTACATGGCTTTCATAGCTGCGGCCAACGTGGCGTATGCGGCATGTGGTCGAAAGTTTATTGCGTCAAAGAGAGAGAGAGAGAGAGAGAGAGAGGGAAACAAAAATGTGTAAAGCCATTGCAAGGCTGACAAAACATAGCGCAGCACTTTCACTGACTTTTTTTTTTGGTCATGTGCGCCTTTTAAATGCATCGCTTGCGCTTTGGCCAACGGTGCGTATGAGTAACACTTTTTTGTTGCACTCTACAGTTTATTGTGCTCCGCACTTTGTTGTTGTTTGTTTTTGCTTTTGCCCGTTAAGTGCCTCAACCTTGACAACTACAGCATATAATATATGAATGTATGTGTGCAATATGTACGATGTACAAACTTGTACATAAATGCAGTTTATACTCGTATTTATTTAAGCTAATTTTAGCAAACCTCTTTTTTGCTGCAGCTGCCGAAAGCCATTAAAGTAAATTTTTTTGTTTTGCTCATCCCGTACAAAAAGGGGAGCGAAGGGCGCATTGCTCGACAAATATTTGCACAACACTCGACACACTTGCGTTAGGTGTGTGTGTGTGTTTTGGCTGTGTGTGTGTTTGTGTAAGGGAGAAGACTTGGCTCGTTAGGCAAGCCAAAATATTGGCAGAACAATGAAATTGAGCTGCGCAACAAAGCCAAAAAGTGCGATTAAAAATACAACTTATTAAGTGAAAAAGAGAGTCAAGGCTTTTGGTAAAAAAGTAGTTGATAAAATAGTATTAAATGGCAAAATAATTGAAAGAAAATGAAATTTATTTTATTAAGTGGCCAATTAATTTCCATTGAAATCGATTTATGTCGGGGACAAGTGGCAAATTATAAGCGCAAATGTATGCCAAGGGAATACACACACACACACACACACACACACATACGAATATTATCTTTTGATATGTGAAACTCATAAATATCTTTTTCGAAACTGCAACTGAAGCCAGCAAAGTTCGGTTGCTTTGCGACCTTGTGTGGCGCGTGTGGCGGCAACAACCTTCTAAAACGGAACGAAAACAGAGCTGAATCTATAAAAATATGTGTGTGTACAAGTATATATTGCTATGGCAATACGTGAACACGCAGCAGATGCTGCCACACTTTCGCTTTGCTCTCTTTCAGCTGCTGCTCTTGCAGCTCAGCTCCATAATTAACGTGCTCGAGTGTGAAATTTTTTATTGCATACTTAGCAGCGCCGCATTTGGGTATAGGGGTATTTTGAATGTGTGTGTTTGTTAGTGTATGTGTGTGTGTGTATCGATGCTCGTTAGGCACCCGCACACACACACATACATATGAGAAACACATCGCATCGCATCGAGTCGAGTTGAATTCGCGCACACAACACACAAATAGATGCCGTTCCAGCAGACGCACGCGAACAGAGACTTACGCTCGCTTGCACATTCATCACACGGCTCAGCACGCGGCAGTCGAGTGCCAAACACACACACACCAATACATAGACAGACAGGTATTCAACAGCACACTCAACACATACACAGGGCAGGGACTTTCATCAATGCGCGGCAACATTTCCTCTTCGTTTTTTTTCGCGAGTGAAATTTTCCAAGTTGATAATTTAATTTGCAATTTTTGTGCTTTGCGTCTAATTTGAGGAATTTCACCTTGGCAACTTTTCACTGCATTTTATCATCATATTTAATTTCTATACATAAAAAAAGAGTGACTTTGGTTTGGTTTTTATTTTGCGCCATGTGGTTTTTACCCCCTTTTTTAACATAATTTTGATGCTGGTCAAAGAGTTTTTCTCTTTGTTCATTATTCACCCATGATAACGTAAAAGCAAAATATTAATAATATTATTATTGGTTGATTATCAAGTTGTTTGTATCTGTTTTGGTTTTGTTTCGTTGTTCGTTTTTCAAAGCAAAAGCATTCACAACGTGTTTGCTCTTCCAAGTTCAAATTGTACAGTGTATAAATATATATTTCTATTATATTTTGTGGTGGTTTTTAATTGTTGTTTTTGTGCGCTAGATCTAGATCTACGTGAAAAAGCATTGCGAACGCCATTAGCCGCTAGTTATTGAGCATGCAAAGTGCTTTTTGGGCTAGAGAACGAAACGAATCGAAAACGAATCAAAATGTTAAATGAAACAGAAATCAAATCGAAAACTCAACACTTGAAATGCAGTCAAAGAAAAGATAAATGTGATAAATATGCCAATTGATTGTGTGGATATATGGTATTATTTAAATACTAAGTATATGAGATATACAAATGCTTGAGATCTCTTTTTTTTCGGTGTGTGCGTGTGTGTTGTGAAAAAATACGGAAATTAGTTTTGTTGAAGAGGGGAAGAAGGTTAGGAAATAAAATACAATATATATGCGAGAGAGAGAGAGAGGATTATATATGTAAAGTTCAAAGTTGATACACATAAATAGTTGAATAGGCAACCTTGTTGTTAGTACTGAATCTATGGTATCTCTACTTCCGGTTTCCGCTGGCATCGATTTGCTAAAAAAGAGCCTAGCAAGATTGTCTAACCTCGCGCTAACCAATGGCGATTTCTCCGAGTGCTCGGATTGATCTGAGTTATCTTGGTCCGAGCTGGCCGATCGGTTGCTGCAAATAGAAGGACGTAACGTGGAAGTGTTTTTTGTTTTTGTTTTTGGAGTAGAAGTTAAACAAATTTGTTTGGGGAAAAAAAGGAAAAAACAATTGTTAAAGTATAATTTTGTGATTTCACATTTTCACGTTTTTGATGTTGATTTTTGCACAAATTTTGGAATGTAAGAAGAAAACAAAAGCATAACTAACAAATCATAATAATATCATATATGAGAAACCTGTGCATTTATTGTGTGTGGCATTATGAGATTTCTTTTCTTTTCTTTTTTTGTGTTTCTTTTATATTGTTTTTTTGGCGTACAGCTTGTGCACACGTCCCACATCGCAATCGATTGTGTGTTGTTCTGGACTCTGATCTATTTAGCAGTTTTGCATTTTACATTTTTGCACTTTGCATTGTTTTGCGTGTGAGTGAGTTTCTGAGTGTGTGTATGTGTGTGTGTGTTTTGTCTGACAGTCAGTTGTTGTACTCACCTACTGTAGATTTGGCGTCGATTGGCAGCTGTCAGCGCTGAGACATCAAATTCTATCGCCGAATTGGAGCGCTTCAGTCCATTCGCCTTGTGCAGCTTCTTCATAATGTGTTTCACTTTCCTAATGTGTTTGCATTTTGTTATAGATTTGATTTTCGATTTCGATTGTTGATGGTGGCAGTGTTGGGAATATACGAGTGTGAGATGTGTGTAAGAATGTGTGTGGATTGATTTACAAGTAACAACAAAGAAAACGAAACATTTCTATTTGCTCAAGTGTCGAAAAGGCGCATAAAATATTCATTCAGTTGCTAATAGATTTCTTCTAAAAGTTTTCTAGTATTTAAAGTTTAAAATTAAAGTTTGGGGTTCGAGTTAGGTTCTTAAAACTATACTTTAACTGCAAAAGCTTAATAGTTATTAAGCTGCCTTTTGAATAAAGTTCATTGACTTTCAAACTTGCATGTGAAAACTTTCAGTAAGTTCTTTATTAAACTCGTAAGTAAAAACTTTTAACAAGTTCTATCTTATAATTACTCTAAGTGAATTTTAAATACTATTTTTCATTTCAATTAACAACAAATACTTAAATAATCATATTTATGAAGCTTAAAGTCTGCTGTTTACATTACTGCTAATAAGAAGATTTATATTTTGTATACTCTCAATATTTTTGGACTATTTTTTCTTTATACTCAAATCAAATTTTTGACACTCTTTAAAACTGTTTGCCATTAAATACTAAAATAAAATAAAATACTAAATTTAAAATGATTTATTTTTTGTAAGTTTTCTCTGAAAGAATACTAAATAAATACTGAAAAAATACTAACACGAAGAAATACTAATTCAAATTATTATTTTCAAAAGTTTTTTTTTCTGAAAGAATACTAAATAAATACTGAAAAAATACTAATACGAAGAAATACTAATTCAAATTATTATATATTATTATTATTATTATTATTATTATTATATTATTATAAATACTGAAAAAATACTAACAAGAAGAAATACTAATTCAAATAATTATTTTTAAAAGTTTTTTCTGAAAGAATACTAAATAAGTCCTGAAAAAATACTAACACGAAGAAATACTAATTCAAATTATTATTATTAAAAGTTTTTTTCTGAAATAATACTAAATAAGTACTGAAGAAATACTAACGGAAAGAAATACTAATTCAAATTATTATTATTAAACGTTTTTTTCTGAAAGAATACTAAATAAATAATGAAAAAATACTAACACGAAGAAATACTAATTTAAATTATTATTTTCAAAAGTTTTCTCTGAAAGAATACTAAATAAATACTGAAAAATACTAACACGAAGAAATACTAATTCAAATTCATATTTTTATAATTTTTTTCTAAAAGAATACTAAATAAGTACTGAAGAAATACTAATGCTAAGAAATACTAATAAAAATGAGTATTTTCAAAAGAATACTTCTAGCAATCTTTCAAATATATTGTAGTTTAACATTATTATTTAAATTCAAATTGAATTTCTGCCTTTTCGACACTTGCAAATAGTTATAGTCTTGCTTAAGAGAAGTTTCTTTGGTTGCACTATATTTGATGTTGTTTTTTGTTCTGGGGAGGGAGATCGTTGGTTGAGAACTCACTTTTCCGGCACCGGCGGCCTGACGAAGGGATCGTGTCCGGTGACGGCGCTGGCGCGATTATCGAGTCGCTGCTGCTGGGCAGCTTTGTTGAACTTGAACATGGTGAATGACTTTTTGGCGCTGGCCACTTCACAGACCCGAACGATGATCTTGCGGCTGCTCTTGAAGACCGTATTCAACGTTTTATAGACGAGTATCGAGACGGATTTGGAGGCGTGCGGATTGTGGTTGTGATGATGGTGTGAATGCGAGTGCAGATGCGACTCTCCACTTGGTTGCTGTTGTTGCTGTTGTTGGGGCAGTGGGGTGGGCAGGGATTGCTGTTGCTTCAGTTGATGCACTGCAGCATGCGTCGACGACGACGTCGATGATTGTGATCTGGTGATGACTTTCTGTACTGCGGGCTGTATTGGCTTCGACTGCTGCGGATGCTGTTGATGCTGCTGCTGGATGAGTTGCTGCTGCTGTTGTTGCTGCCGGCGGCAGCTGATGATGAGCTCCGGCTCCGGGTTTTGGAGCGTTGGCGGGGCGACTTCGCTGCAAGTGTCCTGGATATCGACAACAGCAAAAAGGCGCGAGTAACGATCAAACGATATCAAGTGTGTGGGCGTGTGTTATTTGTTTTTTAGTTTTGGTAACAAAAGTTGAATTTGAAATGGAAAGAAATATGCAATAATAGTTTTAATAAAAGTTGTTTTCGTTCATTGCACGCGGTATGAAACACAGCAACAAAAGGGGAATTACAATAAACGAGAACTGAGTAAAGCGATTCGTGAAAAGTAAAATCAAATATTTTGCTGCTGTTGCAAGTTGCAAGTTGCAAGTTTACGAGTAGCAGTTGCAGTTGCAGTTGCAATTTAAATTCAAGACAACGCCTTCTGTTGTATTTGTGTTTTTTTGCTGACGTCACAATATGCACAGTTCAATTGCACTGCAATCGATAACGAGTGCGCTTGTGTCTCTCTGTGTGTGTATGTGTGTGTGTAATTAATTTGCTGTAAATGAAACATTTGCTTGCGTTCAACTAGATATATGAAGGGGAAGAGAATGACAATCACAAAAGCATTTTGCGAAGGCTTTTTCTTTTGCTTTTCCTCTTTTTTTTTTTTGGGTTGTTCGTTCAATTTAT
Source organism: Drosophila nasuta (assembly GCF_023558535.2). Lineage (NCBI taxonomy): Eukaryota > Metazoa > Arthropoda > Insecta > Diptera > Drosophilidae > Drosophila > Drosophila nasuta. The sequence goes on along the minus strand of NC_083455.1, from coordinate 24,689,044 downwards.
GCCTTGTGCCGTGCTGTGCATCGACAGCCATTGATAAAAACCGAAAAGCGAAATGGAAAAATCGTAAATCAAAGTAAATCCAAAAAAAATGGAAATTCGTTTCGAATAAAATTTGGTGAACAAAATGTTAAGCGATTGATATGTAAATAAAAACATGCGATTCAATTTCTTCAACTAAACTAATTGCAGCCAATACTTGTATATATTTATAAGAAAAGCGTTTCAAATTGATGCATTTTGCTAAGATTCAAAATTGCGTGTAAGCAAATTATAAATCAGACTTTCATCTGTGTGTGTCTTTTGTGTAGTTTTGTGATAAGCCAATTGCTTTTGGAATTGTGTTGAGAAAACTGAAAAATTGCTTTTGTCTTTGCTTTTTTTGGTTTTTGGTGATTTGTTGTTTTTCATTTATAATTTGTTTCTTTTATTTGGTTTTTTTGAGGTGATTTACTGAATAATTTGCTTCATTGACATTTGGCATTGGCATTTGGCATTTTGTTTGGCTTTAAGCAGAGATTGATTTTTTGTTTTTGGTTTTTGGTTTTGTTTTGCGAATTTACCTACCGATCGCTCAAGCAACAGTCCAATGCGCGACACCTAAATCTGAAGTTCGATTACAATGTTATCGAATTGGTTGACAATAGTTGGGTAGTTCAATAATAGGAATAAAATATAGTGGGGGGAAGATGAGCGTTCATTTCACTTAAATACGTTTATAATGAAGTTCTCAATTTTAACTTTTTTCATGGCATTGAATTCTGTTGTATGCGATATTTTTTATTTGTTGTATTCATATGTAAAGAATATATTATAATAATGAAATTTTTGATAATTTAGAACAGCTTTTTCGTAACCCAATACCCATTCTAATATAAGGAATGGAATAAATGTAGATTGTAAAAAAGACTATCAGACAGCTAACAAATTTTTAATGCTGATACTCGCTATCCATTTTGAATAAAAGCAAAACAGTGCAGTATTAATTTTAAAATATACCTATATCATATGTATACCAAAAATAATGTGAATATACCGTTGACTATATTTAGTATATTCGCATTTAGTACTACGTTCAAAATATACCATCGAGTATTGAAATATACCAAATCCTCAGTCACATATTTCCAATGTAGTACTTCATTGATATACTACAATATCGTTCTCAGTATATTTTAGTATTTTTGTGGTATATTATTAGGTATATTTTAAGTATAAAGCCGTACTATTATGCTCTTATTCAACTCGGCTAAGTCTAACAGATAGCAAAAAAAAGTTATTCTAATACATTTTAAATACATAAAAATATATTAAAAAAAAAAGCAAAACAATTTTATGAATGTCGCAATAAATGATTAATTTTTCAAATAAATAATTCATGTATTTCTTTTTATAAATGATAACATTAAAAATTTATTAGAAGCCATTTGCTCTTACTCATTGTAATTAGTTTTGTATATTAAACGGACGAACAACTTTAATTTAGTATTTGAATATAATCAATATCCAATTTGAAATAATTTATGAAACTAGTTGCTGGCAATTTTTGTTTGTATTCAATTTAAGCACATTTTACTGCTTTACGAGTATAAATCGCCATAATCCCATTGAATGTCCCGGCTTAAACACATGTTTAAACAAATATCTTTTAATTAATAATCGCTTAATGACCGACCTCAAAATATTATTTGATATTTCAAATGATTTTGCAATTAGTTTGAAAATAGATAAATTGAACCGAAAAGCACGCATCTGTAATTACAAAAGGGATTTGTGTGTGAAGAGCGAAACATCTGCCGCTTGGCTGTTTTATCAATTAAAGACTCGACATTGGGACTTCAAATTCAATATTTGTAATTAAAATTGGTATGCGATTTGTGTGTATAGGGAATTATTATGTTTGCTTTGTGTGTGTGTGTGGCACTGCGTGTTAATTGAAAAGTACGCGAGTCAAAACCAAAATACTGGCAAAAGTTTTATACAAGCTAAACATTTCTCTCGCTTTTGCTCGAATGTTGTGGCAACAAAGTCAACGCGTGCAGTTCAACGAATGTCCTTCACACGAAACGAAACCACAGTAACAACAACAACAACAACAACAACTACAAAATGGCGGCAACAACACACAATGACAAGAACTTTAATGGACGCTTAAATAAATCATACGCCCCGTTTGCCGCACCGTGCCTCCAATTGTTGTTCTTCTTCTTGCTGTTGTTGGTGTGCGTGTGCTGTGACATTGAGCACTATATGCCACACATATACTATGCCCCCTTCCCCCATTCTTCTTCCTCCTGGCCCTGCCCATCACGAGCTGTGGCACGGCCCTTCAACATGTGCCGCTTTGCACGTGTCTCAGCCCCGAGGCGTCTTCGCCATTTGTCTAATTGTCTAATTCTGATTCTAATTTTACATTTTATTTTTTTTCTCCCCCACTTTTTACTTGCATATTCGCAACGTTCTTGTTGTTGTTGTTGCTGTGGCTGTCTGTGGATTTAATCGTATTTGATTTTCTTCATTTTAGTTGCAAGCTCCGCCACCTGCGCCCAACAGCAACAACAACAACAACATTTATCTAATCAGGCGCGCGAAATGCTCGACATTCGCAATGCCTTTGCTACTATTATTCTTTTTATTTTTTCTTTTAATACCTGCAATTCATTGGATAGAAGGGTATTATAACTTTGTGCCTGCTGAAAATGTATAGACATCTCTTTTCCTTAATTTAATAAAGTATATTCTTGATCAGTGTTAACAGCCGGCTGTCTGTCTGTCCGTCTAAATGAACACATAGATCTCTAAACAATAGAGATATAATTTTTTTCCAACAGCATTTTTAATGTTTGCATGTAGATAAAGTTTATTTATTTATCTCGCCCACTTTCGCGAATTTTGGAACAGACAATAATAATTATACTACATATTTACAATTCCTGAGAATTTGAATTTGTAGAAGTTATTTAATAAATTCTTCTGTTTGCCAAATTACGCCTACTACGATCATTTCTTAGCTGCTTTGGCTAACAATCTATTATATTTTACACTCTATGGTATGTTCTGAATGCATTTTATAATATATCAAATATGGCATATGGTATATTTTTATTTTTGTGGTCTATTAATCTGGTCTTAGTTGCTTTGGTATATCTGGTATATTTTGAATGAAGTACTTAAGTATTTTTGCTATATATTAATACGGAATATTTAAAAATGAAAAACGCTCTGTTTTGTTTTCATTAAAAATAGGTAGCGGGTAACTTAAAGTCAAGTACACTCTACTCTACCTTTCTTACTTGTTTTTATTTTGGCATTTCGCTTTTGAGGCTTATTGATTTTTCTTTTGTGCTGTCTTGTCTAGTGTGTGTTGTCTTTTCTTTTCTTTTCTTTTCTTTTCTGTGCTTTGCTTTCATTTTGCGCCAGGTGTGCGTCGTGAGTCGCTCGCATTCCAATTTGCCAAGTTTGGTTGTCATGTTTGGCTTGGCTTGGCCTGGCATAAAAGCAAGCAAATTTTCGAATCAATTTCTACGTTTTTCCAGGCCGACTGCTGCACCCTTGAATTGATTCCCCCGCCCTCCTTCCTCCGTTCCCCGCATTTTGGCTGCCATTTCTTTTGTAATTGCTCAGACGAGTATGTGAAATGGTAAAAGTCAAAGGCAATGTGTCAGTGATATATACGAGTTTATAGCCATTTCGATTATTGCATTATCCTGTCACTTTTATTGTACCATTGCAAATTAAATTGTCAATTTGTTTGTGGCACGAACGTTGCGCTCTCCACCAACAAACACACACACACAACACACAGCTGAGTAGGCGACCAAAGAGCTATGAAATTAACGAGCTTTTCATATTTCATAATCCGTACGTGTTCGTTATATCATTGGAAGTATTCATATATAGTATTCTGATCAACTCTCTCACTGCGTGTGTGTGTGTTTTTATTGCTCTACCACTTGTGTGTAGATTGCTATCGCCAATCGCAAATTATTCACAATTGTCTGTTGTATTCTTTTCTGCCCTTTCGCCATTGTGTTAGTCTACTCATCACACACAAACACACACACACACACACACTCGGCGCATTAATCGGGATTATTTGGTCTTTAACTTTTTGGTCTGGCTTTGTTGAGGCTTACGATATATTAGCGACCTTAGTCATATATCAAGTTTATTAATAGCAATAGTTTTGCGATAAAATCGCGCCTACTTTGTGATAAATATTTTTATGCGCTTCCGTGCTGTCTATAGTAAACTTTTTCGTTGGGCTCTTCGCCTTAGACCTGACTCAATATTTTCTTAGAAATTTGTTACATCGAAAGATGTATTTATTTACTTAAATTGCAATCATAAGGTTTTTTACTTACTACTTAAACACACACACTATTTTATCATTCATTTAAGACTCGAGTCAATATTTTCTGAGACAATCGGCTCAAGATTATTCGACTTCTTTGAATTGCATTGATTTTCCTTAGTATCTAGCTCGCTAGTGTCCATTATTTTCAACTCTTCAAACTATTTTGCCTTTCGTTTATAAACTGACTCAATATCATCTAAGAAAATAGAGTTGAAATTTATTTCATTTCTTGACATAGCGTGTATATTTTTTGTTCATTTGCTTTTGCTTACCAGCTAAAAGTTTCTATTCTCCAAACTATTTTGTTTTACTCTTAAGACCTGATAATTTCTGAAAACAAATGTAATTAACGAAATTTTATTTATTGTTTCAATATTTTTAATTCTTTTGGATTTGTTTTGCAGTTAAAAGTTTTTACTACATATAAAACTGTTCAACTCAATATATTAGGTTGGCCAAAAAGTCTTGCGGTATTTCCGATAGGTGTCTTTGCAGGCGCGTAGTTCTAGTTCTATTCGTCGCATCGGTTCATGCTATACCTTTTTGGAAAGCTCTTTCCACGCGCTAACACGTGTTTGATTTATTGTTGTTTGTTTTGAGTCGTTCGTGAGTTATAGCGTCACAAACATGGAGCAAAATAAAGAGAAAATACGGCATATTTTACAGTACTACTACGATAAAGGCAAAAATGCAACTCATGCTGCCAATAAAATTTGTGCAGTTTATGGACCCGATACAGTTTCCATTTCCACCGCACAACGATGGTTTCAACGTTTTCGTTCTGGTGCGGAGGTGGTCGAAGATGCGCCACGGTCCGGAAGGCCTGTCGTCGAAAATTGCGATAAAATCGCTGAATTGATCGAAAGAGATCGGCATAGTAGCGCCGTAGCATCGGCCAAGAGCTGGGCATGAGTCATCAAACCGTTTTAAACCATTTAAAGAAGCTTGGATTAAAAAAAAAGCTCGATGTATGGGTGCCACACGACTTGACGCAAAAAAACATTTTTGACCGTATGGATGCATGCGAATCGCTTCTGAATCGCAACAAAATCGAACCGATTTTGAAGCGGATGGTGACTGGCGATGAAAAGTGGATCACTTACGACAACGTGAAGCGCAAACAGTTGTGGTCGAAAAGCGGTGAAGCGGTGGCCAAGCCTGGATTGACGGCCAGGAAGGTCATCTGTGTGTTTGGTGGGATTGGCAGGGAATCATCCACTATGAGCTGCTCTCCTATGGCCAAACGCTCAATTCGGACCTGTACTGCCAACAACTGGACCGCTTGAATGCAGCACTCAAGCAGAAGAGGCCATCTTTGGTCAACAGAGGCCGAATTGTCTTCCATCAGGACAACGCCAGGCCACACACATCTTTGGTGACGCGCCAGAAGCTCCGGGAGTTCGGATGGGAGGTTCTATTGCATCCACCGTATAGTCCGGATCTCGCACCAAGTGATTACCACCTATTTCTGTCCATGGCGAACGACCTTGGTAGTCGGAAATTGGCCACAAGAGAGTCCTGTGAAAATTGGCTCTCCGAGTTTTTTGCCAATAGAAAAGCGAGCTTCTATAAGAGGGGCATTATGAAGTTGGCATCTCGTTGGGAACTCGTCATCGAACAAAACGGCGCATATTTGACTTAAATCGCATTATTCTAACCAATTTTATGAACAATTGAAAATTCAATAAAAATACCGCAAGACTTTTTGGCCAACCAATACTTATGTTAAGAAACTTCGAATGAAATTATATTTCAATATTTAATATTATTTCAATTTCTTTACAAATTCCTTCTTTATTTAATTGGACTTTGAAATGAGTTTGCTGCTACATAAACTCTTTCTTAATGTACCCATAAATTCTTTTGCTATTTGATTCTTAGTAACTCCCAAATATTTATTATGCGATTTCTTATTGCAAAGTCGAATTTCTCTATTATCTGCGCCACTAAATTAGTCAACTTTAAACTTTAGTTCTTTCTCAGCTATAAATCTTGCCATTTTTCTGCTCGCTGTCCCATAAAACTTTCGTACTTTCTTCTTTATATTGTACGCTTTTTTTACGTTAACCGGAAACGCCCGTCAGGCACTTAAAGAACAACTTTCATTGCCGCCACAAGTCGCGCCACGCTTAATCAAGCCAGCGAGAGCGAAAATGCCAAAAGGCCAAAAATTCAATTGCACATAAAAAATAATGAAGTTTGCTGTTTCGTTTAACGTGTGAGGGGGAAGTGAAGGAGGAAAAGCCAAAAAAGCACGCTTGACACTTGGAAGAGAGAAATGCACCTGCGGACAAAGTTTACTTCGTGGTAATCATCTTTAAGGCGCGGTTGTTAACACGATGATGATGTTGATGGGCGCAGTTAACGATCGCTTCATTAGCATAGAAGTCATTTCATATGAAAATTACGCGAAAATCGAAATTAATTTTTAATTAACGCCAGAGTTTTGTTTTCATAGGCTGTCTCAACGGATTAACACTTGCTTCGCAAAACTTTTTTCCACAACTTGAAACTTTTTTTTGTGTGTTTTTGTCGCACGACACGCACGAGAATGTTAGCCCGTTTTTTTTTTTGGTTTCTTTTTTTTTGCTGAGTTTGAAGCTAGAGCGACAAAATAAAAACGCGGCCACGCGGTTCGTCGAGTCGTCTGTTAATGAAGGTAAATTTCGAACATCGTTTCGGTTAAAGCGAAAACTATGAAATTTCTTTATTCCAGTCGTCCCGACGTCGTCCAACCAACGTCTCTCTGTGTGTGTGTGTCTAGCTCGTTCGTTGTGTGTGCGTGTTTGTTGTGGGTGGTTTTCTACGATATGTTTGCGTGCCTCATATCAGCCAAGTCTCTAGCTCTCTCTCTGTCTCTCTCTCTCTTAGTTGTTGTTGCCCCCTTCTAACTGGATTATAAAAATTGATTTTTAATTTTTATGACAATTTCCAACTGACTCATATTGTTGTTCGCTCTATGTCGCCATTCCATTTTATATTTGCTCGTCTTCATTTGACCCCCAACGTCTAGCACTTCTCCTTTCTCCCACTCTCTCTCTCCCTCTCTCTCTTTCGCTGGCGACAGCAAACACATGGCTTTCATGCTGAACTCGGCATGTCAGCTTGTTTCTCTTGACAATGGTTTAACAATGTACAATTTACCGTGGTTACACATCATTGGGGAAAGGGACATAACTGGCGGCTTAATCAGATTTAATTGTTTTGATCGATCGCTGCACGCTGCTTCATTGTATTCACTGGGAATTACAAACTCTTTGAGTATAGTTTCTATGGATGCATGTTGCCATCAAATGTTAGTTTTGTTGAAGCGATTAAAGCACAATGAATATTAGTCAGACAATGTCTAGGGAAGAGGTGCTTAGCTAGTTGATCGATTAACTAAAAGAGTTGGGTTATCTTCGGGGAGAACTTCGATTTTTGTTATGTAAATATTTACCAATTGATTTAAGGCGGAATTATTGTATGCGTAATTTCTATTTATGTTTTTAGTAATGCAAAAGGCTTTTTTTTAATTTATGCGTAATTTCTGTTTATGATTTAGTAATGTAAATTAAGTTATTACGAATTTAATTCTAATTTCTATTTATGTTTTAGTAAGGCAATTTTAAGTATTCTGAATTTATACAATTTTTTTATGTATGATTTAGTAATGCAAATTCATTCATAGGAATTCTGAAGACGTCAACAATTTATAAGCAATTTGAATTTATGTTTAAGTAAGGTTAATTCAAATATTCTGAATTTATGGGTAATTTCTTTTTTACGATTTCGTAATGTAAGTTTAAGTATTCTGAATTTATGTGTAAACTCCATCCATGTTTAAGTAATGTAAATTCAAAAGTTTTCTAATATAAAAGTTTCTCTTCATTAGAAGTAGTTCATACTTTGGTAAAATCAATGTGGATTTATTTAAATCATACTATATATTAAACAGTATAAAGACTTAATTTTTTATTTATGTATTTTAATATTATGTTGTTCAATAAAACAATTTCTTACTTATTGATTTATTTGAATCACATATTATTCAATATAAATATTTCTTTTGAGTGAGTAAATGAATTCAACTATTTTTTTTATTCTTTGCTAGCCAAACATCAACTTATTTGCATTGCTTTCAAACAAATTTTATGCAAGCCTCAAGGCATATTGCAAAAACCTGAATTTATTTCAATTTTATTTAGGCAAACTATTTTTCTTTAAAATAATATTATACTGACTGTCCAAGCAGCCTTTGGCATCAGCTGCAAATTTCTGCAACATTGAACTCGTTAAAGCAGTCTTTTGATATTTGCCAAAGTCTAGTCGACTCCTTTACCCATTAGTCGAGGCAATTAATAATCGTTTAGGGTACTTTTTGGGTAAACCTTTTTGGACCACTGTGCCATGTCAGCCGCAAAGAATCGCGATGTCCACTTCGTGACACATTAATCATGACCCGCTCAACGACTGTTTACCTTTGCTGCTGCTGCCCTTTTACTCACTCCCTTTGATGCTACCGACCTGAGCTTCACACAAATATACGTACATACACATATATGTATGTGTTTGTGTGTGCACACTGGGCACACATTTTGGTCGCAGGACATTCGTTTGTATGCAAATATTTCAGTTTGTTTGTTCGCTTACTGTTTGCTGTTTCCTATTTGTGAGTTCCATATGGAAATTGGAAAAGTTTTTCATACACACACACAAACACACATTGTGTTTATATGTATATTACGTATACGAAGCGTTGGCCTTTAGGTTTCGCGTGAAAGACACGAAACGAAATAAAACGCAGCCGAAGGGAAACTAAACACAAACGCACAAACTACATTTCTTTCTCTGGGCCATGCCAGTTGTCCTTTTGTGCGTTTGTCCTTTAATAAATTGATGGGTGTGTGAGTGAGTGAGTGTGTGTGAGTGAGTGCTAGTGTAGGGACGAACTGGCGCCAACCATCGTAATAGGCCCCTCGGCGGTGCTCTTAGTGGTCACCACACCCATCCTCTCGACGCCTCGGGCGCCTTGGAATGTCAACTGCGTCATTCTTTGGGTGGCAGCAGTAGCAAAAAAATAACTAAAGTGTGATAGACTGTGAGACACCCGCTAGGCATTTTCAATAAAAGCACATTCTAGAAAAATACCAAAAATATACCACAAAAATACTAAAATATACCGAAGTTTAAAATTGGTATATCGATATTACACTACATTCAATATATCAGAGTATTTACTTCTACAGTATACCAAAAATATACCACAAAAATACTAAAATATACCAACGCTTATATTTGGTATATCGATATTGCACTACATTTAAAATATATCGGAGTATTTCATTCTACAAACATTCCAAAAATATACCGAAAATACTGAAATATGCCGAATTCTATATTTGGTATATCACTATTACACTACATTCAAAATATACCATAGAGAATAAAATATACCAGTTTGTCAGTCTGACACCCAGTATTGCATTCTACAAATATACCGAAAATATACCACTAAGATAACAAAAATATACCAAAGACTGTATTTTCGGTATATCGAAATCGTACCACATTCAGAAAGTATACCATAGAGTAAAAAATATACCAGTTTGTCAGTCTGAGATACCGAGTTTCATACGGACAGACTTTATAGAGTCAGAGATGACTTCTTCTGCCTGTTACATACATTTCCTGGGGGCACAAAGTCATAATACTCTTCTACCCTATGGGTAGCGGGTATTAAAAGCAGCGAGTACACTAGCTTCGCCCCTTTCTCTTGGCAGTTCGTTTTGTTTTTTGTTTATTTTGTTTGGAATTGGAAGGAGGAGGAGGAGAGAGCTGTGGCTACCACTTCCAGTGACCTTGCATCATTAACTTAATTGCTCGCAGCCAAGTCCAATTGCCGACTTGAATTATTCAGTTGGCTTTCTGTCCGTCCACCGAGAGTGGCAGCTTTTGTCTTTTGCTAATGCTACTCGCTCTCTCATTCTGTCTCTGTCTGGCGCCAGCTGTCTGTTGGCAGCCTTTGAATGCATTGGAATGCCTCAGACTGAGTCGCTCAGTTGCTTCACGTGGGGTTGGCTCATTGTCATACTAGTCATAGTCATAGTCATAGGCCTCTTTTAAACCCCGACCACAGTCTCGTCTTGCTGCACGTTGTCTGCGCTTTGACAGTCACGTGCTGCGAGACTTAGTGCGTTGACAATTTCAACAAAAAAGTAAAAAAAAAATCACAACCATAACACACAAAGTAAACTATGTTTAGTTTAGTTCTCAAAAGTTTCCTGGAAAAAATGCGTAAGAATTCGCAGACGTGTCTGCCGCTAATTGGATAACATTGTTGCCAAATGATGTAACTGATGATTTTTATAGTACGCTTTACATACCTGCATCGTCGTATCCAGTAAGAAATGACAACGATTCCACCCAATATTAAACCTCCCAAGGCACACCAAAAAAGGGTCTGAAAAAAAGCAGAGAAAAAAAAAAACATATTTTAATAAGATGCACTTTTTTCACTTTCCATTAATTGTCATCCGCTTTAGTGGCTTCATCAATTTAATTGAATACGCTTGATTGATTGTCTTTAGAGTGAAATGTCATGTTGGAGGAGGAATCACTTAACAGCTTTATGCCCAAAAGTTATGGGCTTCATTAAGTTTGCCAAAGTTTCTTTCATTTCTTTCTATTTAAAAGGGTTTCGCTATAGCTTTTTTGACGCCAACACAAGTCATTGTGTGTGAGTGTTTGAGAAACCTTTTGGATTATAAGCTGGCTGGCACATCATCAATTTTGCAAACCCAAATGTCAATTGCATTGGCATTTTTGGATCGAAGCCAGGCCAACTGTGTGACATGGCCATAGAAATCAGTTTTACGAATCTGTCGCATCACTGACCCCAACTCAAAGAGAAAAACACACACAGATGATTTATTAAATTGAGTCCAGAGCAAGATAAATGTGTCACTGGCGATGTTCGTCTAATAAATTGCAATAGGAATAGGAAAACGGAAACCGGAAACCGGAACAATCTTGAAACAGTTAATTAAGTGCATTGGCCTCTAAAATAACCATCAGACAAGTTTCCATCTCTCTGTGTGTATGTGTGTTTAGCAGAGATTTTCGCCATTGTGAAAAGCCGCTAAATGAAACCATCAAAAGGCGGTCTTGCCTGGCACATGTCATCGAGATGGGGCGAGGTGAGGAGAGGAGAGCACGGGACACGGAGTTTTTGTGCTCGGCAATTTGTAATTTTCCAACAATTTCAGCACAATAAAATTCTATCGCCAGTTTTGTGTGCAGACATTTTGCTAGTCGGCTTTTGTCTTTTGATTCCTTCCCCTAACATCAGCTGCAGCTGCAGCAGCTGCTGTTAGAAGCGAAGTTCTGAGTGAAACTGGCAGGCTGCCAATCACGAACAATGTGCAACGTTAGCCTTTTTCGACTATATGATCCTGGCTTGCATCCTGCCATTCTGCCATCTGCACTTTTGGCAACGATTCACTTTTCCTTTCCTGCCTTTTCTTTTTTTTCTCTCAAATATTAATGGCACCATAATTGCGGGGAATGTTGAGGGAGAGAGTCTTAAAGTTGGCCCAGCAATAAAGTTTACGATTCGTCGCGACGTTGTCGCGTGAATATTATAATAAAAACCGTAAGGAAATAAAATGTTGGTGTAAAGTTCAACGCAATATACTCACAATCCAGTAGTGCGTTTCAGTATGTTTGCTTGGATTCAGTTGCATCGCACGTTCCTTTCATTTATGCACGTCACAGTGGGTCTGCTGGAAATGTCGGAGAAACGGAAAATCGAGAAAATGAAACGAATGAAAATACAAACTTTGATTAATGGAAAAGTTTTGATGCCAAACATCAACAACAAAGTCCAAAGTTGAAGCCCAATAAATGCTTTATTAACTTTTTATTAAATACTCGCATACTGCATATGGCTTTTTATTTAATTTAAGTTTCCACAACTTTGCTTAAATCAACACAATAAATTCTGTGTGGTTTTTGGTGTTAGAGTTCGATTTGATATCATAAAACTTAATTGGCTTTTAGTTTAGTGTTGTAAGACTTGGTATCATAAATAGAAGTTAGTATATTGTTAGTATCTAAGATTTCGATTTTCTGGTTGATATTTAAGATATAATAAAATTTATGTGATTTTCAGTATTGTGTCAGAAAGTTATTTTATATTTAGGTTCTAATCAAACTTAATTGACTTTCAGTTCTTTGTTGATGCAGCAATAAGTTAGTCTTAGTATGCATGGGACTTTTAATATACAGAATATACTATAATTTTAGTATTTAAGTTCAAATAAAACTATCATAAATAAACAACACTAATTTCATATTGTGATTTAATATTTAAATTATAATAAAGCATTGATGTCCTTTAGTTAAATGTTGTGAGCTCGTTTATTTACTATTATTATTTTAATCGGCCACAATAATTTCCTGTTTGTTTAGATATCAGATTTCGATTAGTTATTTAAATTATAATAAAACGTGATTGACATTTAAATGTTAAATGTTGCAACCACTTAGTTCTTTCAATTGTTATAAGCACGCTAACGGAATCAAGCAATCATTTACTACTAAGTTTGGGATATAAATGTTGACTACGTTGTGTGCTTTATCTTATTATTAGTTTCTAAACAATGTTGTTAACATTTCTATAAATGAATATCTATATCTATAATGCAATCTCTTTGTATATTTCAGTTAAAATATGTGACACGTTCTTCTCTCTAAAATGTGGTAAGTGAAATGACTTCCTTTGTTACTAAATTTAGTTGTCTGCTGTAGACTTCTCTTATCTGACATCTTGTCAATTTGTGCTGGCCATTTAATCCCCTTCCAAGTGATTGAGATTTAATGTGCAGCACACATAATGTCTCAGTTAGTGCGTTAACTATTTATATATATATATGTTATGAGGTAATGTGTACATCAATATCCGGCTCATTACATTTCATTGATTTGTTTTACTAAATATAATTGCCCGAATGCAAACAATGGCGTTAACATTTGATGCTCTCTCTCTCTCTCTCTCTCTCTCTCTCTCTGAGCTCTGCTCTCTGATTGAGTGAGCCGACAGATTAGCTTCCCTCATCGAATTTCAAGAGCACTTAATTTCGGTAGCAGAGCCAGAGAGGAGAAGACTCTCGTCTCTGCTCAGCTGGACGTCCCACTGGATGTGTTCTAGTGTGTTCTGGGTGGTTTTTGGAGTTTGAGGTTTTTAAGGGGAAGGAGAGCGAATCACTGCGTTTGATTTACGAGAACTTGCTCAATGGAGTGTGTGTGTTTCGAAAAATGTTCCAGTGCGTTGCCTGCGCTGCGCAATTATCATTATGACCATGAAAGCAACGCAGTGCAAATTTGACAGAATGTGGATGCTGTACAGAGAGAGAGACAGAGAAGGAAGGGATTCTTTTTTTTTTGGCTTTTGCACGCTTTTGGCATTTACACAACGTGGGCAGGAGATGAGATGAGATGAGCAAATGGCAAACTGTTGATTTAGTCTCGGAAATGCCAGTCATGTTCTCGGTTTCGTGTCGCCTCTCGTTCGGCACGCGCCTGAACTTTGAACTTTCGCCAGTTGGACACACGTTCCATCCGTTAAAGGAGCTGCTGTCATGCCGTCTTGAGAGTCGATTTTAGTCAACCCACAACCAAGTCTCGGATAATTCACTAAGGGAGTATGCAGATATGCCAAACTCTTGTCAAGTTTCTTAACTTATTTTGTTTAATTTCACGGCAGCTTACGCATAATTTAAGCGATAGAAAGAGAGGAAAGGATAGTCTATACTTTTCACGCATATCAAATACGATTGTCTACCTTTTTTGAAATTTCAACGGGAAAATTCAAAAAAGATTGTATCACTCAATTGGCTGTTAAGCTTTTGGCATTAAATTAATTTCCACTAGACTAAGCCCAGGCCAGAAAAGAGTATTAACATTTAGCACGAAACTTGTTGCGACAACGCAGCGGAATTTTCCACTCTATGAACTACTATATATAGTTGGGGAATTAACATTTAACTTTTCGTGCAGAATCTGAGCACAGAATTAATTTAATTTCCAGCACACTAAGCGCGCGGCTTAAGAAGCCAAAAATAGTGGCGGCAAATTAGCATTTTTATACCTTCCCGAAAATCGAATAGAAAGCGTAATTTTAGTATATTTGGAAAGTATAACGTATACCAAATATATATTTTAGTATATAATAGTATTTTTCAGTATATTTTGTGTGGTATATTTTAAGCTCTCCTTGAAAATGGGTAGCTGGTAATTTAAAGCTTTGAATTGTTTAATAAATGTTATGTAAATTCAAAACTTAATATAGCGTGAACTATCTGTTAGTTGACAATTGTTTTTCACTCTCTTTAATTACACTTGTTTTATTAAAGTCTATAAAAGGAATGAAGTAATGCAATCTTGAAAGCATTTTGTTTCGTTTAGACAGCTGCCTGACAGCTAGCTAGCGGATCGTATCGCACTTCAATTACTTTCAGTTAGCATAAAGTAATTAACGTTTTCCTTTGTGCGTTTTGCCGCGAAGCAATTAAGCAAATTTAACATGGAAATGGAATGCAAAGCAGCGAAGAAGCAATTGCAAATTGTCGTGCATAACACGAAAAATTACAAACGCCAAATTGTAATCAAATTGTGAACCACACCGACAGCAATATTAACAACAGCAGCAGCAACAACAACAAATAAAACAGGCTTCAAAACAATAACGAGACCAAGAACAAGAACAAAACAATAATTCCCCAGTTGGCCATTTGCATCAAGTTATGTGCGCCGTTATTCACACCACACCACAAATGAGTGTAAATGAATGTGAGTGTGAATGTGACTTGAGTAGCCGCCGCATGAGTTCGACAATTGAATGGGCGGGGGAGGGGAGAAAATGTGAAGCATATGCCGCGAATTAACAAGTTTGCTTTATGGGCGAAAAGTGGCCTAATAAAAATGTCAATAATGCGACATAACAAACACTCAACACACACACACATACAAACCACAAATGCGGGCGAAGCGAGTAAATTACTCATACGCAGCGTATGTGCTTGAAATTTTCGATTGTTGTTGGCAGCAAGTGCAACTGACCGAACAAACTGTGCAACGCGTGTGTGTGTGTTCATTTATCATCACTTGCTGCCTGTCATGTTGAGCCAGTCAGCGTGATTTGTCCCAACGCCAAAGTCGATTCAACTTTCCTCACCGAGTCTATAACAACAACTACTTTTGATGGCTTCACTAGCTAGCGTTCAAAGTTTTCTTCTTTCTGCTTTTTTTGTGGCATACTTTCTAGCTTGTTCTTGTTGTCGTTGCGTGTAAGGTCATAATTTTGATGGCGAAAAACTTTTTGTCCCAACAAAGCGCTCAATTTCGTGTGCTCACGCTGCGGGGCGTTGCCATTTGCCGTTGGTTTGCCTGCCAGCCATTTACGACATAAATTAGAAGGACATTACACTTGAGTGATTAGTTAATAACATTAATTAACGCGCTCCCCAAACTTGCCCAATGCGCTGCTGATAAACGCCCATCAAAATTCTCTGACTCTGACTCTGACTTCGCACATCAAATTTCATGACACTTAGGGTAAGTGAATTGTAGCCAAGAGTGGAAATTTGATGCCAATTACGTATTTGAATTTGAATTGTACTCAAGAAATTGAGCAAGCATTTATAATAATTGTGTCTATTCAAGTATTTAAAGTGTTCAATATTCATTTGAACTGTTCAATTTTAAAGTGATCAAACGGTTTTTAAATTAAATCATGCAAATTTCTTGAAATGAAATAAATTCTTAAGCGTAAGCCATTAAATTTTGTATACTAAACAATTAAAAGTGCTGAAGATAAATGTAGACACTAAAAAAAAAATTGATATAAGAAATGATTTATTAGAATACAGAAAAAAGACAGATTATATTCGCTAGCCATGGGGTAAAAAGGTATTATAACTTTGCTGTTCACAGCTTAGAGGGTATTAAAACTTTGGTATATCTTAGTAACTTTTCAGTATATTAATTTGGTATATTGAAGAGTGTTTCCAGCATATTGATCTGGCACATTTTAATGTTTTACCAGTATATTCATTCGGTATATTTTTACTATTTTCGAGTATATTCTAGCATTTTCAGTATATTCATTTTGTATATCTTAATATTTATTCAGTATATTAATTTGGTATATTGTAGTGTGTTTCCAGCATATTAATATTGCACATTTTAATATTTTACCAGTATATTCATTCGGCATATTTTTCCTTTTTTTTAATTTGGTGTATTCTAGTATTTTCAGTATATTCATTTTAGTATTTTCAGTATATTAACTTGGTTTATTTCAAGAACAAGACGGCACAGTTTTGTTTCTAGTAAGTTTATTCATTTGGTATATTTTAGTATTTTCCAGTATATTATTTTGGTATATTTAAGGAATAATACCGCACAGTTTTGCATTAATTGAAAATGGAAATATTTGAAATATCTCCCGACCACACTCGTCTGTAACTTCCTTAATTGTTTTAAAATGTATTGTACACATTTCGCTGATTTATTCTAGTTCAAATAATATTAGGATTGTATAGAATTAAACTGTGATAATATTTGCTCTATTCTCTGCCTACAAAGCTGATGAAATTTGTGTTATGCAATCGTATTGTTGAACATTGTGATGCTATCTTTGATAGCTTTGCTGCATTAGTTTCGCATCTAATCAAATGTTTGCAAAGCAAATGATAATATTATGCTGTAGACAATTAGTGCACTTTGTCTTATTGAGTGCAAATATTGAGTTTAGTTTGCCTCAGACTGTATTCTACAACAACGAGCATTTCCGCCTGCTGCTAAATGGCAATGGTAATGGCCATGGCAAAAGCGAAATAAAGAAATGGCCAGAAGCATTTGGTTGCATTTGGGATTCTTTGCACGAGCAGAGAAAAAGAGAGAGAGAGAGAGAGAATAATGTGAAATGTAAATGAAATAAATAAACCTCGGCTAGTCGTTGCTCAGTTCCGCACAAGTCTGCACTGAAAATGGACGCCGGCAATTGCCATAGAAACGTATGTACGCTTTTTTTTATGCAATCGAGTTATTCACGCAACAAGAAGCATAATTAAATAGAGTGATAAAAATAAGAGAGTGTATGTGTGTGTGTGTGTGAGTTTGTGGCAGGCTCTTCAATGCGATTGCGAATTGCAAATGGCAAAATCTGAGATTAATGAAATGCATTTCTGACATTCCTTAAACGCAGCAGCAACAGCAGCACTTGCAATTGCAATCGAAATCGAAAATGAAAATGAAAATGCAATCAATAAAATTGATTGCTCTGCTAGGAGTCAAAAGACCAAAAAAAAAATCAAAAAAACACAGAAAACACCACTCAAAACGCAGTGTGTGGCAGGTGCACAAAATAAAAGAGAAATAAACAAACGCAGCTAGAACACAAAAGCAAAATGTTTCTACGCAGTGAGTGCTAGAGATGAGCTCGTGTCGTGAGTCGTGAGTGCGTCAAATAACACCAAGCTTTGTGAAGAGTTGAAGGCTTCTTTAACTGCTTCTACTTCTTTGGATAGGAACTGCGTTTATTTTAATTTTTATTATGGAAAAATAAATAAAATACTACCATACAATAAAATGCTTATCCATCGTGAGTTCTAGAGATGAGTGCGTGAGTCGTGAGTATGTTAAATAACGTTGAACATTGTAAAGAGTGAAGAGTTCTTTAAGTGCTTCTACTTTTTGGGATAGCTACTGGTTTTATTTAAATATTGCTATAGAAAAATAAATAGAAATAAATTCAACTAAATGATAGAGATAGTCGCTTATCGTGAGTCGCTAAGAATCTTAGTGATGTCTTGAGAACATGTTTAATTCTTCTTTTGGCATCAACTTCCTTTATTTTAATAGTAATATTACTTGTTCTGAGCTATTACTTTGTTTGGCCAAGTTTTATACAAATTCTAGTGATGTGAGTTGAGATTTTTATCATGCTGTCCACTCTTTCTTTTTCCATGTGTTCATGTTTACGATAAGCACAACTTCAATTACCATAACTTCTAGAGTTGCACACATGTCGTGTTCGCCCTTCGTGACCCCATCTGTTACAGTTTTTCCTCTCTATTTCACTCTCACTTTCCTCTAACAACACGAACTCAAACCCATCTCCAATGACTTTCTCCATGAGAAAGCTTCCTGCGAGAACGGAATTGAAAAACGAAATCACTTCGAGTGTGGGGCAGGTCAAGAATGTTGTTATCGAGACCAAGGCAAGTGCTCTTCTCTCTATCTGTGTATGTGTGTGTGTGTTTGGGCGTTCTTTGGGGGCGTGTCAGCCAAGATGGCCACTCGTTGACCAAGGAAGCATGACTTGGCTTGCTTCCTCCATTCGATAAGAGCTGTGAGTACATCTCGTAAAATGCTCGCTTTCAAATACAATTTTTTATTGTCGAACGCGCTTTTGCCGTGTGCCGTGTGTAATGGCAAAGTGCTAATCACATATTCGTTTGTGTCTGAACTCGATTTCATTTGCCGTGACATCAACGGACTCCTCGCTCACAATGTTCGTGTCCGCAAACCGCAACAGCTGCCGGATGTAATAAAAGCACGAAGCGAGGAGAGAGAAAGAGAGAGAGAGAGAGAGGGAATCGCATGCATCGGAAGTGCAGGCGGTAACCGTGTCCCCTGACTCATCAGCAACATCAGCAGAGCTAACAGGACGAAAAGGACGAAAACCTTATGGCAACCGCGCGCTCCAACGAACCATTGACCATTGTCCGTCATGAACATGGAATGAACTACGCTTTCGCTGTTGAGTATTGTTTGTGTTTTCCTCGTTGTCGTTGCCTTTGTGTCGATATACTTTATGTGGCACTCGTAAATTTTTTGGCTCCAGCTGCTGTCGCTCGTGACAAGCTGTCCGCGATGTTTCAGCTCTTTCTCTTTTTTGTTGATTATTTACGGTCTGTTTGATTGCACAACTATGTGTTTATATATAGCAGGTGGCATATATAATTGCCAGCAGCAAGAGAGGAAGGTTGCATTGTGTGTGGGATGTGGTGCGCTTTTTGGCTTGTCGTTGCTTAACATATTTGCCCACAGTCAAAGCAAACACAAGCTGCCAAGGCCAAATTGTTAAAGCTGCCTGCCTGCACCCAACTTAACTCGTAAGAACTTTAAGCAAGTTTCGAGTGCTGCCAACTCACTTTTCGGAGGTGTTGCCAACTTGTCAAGCTGGCGCTGCCACAGTTTTTATAGCAAAATTTAACTAGCTGTCAAGCACTTGACACTGTTGTTGACTTTTGAAATGAGAGGGAGAATTTTTGAATAACCAAACATAACATAAATTTAAAGCAACACTTTATAATACAATTTAATAACTTAATTTCGGTGTTATGCCAGTAATTGAGTTATGAAATTAATTCGGATGAACTAAATTTTATAAACATCAAATTATATAAATTTATGCAATTTAAAATCGTTTAATTTAAATCAATAAATCAGAGAAAAAGTGTTAAACAAAAATATTAAATAAATTTCAATTATGCTTTATTGTTTACTAACCAAAGAACAATAACAACTAATAAATCAATAGCAGAGAAAGTAGCAGAAAAAAAGTTTAGAAGTATTGAGGCACAAATCATATTAGTTGCTATTGTAAATTTGTTTCACAAATTGCATTCTCTAGGGCTCAATATTCACATTTTAATTGAAAAATCTTTTTGTATAATATGCAATTGAATTTTCGGGGCTGCCCACTCATGCAGTATGCAGGATTCGAGAGTATATCCTGTGTGTGTGTGTGTGTGTGTGTGTGTGTGTGGGAGTGGAATAAATCATATTTATATTCGATATCACATACGGAATTCATGCCACAAATAAGTAAATACGAATGGGCGTATAGATATCGGATAACAGCGCGAATTCACACAGAGCAAACAAAGTGTTGATCAAATTTAATTTTATTAAAATGTCAGCTTCGTGCTGTCAACGCTGCTTTCCCCCCTCTCCCCCCTCATTCATTCCCTTTGCTTGTTCTGTGTCTTGTGTCCTGGGCCTTGGCGCCACATGTCCTTGTTGACGGTTTTCGACGGTACATGTGTGTGGGTTTCGTTTTTATTTTTTTTGTGGTTGTTGTAGTCGACACACCAAATTGAATTCAGCAGAAATCTCTTTGAGTTGCCTCTCACACATTTTTATTATTTTATAGCCACGGTGAATAAAAAAAAAAAAAAAAACAGAAATCTCCTGGCAGCAAGCCTTCGGCAAACTTTAGTGTTATTTTGTTATTGTCAAAATTGAAAAGTTGCTTGTGGCATGTGAGCAGCAATAAGAACAAGTACGAAGCCAAAAGTCTGCTTCAGAGAATTCAAAACTTACAAAAGCAAAAGCTGACCAACAAGAACTAAAGATTTCTGTGGAGAAATGGCAATTTATGTATACAAACTTTTAGGTTTATTGCAGCTTCTAAGAAATATGACATTTAATTCTTTCTACACAGAGAGAAAAAAGTCTAGACATCGACTCTACATTAAGGAAATTTTCGAGCCTAAAAAAACAATCTTCAAATAATATTTTTGGTTTGAAAAAAATCTGAAATCATGATTTGTAAGCTAAATTAGCTTTTTAGGATTTAAAACAACTTATTTTGAGATTGAAATCTGTCTGCAAGAATATTTTATTGTAGATTGAAAAGAAGACTGCAAATTTTGATTTAACAAATTTTCGATCTTAAATATGTTTCCTAAAATGTTCCTTCTTTTAAAATTAGAGCTTAATTTCGGTTGTTTTTTGGCGTTAGCTGTGAAATAAGATTATAATCTTTAATTTCAGTATTGAGCAATCTAGAGTTTTGTAGATTTTCGATCTTTATTTAAGATTAGACTATCTTGGACAAATTTTGACATCATACATTCTTGATTAAATATTTTATTTTGGATTTTACCACGTCGTTTTGCTCTGTGTACTTTCTATCTATCACTTTGCACTTGAAGCAAGTGTACAGGGTATATGCAAACTTAGTTTTCGCAGATGATTTTTGCTGATTTTTTTGGGATGCTTCCCACATGTTTACGCTCCTGTGCTCAGTGTTTGCTGTTTGTTATCCTCTCGTTTCGCATTTGAAATGTTGTGGCCCAGTTTTGCTTTGCATTTCGTATATAATATTTTTATATATTTTCGTGCCCGACGGCTTTTGATTTCCACTGAAAAATATTGTCCGACCGGCATTTGAATACTGTATGTACTGAATATATACTGTATATGGTATATATATTTTTTATTTAATTTGCGAGTGTTGCACTCCAAGGACAACGCTGGAAGAATGCTAACCGGCCCTGACACACATTTCGCATTTAAGACCGACAACAAAATTGAGGAAACCCGGCGAAATTTTCGCATCAAAACGCGCGCTCAACGCTCGACGCTCGTTCTCAGTTTTCTTGGGCATGGCCGGTAAAGAGATTAATTACCCGAATCCGGCTGACAGTTAGCACATTTCCTGTCAGAACCGCGCACAGTTAATTAGCTGGGAGCCGGGGCGCGACCCAAAGAAAAGAGAGAGGGAAGGGGGAGTGAGATAGCAGCAGAGTTTGGGAGAAAGAGAAAGCGAGTGTGTGGCGAACTAAACAAAACTGCTGACGTCAATCGACGCACAGCATCCGCAGGACACTTGGAGCCTATAGAGAACACAATGGTCAATTACACGCGCCGCATTCGTTCGCGTTCGTTTCGCTATTATGGTCAACCGCAAACACACACACAGCGAGGAAATGCAGAATGAGGAAAGGAAAGAGATTGTGACTACGACTGTGATTATTTATGTGCAACTGTCAGATAAAAGCCGTCGACAGTTGTCAGCGCTTTTGTTTCACATGTCAACAATTCAGGCTCAAGATTAGCAGGAATCAATCATCAAACATACGGCGAAAATTGTCACAGACTCTTTTTTTTTCTCTCTCTCTCTCTCTCGGGCGCGCAAATGCAAAATGAGAATTTCACTTCGTCTTTTGTTTGTTTTTCGTTTGTGATTGGTTGCATCTGCTGTTTAGCTGACAGCGGTGTCCTTGGCGAATGATGCAAGCGATGTTTGTCAAATGAAAACGAACAAGTTTCCACTGTTTTTATACCCGCTACCCATAGGGTAGAAGGGTATTATAACTTTGTGCCGGCAGGAAATGTATGTAACAGGTAGAAGGAGGCATCTCCGACCCTATAAAGTATATATATTCTTGATCAGCGTCAACAGCCGAGACGATATAGCCATGTCCGTCTGTCCGTCCGTCCGTCTGTCCGTATGAACACCTAGATCTCAGAGACTATAAAAGATAGAGCTATAATTTTTTTTCGACAGCATTTGTTATGTTTGCACGCAGATCAAGTTTGTTTCAAATTTTTGCCACGCCCACTTCCGCCCCTGCAAATAAAAAAAA
Source organism: Drosophila nasuta (assembly GCF_023558535.2). Taxonomy (NCBI): domain Eukaryota; kingdom Metazoa; phylum Arthropoda; class Insecta; order Diptera; family Drosophilidae; genus Drosophila; species Drosophila nasuta. The sequence goes on along the minus strand of NC_083455.1, from coordinate 24,666,265 downwards.
TCGAATAACAAGCGTAATTTTAAAGCTAGATTTACGAATTTTCGTATATACAGTAATAACTATAATAGTTATGATCCCTGAAAATTTGGTTGCGATCAGAAAAAAATTGTGGAAGCTATTTAAGAAATACTTTTCTATGGGCAAAAACGCCTACTTACTAGGGTCTGAGTTGCTTTGGCTGACAATCTGGTATATTGTGCCGTCTATGGTATATTTTGAATGCGGTACTATATCGATATACCATATATACCATTTGGTATATTTTTAGTATTTTTGCGGTATATTTGGTATATTTTGAGAATAATACCGCAAAATATATTGCTTTTATTCAAAATGGGTAGCGGGTATCTCACAGTCGAGCACACTCGACTGTAGCTTTCTTACTTGTTTAGAGGTGCATTAAACTGTTGAAATTTGGCGTCAAATGTTAATAAAAGTTTAATGTTATTTCCAGTTTTGGTCAGCTTTTAAAATATGTTTATGTTTATGTTTTGCTTAGTTGCTTAGTTGTCTATAACAGCTAGTGGTTTAAAAAAGTATTTTAGTGGAGTAAACTTTGACGTGAAATGTTAACAAAAGTTGATTGTAATTTATAGTTTTCACCACCTTTCATTATCAAAAAGATTTGCTTTTTGGAGGTGCATAAAACTATTTCAATTTGGCGTCAAGTGTTAACAAAAGTTTCTTGCAATTTTCAGTTTTTATATATAGTTGAGTCAACTTTCAATAGCACTAAAAAAAATATTCAAATTTAAAGTAAAATATTAATAAATGTTTATTGTAATTTCTAGCTTTGATCAGAGAACATTTTCTTTTTAATTTTGGTGTCAAATGTTAACAAAAGTTTGTCTGGATTTCTAGCTTTCTTCAAAATTTATAATCAAGAAGATTTACTTCTTTATTATTGCATAGATCTCTGTTTCAACAACAGTCAGTCACTTGAAAATTTGTCATATTTTTACTTTAAATAGGATTTACTTAACTATTTAACTATCTTTCGCCAACAAGCTGCATAAATTATATTGTGATTGTGTTTCTAAAATCGTATTTGTATATATAGTACTGCACTTAAGCCTGAAATTTATCAAAGTTCCCTCTCATTAATGTCGCAAATGAAGAGTGCTGCAAGTAATTTAACTTGCTTGCCAGCACAGCAAAGGCAACAAGCTTTACATATATATATATGTATGTATAGACTATTTTATATATGCAGAGATTACTCCTTTCGTCACAGGCAACGAGAGGAATGCTTGAGAGCTTCACACTCGTCGTAAATTACAACGATTTACATATGATTAAAGAGCTGATTGTGTATGCATTCAATTTGTGCCTGGATAAGCGCTCAAAGCGTTGCACGAAAATCACTCGGCAGACACAACACACGCAACGCACACATATTTGAATACACACGTGAGCAACGTATCCAATTAATAAGGTCGCATATGTAAATGATTAATGATTGACCGTCTATTGGTCAAAGGGCAATGGATTGTTTAAGCTGTCCGTTCCACATGGCGTATGCATAATTAAAATACACACACAAAGAACTAACAATAGTTGGCCACAAAGGCATTTAATTTGCCAGGCTTGTTGTGTTTTGATTTCATCAAGATTCTAGCTGAATTTATTAGCAAATAAGCGAAGAACTCTATGAACATTTAAGCCTTTTACGATTTGGCCAAGTCAATTAAATATATTTAAATTGTTTATGCGAAGGACTTAAACTGTTTTAATGGCCGGCCATAAAAGTGGCAAGTGGCAAGTGGAAAGTCGTTGGCGCTCATAAAAGCGAAATAAAAATGCAAAATTAAATGCACAATTGCAAATGCAACAGCACAAACGAAGTGGGAAGCACCTGCTAATCCTGCTGCACAGGACACACAACTCGATGTAGAAAGTCAGAGCGCCCCAAAGCTGTGAGCTGGAGGATTATGCAAATGCAAGAGACGTTGGCTCTACTCTTTTTGCCTGTGCTCCAGTTTCTATTATCTTGCGTATAAGTAATTATGCCAGAAATTACAATAACCTAAAGCCATTTGCATATGCATGTCACAAGCATTTGCCATTTTCACTCTCTCTCTTATTCTAGCTTTGAAACTGACCTCACTAGAAACACATATCAATGCTCGACCCGTCGCTTTTAGTTCGGCCATGCATCGTTGACCAATTCAACCAGGCAGTTATGATGTTCCTCTCATCCTCCTTTTGCATCTTTTATCTCTCTGCATATATGGCCTAAATGCGCTTTTCGCCTGGCATCCGGTCGCCTTTGGCTTTCCAGTTTTGCCTTTGTGGCCAGCAGTGGAGCTCAGTTTGATGCTTTTGTTGGGCGAATGTGCTCTCAGATTACGCTCGTACTTAGTCAAGTAGGATGAGCACAGTTGCGGTTTGCGGTTCACTTGCCTCGCTTGCTTCGCTTCAACCTTGAAGCGCATATAGCGCAGTGCAAAATCTGATTTCCACCTGAGGCTTAGTTTATGACGAGTCTGTCAGTTGTAAGCAAGCAAGCAAAGTTCATAAATGCCGCTGCAGCAAGTGCAGAAAGTTCTTTGCTAATTCCTCTCTAACTATAACAAGCTAATGGTGCAATTTCTCATTTATGAGCTGACCAGATTAAGTATACGCAATGTGTTGACCTGAGAGATTCAACTTAGCAGTAGCTGCAAATATATTAAAATGCATATTGTACTACGTATACGCAATGTGTTGACAGCGTAGACAATAAGAACGTAACGTATACGCAATGTATTACATTTTTAAGCACTGCTGAACTTAATTTAAAAAGAATTAAGTCAATGTCTAAACTAATCTTTATATTAAATGCCAATATGACGTATACGCAATATGTTAACAGCAGTGACAAGAAATTACGTATACGCAACGTAATTTTTAGCGCCGTTGAACTTAATTTTTCAAGTAAAGCTTCAAAATTCAACTGCATTAAACACATTAAAAACAAGCTAAAATATCCTTATGTCTAATCCCGATATTACGTATACGCAGTGTGTTAATAGTAGGGACAACAAAAAGTTGCGTATACGCAATGTGATCAATTTTCCAACACATACAGACTTAATTTGAAAATAATGCTGTCCTTACTTCAAATCCTGACATTAAGTATACGCAACGTGTTGACTTTCATATTCACAGCTCAAACATATCTTACATTTTTAAATACAAATAAACTTAATTTACCCTAATGTAGTATATTTGAAACCCCAATATTACGTATACGCAATGTGTTCACCTCCAAAGTCCCAGCTCAAACATATTAAATTGCATCTAATATTAAGTATACGCAATGTGTTGACAGCTAGAAATACGCATCGTTGTACGTTTTGAACGTATTTAGGCTTTAAAAAAAATCAATTGTAAAGCTAGGCTTTGTCTATTTAAAACCTCCAATGTTACGTATGCGTAATGTGTTGACCTCCCAAACATATTAAATTGCTTATAATATGGGCAATTCTCTGATGTCGAATGCGACATTTGTACGCATTCAAACTGAAAAAAAACATGTGCCACGACATTATTTTAATTTTGTAAAAATTGAAACTTATAGCTCTCGGTTAGCACTATAATTGGTGCTAAGATGGATTTTGGGCAATTGTTCGTTTTCAAGAAAATTGCAAAAATGTTGCGCATTCGCACGCGACAAAAACAGAAGTTACTTTTTCCAAAACCAGTTCAAGCACTTATTTCAGCGAAACGTGATGAAAGATTTTAATGCAATTAATTTTAATGTATTATGCATATATTTATCTAAATAGTGTATTTGGTTTGACTTAAAAATATTAAGTTGTCTTTTTTTAAATTAAATTTTAATCACTGTCGCACGCGACATGTCGCACGCGACATTTTTCCATCATACTTTTATGCTGTTTTTTTTTACTTTTTAAGTTAATTTGAAGAGCATATGAAGCATTTTCATAGTTTTTTAATATATTCAATATATATTTATACCCGCTACCCATAGGGTAGAAGGGTATTATAACTTTGTGCCGGCAGGAAATGTATGTAACAGGTAGAAGGAGGCATCTCCGACCCTATAAAGTATATATATTCTTGATCAGCTTTAACAGCCGAGACGATCTAGCCATGTCCGTCTGTCCGTCTGTCCGTCTGTGTGTCTGTGTGTCTGTCCGTCCGTCCGTATGAACACCTAGATCTCAGAGACTATAAGAGATAGAGCTATAATTTTTTTTCGACAGCATTTGTTATGTTTGCACGCAGATCAAGTTTGTTTCAAATTTTTGCCACGCCCACTTCCGCCCCCGCAAATCAAAAAAATCGAATAACAAGCGTAATTTTAAAGTTAGAGTTGCGAATTTTGGTATATATAATAATAACTATAGTAGTTATGATTCCTGAAAATTTGGTTGCGATCAGATGAAAATTGTCGAAGTTATTAAAGAAATACTTTTGTATGGGCAAACACGCCTACTTACTAGGGGTCTTAGTTGCTTTAGATGACAATCTGGTATATTGTGCCGTCTATGGTATATTTTGAATGCGGTACTATATCAATATACCAAATATACTATTTGGTATATTTTTAGTATTTTTGCAGTATATTCGGTATATTTTGAGAAAATTATCGCAAAATATATTTCTTTTATTCAAAATGGGTAGCGGGTATCTCACAGTCGAGTGCACTCGACTGTAGCTTTCTTACTTGTTTTATTTTCAACTGGAATTTCATACTTTAAAAAATAACTTTAATAAAGGTAAACAAAACGAAATATATTCATAACATATACATAAGAAACATAATTACCTATCTTAAATTACATCATTAATGTCAAAAAAAATTTTTTTATGAATATACTGTTCTAGTAGATTTCGTTTGTTGGCCATTTCAGCAAAAGAAATTCATTTGGTTTATAACCGGTATACTGTGCACATTCATTCTATCATTGTTTTTAATGACAAAGTCTCAATTGGCGCTTATGACATGAAATTTATATTATTTTTTGCACATAAAAAGAGTATGCATCATCTACACTAAAAAAAAAAATAATTTAACGAAAAAAAAAAAAAATTTTTTTTTTGCCATGTCGCACGCGACAAACTTTCAAAAATTCTTAAAAATGAAGTTGTGCTTATATTCATTCAAATTTTATTTTATTATATTTGGTAGCAAAAGATGTGTTTGGACACAATTTTGCATGCTCAATGGACAAAAACTTTAGATGCACTCATAACAAATGCTGTTTTTCACTGTCGCACGCGACAAAAATAGAAGCTGATTAGCTGAAAAGAAATTTACCGTTATTAGCTATTGCATCATTTCTTTTATATATTTTGTATATTCCTTGGATATTAAACAAGATATTAAACTAAGGGTATCAATGCATACTGACTCCCTTTAAGGAAATGAATCAAAACAAAACTTGCAGTAGAAATCTTCAAAACAGAACTTTTGCTCATCTTCGACTTTGCATTGAAATTTTTCAAAATGTGTTATGAGTAAATGGAAAAATCGTTTATATTAGTTAAATGTAATATTTTCCCTATAAACAAATGTGAAGAAAACATGCTTTTATAGAGTTTGAATTTTTTGGCGCCGGTTGCACTTTCTAGAGAATTGCCCATATTAAGTAAACACAATGTGCTGACAGCAGACGCAAGCTGACAGCATTTTAAACAAAAAAATCAAGTATACGCAACGTATTGAGTTCTTAAATAAAGCTAAATTTGCTTTAAAGAATCTTTGTTTTGATATAAATATAAAAAGAAATCCAACTGCATTCATCAAAATGCCTATTAAAAGCTAATCTGGCAATATTTCATACCGAACAATGTGTTGACCTGTTGGACAGGAACCGAGCTGCCATTTTAATTATGTTTTGTTGTGAAAGCCAAAACAAAATCCCAAGAAAATCGCAAAACAAACGATAAACGTTGATTGACCCAGCACGCTAGAGAGAAAACAGAGAGAGAGTGAAAGACTGAAAACAGAAACCAGCAGGTGATGAAAATCAGAGACGAACGAGAGAAAGGAAAACAAAGAGGGCCGAATATGCAAAGCGGAAGCAACGAGGACAATTTGAGTCCATTAGCTGTTAAGCCAAAACGACAGGCCGAAAAACAACAACACGAACAACAAGAAGAAGCAGAGTAAGCGACACCACAGCAGCAGCAAAACCGCACAAGCTAATAATGTCGTCCACTGTGTGTGTGCACCTGCAAACTGAGCCATTTAATGGACTCCAACTACTGTGGCAATCCTCCATTTCAACGTCCAGCAACTGTTGATGGCGCAGAGAGCGAAAAAGGTTTTTGCTCCCAGCGGGTTGCTAAACAATATTACTCGCTGGTCATGCTGATTGCCCTCTGCTAGCCAATAAATAAATGAAAGTTTTACCCCCTTTCGCTTCCTCCTCCCTCAGGTGCGTGCTTTGAAGCGGAAATTCTCAATTCGCATGTTTAATTTCGATAATCACAACTACTGCAACTACTGTGTATTAGTTTTTAGTCCTCCTCTGAGTAATTGATGTGAATTTAAGCAAATCTGTTCGAGTTCCTGCCAAATTTGTGAAGCGGAAATGCAATTTGTATTTTGCAGCAGTTTTGAGCAGCGGAAGCGGAAGTTGCTTGCCTGCTTGTCGATCAACGCAAGTCTGTCGAAAACAGTCTCTCTCATTAATATTGTATTGACACATGAGTTGTAAACAGTTCAAAACTCTCCCTTATACATAATTCAATCAATATTTAAGTGCTTAGCATTTTGTTTGTTTATTTGTTATGCAAATGCAAGCAAATATTAATTAAATTTCCAATTGGTGGTGTAATGTCTAAACAGCACACAGTTGATTGGATTGACATTATTGTTGAGCTTGTCGGATAATCGTTGCTTGCAATTACGACTGCAATAAAAGTATATTTGCTTTGTGGATTTCACTGCTCAAATATTAATACTGTTTATTGCAGCTTAAAATTCTTTGTGTGCAAAGTAGTTTAAATGCTTCTCTAAGACTCTTGAGCACTTGCCAAGTCAACTCCTTTGTCATTTGTTACTGTCACAGCTTGGCATTTAATCAACACTGCACAAAAAAGTGTTGTGTGCATTTTTTAACGCTTCCCTGCAAGCTGAAAACTTTGCACTATGACTTGGCGCAAAAAAAAAATAAATAAATATTTCGACTCCAGCAAGTCTGCAATATTTGGCAACATATTCGCCCCTCGTTGTCTGTTGTCTGTAAAATAAATAGTTTCCTCTGTAACGTGCTTAAACAAAATAATTGCTTCTCTTTCCTATGCTAAGTAAATAGAGAAAAATATGAGAAATAAATCGTTATAAATTGCTTACAGCATTTATAACACTATTAAGTTATATTACATTTTAGTCACAGCGTAACTCATAGTCTAGTCAACTTTTATTTGCCACATTCTAGCTCATTCCGAAGGGCAAACATAATAAAGCAGTCGATGAGTTCGTGTAACATTCACAGCACCGTGTATGTAAAGCACTTCTGTCAAAGCAAACAATACTTATTGGAAATTTTTCTCATTAACTTTTCTAACATGTAGCAGAAGCAGCATCAGCTAAGCTTAGTTAGTCCGAGGAATAGTTCCACAATTAGTTAGTTAGTTGAGGACATTTAGTTTTAAGGTTTGCATAAATTATAAAAGAAGTGAAGTGATGGGAGGAGAGAAATGTTCTCGCACTTCGCTTGTGACAACAAATATCCCGTCAATATGTTGACACATATATTAGCATATTCGTGTGCGAGGCTTTTACGTTGACAGCATTTCGACTTGGAGGTCATAATAAGCTTTAGACACACGCACTCAGATCCTGTCACATATCACAGCGATAAGTCATGGATCTTGATATGCACTTGAATCAAAATCCAATTAATTTGCGTACACATAAATCATGTATCAAATTGAATGAGGTTTTTTTCTTTCGTTTTTCGTTTTCAATTTTGCTGTGTAACTCGATATGCGATAAACGTTATTTAAGTTCATATTTTATTGCCGACATTTGTACAATGTCAGCACAAAATATTGGCAAAGTCCTTTGATTAATGTGCCGCAAAAGCGTAATTATGAGTTCAACTTCAAGCAGGTGAAACTTTCGACGACCTTTTCAACCAAAAGCTGAAAGCTTTTCTGCTTGGTCTCATAAATATTTTTGCGATAATCTACTTTCGAAAGTTTTGTTTGCCAAACTAAAAGATATGCGCATCGTTATTAATTTCTAATTAATAACGTTTTTGGCTTTGTAACACTTTGAGTCCTCAACAAACTGTAGCCTTCAATTTTCATTTAGTTCATAAACAAAATTTAGAGAGAGTAACTAAAGCCACACAAAGAGTTTCGCCCACACACACACACACAAAGCCCAAAGTGAATGCCAAAGCAAAAATGTGGCTGGCAAAACTTTGACCTTTGCGACTAGGCGAAAAAGTGAAATAAACAAACAAATTAAAGCAAACATAAAATAAAGCCGCCTCTAAAGCAAAACAAAATGCCTCACTGATCGGGGTCGTCTTTTGGTTAGCAGACGTCACAGTTGGGAAAAAGAGAGAGAGAGAAGTAAAGGATTGTGTGTGTATGTTTTTGTTTGTCTTGGCGCCTAAATGCTTGGGCGTGCCCTGAAAACCAAGACGAAGGCGGAGTCTGTAACACGAACTAATTCTCAAGCCAGGACTAAGATAACAATTTTTGTGCGGAGGTCGAAATATCTCACACAACAAGTATGCTGTCAAGCAATTTGTTATTAAAGCTCAGCTCAACTCGATGTAGTTTGAATAGCGGCGAGTAACTCTTCATTGTGTCGCACATATTTCATAATTAATTATGTGTAATTACGCTGTAATCTCTTGCAAGTAAAACGTATTGAATTCGCATAGCAAGAAAATCAATTACAAGATTTCTCAGCTAGATTTTCACGCCACAGCCAAAATCTCTGCGCTGACAGGAAATCTCTATTCAGCATGTATCTGTCAGCAGGACAACAACAAACAGGAACATTTGCTGTTTTATGTCTAAAAATAAAGTGAAATACCAAATATTACGCATACGCAGCGTCGCCAAGGAGCAAGACTCATACTACACCAACTTTTATGTTGTTAAAACAATGCTCTCTATGGCATTGGGTGTTTTTTTGAGGGTGCCGCCCACTTGGGATTGTTAGGCGTTCGCATAATTAGCATAAATGTCATAAATACTCTGGTGCCTTCTCTTCGCTTTGCTTTGCTTCGTTCCGAAACCCGCAACAAAACGACGCTTTGAGTGTAGTCGTAATGGGTTTGGTTTTCGGCATCTTTTCATTTATTTTTTTTCCGTTTTTTTCTGTTTTTTGTTTTTGCGCCTCTTGAACAAGAAGAATATCGATCCAACTTTAGGCACAACTTTGCCATCCGAAATTAACATGGAAATCAAATCAACAAATGAAACAAAGTGAAATCAAATAAAAATGTTTGCGCAAACAAAAAGGCGAGAAACACAAAACAACAAAACAACAAAAAGAAAGCAAATCGCAAAACGTTGTGCAAAAAGTTAAGCAAGGACCAAGCACACAGGACAACAGGAAACACAAAAGGCCAGGCCCCACAAAAACAAATTTGTATTTCGTCATTGGCCGCGTGCCGTTTTCCCATTCGCCGTGCCGTAGCAAACAAAGTGCGTAAAAACTAAAATGTATTTCGAAGCGCACATTTGGCTAAAGGGCTTGCCTCCGATGCCTTTCGGCCAGCGGCTAAAACTAAAACCGAGGCGTGTCTTCGTGCTGTGTGTGTGTCCTTGGGCATCGTCTCATGCATTGCTTCCATTAAAGTAACAGCCAGCAAATGGCATTCAAAGCATTTCAAGCACACACACCAAACCAAAGCAAAACTCAAGGGCTCTGAACTCCACTCGAGTCGAATCGAGTCGAAGCTGCCAGGCGCCTTGGACGATTGCGACAGACGATTTGACTGTCTCATTAGACGTAATTCAAGCATTTTCACTACTGTTGTGCTTCGCTCTCTAAACTACATTGAACTCTTGCACACAAATGACATTTACCAACTGCGTGTGCTGTGCTTTTGCTTTGTGTGCATCGGGGCGTATACGTAATGTGCAGTCGTAATACTTTTGCAAGCAGACTTGAGCTACACATAAAATTCTGTGTGTTTGCTAAGAAATTGAGCTGGGTTACTGCAACTACTGCTACTACAACAATAATCTGGGGAATTTGATAAATATTATATTAAATACGCATTCTTCTCGATATTATTGTTATTAAAGTTCGCTTTGTAGCACTTTCAAAAGCACTTTCTATTGAGCGATTGTCTGTGGAAAATTCAATTTGCCATGAGATGAGATTTTATTGAATGTCATATACAAGCGTATTTATTTTTGTGCTCTGCCAGAAATAAATACGCCGGGATTTGACCGATTTCCCAAAATATAACCAAAGGGAATTAAGTAAAGGGAAAGCAAAAATAGAAGAGAAGAAGTTTTCAAAAATGTATTACGAAAGCAAATATACAAATAATAAATAAATTAAAGTAATGAAATGTTTAGTTAAATAATTAAAAGTTCCATTTAAAGTAATACATTTTAAATAAATAGTACGAAATCTGCAGTCGAGTTCTTATTTAAGATGCCTGCTACACATTTTTAATAAAAACAAAACAGTGCGGTATTATTCTTAAAGTATACCAAATTATTATACCAAAGACTATTTGTGGTATATGAATATACTAGTACATCCATAAGAAAAAAAAACCATAGAATACAAAATTTTTCAAAATATACTAAAATATACGTAAAGCTATTTCTGGCATATCAATATACTAGTCCATTCAAAATATACTAAAAAATATCAAATTGTTATACTACAAAATACTATAATATACTGAACGCTATTTCTGGTATATTACTATACTGATGCATTTAAAATGTACAACAAAGTACAACTTATACCAAAAAAAAACTATAATATACTGAACGCTATTTCTGGTATATCTATAATGAGGCATTTAAAATACCATTGAATACAATATTTTCCAAAATATACTTTGAAGCATACAAAAAAATACCAAAATATACATAAAGCTATTTCTGGTATATCACTTAACTAGTCCATTCAAAAATTTAGAATATGATACAAAATAAACTAAAATAAATCGAATTATTAGACTATTATACTATAATATACTGAACGCTATTTCTGGTATATTGCTATACTGATGCATTTAAAATGTACAACATATTACAACGTATACCCAAAAATACTATAATATACTGAAAGCTAGTATATCAGTATACAATTACATTCAAAATATACTACACAGTACAAATTATACCATGTTTTCTTCTTAACTATTGAAAACACATTATATTTATTGTCTGCTTAAAAATAATTTCACTAAAACAAAATATTTCTCATTAGGGTCAAACCAAGTTGAGAGTTCATTAAACCATAATTGAAATTTCTGTGATTATCTATTAGCCCAGGTTAAGAATATTTAAAATAGCTTTGCACAAATCCATAGGCCAAATGGTATTTTGTATTTTTTCCTGGAACCTCAATCCTAACATAAACTGCAAAGCAATAACACGCATTCTATATTTAGGTCAAATAGTAAAGCGAGCAGCTGCTACGCACTCGAAGCTAATACAGTTTTATGGATTCATAGTTTTGTGTTATTTGTTTTTGTGCTTTTGCGATATAATGCTATAGAAGTGCGCTTTAAATATTCATAGTTCGAGCTTAATAGGACTTAAGAACAAAGGTAGTGTCAGGGTGAACCTGAAAATTGATTTTGTGGCTTGAAGCACAATGCAATTGGGTCAGAGTTAGTCAAGAGTCAAGCACTCCCGATGGCGCTGCAATTCGGTAAAACACAGTGACAGTAGAAAGGAAAAAAAGAAAACTCACCTGTAACCAAACAGGAAAATGAAACTACAGCAGCTGCAGGCAACGCGTGTGGCGTGCGGCGTGTGCGGCAAGTGACAGGTGGCGTGTGTGGCAAGAGGCAGGAGTGATGAAAGGCGGCGTTTTCTTTGCTGTGTTTTTTTTTGCGTTTACTTTGCGCTGATTGATTTCTCTCACTCGAGTTAATTGAATTGATATTAAATTGCAGTTGCAGAAACTCGCGAGTATCTCACACACACACAGACACACACTCACACAGTTTAATGTTGTATTGTATATTTGTTTTTTAGTTTATTTTTGTTGGTCCTGCGGCTGAAGGAGGAGCGCAATGCAATGCGACAGATGCGGTCAGTTGCTCTCGCGCGACTGACTGATGAATGAGTTCGCTGCTCGTTGAGGTCGGTCTTCTTTCTGCTCGTGTGTGTTCCGTTACTCTCGGTATTCACTGAGTGTATTCGGTTCTATTCAGTGTATGCGTGAGAGGTTAATATTGTTGTTTTGCTTTTGCTTTTGCTGGAGGCACAGCCAAACAATTTCAATTCGGCTCGGCGACTACTGGGCCAATGGGCCAAGTGCGAGCGCAGCGAAAGCACAGTAACAACAACAACAACAAGAGGAAAGCGAAAACGAAACGAAACCAAAAATGCCTTAAATAATTTATTGCATTTTTCATCAACAACAAAAAAGTAATGAACACAATGTACAGAGAAAAGCGCCAGAAAGCTTCAGCTACAAGTCACTTGTAACACGGTCTTTTTTTTGTAATCTTCAATTAAAGTACATATATTTTTACTTTTCTTATTGTTATTTGATTAACAAACTAACCGTTGAGGCGCCAGGACACACGTTGAGCCCGCGCGACTGTCAAAAGAGAGAGAGAGAGAACGAAGAGTGAACGAGAGCGAGCGAGTAAAAAAATACGTCCACTCCGCTGCGTGACTCGAACTGAATTGAAAAGCGTTTTTGGCCAACCTCGAGTTGCAGAGCGTTCAGAGTTTTCACTGATGGAAAAATTCTTCTCACAATTTTCTCAAGTGCCGCCAGCTTCGTCGACGGTCCTCTTCGTGTCTCTGTGTGTGTGTGTGTGTGTGTTCATGTTTCGTTTCGTATCTATAAAGTTTATATTTCCATTGACACCCTTTCCCCAAGTGTTCAGCATGTGGCTTTGGCCCAACGTGCGAGTTTCATTTCCATTTCGTCTCAACCTGTGAGCTTGCCAAAGCTTTCTCTCTCTCTCTCGCTCTCTCTTTTACTCATTGCTCACCTGTTTCAGCTGTTTGCATTGCGCTTTCCAGATTGCACAATAATAATAACAACATGTGTAGCTTTCTCATATTGTGACTAAACTTTTGCATTGCTTTACGCACTCAGCTGTTTACGCTTCGGCATTTTACAGCTGAGCTGGCCATGCTTCAACTGAAGCTTTTTAAAAGCTATAGCATATAGATATGGACTAGATCAGAAGTAATTTTAATGGCTACGATCTTGACATTCATTTGAGTGCATCAAATTCGAGGCAATTATTCCAAAAATGCAGCAGCAAATTTATTAAAGCGAAATATTGTAGCAAATTAAATTTTTGTAATTCTTTCAGAAATAAATAAATAAATAAACGAATATATCATTATATATTTCACTTTTTGAACGTCATATAAATATTAATTTTTTAAACATTCAATAAATATTTTTCCATACTTCAAAAAGAAAATTCAAGTTTTTATAAAAGTTTTTTATACAAAAGAATTTTTTGAACTATTAATCAACTTAAATGAATTTTTAAGAAATTCAGCATAAAATAAATATTTTATATTTTACTTTTGAAATTGATAAATTTATAGGGGAACTATATTTTTTTCTAATACAAATTATTTCATTAAAAATTTGATTTTATAGTAATAAAAGCAAAAAAGAAGAATGATTTTTTTTTTTTTTAATATTTGAAATTGAAAATGCGATAGGAAATTTAATTTCTTTTCTATACAAAATATTTGATATTTCTTAATTATATAACACAAATTGAAATGTTTTATATATAATAGAACTCTATTTAAGTTAACTTAAGTATATAAGTTCTAGACATTCTTACGGTATCAAAAGAAAGAGAGAGGGAGAGGGAGTCAAACTCTGACGACATTCGACAATGTTGTGCACTTCCAGTTGGCGAGCTTTTACTGTCTTTGTTGCGTGAGAGACTGAGAGAGAGAGAGAGAGAGGAAGCAGGCGAAGCTTTTGCTCCAGTCGAGAAAGAAACAGGCGGCTATGCGAAGCTTTTACTCGGCAAGCAAACGCTTCGGCAGCGCAGCGCGTTTCATTGATGCCCAAATATAGGTCAACAACGTGCTGCGTTGCAGTCGCGGAGGAGAGAGAGAGAGAGAGAGAGAGGGAGAAGGAGAGGGGCAGAAAGAGTGAAAGGGAAGGCAGTCGAAGACGAAGGCAGCGAAAAAGACGTCGTTTATGGGTTTATCAGTGCAATGGAAACGATGCTGATGCCACTTTGTGTACATGTCTACATCTCTGGCATGTGTGTGTGTGTGTGAGTGTGTGAATGTGTGTACAAATATTGTGAATTGCTTAGATGGCCATAGTTGTCGTTGTTGTTGTCGCCGTTGTTGTTGTTGTTACCATTGTCGTTGTCGTTGTCGTTGTTCGATGCCGCTGACATTACCGCAGTTGCGGCCGCCATTTGAAGCAGTGAGTTCGCAAAAACAATTTGCACGACATCGCGACACAACGCAACGCATCGCATAGCGTATACGCCCCGTTATCATCAATGACTGAATTTATGACCGGCCTTGTGTCGGCATTCACAAATATTTGGTGCATTTGTCATGGCGACGTCTCCGTCACAGTTTTGTGTTGCAGTAATTGAATTTTATGCGCCGACAGCTGACAACACATTTTGCCTTTTGTGTGTGTTTGCTGCAATTTTTGCTTTTTGTTATTTCGCAACGCGTTTTGCTTCATTCTCGCTTTCTGCTTCTCTATTTTTGCGCCCTAAATTGGGTCAAAAGTTGAACTGCTGCTGGTCCCAACGATTGTTGCTCTAGCTAAGCACATTTTCAGGATAATCTTAATTGCGCTTTTAATACTTCGTCCTCCTGCTCCTCCTTCTTCCCCTTCACCTCCGTCTTTCATCATTCCGCCCGGAATCCGCAGCGAGTTCGTTGCATTACGCCAAGGACTTGCTTAAGGGATAAAGCAAAAGCTTGTTCATGTCGGCGTGTTTGACGCCTCGCTGAATGTGCAAGAAGGCAGCGCAAAGGACCTCAAGGATTTCAAAGCACGTTGCCCTCCTGCTCTGACTCTGGCTCTGACTGTGGCTGTGGCTGCCTCAAGCTCAAGCTCTTTTACTTTTGCGCTGCTCACGTGCATTCGTTCCAATGGCCCCGCAGGCTGGCAGGCAGCAAAGAAACCCAACTGCCAACTGCCAACCCAACGCAACGTTTTCTATTTTAATCGCCCCCTCGAGACGCACTTACTCAAATCCATGCTACGAACAATTTTATTTCATCCACTTGAAAATCGAAAATCCCCTAGCCTATGCTTATCGCTAAACAATTTGCTGTGTGTTTGGCTGTTTGACCAATGGCAAACACAGTACAGCACTCTTTCAGCCAAATTATCTATGTGGAAACGATGAATGAAATTGTTGTCTAACGGCCACTTTAGCCCAAGCTCAATGGCCATAAAAACGGGCCAACAAAATGAGTGCTGCTCGGTCTTATGGTCAGCTTCCTTCTTCGCTTCCTTCCGGCTCTGTGCCCTTTTTTCCACTCAGCTATTTCTTGTAGCTATCTTGTTGCCAGGGCTGTTTTGGCATGAATACGTAATAATAAATCAATGAGAAAATAAAATAAAGCATTGTCTAAGACTGACAAAAGCGAAGCTTTCCGACAGCGAAATTAAAATCGAATTACGCGTTTAATTTTTGCAATAAATTAAGCAAGAGAGAGAGAGGAAAATAATATGAGTGCAGCTTGTGTCAATGGGTTAAGTGAAGTATAAATTATCGCAAGTAAAATAGGGAAGTGGTCGAAGCTATTGAGTATTGACTTCCTTGCGTATACGTAATTTCGCAGAAAGCAGTTCAATAAATTCAACAGTAAATTTTAAAGCAAAATACCGATTAGCTTGAAATCCGCCAGTCGTATACGTTATTTCTGGGAAGCAATTGATAATGCTCTGATATTGTATTATTATTACCACCAAGGAAGCGTATTTAATACGTATACGCAATGTTGACAAGCAATTACAATTAAATGTCAGCTTATCTGCAATTGTCTAATTACTACTTCAAACAATTTGGCTTAGTTATTTTTGTGATGCACTTTACGGCCTTAAAAGATATAATAAACAAATAGTAAACATAATTGTTGCACCTGAATATTTGTTTACCCACGATTTATCATGTTTAAAGAGAGTGCAGAGAGCAAGTGTAAAGAGCAATGTAAACTGTTTAAATACGATTTTTATAGATTACAAGCTCATTATGATAATGTCATTTGGGGTTTTCGATAACAAAATCGAAGCAGCCGCTCCGATGACAAATCGAATGAAACCGAAACTCAACGCGTTGAACTTTGTGTACCTAATACTTTATCGTATTTCGAGCCGAACCAAAAACATTGCGTGTGAGCTAAGGAAATTCGCAATTAATACTCTATCGATCAATAACTATAAAGATATAATTCGCTCGAAGTGTTAGTGCGTTCATTTATGAACATTGATTAGTAATGACACAAAAAGAAAGCGCTTATCTTGAGTATCGAGTATTGTCAGAAAATCACAAAATTTCACTGCGTAGTTAACAAACAATTTATTAATTAAGCGCCTGTCAAATTTTGGCTCCACTGATTAGTCTTGTTGTCAGTTCCACAATAAATCATTTGCCCAGCCCTCTTCGATTTTATTTTGTTAGGGGGTAATTGATGTTTATTTCACAGTTTCCTTTAGATATTTCAATGAAGTATTGAGTATAGACTTTGGAATTTATGTATGCCAATTTGTTATTAATTTAATGTTCATTAACATTCAATCTTTAAAATTTGCATAGCTAAAAACTGCATCGATTTTATTGTTGAATTGTACGTTTATTATAGTTCGGGGTAATTCGATGATTATTTCACATTTTGTAGATATTTCAATAAAATGTAGTGTATTACATTTATTCCATTTTATGAAATTTATCTTTGCCAATTTGTTATTAATTTAAAGTGCAATAATATTCTATCGCTTGAAGAATTTAAGTCAATTAGAAACTCCCATCAATCTTCGAAATTTGCATAGATAAAAACTGCATTAATTATATAAAATATTAATTATGATATGTGTATATCATTTGATTTCATTTATCAACCTTTTTAAACCCTTTAGATAGTACTTTATTAAACAAATGTTGTTCTAATTAAATGTTTCTTGTACTATCTTTTTTAATGAATAGAACTTTTCCATTCAACATTAGTAACAATAGACTTTGTGCTATTATATTATATATTAACAACACAAAAGGCGAACAAATCATTTCACATGTACTCGTACTTGATCATATGAGTAGCTGTTATAAGATACCATTAGTTATTGAGCCAGTTCATCATGATATGTATTTGTTATTATGCAAAGAGTGTTCAGCGATTGGCAGACACAACGCCTGGGGACTTATCGATAGTCAGCATTTTGTAGATTATTGCGAACAAATAGATGACAACGTCGATGACTCATGTGGGGTGGTCAGTTATACGAGACGATAATACTTCAAAAAAAAGTTATACTACATATATAATTCGGCAACAGCTCATCGTTAGATAAGAAAACGATCGATAAGCTTACAACTAAGACAGGCATATTAAACATGACGTATTGTCATTATAGACAACACAGACAACAGAGTCAATCAACGGGTCAAGTTCTCGGTCAGAGAGAGAGAGAGAGAGAACGAATGAGAATGCGATTTTCAACACCTGATCGAAAACATATGCGAAGAAGGGGGCGATAAGTGGGAAAGCGGCTGCCAAAAAAGCATTCAATATTCATTATCAATATATGAACACAGCGCCGTCGCAAGATAAGAAATGAAATGTCAACTATGCCTCCAGACCACAATTCAGCTCATAAGTGAAAGAGTCGCCGTGCCGAGCGGAACTCTCAACGGTCGTTAGAATTACAACTAAGAAGAGAACAATTTCTGCAAAACGGCTGTGAAAATAAAACCCCAATTGTACAGCAAATATTTGCTAAGACAATCAATAAGAATTCACCGCGCGTGTGTCGCGACTGAAACTGAAAAAACGTAGAAAAAAAAACCGAAACCGAAACGCAATTAAGCAAAGCAATTTCAT
Source organism: Drosophila nasuta (assembly GCF_023558535.2). Taxonomy (NCBI): domain Eukaryota; kingdom Metazoa; phylum Arthropoda; class Insecta; order Diptera; family Drosophilidae; genus Drosophila; species Drosophila nasuta. Next base: position 24,648,055 of record NC_083455.1, on the reverse strand, counting down.
AGACATGTCCGAATTTCTGCGGGAACATGTAAGTTATCAAATGAGGGGATCTCATTTCAGCGGAGCTTATCACAACATTGCTCAAAGATAACACGAAAAACTAAATTACCGAGTGTGAAGAATTTTTTGTGTGCTGTGTTCGAACTGTCGTCGCTCATCATTTGCCACGCGTGCCACCAAAGACTTCCGCATTTATAAAGACCTCAACGGGTCAGCGATCCCGATCATAATTCACCCTGAACTGAAAACTTAAGGAACTTCATGGAAGTGGTGTCAGGTGTCTTTTCTAGACGAATTTTTAGCGTGCCAATTTTTTCTGTGCAGAGTTGTATTGATAGCTGTGATAGCACGTGATAAAGCTGGGCAATTTTCTTATCAATAGCAAAAGTAAGCAGACATTAGTTGAAAATTGAGAGTCTAAAACATACCCTGGAAAGGAGACTTACGGAGCTTTATTTCATTACAAGGGTAAATAGAGCAAATGACTCATTGACTAGCTGAACATGTTTCTAGAAGTTGTAGAAAGATTGTTTCTATTTTTTTATCTATCAGAGTATTTCGTACAAATAGTTTTACTTTAGCCTTCAATAATGTTGCTGCAATTGAAGTAAAGAAATATTTCTATATATCTATTAGAGTATTTCAGATAAATATTATTAATTTAGTTAATGTAAAGGAATCAACATCTTTTCAATTCGTTCTATGTTTTTTCTTTATTCAGTCAACTCATTTAATGTAGTCTAAAAAAAAGGCCTACAAGAACTACAGGAAAAATTCCATTGAATCAATTCGATTAAGCCAACATCAAAAAGAAAACAAATTGAAATATCATTTCGACCGACTAAAATTGATAATTGATAATTACGTCATGTCAAGGGCATAAATAATAATTTCGATTTAATTTTTGACTAGCCAGCTAAAATTTGCTGTCCACTTGATTGGTGACTTGACTTGTCCGCCGCAATCTGATGATTAGATCATCGTAAAAAATTATTTTTCAATTAAAAGTTAATTCAACCATATTCGATTAAAGTTCAAATCGAAAGCAATGACTTCATCTCTGAGTCATTCGTTAAGAATTAAAACAAGTCTAATGCATTTCCATGAATTGTATTTAAATTAAACAAATCATTTAATGGATTATTGTGCATTATTTATTTACTTTAGGTGTTGTTTTTGAACAGTAGCCATTTGTCATAATCTTATCAATTAGGCACAGCTGGGTCTTCGCTTATCATAGATAAACAAGGTCGTTCAAAAAGGCCGAAAAATATATAATATATTGGAAATGCACTTAAAGTTGTTTCCTGAATTTGGTAGCAGAGTCTACTATTTTAATTATAGTTTTCGGTATTGATCTTCTTCTTTTTTGGGGGGGTGCAATTATTGACTGTTTGTTGCTGTGTTCGATTTGGCGTCGCTGATTGTAAAATAGTGATAAGAGCTTTTCGTATATCGGCATTCCACTGATAAGATAAGCTCCAAAACATACTCTAGTAGTGAATGTTTGCCTAGCAGCTACTGTTTTGCTTTCCCTTATTCAAATAAGTTTCTGAGGAAGTTGCGAATATTTCTTTTAAAATCGTGCCACGCGTTTAATCTGCGGTTATTAAATGATTATGCCAGGAATTTCGATAATAAAACAATGCGGTTTTACTTTATTGCAAGCAATTGGATTAATCTATGAATGGTTTTAACATCTCAGCTGATTTCTTATCGAGAACCCCAGGCTACAACTCACCTTCGTTGTCATATGCAAAGATATGGAAACAATCGCTCAATGAAATGCTTTTCTACTTCAAAGAAAGACTGACAATTTTTGTATATAACTCATTATCTCTTTGTATGCATTAATCTTTAAATAATGAAATGGTTTTATTTTAAAGTGCAAAAAGTATAGACAATTTCTGCATATAGTATAAGGCTCTATCTCTTTGTTTGGTTATCGAATGAACGGATGTTATATTTAAGAAGTTAGCACACTTTATCTCTGTCTATTATTATTTATTTACTATCAATGTCTGCGAAAGTCTCTACTTTTGTGCTTTAAGGGCATTAACAACAGACAACAGCAGCTGATTAACTTGGAACTTGCCGTGGAATTATTGTCGCCACTTTTTATACCCAATAGCCATAGAGTAGAAGAGTATTATAACCTCTAGGAAATGTATGCAACAGCCAGAAAAAGGCGACTCCGACACTATAAAGACAATATATGTAGTCATATCCATCTGTTCTTATCAACACCTAGATCTCATAGACTGTAAGATATAGAGAAATATAGAGAGATTTTCAAAATTGTTTGAAAAGTTATTAAAAAAATACTTTCGTATGAGCAAAAACACCGATTTATTAGATCCTTTGGCTGACAATCTGGTATATTTTGCACTCTATGGTATATCTTAAATGTTGTAATATACCAATATACCAAAGGCTGTATTTGGTATATACGCGATACCCATATTGAATGAATGCAAAATAGTGTGGTACTATTCTGAAAATATACCAAATTATATATACCCTATTTTTTAGTATATTTTAGTATTTTGTAGTATATTAATTTGGTATATTTTAAGATAAATGCCCGTTACCCATTTTAAATGAATGCAAAACTGTGTAGTATTATTCTGGAAAATATACCGAATTATATATACTATATTTTTAGTATATTTTAGTATTTTTGTAGTAAAGGTAAATACCGCACTAGTTTGCTTTCATTCAAAATAGATATCTGGAATCTCACAGTCGAGCACACTCGACTCTAACTTTTTTACTTGTTTATCAATAAATTTCTAAATTTATAGTGAGATCACTTATATAGAGCCCTTATCTATTTACAACTTTTCGGGGGAGTCTATAATTTAGGTAGCTTGTAGCCATAGCAATCGAAGTAACGATACCATTTACAACACTCATTACAACTGAAGTAAAAAATAATCAGTTTGCCTCGCATTGAGAAATACTCTATGCGTATTTCAAAACTACTTGTCTTCAAGTTATATATCTATATCTTATCGATTTGAAGTATGCGTGCGCGTGTACATCAACCAGACTATTATAAAATCGATAAGATCTCTCACGATTTATTTCAAATTGCAGGGCGAATATGTGTGGGTTAAGCCACAGAACACAACATCGGAATTCGCAGTGCCATTTGGAGCACGCATCGTGCGCACGGAGAAGACACAAACTTTGGTCTGCGATGATGCGAACAAACAGTTCTGGGTGCCAGCTGGCGATGTGCTCAAGTCGATGCATCTCACCTCACATGAGGATGTCGAGGATATGATCACACTCGGTGATCTGCAGGAATACACGATATTGCGCAATCTGCAGACACGCTATGCCAAACAGTTGATTTATGTAAGTAGAAATCCGAACTTTTCATATATATTAATATAAATATAACTTAAGTTTTGTAAAGCTTTGTTTTGAATTATAGTTTAGTTCTTGAATTATGTTATTACTATACACACTTAATTTTAATTTGTATACGTAAAACTGAGTAATCAAAATTGTGAATTTATAAATTATTTTAAGTTCAAAATAGTTTATTTAACAGATTTTTATTTCACATTATTATTAATATATGTATATTGAATCCTACGATTGTATATATTTCAAGTTAAAGATACTGTTAACTTTAATGTAGAAGTAAAGTGAAAACTTTAATACACAAGTATTATAAAGTACAAAGCTAAAAAAACATGTAGCCTAGCTTTTAATAAGTTAGCTTATTGTCACACCAAATTTAATTTAAATTAAACTTTATTCTATGTTAAAATGTTGTTTTTACTGCCTATCAAAATTACTAAAACAAATTTCACTTTAACTTCATTTTAATATTCATTTTCTTAAGTATAGTCAGTTAACGTCTTGAAGTATTTATTTTATTTTGTATATTAAGCCAAAATCTTATGTATTTCATTTTAGTTTTTACTACTTCTTATTTAATAAGTTAAAATACTATTGAAATATAATTTAAATTTAATTTCGTTCAATCTTCAATTTAAATATGGGTAATTCTCTAGTAAATGTCGCATGCGACCAGCTTTACAGTAACAAAAAAAAAACATAAACTAAAACAATTTTAAAAATCAGTATAGGTTATTCTTAAATAGGATTAGCACTATTTTTAGAGCTAAGATTGATTTTAGGAACTTGTTCTGTTTTACGATAAAATATATAAATTCGTTAATTTTTTGGTTTTGCGTTAATTGTTAATTTTTGCAATTATCAGAACAGAAAACAAAACAGAAAATTCCAAAACCATTCTTAGCTCTAATTAAAGTACTAATCTAGAGCTATAAAAATAACCTTTTCTTATTTTAAAATTGTTTCAGGTTATGTTTTTTTTTGTTCACTGAAAAGGTGATGGCACGCGACATCCCTCAGAGAATTACCTATATGCATAAATTCTAAGCATAAATTCCACTCTTATTTAATTTGAATATGTAATAAATTTTAGGTATAAGTATTCTTAAAATACTAAAAAGTTCTCTAAATGCTAACTCCTCTAACTAATGGAACATTTTTACTGTTTGCAGACCTACACAGGCTCCATGCTGGTGGCCATCAACCCGTACCAGATACTGCCCATCTACACACACCGCGAGATTCAGCTGTATCGCAACAAGAAACTGAACGAGCTGCCGCCGCACATCTTCGCCATCAGCGACAATGCCTTTCAGCGATTGCAGCGACACAAGGAGAATCAATGCGTTGTCATCAGCGGCGAGTCGGGAGCTGGGAAAACGGAGAGCACCAAGTTGATACTGCAGTATTTGGCTGCAATCAGTGGGAAACACTCGTGGATCGAGCAGCAAATAATTGAATCGAATCCCATTATGGAGGCCTTTGGCAATGCCAAAACGGTGCGCAACGACAACTCGTCGCGCTTTGGCAAATACATTGACATACGCTTCACACCCGACGGCGCGATTCAAGGTGCTCGCATTCAGCAGTATTTGCTCGAGAAATCACGTATTGTGTTCCAGAGTCGCGACGAGCGCAACTATCACATCTTCTACGCAATGCTGGCGGGCTTAAGCGCCGCGGAACGTGCTCGCCTCCAGCTGGAGGAGCAATCGCCGAGTCAGTATCATTATTTGGCACAAGGCGGCTGCTTTACGCTGCCGGGCAAACAGGATGCCAAGGATTTTGCGGACATACGTGCGGCACTCAAAGTGCTCTCCTTCAAACCGGATGAACTGTGGTCCATACTCAGTTTGTTGGCTGCCATTCTGCATCTGGGCAATTTGCGTTTCAAGGCCATCGAAGTGGCTAACTTGGACACTGCCGAGGTGGATGACAACCTCAATTTGCAGCGTGTGGCACAGCTTTTGGGTTTGCCAGAGGCATCACTGAACACCGCTCTCACGCAGCGGACTATCTTTGTGCATGGTGAGCATGTGGTGACCAGTCTGTCCAAAGAAGCGGCCATTGAGGGACGCGATGCGTTTGTGAAGTCTCTCTACGATGGCATCTTTGTGCGCATCGTGCGACGCATTAACGACACCATCGACAAGAAGCCAGAGGCGCCGGTGAACAGCATCGGAGTGCTGGATATCTTTGGCTTTGAGAACTTTGACAACAACAGCTTCGAGCAGCTGTGCATCAACTATGCCAACGAGAATCTGCAGCAGTTCTTTGTCGGTCACATATTCAAGGTAAGTTTGGACTATACATCTTCCTTTACTCTATAAGAATACTTATCATATTCTACCTTCACAGATGGAACAAGCCGAGTACCAGCTGGAGCACATCAACTGGCAGCACATTGAGTTCCAGGACAATCAGGACATTCTCGATTTGATTGGCATGAAACCTGTGAATATTATGTCGTTGATCGATGAGGAATCAAAGTTCCCAAAGGGTACAGATCAAACGCTGCTGGAGAAACTCCATGTGCAGCATGGCAATCGTTCGATGTATGTCAAAGGAAAAACCACACAGACTTCGCTCTTTGGCATTCGTCATTATGCTGGCATTGTCATGTATAATCCTCTGGGTTTCTTGGAGAAGAATCGCGATTCTTTCAGCAGTGATTTGCGTAATTTGGTTCAACGCGCCAGCAACAAGTATCTGGTGGATATTTTCCCGCATGAACTCCCCATGGACACAACAAAGAAGCAGCCAACGCTAAGCGTCAAGTTCCGCAATTCGCTGGACATGCTAATGCGCACTTTGTCGCAGGCTCATCCTTACTTCATACGCTGCATTAAGCCCAACGAGTTCAAGGAACCAAATGTGAGTAAATAATGTTTTTATTTTTGTTTCACTTCACTTCATTTAACTTGAAATTGAGGTATCTTTTCTGCTCACAAATTCTTGAATTCATATGAGCGCTTAAAAGTATGCTACAGAATTTTTTTTTAAATTTAATACGCGTTATATTGGCAGTTTAATAAGCTTCTTGGTTAGCATTTTATAAAAATGCAATTGCCTTGTTCTAGAATGAAAATCAATCTTCTACTCGTAGTATTTTATATCTACTAAAAATATTTTTAAAGCACCAGAACTTAATTTTGTGGCTTAGCTCTCTGATTAGAGTGCTTTACTTAGGAAGTCGTTTATTTTACAGCCGGATTTCTTGAGAAATTTTCTTTGTTCTTATCTTAAGAAATAACTTTTACAGTTTTTGGCATAGAAGTGCTAAGTTTTTAAGCAATGCAGTGCAAGTGAAAATATATGTGAATGTGTCAGTTAACGTTATTAAAAGTGCAACTATTGATATCACTCATCATTAAATCAGAGGATATGCAGGGATTGAACTTACTCATCATTTAATTAGAGGATATGCTTTGAAATTAATGTGAAATCATTTAAGGCATCAACGCAATTATAAACACATTATCTAGAACTATTTTATGGAAAAACTGCAACGATTGAAATATGCAATTTTCAAGATAATAATTGTGCAATTGCTCTTACTAAAAAAAAGGGCAACAAAAGTGTACAGGGATAATCAGAAAGTGAAATTTATATTAAGATGATCGCATAATCAACGCATTGTTTTATTAAGAAGACATTATGACAATAGCATGAAATTCATCACCATTCTACGTTTAATTCCACAACAACCATGTGAATATAAAAAAGAGCAGTGCATCAGCTCCAACTCTACATTCAACTTTACATCTCTATCTTCAACATCTTCATCATTGAGCAAACCTCATCTCATCTTCATCTTCTTCACATCATCATTAAGAAACCACTCATCAGATGCTTCTATCATTTCATCATCATCGCTTCTTTAAACGTTGCCTTACTAATCCCGTTTATCTCTGCCTCTGCAGAACTTTGATAAGGAGCTGTGCGTGCGCCAATTGCGCTACTCGGGCATGATGGAGACTGCCAGGATACGTCGTGCTGGTTATCCGATACGCCACGCCTACCGCGCCTTTGTGGAACGTTATCGATTGCTGGTGCCACGCACTGGACCGTTGGATGAATGTGATTGTCGGCTGTTGGCGCGACAGATTTGCGAGGCAGCGTTGCCTGCGGACTCGGATCGTCAATTCGGACGCACGAAGCTGTTTCTGCGCGATGAGGACGATGCGCTGCTGGAGGCGGAACGCTCTCGCGTGATGCTCAAGTACATTGTGACTATTCAGCGAGGTTTTCGTCGCGTGCTCTTCCGTCGCTACCTCAAGCGATATCGTCAGGCCATCATCACAGTGCAGCGCTATTGGCGAGGACGCATGCAGCGTCGTCGTTATCTGACCATGCGACGTGGCTTCCACAGACTGGGGGCATGCATTGCTGCCCAGCAGCTGACCACGAAGTTCACGATGGTGCGCAGTCGTACAATCAAATTGCAGGCACGGAGTCGCGGTTATTTGGCCCGAAAGCGTTTCGCTTTGGAGTTGACATCGCGACGCCAACAGCACAAGGAAAGGAAACGCGTCAAGGAGCAAGAGTTGTTGCGTCTGAAAGCGGAGCAAGAACTGCTTCAACAGCAGCGACTCAAGCAGCAGCAGGCTGAAGCGGAGCAGCTGCGTCTGAAGCAAGAACAAGAGCAACAACAGCGACTCAAGGAACAAATCGCAGCGAGAAATGCGGCTGCCATGGCTGCAGTGCATCAGCCGAAGCGCACAAAGTCCATCAAGCGGAACGAGCAACCTGTGCTGCCTGCCCCCACGTTGCAAGCACGCATGTCGCTGCCCCCGCCGCCCCCGATGTCACCCATCATCATCACACCGATGGCAGCACGGCCGAATAGCAGTGCGGCAAAGACAAACGGTTTGGCTGTGGAGACACCTGGTTACGATGCCTCCAAGCAGATTGTGGACGATGTGTTTGGCTTCCTCAACGATGAGCCCGATGTGAGTGGGCCACTGGGGCCGAATGTGAAGGAGAAGTCATTGCTCTTCGAGCGCGAGTTGCGATTGCGCAAAGACATTCCCACAAAGCTGTTGTCCCGACCCGTCAACTACTATGAGGCGACGCCACGCCCAATTGTCAATCAGACGCGTCTCTAGCAGTTGCGTGTGCTGGGACAGCCCTGAACAAAAAGAAACATAGTTTTATTTTAGTGTATTTAAGTCTATATATATGTTACGAATATTAGTAGCTGATATTACAAAAGAGCAGTTGAAAGTGGAGCTAACTTTTTGGCTTCCTCAATTGCTCGACTTGTGTTGTCAACTGGGAAAAAAGAAACAAATGAAAAATATGGGACTTGTCTTTGTACAAAATGTTGTTATATAAATGTCGGCATGTATATATAAAAAATAATAGAAAAACAAAGCTTTGTTCCTTGTGATTGTTTGATAATGTTACATATGTAATTTAATTTATTTTGTATTTGTAAATAAAACGCGCTTCGGTGATATCTTAAGAATTCAGAGATATCCCCACACATATATTTATCTATATGCAAATCTCATTTGTCTTTTCGTTGTGGTTTGTGGTGTAGATTATGGATTGATTGTGTGTTCTGTTCTTTGTTCTTGTTGCTTTGCTCTCATCGCGCTTATCTCACATTTGTTCTATATATATAATATATATATTTATATAAGTAGTAAATTATATAGTCATCCTAAGCAGGCGCTTTTCCAATCAATGTCAACTGAATATCATCTTCGATTGCTATCTTATTGAGTCCATAGCTAAAATTAGTTGAGTGACGATTTCGGATCGCAATTTAATTTGAACTTGTTTTTATTATCTACGGAAATTTTGACCATATTTAATTTTGTTTTCTTACACTTCTATTCAAGTTATTGATAACGCAATTTCAATTGCGCCACACTTGGGCGTTATTTACATAAACAGTCCAACTGATTAGAGCTCTTTAATCTTTCAACATTTGATTGGCAATCCATAAAGTTATTGCTTCTTTTTATTTGCTATTTTTATATTTTATTTAAACAAATATTTTTAAATGCCATTACGTGGTTATCTTATCCTACACTTACCTTCGGTTTGGCCTTCTGTTAATAAGGCGAGAAATATTACAAAATCTCTACATAAATATAGATATCAGAGCTAAACCAATTTTATTATCATGAATGCTGTAAAATTGTCAAAGTTCACAAAATTTTAATTAAAAAAATGTTGTGAGTAATAGGAAAAAATGCATTCTGAAAAATCGTCAAGTAATACAAAAAACAAATCTTCAAAATACTCTAAAGAAATCTTACTTTTTGAGAAAACAACTTTTAACTAAATATTTAATGCTTTTAGGTTTAGAAATTACCATTTTCAATTTTATTTAAATTTCTTTTTTAGTACTAAAAATAATCTATTATTTTAATACCATTATTTAAAAGACAACTTTGACTATTTGCAATGAATCATCAGAGACAAAAGTTCAGTTTCCACATTTTTTTAATTTAAAATGTTTTCTTCACCAAAATCTGTAGAACTTTAGTTAATTCTGAAGAATCATTATGGATAAATTTCAACTTTAAATATAAATTTCAACTCAGTTTCCTTTTAAACTCGTACAATTTCCTTTGGAATTTTAAAGATTTAAATTTGTTACGGCAGCTTTAGGTCATTGTATTGAATCGCTAGAGATAGAGTTCAACCTTTAATATAAGTGTAGCGTTTAGTTTTCTTAAACTAAGTACCCTTTATAATTTCGAACTTTTTTAAATGTTTCACAAAAAGCCAGAACAAAATTTCCTTAACTGTTCAGGCAATTGCGGTTAATTTTGATTAACCATTAGAAACAAAGTTCAACTTTTAATATAAATTTAAGTTTTAATCCTAAACTAAAATTTCTTTTGAATTTCAAAGTTTTTCAAATTTTTCACAAAAATCCACCTCATAACTTTCCTTGAAATGAAACAACAAACAACACAACACAAATTTTTAAATTTATTCAAAAACAATATTTTCAAATGATTCAGAGTCCGAATCGAAGTCCAAAGCGAAGTCCACGTCCAAGTCCAGAGATGCACACGGTTCGGTCGATTGTCAGCGACTAAGTTTGAAATAAGTTCTATGTTAGTCAAAGAGCTCAATCAGCTCAGTTATCGGCAACGGAAGGCGTTGAAAGAGTAAATACACAAATGCCTACCAAAATGATAAATGACATAAAAATGCGATCGTAAATAATCGGCAGAGTTTCCAGAGTCTTATCGCCATGGGCATATCTTAAAGAAAAAAGCTTACTATAGATAACTGGCAGCTACACATAGATTACGGTTGACTAAGTACGGGGCAGGTACAATAAATACTAAATTAAAAATAGTATCAATCGAAGCGTATAAGAGAAATGAACTGTAAAGTTGAAATGAAAATTGATATTGATAATTGTATACTCTATCCTTTTAGATCACCCTGAAGAAGTCGAGCAGTATTACTTCTGTGGGCACAATTCGATTACCGAAACCTGTGCCCAACCATGTTGACACCTCAGACTTTAGCTTCCAGAAATATGCATCCACTTACTTCTGCAGCGGCAACACTTCTCAGCATGAAAGGAAACTTCTAAAGCAACCTTTGCTGAAGCATGATCTGCCTGTTGAGCAAATGGCAGCCAAGGTAGGAAATGGTTTACTCTAAAAGTAAACTAATTTTATTTATAATAAATTTCTGTATATTTTAGGCCATTTGGATGCTGATACTGCGCTTCATGGAGGATCTTCCAGAAGCTGCTCCTACTCCGAAAGATCACTCGCTGCGCCATTCTCAACTCATGCAGGACATGGCTCGCATTCTTGGCTCTAAGCCACGTCGCTTCATTCGCCAGACTCTGCGAAGGCAACCGAAATTAATTGGCAATGGCCAACGCGAAGCTGAGGATTTCTATCAGCTCTGGCTGAATGCAGGCAGCAGTCATCTGGACAAGCTGCAGTTTATTATAGGGCATGGAATTCTCAAAGAGAGCTTGAGGTAAGCGGGGCAGGAACTTTTAAATACTTAAATTACATTTTCATAAATTTGTATCAAAGCAAAATGAATAGGAATGTGAAGTTGAATATCTTATTCCTGAACCTTTTCCTTTGAATTTACTATTTGATATTTTCGTGCATATTTTCTATTACTGTGAAAAGTTAATGTATCTTTATTTATATTCTATATATGTTATATTCCCAATTCAAGAATATAACATTTAATTTCCCATATAAATATAAATATATATATTTCTATTAATAATATTCTTACACTACACACTACGTAATATATTTAATTTACTTACAAACTAAAATAGGACTTAACTTAATTTCTACTATTTAGGATTATCCTATTTAGGCTACATTAATATCCTAAATCGTATAATTAATTTAGTATATTAATTTATCCCATTTAAGTTTGTCCCTCACATTCCTACTTATAATATTATATTTATTTTATTTATATACCCAATTCAATTCTTATTCACATTTTCAAACCTTTTTCTCCTTTCCCCTTTCAGGGATGAAATCCTCGCTCAGATTTGCAAGCAGCTCTATTTGAATCCCAGTCGTGGCTCCTATGCTCGTGGTTGGCTGCTGCTCTCCATTTGTCTGAGTTGCTTTCCGCCCAGCAGCAACTTTGAGCCCTATCTGCGCAGCTACATGAAGCTGGGCACCGCCAAGTTGCATTCGTCTTCCTCCCTACAACATCTGGAACACACTTTAGCGAACGGAGCGAGATCACAGCCTCCATCGTTGTTAGAACTCCAGGCAATACGCAACAAGGAGCCGCTGAAGTTGGCCATTTATCTGATGGATGGCGAGGCGCGTAAGCTGCAAGTGGATGCCGCCAGCACAGCAAGGGAGGCAGTGCAGCAGCTGTGCGATGGACTCGGCTTAAGCGATAGCTTTGGCTTCGGTTTGGTGTTGTCCTTCCAAGAGAAACTTATGCCTCTCGGAGCGGGACGTGAGCATGTGCTCGATGCCATTTCCAGCTGCGAGCAACGAGATTTGGATTCACCTTGGAAACTTTATTTGCGAAAGGAGCTCTTTGATGCCTGGTACGATCCTGCAGTGGATCCAAAGGCCACGCATTTGATCTACAAACAAGTTGTGCTTGGTCTGAAGTGTGGCGAATATCGTTGTCGCTCCGAAAAGGACATTGCCATGGTCTGTGCCTTGGCTTGTTACATTGAACATGGCGCAGGAGTTGCAAATACTTTGAATGAGCAGCAATTGACCGAGTTTGTGCCCAGAGATCTGTTGGCTCCCGGTGAGCGTGCGGTGCAGAATTGGAGTCGTCTCATTGCGGCGACTTACGAGCGCAGCGCCTACGTCAAGAAGGGACAGGATGCGTTGTCCCAACAGCGTGCCAAGGAAGACATTTGCCTCTTTGCGCATCTCTCGTGGCCCATGCGACATTCGCGTCTCTATGAAGTGCAACGTCTTTCCGGACCAAAGCTACAGAGCGATGAACTCATGCTGGCCGTGAATGCATCGGGACTCTCGCTCATCGATGAGACCGAGCAAGTGCTCGCCTCCTGCACATATGCGGAGCTCGTCAAAGTGCAGTTCGAGGCGCAAGATCAGTTGCATGTGCGCACCGTGCAGCATGAGAACTTTGTGCTGCAGTGCAGCGAAGCCTTGGACGCAGCGGAGCTCATCAATTACATGCTGCTCAATCTGCAGCAACGTTCGAGCTATGCGGTGGCCATTGAGGGTTGTGAAGCAGAACAACATCTAGAGGAGCAGTTGCTACTCTCGCCTGGTGACTTGGTTCAGTTTGAGGCAGGAGTCACAGGTGGTCAGCTGCTTGCGGATGATGTGCGACGTCCTTGGCGCGGTTCTGCCAATGGACAGACGGGTGAATTCGCCGCTGGCAATGTGCGTGTGTTGGCCACATTAACACGACCCAGTGTCGCCTTGCAACAGGTGTTCAAGGAGCACACAGCGGGTGCTAAAGTGGCGTCGATTAAGCAGGAGCTGGAACAACCCGTGGCGCCTAAGCGACGTCAGCACAGCTTGGCACAGTTTGCGGAGCAACAGTTCAGAGAAAACTTGGAGTAAGTGACAATTTTGATACTCGATAGCTTTAAGGGAGATAACTTTATATAGCAAAGGAAATAGTATTCGTATTCTTTATGAAGTAAAAAAATTATTAAAATTATAACCATATAGAGATACTTTTGTCGGTTGATCTGCCTGTCAGTCTGTATAAGCAGCTTGACGCAGAGAAGAAGATACTCTAATAACGTAACTGATAAACTTCTTGGCAATATCTCAACATAACAAACTTGACTGATTTTGGAAAGGTGAAAAACAGTCTATTAAACAATGGTATGAAACTTCTTCAACTTCAAAAAGTTATTTTTATTAAAGTTTGTTAATCAAAAATGAATTTAGCGCGGCAGAATGTGAAACTGAGTTTTCATAAATTAATTTATAAAAGTTGTTAGTCAAATATGAATTGGAATCAGTCCAGATTTTAAGCAGACGAATGAGAAGTAAAGGGTCTATTACAGTCAAAACATGGCTGTAGTTCACTTACTTTTTTTATATTCTTATATTATAATTGGTAATCAAAAAATGAATTTGTAGCTGCTTAGATTTTAAGTAGGCTACTAAAAAAATGAAGGGTCTTCCACAGTCAAGTTTTCGTACTTCTTGGTACTATTTCTCTAGCTTAGCACATATTAATATTCTATTTTCTTTACAGCTCTGAATTGGCTCCACTTTGGCGATATTCCCCCGAGCCACTAAAGGCTCCTCTACTCAAATCCCTTCATTCGCAACCGCAACTCTATCAGCAAGCGTTAGTCATCTACCATCACATACAAAAGGTAAGAAGATAAACAATCTTTACTTTCCTCACGTTCCCTTTTTAATCTCTCCACTCTTTCCCCCAGTACATGGGCGACATTCCCCGCGGTCAGCTGGCTGTAAACACGGATTTAATCTTCCAAGCAGCTTTGCATCAGCCACTGCTCTGTGACGAACTCTTCTGCCAGCTGATGAAGCAACTCACCGGCAACACAAACGTCGAGAGCGAGCAACGTGGCTGGGATCTACTCTATTTGGCCACTGGGATAATGGTTCCGAGTGTGTTGATCATGCGTGAACTGATTCTGTTGCTCCGTCTGCGTTCGGATGCCTTGGCAGATGCTTGTTTGAAGCGTCTGAAGCGCAGCTTGCAGCATGGACAACGCAAGCAGCCGCCGCATTTGATTGAAGTAGAAGGCATTCAACAGCGTTGCATGCACATCTATCACAAGATCTATTTCCCCGACGACACTGTGGAAGCCTTTGAGATAGAGTCGCATACTCGAGGCGCTGCACTCATCTCGGATGTTGCGCAGCGCTTGGAATTGAAATCGCAGCTGGGCTACAGCATATTCTTGAAGATTGGCGAGAAAGTTTATGCCATGCCCGAGGAGGAATTTGTGTTCGATTACATCACGGAGCTGCTGCACTTTGTGCGTCAACAGAAAAGCATTCGCGCCAGCTGCGATGCGCATTATCAACTGCATTTCATGCGCAAACTCTGGCTGGACTCGCAGCCGGGCAACGACATCAATGCGGATCTGATCTTTAGCTATCCCCAAGAGTTGCACAAATATCTTAAAGGTTACTACGCGGTGGACTTGGAGCAATCGCTGCAATTGGCGCAGCTCATCTACAGCGCCGATCAGCAGCGTGATGAGGCTTTGCAACTTCAAGAGCTGGTCCCGGAGGATTTGTTGCCACAGCGGACGCTGGCCGAGTGGCAGCAACAGTTGCTGCCGCTGTTGGAGCAAAGCGAGCAACTCGAAGAGGATCAGGCGAAGCTTTTGCTGCTCCAGCAGCTGGCCAAGCAGCCTTGCTATGGCTCCACTTTCTTTGCGGTGAAGCAGCTGAATGATTCATCGCTGCCCGAACAGCTGTTGATTGCCATCAACTGCGACGGGTTGCAGCTACTCGATGCACAGACGAAGCAACTGCTGCATAGTTATAGCTATGCGGAGCTTGGAATCTGGAGTTCGGGCAAAAATCATTTTCATATACGTTTCGGCAACATGATTGGTGCCTCGAAGCTGCTGTGCAGCACAAATCAAGGCTACAAAATGGACGATCTGCTGGCCTCCTACATGAGGTACTTTAATCGTTAACGCGACAACAAGAAATATACAAAAGCAATGTCATCATCATCTACACTATGTAACCCAGCTCGTTGGTCTTCTTAATCAATGCAATCATGCCGGTCATCAGCTCCTCGCAGTTTGGTTTAATCTGTGCCGGGGGCAGCACAAATCCATAGCGTCCGGTGTCGCGGTACTCGATGGTGTAGGCCACCTTCTTGTCCAGCTCATTGAAGACCCAGTCCACGCTGCTGCCCGAGGCAACATCTAAAAGGAAAACATAAACATTAAATTCATTAACCTAAGCAACGCCATCGAAATCTTCATCTTACAGAGCGTGGTTGCTGTGGAGCCGCGTACATAAGTTGTGCCGTAGACCATGTTTTGTATGGCATCAACGAAGGCTGTGCCAATCTCCTGCAGGTCGTCGTAGTTCTCAGGAAAATCTTCCGCCGTGTGACCGTAAGGTGACAACAGCCACTGGCCGTAAGAGTGGAACGAAAGGTAAACATCAAACTTATCCTGAATGCTGATCAAATACTCAGACAGCGACTTCGCTTCCGGTTCGGAAAAGGCAACATCACCGGCAAAAGTTTCGCTGCAAGGATTGCTAGAGGCGCCGTTGTTCTCCATCCAATGGGAATCAAAGTTGCGGTTGCCATCGACGCCAATGCACGAGTTGGTGGCATGTGGTTGACGCGTCTTGCGCCACATGCGATTCTACTCCACACACAAAAAATAGTTGTAAATCATCGAATCGAATCACATTCATTCATTCACACCACTTACCTTGGTATGCGAGTACTCAAAGCCATCCACATTGAACACGGGCACAATGTACCAATCGTAACTCTCGGCCAGATTGCGCACCTCTGTATCCTGGGACGTCAACAGCTCGTTGATGAAGTACGTGGCACTCGCCGATGTGATCCATTCACGTGCATGAATGTTTGACTCAATGAAGATGCCTCGCTTGTTGGTGCCATGCGAGATCTTGATGCCACGAATGCGGCGTCCTTCATAGGATTGTCCCACTGTGAACTCCTCGGTGACACTTGGATACGCAGCAAAGATGCTATCGAGCCACGCCTCAATCTCGTCCAGCTCGTAGTAGCGTGTCCAGCCAAAGGTGCTGCTATCTCGGCCACTTGGCACTTGCTCGTCGTCGATAAGCCTGAAGCAACACAACACAACAAAAAACACAATATCATTATCACGTTTACAATATCCATTTGGCATTTCCCACAATCTTATCGGGCATAGGAGAAGAAGAACTGCTCAACTGCAGATAAAGCTTACGATTTTAGCAAAAGATTATCCTTCAAAGGTCGTTGTTCAACAGGGGAAATATTTTGCAGAAGCTCTAAGGTAAGGTACAACTTATTTCTTAAATACTCTAGAAAACTTGCTCATACCTGATACCTTAAATATCTTTAATCACTTAAAAAAGCAAGATACGAATTAGAAAAGTTTTCTTTTAACGGAAGTATAAACTATTGTTAGGAATGACCTTTAATATAAAAGGTATATTGTACCTTAGTGTCCTCAATCCCTCTATCAATATGAGAAGTACAAGCTGATGTGGTCAAGAACTGCCTTTAATATTTGCTGAGGTATACTTAAATATATTAGCAATAATCTCTAGTTATCTCAGTGAGTCTGTCTCCCAGTTCATCTAGCAATCAATCAAACTGTCTTTCTGTCTGTTACGTCAAACCTTTTGTCCATCCGCCTCTTTGCTTACAGAGACTTTAATTTGTATGAGTATTCTCTTTCAATCCGTCATTCTTCAGCCATCCGTCTGTCTTTTCAGCTGCCTATGTTTTATATTTTATATGGCCTTTATTTTGCCTGCTTTAAAACTTGATATATTTTATCTATCTTTAATATTTCATCGCAATTACATAACTTACATATACTTTATTGAATAAGCTAAACGAAAAGCCAAGAAACAGCTTTAGCGCCATCTAGCGGTCGTGGCACACTTGGCTTAGCGCGATTCGATATATTTGCTAGCAAATTTAGCGCCATCTAGCGTTCGGGGTATGCTTGGCTTGGCCAGTGCTATGCGAAATATTTGCTTGCAACTTTAACTCAACTTTGCTCAATAAATCAAATATTCACAAATAATATTTTACACAAAACAAATTTTCACTTTCTTCATACTCACTTTTGCACATTGGGAATAAGCACTTCATTACTAATGCCGGCGAGTTTTAATAATATTTGAAAGCGATTCAGCTCAGTAGGATTCACCATGACGTGCACTTCCTTAGAGTACTCCTCGTAATCCTTCCAGATGTCATACTAAAGCAAGGCAAATTAAAGGGTATCCAAAACAGCAAACACACTTGAACTCAACACCCACCTTTTCGCTTAGTGAACACAGTTTATTGACGATAGCCAATTGTAGTTTATTGCTAATTTTCAATTTATAGACACTGTGATTATCGAATCGCAATTTTGCCGTATCCTTAATTGTGGCGGCACTGGCCAGGACCACGAGCGAAGCGAACAACCAAATGAAACGCATGACGAACGACGACTAACTAGCTAAATTTGATGGTCAAGCTAGATATAAAAAAACACTAGTACTTGAGGCAATCTTAATTGCTTTATTGCTCAACACAACTTTCCAGGCATTTACAACACGTATTTGGGTTTCAGATAGCCCAACTTGTCGCTCTCGGCCATCATGGCCAACAGTCCCGTCATTGCCTCCTCACAGTTGGGTAGAATAAACGCCGGAGGCAACACGAAACCATAACGTCCTGTATCCCTAAACTCGATGGTATACGACAGCTGAATGTCCATCTCATTGTAGGCCCATTCCTTGGCACCGCCCGAGGTGAAGTCTGAAAGATTTTGTATGAAAATGTAACTGCCTTAGCATTAAGAGAGTTCTAACTCACAAAGTACAGTGGCTGAGGAGCCAATTTGATAGACACTGCCATAGGGCATGGCTTCAACGGCATCCGCATACGCCTTGGCCACCTGCATCATGTCATCATAGTTGTCCGGGAATTCCAGATCAGTGTGTCCATAAGGTGAAAGCACCAACTGACTGTAAGAGTGGAAGCCAAGGAAGATATTCAACCTGTCCTTGATGCTTATGATGTAGTCCGACATGGCTTTGATTTCTGGTTCGGAGAAAGCATAAGCTCCCGCATAGTTCGAGGCACAAGGATCACTTGAGCCACCTTGTTCCATCCAGTGGGAATCATAGTTGCGATTGGGATCAGCGCCAATGCAGCTCGAGGTGTTCGAGGGTTGGCGATTCTTGCGCCACAAACGATCCTAGAAAGGAAATATATTAAATAGGTATTCTATAATCGAGAGTTTAACATACAAACCTTTTCATGACTGTAGACAAATCCATCCACATTAAGCACCGGCACAATATACCAATCGTGATTCTCAGCCAGCGCTCTAACTTGTTCATCCTCCGAGGTCAGCAGTTGGTTGATGAAATAAGTAACCGTAGCTGATGTAATCCACTCACAACCGTGTATATTAGATTCAATGACAACTCCCGGATTGCCTTCCTTGTAAGATATCTTTATGGCTCGTATATCGCGTCCTTCGTAGGATTGTCCTATGACAGATCCTTCAGTAACCTCAGGATATGCGGCTAAGATGCCATCCAGCCAAGTGTAAATCTCTGCCAAGCTGTTGTAGCGCGTCCAGCCAAAAGTTGTGCTATATCTTGCATTAGCCACACTTTCATTATCGATCAAACTAGGGGAATATAATAAATTGAGTGTTAATGAAC
Organism: Drosophila nasuta; assembly: GCF_023558535.2. NCBI lineage: Eukaryota > Metazoa > Arthropoda > Insecta > Diptera > Drosophilidae > Drosophila > Drosophila nasuta. Next base: position 24,628,817 of record NC_083455.1, on the reverse strand, counting down.
ATGAAATCGAGGGCTATAAAATGCACACCATTAACCTTAACTTTGAAGGCTTTCTTATCACCGAGTTCTATAATATTTATCGAAATATTCAACTTGCTCAAGATAAGATAATCATAAAGATTTTATAACATTTGGATATATAGAAATTAAAAGTTTAGTTTATGATTATTGATTGATTGTTATGAATCACTCCAATTCTTTTTACAATTGAATATTTCAAGATCTCAAAGAGCTCTAAGTTGCTAAACAAAATAAGTACAAGAAAAGTGAAGCTTTTCTTTAAAAGAAGTTCTGAACATTACAAAGAGCTGTGAACTCCAAAACTTTTTCAATATTTGTTAAAGTATTTAGTTGTGAATCATTCGCACTTATTTACTCAAATTTTACTAAAAGAAATATCTGAATATCTGAGTTATTAAAGAATATAGTTGCATTTAAAGTAAGATTTTTTCCTTTTTGCAACAATTTCTTTAAGGAAAGTTTTAAAGATCTCAAAGAGCTGCAACTTTAGATTTCTTAAATATTTTGTAGAGGAAATCTTTCTCTTTAACTCACCTTTGTAAATTTGGAATAAGCAGTTCATTGTTGATATTAAACAATCTCAAGAAGAGCTGAAAACGTTTTTCTTCACTGGGATTCACCATGACATGCATTTGCTTTGTGTGCGCATTATATTCCTTCCAGATATCATACTAAAACAGAAATATTATTAATAAAAAGTTCCACAAAGTATGCTCTCTTAATGCCACCCACCTTCTGACTCAGTTCAGTGAGTTTATTGATGATTTTCAGTTGTATATTATTGCTGATCTTTAGCTCATATACCCTGTAATTATCGTAGCGCTTCTGCTCGGAATCCTGTGAAGTCCCAGCACTCGCCAGGACCACCAGCGAAGCAAACAACCAAATCAAATGCATAGCAAAAATCAACTGATTTATATCCAAATCAAAACGCCAACTCGATAACTAAATCATGTTGAAACAAACTCTAGTTTTTTATTATCGTGAAAGCAATCTTAATGAATTTATTGAGCAATTTATTTATTTAGCATCTAGATAGCCCAATTTTTGGCACTCGCCAAGCAACGCAATAATGCCAGTCAAAGTTTCCTCACAATTGGGTAAAATAAAAGCGGGCGGAAGCACAAAACCAAAATTGCCAGAATCCCGAAACTCAATTGTATAGGATATTAAAATACCCTGTTCATAAGCCCAATCATTTGTGGCGCCAGTTGCTTGATCTGGTTATAAAATGGAGAATATACTAAATAAATATACTAAATATTATTTATGGTATATAAACTCACAAAGAACGCTGGCTACGGAACCATATTGAAATACACTGCCATAGGAAAGAGTTCCAACTGCATCGGCATAAGCTTTGGCCACCTGCATTAGATCTGCGTAGTTCTCGGGGAATTCCTCTGCCGTGTGACCATAGGGAGAGAGCAGGACTTGACCGTATGAATGAAAAGCTAGCAAAACATTCACTTTATCCTTGATACTAAGTATAAACTCAGACATGGCTTTTATCTCTGGCTCAGAGTAAGCATGAGATCCTCCATAAACCTGAGAGCAGGGATCATCAGAGGCGCCATCGTTTTGCATCCAATGCGAATCGTAATTGCGATTGGGATCAACGCCAATGCAGCTCGAGAAATTCGAAGGTTGACGCGTCTTGCGCCACATGCGATTCTAAAGAATGTATATTAAATATTTTAAATATTTTCTGTTATTACATTGACTTGCCTTCTCGTGACTGTAAACAAACCCGTCCACATTCAACACAGGCACAATATACCAATCGTGATTCTCAGCCAGTTCTCTGACTACTTGATTCTCCGAGCTCAACAGCTCATTGATGAACCAAGTTGCTGTGGCCGAAGTGATCCATTCATTGGCATGAATATTCGACTCAATAATGACTCCTGGATTGCCCTCTTTGTAGGAGATCTTTATGCCTCTTATAGTGCGTCCTTCGTAGGATGTTCCTACGACAAATTCTTCAGTCACATTTGAGTATTTCTCTAGAATGCCATCCAACCAAGTTTCAATCTCAGCCAAAGTATTGTAACGCTTCCAACCAAAAGTATTTGAGTATCTGGAATTCGCCTCTGTCTCAGTATCAATTAAACTGAGAAATTTCAATCAAGAATATTTTAAATAAATTATTTTTTCATTATAAAATAAATATCAAATTTTATACCGAATTTTATATGAACTCAAAAGTTTATATCTGCCAAAATTTTGAACTTCCGTCCAATATAAATGCGATTATCACAAATTTCATAATTATAAAACAATTCAAACAGTAATTCAAACAATCTTAATGACAATGTTTAAGGCTAACTGATTGTTTGTTCTTATCAAAGTTGGTCTCTTTTTTTTATCGTAAACTCGATTGTAGAAAATTATCAAATAAAAACATAAAATACTTTGTTGAAATCAATAGTTAAATATTTTAGTTGAACTTAATTAGTGCAAAAAAAGATTAGATAATCTAATTTTTTATACTTTTCTCTAAGCAGTTGTATAAATTAATTGAAATATGGAATATAAAACATTTAAATCTTCTTTTTTTAAACTTACCTTTGCACATTAGCAATAAGTACTTCATGACTGATGCCGTAGAGTTTAAGCAATAGCAGAAAGCGTTTAACTTCAGTTGGATCAACCATAACATGCATCTTCCTCGATTGATTATCATAATACTTCCAAATGTTGTACTTTAAAAAGTAAACACTTTAATTTCATAAAATTTCCTTTTCACTCTACACAATCTCACCTTTTCACTCGCATCACAAAGTCGATTTATTAACTTTAATTGCATTTTATTGCTGATATTCAACTCATACACACTATAATTATCAAAACGCATTTTCTCAGAGTCCTGAGATGTCCTGGCACTTGACAGGACCACAAAACAAGCCAACAACCAAAAGCAACGCATATCTAAAATCAACTGCTGAACAAATCGACAATGCTAGACGGGAAATGGGGAAAACGCTTTTTATCGTGAAATAATCTTAATTAATTTATTAGACAATTTTATTTGAGAGCCAGATAGCCCAATTTTTCACACTCCGACAGCAGAGCAATAATGCCAACCAATGTTTCCTCGGCATTGGGAATAATGAAAGCAGGCGGCAACACAAAGCCAAAGGCTCCTCGATCCCGCATCTCCACAGTGTAAGCTATCTCGATGCCCTGCTGATAAGCATAATCGTTGGTGGCTCCCGAAGCGGTATCTAAAAGGAGAATAAAGCATTGAATTAGACTTTCAATGAGTAAATATTTCAAATACTTACAAAGCACACTCGCTGCTGAGCCATAGCGATAGACAGTGCCATAAGGCAAAGCTTCCACTGCATCGGCATAAGCTTTGGCCACTTGCAATAGATCATTGTAGTTATCAGGGAATTCATCAGGTGTGTGGCCATAGGGAGAAAGCAGCAACTGGCTGTAAGAGTGAAAAGCGAGCAACACATTCACTTTACTGCTAACACTGTTCAAATAATCGGACATGGCTTTGATTTCGGGTTCAGAGTATGGATTTGGTCCAGCATAGTCTTCGGCACAAGGATTCGAAGAGGCGCCGCCATTCTCCATCCAATGCACATCAAAGTTGCGATTGGGATCAGTTCCAATGCAGCTCGAAGTGCTGATGGGTTGGCGAGTTTTGCGCCAAAGGCGATCCTATAAGGGAGTTCATGAAATAAGTAATACTTAATAGAGATAATATTTCTAACCTTCTCATGCGTGTACGTAAATCCATCCACATTCAACACAGGCACAATATACCAATCATAATTTTCAGCTATTTCTCTTATCAATTCATCATCTGAGCTGAGCAATTCATTAATAAACCACGTCGCTGTGGCTGAAGTAATCCATTCTCTAGCATGAATATTGCTTTCAATAAACACTCCAGGATTGCCTTCCTTATAGGAGATCTTTATGCCTCTTATAGTGCGTCCTTCGTAGGATTGTCCAATGATAATTTCCTCAGTTACAGCTGGGTAAATGATAAAAATTTCATCCAGCCATTCTTCGATTTCAGCCAAAGTGTTGTAACGTGTCCAGCCAAATGATTCAGCAGCTCTCGTATTTGCCACAGTTTCAGTATCGATTAAACTGCGTAAATAATCGTAGATCTTAGATTAATTGAATAAATCGTGCTTATCGGGAATTTCTGAATTTCCATTCTCTAGAGATTAAAAAGTGTATTGTAATGAAACTATGACTTACGCTTGCACATTGGGAATGAAGATTTCAGCAGTGGTATTTGCAATACTTAATTGTTTTTTAAATTCCTCAATTGCATTTGGACTAACCATTAAATCGAGTTCTGTTGCAGTTTCACTCCAAAGGCTGAACTGTTGAATCAGATATTTAAATTAGAATTTAATTTATAATATTTATCATTAAAATACTCACACTTTGATGTCTCTCAACAAGCTTTAGAATTAATTCTCTTTGCAGTGCATTGCTGTAGTTGATTTTATAGACAACATGATTATCGTAGCGCACTTTTTCATCCTTTGGCAAAGTTGCTGCTTGAGCAAAAACCAAACAAGTTAAAAAGGAAATTAACAAGTTCAGACGCATGTTGAATGCTCGACGAAATTAATAGCTCGACTAATTGTCGATGGCCAATTAATAAAGTAAGCAAGTTACCTAAACCAAACTGTTGGATTGTAAAGATAAAGGCCAACTAATCAATTGATATGGAACTACTTGTCAGCCAAACATTGACTTAATCATTGATAAACTTAATACCTTGGCGTCATTTTTTTGCTGAGCAATATTGCCAGTAAAATTGTTAAACGCTTTGACAGTTGGCAATATAAAACTCATTGAGATATGAATGAATTTTAAATGAAGCGAGGTTGTAACTTTAAATAATTATAATTTATATATGTAGTTTATTTGAGAGCATACATATTTGACTACTTTTTTTTACAATCTGCACTATAATAAGTATTAATAAATGATTATTAATTAATAAACTATAATAAATTAGTCAGACTCCCAAAAGATTTCCTGATTCCTTATCTCCCAAGTGTACTAAATAATCCTTAAATCTCAATGAGCTAAAAGTTCTGCTTACACTATACTTGACTTTACACTTGGCTTAGACTATTGCCGGATTCTATTTATACACTTTTCTGCAGTCTGTTTCACGTTAAACCCCCATAACCACCCTCAACCTCATCATATTACCATTATACAGAGTATTAAAATTTCTGAGAATTTCTGAAATTTCAGATTCATTGTCTGCCAACCAGAAGAAGCACACTTAACATGGATTCTTCTTGCAAATGATTTACATTTTAATCAGCCATTAAACATTTATAAAACGGCACAGTTGCACACATCGAAGGAAGGCCACTTGAAAGGCAGCCTGGAGATGCTAAGAGCTACTCAAGGCCCAAGGAGCAGCACTCTTCTCTGCTCTGTTATGGATAGATTACACCAAGAGGGGGTTTCCAAATGGAGGCGCCAACTAGAAACACATGTTAATAAACTCATCATCTCAAAGTAATTAAATGTGAGATACACTATTTTTAACAAAAACCCAACGAGATCTATTAAATAGTTAAAATCCTAGTTTCTATGTAAAGAGAAATGTACTAATATGTTTTTTAAATGATGATTTTAAATTACATTATTCAATTCTGTAAAAAAATCATGGCATTGCTTACAAAGTTAACTAAAAATGGTTCTTTACAACTATTATTATAAACTATTGTTCAAAAAGCCGAAGAGGCCTCTGCAGCCAGGGCCTTAGAAATAAGTTAGTCTTAATTTTAATTATATCTGACCTTATAAATAAATTATCGAAAAATCAAAATTGTGCTGGTTGATCGATGGTTTTGGTCCTTGCGATCCTAACAATATGTGTCCTTAAAAAATGCGGCAGGATATGTCCAAGTTATGACTGAATTTTATTTGGTGGAAATACTTTGCATGGCTGCCCCTAAAAGTATGCAATACAAAACGAATAATGCTTATACAGTATTCGTTTTTTAGCCATAACTCGGCGAAATCCTTAAGGATCTGGCAAGGACATACCTTTTTGTAATCAGAGTAACTAGGACTATCGATTGGCATTCAAGGCTATTAAAGATTTTTCAAAAAAAGGGACCTCAAATTTTTTCAAGGGGTAGGCATAGAAAATTTGGCAAAAAATCCAAAATTCCGCCGTATCTAGGCCATTTGAAGGACGATTGGGATGTCCTTTGGCAAAAGGATAGCTCTTTTCAATAGAAGTCGATTGACATACTAAAAAGGACGAATGTCCTGTAAGGAGCCATGTTACAAGGACTTTTTTGTATACAGAAAATAGCGTATATCTCGGACGTATCCTGTCCGATCCTTGCGGGCCATGTGTCAAACACAATCTCTTAGTGAGGCCTATGATCCTGCGAAAGGACATCCAAATCGTCCTTGTAGTTTTCCAGATATCCTGAAACTTGCAAATTTTACCTTTTCCTCATGAGCCGCGGACAAAAAAATTACAAGTGTTGGATTCTTAGATAACCCCATAATTTTTTGATGCCAATCGATAGAGTTGGTCCTTGTGATCCTAGCAATATGTGTCCTTTGAAAATGCGCCAGGATATGACCGAGATATAGCTTGTTTACGAAAATATATTCTTAGTGCACCCTAAAAGTATGCTATAAAAATTAAACTTTTCAGAGCCAGTTTCAAATTTGGCGCACCCTAAAAGTATGCTATTAAAAATTAATATTTCAGCGCCAATTTTAAATTTGATTTTTTTTAATAAACGACAAAAAGTTTTGTTTTTAAATATCATCTTAAACAATTACCGAATACTAAAATTCCAACATTTTGCTTAGTTGTTACTGCTTAAGCAGTTTATAATTTAAAACATTGAAATCACATCTTAAATTAGTTGAATTTCAGCTTGAATACAGCTTAATTAATTTAAAACACCATTTATTTAAGAGCCAAATAGCCCAGCTTTTTGCACTCAGCCAGCAAAGCTATAATGCCAATCAATGTCTCCTCCGCATTGGGAATAATGAAAGCAGGTGGCAGGACAAAAGCAAAGGTTCCTCTATCCCGCATCTCCACAGTGTAAGCTATCTTGATGCCCTCCTGATAAGCATAATCGTTGGTGGCACCCGATGACATGTCTAAATGTATCTTGTTAAACAATTGTGATATATTACAAATATCCAATTACTCACAAAGTAATTTGGCTGTTGAGCCATAGAGATAGTTGGTGCCATAGGGCAAAGCTTCCATGCATCAGCATAAGCTTTGGCCACTTGCAGGAGATCGTTGAAATTATCAGGAACCTCTTCATCTGTGTGGCCATAGGGAGAGAGCAACACTTGGCTGTAGGAATGGAAAGCCAGTAGAACATTCACTTTATCTTTAACAGTTCCCAGATATTCCGCCAAGCCTTTGACTTCTGGCTCTGAAAAAGGATGTGTTCCAGCATAATCATATTGACACGGATCATCGGAAGCGCCGCCATTCTCCATCCAATGCACATCAAAGTTGCGATTGGGATCGGTGCCAATGCAAGTTGAGTGATTAACAGGTTGTCGCGTCTTGCGCCACATGCGATCCTAAAGAAAAGTTTTTAGTATTTATATTTAATCAAGCATTTATAAACACTTACCTTCTCATGTGTGTAAACAAATCCATCCACATTCAACACAGGCACAAAATACCAATCATGATTTTCAGCAAGTTCTCTTATCAATTCATCCTCTGAACTCAACAATTCATTGATTAACCACGTCGCTGTAGCCGAAGTGATCCATTCTCTAGCATGAATATTGCTCTCAATAAACAAACCAGGATTGCCTTCTTTATAGGAGATCTTTATGCCTCTTATAGTGCGTCCTTCGTAGGATGTTCCCACCACAAATCCTTCAGTAACATCCGAATATTTCTCGAGTATTCCATCCAACCAAGCTTCGATCTCAGCTAAGTTATTATAACGTTTCCAGCCAAATATGCTAGTTGCCTTTGAGTTTTCCATATGCTCATTATCGATTAAACTGCAAATATAAAATAGATTAATTTAATAACCATTGATAATAAAACTTTAGCTTATCTTGATTATTCTATAATTGAATTGCCGCAATTTAAAATACTATTAAATTACTGCAATTAAACTTACACTTGAACATTAGGAATAAATATTTCAGCTGTGGCATTTGCTCTGTTTAATGTTTTCTCAAATTCCGAAATGGCTTTTGGACTGACCATTAAATGAAGTTACGAGGGGGATTCATTCCAAACATTGTACTAAAGGATTAAAGGATTATATTAAGTATTTATAATAATTGAACACTGAACACAATACTCACACTTTGATGTCTTTTGGCCAGCTGCAGCAAGAGTTGTCTTTGAAGAACATTACTTAACTTGATCTTATAGACAACATGATTATCGTACCGCACTTTTTCATCCTTTGCCAGACTTCCTGCTTTTGTTAAGACTATGAAAGCCAAAAAAGGAATAATCCAACCAAGAAGCTGCATGTTCAACACTCAAAATCAATAACTCGACTAATTTCCGTTGCTCTTAACTGAATTACTTATAGTCTCCCACTTGAGAGTAAGGAACATAATCGCTGGTTAATCGCTTGATAATTGAAATATGTCATGAGCTAAGGCTGAAAACGATCCAGATAATCCAAGTACTTGGGTTTTTTGTTAATAGTTTTATTTAATTTACATATAAACACGCATATATGTACATACATAGTATATATATTTGTGTTACGACTGTGGACACTTAAGCACATGCTACACAAAACAGTTTTCATTTCATTTCATTGGTACAACAATTTCTCATTCATATTCATATTCATATTCATTTTGATATTCGATTACGATTAATAAAAACACATCGGAAAAAGTTTAATACGTACAAAAATTTGGCCATTGCTGGCAATATTGTTTCGTTTCTCAATTTGATATTTGGAAATGCTTTATCGTAAAATACACACATCTATACATATATATATTTCTTTAGTATACATTTATATAAATATAAATATTTATATAAAAAAATCTCGGGAGTTACAAATCATATACACATATCAAAAAATCTACAATAAGGCAATTTTTGTTTTTTGTTTGTTCTTTCTTTGTTTTTGCTGTAATTTCATAATTTGTATTAACTTATTTAAATGAATGTGACTCGGCAATGTTGTCGGACTGTGTGTGTGTGTGTTTATCATCGTAATTATAAAGCTGTATTTGGTTTAAATTATAATCGGCTTCTTAGAAATAAGTACATGGTATGTGCGTTACTAACTACAAAATACAAACTAAAGGTCTATGGTATCGTGAGGTCCAAAAGAAGTGTTGTTGTTCTTGTTAACGTAATGCAAAATACACACAATTCAATGCTCTGTTTTAAATGCACTTTTCAAAGTTTACATCAATTTGAATATATGGGGACTATTCGCGTCATACGTACACCAATTATTATTCTTTTTTTCTTTTTGTTTTTTTTTATGATATATATCGAGTTTTATATGTATGTATTTTGTGTTCTAATTCGTATAAGATTCTTTTGTTTTGACAGCAACTTGGAATTTTGGCAAAAATAAAAAGCAATTTCATTTCTTTCAATTTTATATAGGTCTGCGGCATTAATAGTTCATATTCAGTGTGAGAGAGAGCATGTGAAAGTAGCCTCCTTATGTCGCCACTTTGCTGCCGCCGGCATGCATCATCACCAGCGATCCAACCATGGCAACAAGTGTGCGATCTAACCAGGTAACTGGATTCGGGTAGAAAAATCCGCCCTCATAGAAGCCCAAATGTCCGCCGTGAGCCACCTCCACATAGGCGGACTTATCGCGGGTAGCTGTAATTAAAAAAAAATAAAAACATAATTATAAAAATGTTTAAATTTAAAAAAGTGAAAAAAACTATTTGAATTCAATTTAAAAAAAGTAAAAAAAAATTCTTCCAACTTTCGCAGCCGGTAGGATTCGAACCTACGCTCCCAGAGGGAATCTGATTTCTAGTCAGACGCCTTAACCGCTCGGCCACGGCTGCTTGTTGGTTGAGTTACGCCATGAGTCAACTTATGCTGCTTGCTGGCGTCTGTTAGCCTAACAGAACTGCAGAACTTAGCAGAATAGCTATTTACACTGTTATGTTAAGCAGCATTTGGCGCTGTTATGTTAAGCAGCAATTGATGCTGTTATGTTAACATAACAGAATACAAATACAGGCAACTGCAATGTTAGGCCGCTGTAAGCGAAACAGTTTGCTTTACTTACTTGCATACTCCTTGATGGGATGCAGCAAATCAACGGGCACCAATGGATCATCCTTGGCATTAATAAATATCATGGGTTTCTCAATAGTATCGAAATAAAAGAGCGACGAACTCCATTTGTACAGCTCTTGGGTTGATGAAAAGTTGTAAACACGCCGAGTGTAAGCCTCATCGAGTTCCGGCAATGTGGCAGCGGCAATAATCTCACGTTCGTTGAGGTTGTGACGTGCCTTCACCTCGTCGGAGAGCAACACATGTCGATGTCGCAGTATAATGCTCTTTACATTCTCCGTCATGATGTACAAATAGAAACGGCGGAAGTTCTGCCAGTTGAGCAGCCATTTAGTGCCCCTGAAATATAGCATAAAACATATTCAATTAAGAGCGCATTCATAGAGTGCTGAGATTAGGGTTGCGTATGCTCACTCGACAGCATTGTAGCCCTGGCATATGGAGATGCCTCCAATGACGCTATTCGGCTTAGTCTTCTGCTCTTCACCCATGTATTTGGTAACCAGATTGCCACCCAAACTGAAGCCAACGGCAACCATGCGACTCTGTTGATACTTCTGATGCAAATGCTCGACCATGGCAGCGAAATCATCAGTGTGTCCATAGGTAAAGATGCGTGTCGAGGTCACCTGAACGGTTCGCAGTGCTCCAATGTGATTCATGACGGCACAGCGATAACCATTGCACTGGGCCAGGTGCACAAATGTGCGAATATAAACCGATTCCGAACTATTCGCAATGCCCGGACAAATGGCCACAGTAATGTCATCTAAAAAAAAGAGAGAAGTGTGAGTCAAGTGTAGTTAAACTACTTTTTAAAGGCAACTTACCCTCCTGCTCCTTGAGGGGTTGATACAAATCGTAGGTTAACGTGGAGCCATCGCCCAACGAGAGATAGACACGTTCACCCAAAGGCCAGGGGCAACGGACACGACCCACAATGCTATGCAAGACGGTCTGCACATGGCCACTGAAACCCCACAGTCTCGGCGGAACATAGCTACAAAGGAGAATTTGAAAAAAAATGTAATTTAGTAATTTCCAATCGCGTGCTGTTAATTTGTCTGAGAGCCAGACAGCTGTGTCAAAAAAGTAAAACTTCTATGCATAATTCAAACAGCTTAACAAATTAACTAAACACCACAAACTGTTGCTTCCAGCGAGTGTCGCATTGAAATACGCATATCGCTGTCCAACAGACACAAGCATCGGTGGTTCAGTGGTAGAATGCTCGCCTGCCACGCGGGCGGCCCGGGTTCGATTCCCGGCCGATGCAAAAATAACTTTTTGCTTTTTTTTTATTTAATACTGAAGAATTCTTCTAGTTTTTTTTTAAATGCAAATTAATTTTCTTATTTGCTTGTTTTAAATATACGCTTGTTCTTTTTGCTAGCAAAAAGAATTCTCAGAAGTAATGAATAATTTTACGACCTTGAACTTGACTAGCAAAGCGGTAAAGCAGCAAAGATATACTAAATAATGATTATATACATACATACATATACTGCAATCAAGTTTTCTAACAAATTTAACTAATTGTATGCGACAAAAGAGCTGAAAAGCAATGCCAAAAGTTTTGCACAATGCCCACAAAAAACGAATGACGAATAAAGCAACTCTTAGAATTCAATTGAAATCAATTGAGCTGACAAAATCAGCGCCGCGACTAACAAATGTTCTGGTTGTTGTTCTTGTTGTTGTCAGGCGTGCAAAAACGTGCACAAAAGCACTTTTACTATGCATTCCTCTCATTCTCTTTGCTCTCACTTCCCAAACTAGTTCAATTAGTATCAATCAAAAGCAGGATTGGGGACAAATTTGTACAAAGAGCAAATGATACGCATATCAATTGTTAATCGCTGAGTATTAATAATTAATTAACGTGGGTGAAAATATGTGTGTATGTAGATCAATGGCCATTAAATATTTAAGTAGTTCAACAGCTGCTACCATTCCCTTGTCGCGATAAAATACAATACAATTTTTGTACAATTTCAAGAGCAGTGCAAATTCACACATACATGTGCAAGCGTCTGTGTATGCAAATGCATGAGTGTGTGCAGCTGACTCATGCAGTGTAACCCATTGCGTAGGCAAAGCAAATGCGATAGAACTTTCTTAAGCTCGTTTTGTGTACCAAAGCAGAATGTGTGAGAAAGAGAGCAGAGCAGAAGCAGCAGCAGCAACTGCATTGTTGTTGTTGCTGTTTTTGATGAGCAGCGTTCGCGCTCTTTGCGCTTACGCAATCTTTGTTGTCAAACAAAAGCAGCGAAGCACGAGAGTGGGCAAAACGCCAAAAACAAAAACAAAACACAACACAAACAGGTAGCCAGCCTGCCGGCTGCTTTGCCATTTGAATAAGAGAGATGGTGAATAACAAAGCAAAGGAACGTGGCAATTTGTTTTTGCCGGCTTTCTTACTTTTATCATTCTACACAAAGACAATCACACACTGTACATACGATACAATTTTATTACTGTATGTGCTTATGGAATTAAATTTTACAGTGCCTTCTGCTTCGTTCCATTTGAAAATGGTTGGTTGCTAGGCGTTAGTCGCTTTTGCTTTTGCTTGCTGCGTAATTAATTATGTTTAGCACTTTGCACCGTTGACGCTTATCACCATTTGACCGGCGGACAGCAGACAGCAAAACAGCAGCAGTGAGAGAGACAATAAAATAAACACAAAAATCGCCACCGAACCAACAATTCAAAGATTATTCATTTCACAAATATTTTGCCAATAAGAAACCAAAAGAAATCTATCTATACACACACTTTTACACACACACACACACACAAGTATTTTATATGGATTTTGTAATAAAAATGAGTGAAAATTTTCCAGGCGCGTTTATACGACCTCGAGAAAATGTTAGTACAGCGAGCTTGCAAAGTTTTTGGCAACGTCACAGAGCATTTTTGATAACCTTTTGGTCACGCAATTATTGATGAAATTTTATGAACTCTCAAAAAGTATATAAAACACTTTCAGATTGTGCCGATTTTTATGAACAATATCCGTTGGGTCTATCTGCTCAATTCCAGTTTACACTAGGGATCTAATTAGGTTTTTTTCTGTACATAAACATAATCTAATCTTTGGCATTAGTTTTTTGGTTTTTGTTTCTAAGAATTTTCCGAGCATTTAAGGTACGCCGATTAAATTTAAAATTGAATTTGAAGAGACCGAAAATAGTGTTTATTATAAAATCACTTAATTCCCTATTTAAATTTTGAAATGTATACAGTTTGTTTATGTTTTAAATTAAAAGATTAAAGTACCCCGTACACACATGTTTGCACTTAATCTGCACTGAAATGAACGCTTGACTCAATAACCCACTATTTACTATATTTAGCGGTGTATTGACTTTTCTTCCTGCTGATAATGCCCATAGCTATAAAGTCAGCCAGTTCCGAACCGAAGATAGCAAACTAAATAGTCAGACGGCTTTGGCGGTTAGGCAACTGATAGGGTTCTTTTGCCATTAGATAACAAATTGTAAATATGAATTGCGCAAATTAAAAGTTTCCCATGACAAAAGTCATGGTCTTTGGAGCCTCGCAAATTCGACAATTCAATGCAAATCTCAGGTGCTGATCAAATTGCTTAATGGATCAGCTGTCAATCCATCAGCGCTAATTATAATTATATATTCATTATTTTAAATATCGCGTAGTGCCTTTCGATTGGTTGCTATTACTAATTGCGGCTAATGATTCATCTGCTTCTGGTTGCCACAGCTGTGTTCGACGATTACTTGAACTTTGTGCATGTGAAAAAATAAGTGTGACGCCGATGGTGGAATGGAAACTGAATAGTGCAAGTGAGATTACGTTTTGCTTGTAAACTGATTAGCGATTTGTAATTATGGCAATTGAACATTTTTTTTGTTGGTATTTCATAACAAAGTAAGCGTGTAAAATGACACTGGCCACTTGCGGTATTTTTAAGTAAACAATGTAATAGAAGTAGTCAATGTTCAACAAGTTGAAAGTAATATTTTAAAGTAGAAAAAAAGAAAATAATCATAAATGTATTTATAATAATACAATTTGTTGTCAACAGTTTGAAATGAACTAAAATTGGTTAATCATTTTCAATAGATTTTCAGCTCGTGTCATTGAATTGCGTTGCTCATTAGTTTAATGCATCGACTGTTAGCTAACATTTTGATTTGGCTGTAATGTGGATGCCACACGCCATCCATGAAACAGCTGAGCGTGTGGCGTGAGCCTCAACACACCCATGCACATACATACATACAGATGCTGGATAACACTTACGTATGTACATATGTACATATGTTTGTGTGTAGGAGTAATGCGCGTGTGGGCAGCAAAACCAAAACACAACAAATGGCGATTGCATATCGATATCGATAATTCCCATATACACTAATGTACTAGGTATGTGGGGTTTGTGTATATGTGTGTGTGTACAATATGTATGCCTTAGCTTTGGCTTTTTTTTTTGCTCTACTTACGGCTCTCGCAGCACCGGCGCAATTTTATACAAACAATCTAGAAACTGTTCATCCAGACACCAAACACTGGGCTTAAGCGGTTGACTGTGCACATTGAGAATGCGAAATAGAATGCACACAATGACGGCAATAAGTGTTAAAAACGCGGTGGACATCTTTCTCTTTCGCTCTGCAGTAGCTTCTCCTTTGGGGACCTGTAGATGACGTTTGGTTGACCTCGACAGCAACTGATGATGCGTCCTTTAACCTTGTGGCCAGTTGCAACTTATTGTTGCGTTTCACGAATTTTCTGTTGGGCGGACGGGGCGTGGCAGCCACTGCCAAATAAAATCAACGCACACACGCGAGCGCACTCAATCAAACACACAAACACACGCGCAATTTAGCGGCAATTGCCGCTGTGTAAAACAAGACCGCGATTCAGGAAAAAAGCGTTTAACAAACTGATGTAAATAATAATATAGATTTACACTACACTTTTTTCTTCGAATTGATTATGTTTTTTGTCAATCCGCGCTCCACTGTGTTTTTTTTTGTTTAATTACTTTAACATTAATTTTTGATGACAAATGTCAAAGTTATTAGGTATTTAGAAATTACAATTATTATTGAATAATTATGTTTTCAATTGAGAGAGTTCGGCGGACCCGTTTTATTCGTTTGAAGCAGGCTGTCTGTAGCAAAATAAAATGAGCGAACGATTATTCTCGTTAACACCTGAAGGCGAGTGTGACCATCAAGCTAAATTGGCAAATATACCAAAAACAAATACGAGCCGGTTACAGTGCAAAAGTAAATTGGTATATTAGCTGCGCGGTGGCATATAGGCGCGTGATTTAAACAAATGTTTAGTGCAGTGGTTTACAAAAAAGTTAGATGTCGTCAAGAATATTTATTTATCAACATGGAACTGTCGTGTACCTATATTTAAAAATAAATATAAATTTCAAATGCATTCACTCAAAAAAATAATTGAAAACGATAATCTTGCATTCGCCTTTTGAAAACTACATTTGAAGCGCTTAATGTTAGCTAACAGCACATCAGTGTGGCGGCCGGTCGATAACGGTGCCAATTGTTAGAACTGCCATTCACGCCCAACGTAGAACACGTATGTTCGTGTAAATGTGCGAATGTGTGCGGCAAAAAAGATGATGAAAAATTAAAAGTTGAAAACATGTTGCTTGTCAGCCGTAGTACAAATCGAACAATTACCGCTTAACATACGTAAGTAGTTGAACACAACATAAACAATGCACTTTATCCATATCGTTTACAGGTTATGGTTGGAAACGGCAGCAGCAGCACGAGAACAAAACAAGCAACAGGAGCAGCGACGTTCGCCGGCGGCCCAACGACGTTGCGGCTAAAAGACCAATTAGAAATAGACAACAGCAGCCACATTCCATTCAGAACGAAGACAACAAGAACAGTAACAACAGCAACATGATGATGCAGTTATTGTGCCTATGGATTGGCCAACTTCTCTTGCTGCTCGTTGCAACATACGAGCTGCTGCAGCTACTGTGGCATCGATTGCAAGCTTTCGCACACAGGTCATA
Organism: Drosophila nasuta; assembly: GCF_023558535.2. Taxonomy (NCBI): domain Eukaryota; kingdom Metazoa; phylum Arthropoda; class Insecta; order Diptera; family Drosophilidae; genus Drosophila; species Drosophila nasuta. The sequence continues at coordinate 24,612,465 of NC_083455.1, read as the reverse complement.
TGACTACTGGCAATGTGATCGACGGCAGCAGAATAATCGTTTGTTGTTTGAACGCACGATTCGCGAACTGGAAAAGCTGCCAAAACATTTGGTGCTTGTGATTGGTGCCGACGAACGTTATGTTGATGCGTCGCAGTTGCAACGCATTTTCGGGTATGCCCAACTAGTTGGCATACCCTATCTGAGTGTCTACGATGCGCGTAGTGTTAAAAATGGTTATGTGGACATCGGGCGATTCTGTCAGTGGTCCAAAGACAGATTGTATTACTGGCCATCACAAAAGCAAAACAAACAACAAATACTAGAACAAAATGGCAATAATAAATGTGTTAATGCCAACGGAAGAACTATTGGCGAATTGCAGGTGAGTTCATTCAGCGGAAACAGTCTCGTCTTGATAAGCAGCAAACCCAAAAGCGTGAATCGTGTTATCAAAGTTCAAACTATAAACTGTTACAATTCATCATAATACCCGGTAGACAGTGTGGTAGAAGTTTATGTTCAGTTTGTGGCAAGCCAACTTTTAAAATTTTGTGTGTGTTCAAAAAGTTTCATGGTTTACTTAGTGTTTATTTTAGTAATTGTGACAATTAATTTTATCGAGAAATTTTCTATCAATATATTTAAAATGTATTCTGTGAGTACTTTAAATGATCTCAAAAATCGTCATTTAAAATTTATTAAGGTTTAAATTGTTCTTAAATAGTTAAATCATTCTTGTTTTGAATATAGTTTTCTTTAATGACTGATTCTCTTCAAAGATTAAACAATTTAAACATAACTGTCTTTCTGTCTGATTAATTGAATAACAAGATCTAAAAGGAGATTAAAAGAGGTTGAGATCCTAATTTCAGTAACTTTTTTTATGTTTTCTCTGAGGGGTCAACAAACGTCGTAGCTTGTTTTTGAATTTATTAACGACCTTTTGCATTCCCAAAATCCGACAAAATTTAATTGAAACCCGCATTGCTCTCGTAGTTTCTATGCGAGTGTTAAAACAACAAGAAAATGAACAATTATAAAAATTACACGTTCCAAAGAAATTTGTAGATTAGAAGATCATTAGCACATTCTTAAAAATTAAATGTTAAATACGTAGTATTTTTTTAGTGTGGAATGCGAATATTAATAAATAATAATTAATGGGATTATATAGATCCTTTATTTAATGTTTTGTTTTTATTAAATGTATTACATTTCATTGAAATTTAATAAACTCATTAATGTATATTATATTATTTTTTATAATTTAGAACATTCCATTGAAAACATTAAAACTTATTAAGCTCATTACTGTACTTATTAAATTATTGTTATAAAGCAAGCAATAATTTTTAAAGGTCACTTTCAGTTGCAGCGTTTTTAATTAGCTTTGAATACAGATGCTTAATCTTACATAATTTCACGTAATGAAAAAGTAACGCTTAACGATTGCGCTTAAGGCTAAGAGTTAAGTAGAGTGTAATAGACCCTTTACTTTAAACAAGTGGAGAAATGGTTTACTACTTTTGTTGGGATAAAAAAATATAAGGAAAGAAACATAGAAAACATAAAAGAATACTATGAGAGCACATTCTTTCAGTGCCGTTAAGTGTGATGGGGCAAACGTATCGTATCACTTAGCCGTCACACTTTAGTTAATAAAAAAGTGACGCTTAACGCTACAGTTGACTTTAATAGATTCTTTGAAAAAGTGGAAGAAAGACTACTAAGTTTGTCGAAATATAAGAAGATAAGCATAGAAAACATTAAAGAATACCATGAGAGCACATTCATGCAGTGCCGTTAAGTGTGATAAGAAAATAGTGAGTAAAAGAAAGTTGACTGTAATAGAACTTTAAGTTTAAGTGAAAAAGGGCAAACTAAGTTTGATAAAATGGAAATATAAGAAGAAAAGCACATTCGTTCAGTGCTGTTAAGCGTAATAATGAGAAAGTAACGCTTAACGCGAAAGTAAAGTTGACTATAATAGAACCTTTACTTTGAAAAAGTGGAAAAGGGTCTACTAAGTTTGTTGAAATTGAAATAGAAAAACTGAAAGTATTTTATAAATATAGAAAATGTAATAATTGCTTAACAGCAAATTCTTTAAGTGCCTTTAAGTGTGATAGGGCAAACGGGTATCGCAAAGTCAGGCAAACTCTACCTAACATATTCCCTTGTTGTACGCTTATCTTATTTACGAGTTAATTATTTTGTGTTTGTTTCCAGGTCTTTCAAATCAACGCGTTGTTGGATGGCCATGCGCTGATTGCCAAACTGTGCCGCGAACTGTACGTGAATCGTGGCACAACCGAGGTGCAGCAGCTGCTGACGAAGCGTGAGCTGCTCAGCGATAAGCTGAACGAGCGCCTCAACCAAGAGCTGGGAATCCCGGTGCCAGAACCCGAACTGGGAATTGTGTTCTCGGGAGTGACGTGCACCTTTGGCCTGTTGCCGTGGCATGCACGATTCACCGAGTTCCACACGCATCCGAGTGGGCGGCACTTTGATGCCACATGCTTTGCCCAGCTGCTGTACAAATATGCGCGCTGTGAGCAGCGTTGGGGCAAATAATCCTTAATATAAAAGAACTTCAACAACAAAAGATCCTTTAAAGCGCAATGTTCTCCCAACTACGTTCTGTTTTGTAGTTGGTTAGGTTAATACATATGTAATTTAATTTAAGTTAAGCTATAGCGAAAGCGTTAAGCTGAGAGTGAAACGAGAAACAAGATTAAAGAATTTGTTCATAAACGAAATATTTGCTGTATTTTGCCAAGGAGATTCACAAACAAAATGGATTTGTAAGTTTGTTGTTGTTAAGCATAAATATTTGAGGGTAAGTTCGATTCGCTTAGACGCTAGTGTTAGCTATTTTTATTGTATTTATATTTATATTTTATGTATTTTTTGGGTGAAGTGAACGCTCTCTCTCTCTCTCTCTCATTGCTGCACATGGCGCTTGGACAGCAGATTCACATCGGTCAGATACTGATTCTTCTGCTGCGAACCCGAGTTGCTGGGCATGCGCTCGTGTATCATCTGGAAGGAGTTGCGCAGATCCATCAACGAGTCGGCCAAACCCTTCTTGATGTTGGCAAACTCGCTGGACATCAACGACAGCTTGCCCAGCAAATAGTTGAGATTATCGTCCATATCAATCATGTGCTTCTTTGTCTCCTCCACCTTGGCACTCAGTCCCATCATCGTGGCAAACGTGCTGTTCACATAGCCATCATGGCCAGACTGCATCAACATCAACAGCTCCCGACTCTTGCCCAGCTCTCCATTCATGATCTCAATGCGATGCCAGACCTGAGTGAGCGCCGTGTCCAACTGTCCACTGATGTTGCGATTCGCCTCCTGCTGTGTGTTCACCACACTGGCATCCAGTTCAGCAAAACGTGACTTCACCAGTGTTGTCAACTCCGCCAGCTGCTGCTCGACGAGCAGACTCACCTTCTGCACAATCTGCAGTGTGCCAAACTCCACTTTGCGCTGCGTATCGAGCACCACCTCGGAATTTGTCATCATAATGCTGTTGAATTTGCCCAGCGCATCGAAGCCATCATTGAGTTTATTATGACTGGCATTGATCTGTTTATTGAACTGCTGCAGTTGACCCACATCTGTGGTCAGCTGCTTGAGTTCGCCTTGGATGTTGGCCTCTGTTTGCTGCAGCTGCTCGGTGGCCTGACGCAAAGCTGTCGAAAGGAAAGAAGTTTTAGGAATGAGAAATAAAAGTGGAGAGTTCTAATCCCACCTGCTTGCTGTGCAGACTGCGCTTCAGTTTTCAACGCTGCCAACGCATTGAGTGTCTCATTGTTCAGCTCTTGGATGTACGCCTTGTCCTGCTCATTGAGTCCCTTGGCCACCTGAGGCGCTGGCGTCGTCACGGGAACGCTTCGCAACTGCGCCACATCGCTGCTCAAGGCACCGAGACGCTCCAACAATTGCTGTTCGAATTCATCGTTCTTCGGAGGCGACACCGTGGTCACAGCAACTGCTGTGTGTTGTTGCAACTTCGCTTCGATTTGCTGCAACAATTCGTCTGTGCGTGGCATGTGTTCAAAGTTGCTTGCTGTCTGCTTGGCTGCCTCTTTGCTGCTGCTCAGCAAATCTGTCACCGAGCTCGAGAGTTTCTTCAGCTCCTCCAGCAACTGTTTGTTGATCTGCTGCTTTTCGCTCACAAAGGCATTGGGTAAAGCTGGAGCAGCTGCGACTGGAGCAACTGGCGGACGCTTGAAGCATTCGTCGTTCTCTCGCATCCATTTGAACATGTGATCGATGGCCTGATTGAATTTCTCCGACTGCGTATTGGATTTCTCCTCTTGCTGCGCATGTATATATTATATAATTTACATCTTTTATATATTCATTATTGTACTCACTGTAATCAACATTGTTTCTATTTGACTGACACGTTCGTCGAGTCGCCCAAAGATGCCGTTGATCGGCTCCATGTTCTTTTGACCCTTTTGGAGCACCTGCATCGCCTTCTTCATGATCTCAGCGGCAGCACGTTCGCGATGCTCGTGACGTTCCAGTTTATTGTCCAGCTGGTGGTACATTCGGATCAGATACTTTATCGACTCGTCGAGCTGATCATTACTGCAAGGAAGATGAAAGTTAAAAAAGTTATTCATCAAATATTTAAATCATATTCAAGGATTATTTATTTATTATTAGGCTTAGATTGTAAATTAATTTATAACCTAGCGTAAATTTACTAGCGCTGGCTGCTTTGGCCTTTGGCATAATGGATTAAAATGAACGAAAATATATCCGAAATACTTATTTTGTTCTTGATTCGGTAAAACACATTAAAATATTATAAAATATACATATTTCAATGTGTCCATGTCCATTTAAATTTAATCGAATATTTATCTTTTTTATTTTAAATATAGTAATTGGTACTTATTTTATTTTTTGTATTACAATTTACCCTTAGTAATCATGATCTGATTCTCTTCTCATTTTTTGAAAAACGTAATCCATATACATATCTACTTAAAATATTACATTTAAATATTCCATTTAAAATAAATAGAATCTTATTAACAAAAATATATAATCTACATTGAAATATTTCCTTCCAAAATTATTTATTTTAATATTTTTATTATTTAATTTGACAAGTTTAAAGGAGCTAAAAAAAAACTATACATATTTTACTTATTTTTTTAATTTTATTTTATGTGTTTAAATTCACAAGTTCTATTTTTAATAAAAGTTAAAAAAAATTAATCAAAAAACTATAATTTGCATGGTATTTTTGGTCTTTATTTATTATAAAATATTTTCACTTTAAATTAATGTTAAATTTCTATTTATTCTGCAGTTCTTAAACCAAGTGAAAGATTGTAAAATAAAATCCACTTAAAAGTGCAGGAAAAGTTAATAAATTTTTAAAATTTTCAAACAACATTTAAGGAATTTTTCGAAGATCTTTATTTTATTATTTCCTTTGATTTTTTATTTATTTTTTTTTAAATTTGATTTGAATAGGATTTTATACTTAAAAAAACTAAATATTCAATTTTGATTTACTTTATTGTTCTTAATCCAAGTGAAAATATAATAATCCACTTAAAAGTGCAGCAAAAGTTAAAAATTTCTTAAAATTTTCAAATGCATCTCAATAGTTCATTACGATATTTCTAAAGTATGTGAAATAAATTAGAATTTTCAATGATATGCTAAAAATGTATAATACTTAGACATCTGTATAATGTGCAAGAACATCTCAATGAATTGAGGGAATTAGATTAATCTCCATTAAGTATCGGGGGGCAGGGAACTGGCACTGAGAGAGAGGTAGAGGGAGGGAGAGAGTGAGAGGGAGGGAGAGACCACCACTGGCCATTTATGGCTCAGTCTATCGACAGCTCGGATCGTAGAGATCGCAGACTGAGTTAAGGGGTTGAAGAGGGACGATTAAGAGAGAGTGAGAGAGAGAGAGTGGGAGGGGAGGACTATAAATGAGTTGTTGTTAAGATCGAGATCAATTCTCGTAAACTTTGCATGGCCCACCCTGACAGCTAATAATTTTCATCGCTCATCTCTCAGGGTCAGAAACCCTTTTAGTTTATGGGGCGAGTGTTCTGTTTGTGCTGTGTGTGTGGGAAATGCATTGATGTTGATAGATATGCAGATGGAGATGGAGAGGGAGATGGAGAGGGAGATGGAGAGTTGCGCATAAACAGCGTGGCAACATATGTAGATATGTGTGTGGGTACGCCTGCTGATCTCTTCCCTTCCCCATTCCATTACGTTTTCCCATGCATCCCATCTGCATTTGGCATGAAGTGTGTGCATCCAGCTCTGGGCCAAAAATAAACAAACAAACAAACGCAGGCGGAACAGATCTCACTCTCTGTCTCTGTTTCTTTTCCTTTCTTTTGAAGGCAACAGTGATTAGTTTTGGCAGTTCTCGGGAGTTTCGGTATCGGAACTGACAGAGCGCTTAGTGCCCCCTTCACAGCAGCATATGGCAAAAGGGGAGGGGAGAGAGACGTGTCTGTGTCTAGGAGTCGGGGACTAGTTGAGTGTTGCATGTCGAGATCGCTGACGTCCTGGCGCCGCTCTCTCTCTCTCTCTCTCTGATGTTTTCCACGTTTTGCGAACATATTTCTAGTGCATTATATTTCAAAATTCGACATGGCATCTAGGAGGGGGGAAAGGCAGAACGGGGGAGAGAAATCCGAAGCAAAGTGTGAACGCTTGTTTGACATGTGTCAAAATGCGAGACTAGTCTGGGAATAGAGTGGAGAATTATCTTTGCTACATTTGCTTCACGAGTCTCGTTTTTTATAGATGCCTCATAAAAAGACGCATCCAAATAGGTCTCAAAAGTAACAAAAATCTATGGGTTCTACAACATTGTTTTTAGAATCTTTTGATGGTCTTCGAGTACTGAGTGATTTCACAGTGCATCATAAAAATAAGTATCAAAATAATCAAGCAAAGATTTCGATCAACAAACATTTAAAAGATTTATTCAAATATTTTATATTTAAAATGGAGAATTTTTGTATTTTATGATCAAAGGAATTTATTAAACGATATTCTATTATTTATATTATTCTTTCTCATTATATTCTATTAAAGTATCAAAAAAATCTTCATTATTACCTAAAGAAATGTTGAACTAAATAATTTATCAATTTAAATATATTGTTTAAAGAAAATATCATGATAATTTAAAACAAACACCTATCAATTCTTTAACTAAACGATTTTAATAATTCCAATACAAAGGTATAAAAGCCACTCATTAATTTTGTTATACTTGAGATATCTCATTTAATAAATTATAAGAAAAAAATTCAAAAACCTTTCTTATTAAAATATAGTATCAAATATATTCATGATCATTATTCTTCTGCGCTTTTTCTAAATTCATTTAAAATAATTCAAAATTGTTTCAAGAATTTCTATAATAATAATTATAGTTATCATAACATCATTATTCTTCGTTTATAAAAGTTGTTTTTCATTTAAATTGATTTATTTAATGTAAATTTTTTGTCACGATTTCAATATTTTATAATCATTATTATTCTTCTGTTCTTTTTACAAATCGATTTAAAAACTTATTTATATTTATTCTTTTTATGAAACCGGTAATATTTTATTTTATAGTTTTCCAAATTTAAATCGATTTATTTAAAGTAAATTTGTTCCACAATTTATTTACTTCATAGTTAAATTTTGTTTTACAAAAAAAGACTCTTAAACTTCACTTTTGTTTAGAAAATAAACAATGTTTAAATTCTTTCTAGTTTTTATTGTAAAGTACTTACGTGACTGGCGATGCTTCAATTTGTAGAACCAGACCAATTAGTGTTAGGAATAGCAAAGCTATAGATCGTTGGATTGTGTTTGCCATTTTGGTGCGTGCCGATCGACGTTTCCGCTGATCCTCAATTAGCGACTTCTATGCAGATTGCAATTAATTATTGAAGTGCGTGAGGTCTGAGGGGAGAGGAAACTGAATCAATTTGAGATGTAAATTGCAATGGCGCCGTTTGGAAATTAGCTTGTTAAATGATTGAATAATTTGGGTTGTTTGGTTTTTGAGAAATTGCAGCGAAATAATGTTTACAACAGGATGTTATAAACAAATGTGGAATGCAATTTATACTCGAAGATGGATGAATGATTGGAATTTATCAAACAATGTGCCAATTTTGTTCCTTGTTTGCAAAATGCCATTGTTTATAATTGTGTATATATGTATATAAAATATCTGTCTATATGCGGATATATAGATGGGAGCTGTGCAACAAAGCTAAATAACATCGCCAAATGACGCAAATCTTTCTTTTATGCATGGTAGTAAAATGCATTTTGCATTAATTGGGTCAGAAATATGCAAGGGAAATGTCTTAATGGCAAAAAATAACTGGAAATTGTATAAGCAGAATTTTAATTATTTGTTTTTGTTTTTCTTAATGGAAACAATGTCTCCTTATCGCACATTTTAATTGGGTTAAAGGTTGATAAATTGTGTGACTGCGCCTATGATAGAACATTCAATAATACTATATATTCAAACAAAATAAAAGCAAATATAAGAAATACTATACATACATACGCAGACTTAAAAGTTTATAGTTTCCCTCGCGTTCAGATTAATGAGAATCACAACTCACGAGTACCGAGAACACTTTATGGAAATGTGAAGCACTAGACAACGGTTTTACTATTTGAAGAGCGAGCAGACGTCCTCACTGCACGAGCAGCGAATGATGAATGAGTACAAGATGCTGGCGCCAGCTACGAAGCATTCTTTTCCGATTCTGATAATCGTCTTTGGTTCTGCTCTGAAGCTGATGCTGATGCTGGTTGCAGAGCGTCGATGATGAGAGCGCATCGGCAGAAAAATCATGCTCAGATGTTTCTAATTAAGTGTCATTCAAAAGAGCGCCGGCAAAACTGTGATGTGTGCAGTCCCGCATTCGAATAAGTCTGCGCAATTGAATTAAAATCCAATTTGTTTTAATACAAAACTATTCAATTCATATATATATAATACTGAGGGCAATCAATCGAAGTGGCAGCTGTCGGCGTATATGAAGTCAATTAAATTGAAATTCAAATGCATTTCACACTTTTATTAGAACTGCACTTTGCCAATATATTAATTGAAAGGCCTGCGTCATACGCTAATTCAAAAATTACACTTGGCGCCATTGGCAAAATATTATATGAAATGCAAATTAATGGTGAATGGCAACTTTAAAACATGTGTGATATCAAGGAAAAATTATTGTTCTAAGCAGTTTCAATAGCTGACAGAGTAAATAACGAAAAATTTACTATATTTACATTTAAATGCCTTTTTCATTTTTATTTTCAATGTACTTTTCAAATATATTCATGAAATTATTTTAATTTCCGCGTTGGCGCCATTTACAAATAAAATAAATGACTTGTAGTGAATGGCCAATGCGTCTGGTGGTTACCGATAACACGCAAGAACGATCATTTGCATGCAATCGGTAATCGATATTTCAAATTTGTAGCATGCAAATATTATTTGAAAAACTTTATTATAAGGCACGTACATTTATTTAAAAAATTAAATATTTATGATATGAGTTTTGAAGGTAATTTAAAGGAATAAAGGAAATATGTATTATTATAATATTATTATAAATAATGATGAAACGAAAGCTACTCCCTGAGCTCCTTTTCAAAGAGTGTAATAATGAAGTATTTTGGTAACATGTTACTACTAAACACGCGAATATAAATGGCGACTGCGCAGTTCCTTAGCTTCTGCACGTTTAGCATTCAAAGCGATTTGCAGTCCTTTAAATATCGAATCAGCCCAATATGTGGAACTAGGCATTGTGGCACACAATTCTTTTAATGCAAACACAACATTGGCATGTTGCTGCGACAAGTTTGTCTCACAGTAATCCGACTCCAGCCAAAAGATACCCTGACTCGATGACGATCCTGATGGCATTGCCTGAGTGCCAACATCTTGTGTTCGATTGCCAATATTTGGATCCGTTTGGGTTGCAAGGCTGCGAAAGAGGCCGGTGCACATGTTCTCATCCTCTTCATTGCCCTTGGATGCCTTCTCCTGCTGGCGCAGCTTTTGCAATGGCATCTTCGAATGTTGGAGCAATTGTGTTAAGCGGTTCACGCTAATGCCCGTGAGGCGGAGCAGAGCAACTGTTGCCCTTGGCAATGCCTCCAAACCCCACTTGGCTATGCTGATGTTTGGCGTGGTTGAATTGAATTGATATGACACATTGAAGTTGTTGCACAATGGTGAGGGATTCTCAAAGTTGGCTCCACACAACACTGACGAGCGGCCTGGCAGTTTCTTAATGGTGTCCACTACCAGATATTCGGTTGGCGGTGTTTCCGATCTTTCGAGAGCCAGCAATTTAAGTGTGGCTTTCACACGTTCCACAGCCAGTTGGCGCTTCTCTTTGATGCCCAATTTTGGACCCGCAGCAGTAGCAGTAGTGGCTGTGTCACCTGGCAATAGCTTCTTGATGCTGATAATTTTAAGGGATCTTTCGGAATCACGCACTGGAACATAATCCAGTTCTATGTCATCATCTTTGCTGTTGCTAGTTTTATGCGTCCGTCGCAGTTTTTTACGAGAACTGCATTCCGGGCTTGAACTGCGACGTTTCTTGTGTTTCTTCTCCTTTTTGTGCTTTCTTTTCTTTGTGGTTTCCTGCTTCGTTGGGTTCTGTTGTTTCTCAGCCTCTCTGCGCCTCAATATTTCAAGTATTTTATCATGCTCTTCGGTGAGCAACCTCATTTCTTCATCATCAGCATCAGCACTAGCATCATCGACTGCAGCATCTACTTCCGCATCGGCAACAGTCTCACTAATTTCCTCTTCAGTTTTAAGCGGCTTCAAGTCCATGTTATCCATTTCGGCTCTGCGACTTCGAATCGCATTTACTACGCCCTCCAAATCCATATCGTCCAGTTCATCCAGTAATCCACCGAAATCCATTCCTCGTGGCGGCTCATATTTGATCTTCACATCCTCAACAGCGGCTTCCTCTACATTTTCATTTGTGGTATTCGAGGTTCTTGGTGGCGTTGCATCGTCTTCATTAGGGTCAAAACGTGGACTGAACTTTTTGATCACCACTTCTTGGGTTGGCATCGCATTTTCTCCATCATCGTCGCTATTCCATCCAACACCGCCGACACAATCAGTTGGTGGATCAGGTGTCAATGGTTTTTCTCTGCGCAAAGGAGTATTCACTTGATCGTCGTCGTCATTAGCAACAGGCAACTCGCTTTTAAGTTGCACATTTAAATCGTCCATTTTTTTTATTGAGAAATTCTACCACAAATCGTTGAAGAAACTGTAATTGCTGCGAATGCGCAATTTGTTAATTAATTTTAAAATGCTGCGCTAAACAAAAATGTAGCACACCAAAGAAAGAGAGCTGTCAACTTTTTTCGATAAAATATCGCGAGGCTGAAAAAATATACCGAAGAATTTGAAAAAAGGAAACCGAGAGAGTGTGGTGGCTACCGATAACACCCACCGTTAATTTGTATGCAATCGATAAGCTTGCACCAAACAGCTGTTGCTGGCGTTTGTTTATGTTGCAGAGTCGCGCACTTAGTTTGTGTTATTGTTTTTCTTCGTTAAAATGCCGACAATTATTGCATTAGATGCATCGCTATCGATGCTGCGTCCTGTGCCCGGACGCAATGAGCACACCTATCAATCGCTCGCCCTAAAGGGCATACAACATCTGCTGGACAACTTGACGGCAGCCGGAAAATTGGAGCACTTGGCTTTGGTTGCCTACAGCACAGTTTGCGAGCTAAAAGTGGATTTTACAAGGGATTACGATCAGATACGACAGGCCATTAAGAAAATCGAACCCATGGACAAGGCATGTTTGCTGACAATGCTCAAGACAAGCGTCAGCTTGATGGCCACTTGGGGCACCCAGAATCTGTTGCAACTTGTGGTGTTCACGGATTGTGGCGCCGGCTTTGGCAGCACCTCAATTGCTGGCTTCCTGGAGAATTATGCGAACAAGTCAGCGGCAGAAACGGAATTCGCTTGGCTCAAAACTTTGGCACACTATCAACTCAATTTTATTTGCTTGGGCGTGCATGGAGATTTGCATTTTACACGCGGCGTAGCATTGCATCAACAGCTGCTGGACAATGCCGGGCTCAAAGGACAACTGTTTATGCCCAAGCCACTGAAAACGGCCACAGAGAATGGAGACGCTAACAGCGGTGTTAGCCACAAAAGCGAATTGGGACGCACAGCCTTGTTTGAGCTGATCGAGAGGCTCTGCGAGAGCAGCTACACGGCCACAGAGGTGACGCTGAAGTGTGGTCATTACTTTCGTCTGGAGAGTCAGGTGCTTCTCTGGCCACCGCCCAAGCCATACGAGCAGCCAGCGCTTTATGGTGGCGAATCGACGATGCGGCACATTGAACAACGCATCGATGTCTGCGGTTTCCTGGCATTGGGGGGACATTGGTTCACCGGCCACGTTCAGTCGACACTGGGTGTTGGCGAAGGTGGAGCGCGAGAAGCCGCCAGGCAGACGCTCGGGCATCTTAACAGCAGCTGCCAAGTCACCTAAGCTTACCTTAGATACTGGCAATAATCCAAACTTTGAGCTTGAGAAGCTGGAGCAGGATATACGGGAGTTTTACACCAAGGAGCCATCCAAGGAGGCGGCCGAGGAGAGCGGCGACGATGCTGATGTGGTGGTTGTGAAGCCCCAGCAGACGCCCGCACAGCAGGAGCAGCAAAAGGATACGCTGTGTGTGCTATTGCATGGCGCCTTAAAACTGGAGAGCATGGCTGCTTTGGTGCTGCTGGGCGAGAAGTGGTTTGGCTTTATGTATGCGTATAACGATGTCAAAAAGAAATCCAATTTCGTGCTAAACATTCTGCCACCTGGCTCGCATGTTATACCCTGGCTGGGGGGATCTAGAGCTGCTGGGATTCCCTGAGGATTTGGCGCCAGGCGAGACGGCGAGTTTTCCGGTGCGCGCCGAGCGTCGTTCGTATTCGCAGAGCAGTGTGGTGTGGATACGACAGGCGAGTCTGCAGTCGGATGTGCAGAAGGTGCTGCGACATGCCAAGAAGATGCCCGACAAGACACAACATTTCTACAAGGAATTGAATCGTATTCGACGTGCGGCGCTGGCTTTGGGTTTTGTGGAGCTGCTGGAGGCGTTGGCGCTGCTGCTGGAGAAGGAGTGTGCGCAGTTGACGTTGAATGGCAGCGTGAGCAGCGAGTGCACGTTGCAGCTGCAACATGCAGCCACCGAGCTGCGCAAGACATCGAATCGTGACATCAAGTCAACGATTGTGCCGCTCCAGAAGGCAGCAACAGCAGCGGCAGTGGAGGGCAGCACAGCGACGGCGGCGACGCCAGCAGCAGCAGCTCCAGCGGGGTATCTCTACAATTGATTAATTATTATACATACATACATATTTTTAAAATGCATTAAATAAGTTTTCAAAGTAGAGCAACTGGTTTTACATTTAACGGCTAAAGTGCAATACAATTGCAGTTTTGCAACACTAAATCGGCAGTTATCGATATCGAACGGTTGGAAGAGATTGATGCAGTCAACAGTAATTAATGTCAGTAAATTACATTAAATAATTTATTCAATTTAATCGAACTATTTTATTTAATGAATGCTCAATATATTTTTAAATAAATTAATTATTTATAAGCAACTGCTTAATATTTCCAAAACGGTCGATAATTCGCAACACTGAAGTCATTATCGATAACGACAGTAACAGCTGCTTTTATCGCGTTGGAGTTCTTGTTATCGCACATTAACGGCTGTGTCAGCGATTAATCATCGAGCAATTGTTATTGTTATTGCTAAAGATTTATCAAGCGCAAAGAAAAATAAACAATGGGCGGCCCGGAATTACCGACAGATCCAGGAGATGAACAACAGTTTGTGGCACCTGCCATAGAGCATCCACATGTGGGAGAAGCGAGCGAAGACAGCGATGGCTCCGATGCCTACGATGGCTATCAGCCGCTGGCCACGGATCTGGAAGATGCGGGCGCAGCACCAGAAACACTTGCGGACGACGCAGAAGACGTTGCTGATGAGGATATTGATCTAATGACAGCAGAGGTGACACACGGCGATCCCAATATGCCGCCCATTGAAAGTGCGGATGCGGAAATTGAACGTCAGGTGTGGAACGAGCCAAGACCACAGGAACTGCAGCTGGAGCTAGACAAGACACGCACGGAGCAGGTGAGGAAGTTTGAAGAGAAGGTAGCAGCTAGTGTTTAATATGGGTTCCATGCAGATACTGAAGGCCATGTCGAAGATAACGCTGCCCAACATCACAGTTCCCGATTGGGCCAAAGGCGTGCCCGAGGAACGGTGGAAGCACGAGCTGCTGGAGCGCATACAAACGCGCCAGCAGACGACAGCACCAGAGGCAACCACAAGCGAATCGAATAAGGCAAACACAAGCCAATAGACTAAGCAATGATATATTTATTTTTAAGATCCACAACGCGGTGCACTCCACAAAAAATACTTTCCCAAATAAACGTGTATGTTGTAAAGTTTAAACGTGGGCAACTCAAAAGGCAGCGAGCAGCGCCTGTCCCAGCACATTCACCTTGGCAAAGTTCTCGTCCTGCGGCGTATTTGTAAGCTCACGCAATTTATCCATCACACTGTCCACGGAGACCACTTGGGCGATGGTTTCCTGGCCACAAGCGGTTGTGGTGAGATTGCCAATGGCCTGCATGGCACGGTACCACGCCTCCAGATCCTTGGCCCACTTGAGCAGCTCCAGCACACCGCTGGTGACCGAGTGACACACCTCCGAGCTGGCCACGCTCTGTGTCTGCGCAATGGTCACATTCAAATAGAACGTTGCAATGGCGATCTGCAGATTTGGGCTGCCAGCGCGTATCCCAGCCACAAGTTCCACCAGCTGTGGCAGCTGCGCCTGAATTTGCTGTCTGCCCGCCGCATGAGTCAAAGCATTGGCTAGACACCGACAGACCATCAACTGATTGGCTGCTGCACCATTCAACTGCGGCACAATGTGACTCAAAATGTTGTGACTGTTCTGCAGCAGACTAAAGACGGCCTCGTGACGCACGGCCAGGCGGAGTATATCGAGCACCGGGAAGAGCATGCCCGCTGGCCACTTGAGCAACAGCATCAGTGCTTCCAAAGTGGTTGGATCCAGCGCAAGAGATTTGTCCGTCAAGCGAATAACAGCTTGCAGCAGCTCATCGCCCACTTTGCCCTCGGTGCTAGTTAGTTTGTTATTGAATTCTCTGCAAGATTGCATTGGATGAGATTAGAAATACTTTTGTGAATATGCCAGTGTAATACTCTTACTTCATCTTGTCGAGCACTTTGCCGGCATCACAAGTGTCGAAAGTGCGATAGCTGCTCACAGGGAAATGTTTATCACTGCCGCGCACAAAGTTCACGTCCACATTCGAGGATTGCTTGCTTGCGGCCGTCGAGTAGCTGGATCCGCCAGTGAAGGGATCCATGTTGCCTCCGCCTTGAACATTGCTCTGGCTGGAGCCGGGCACATAGCGTGCGCCGCCAGTGAAAGGATCCTGATAGCCACTGCAAAAAAGGAGAAAGCATTATTAAAGGATATAATTGACAAATTGTATATTAACTTCTTAAAACAAAAATGAAATTAAATAACAGTTTTTAGAATATAATTTCGTTAATTGTTAGTCCAATATTATTTGCTTTAAATTACAGTACGATCTCAAATATCAAATTAATTGCTTAGAATGAGAGTTTAGCATATGAAATCTATATCTCAAAAAGTTCCTTCTTAGACACATTCTTAGAGACCCTTTCACTTTTGAAGAAAGTAAATAGGGTCTCTAAGAATGTGACTAAAAACCGAATGAACTCTTTGAAATATAGTTCTCATATGGTAAAGTCTGACTGTCCTTTTCACATTCCTCAAAAGTGAACGGGTCTAAAACTATCTTACCTATTGGCTTGACTTGTTACTGTCGCGCCTCCCTTTGAGTTCTTCACTATAAAGTTTGCCACCTGATCGAGATAGGCCTGCGGCAGATTGTGGCGATGTATGAACGACTGAGCTGCTTGCCAGGGATCCTCGCCCCGGTTGTAAGGCAATTTGATGGGCGGCTCCGTGTCGGAGATATCCACATTGAACACAAAATCATACTCCTTGCCATCGTGCAGCTTCTTTCCGGAGTTACTTTGAGTGCCGCCCGTGGCGCCAGTGACATCGCCCACCAGATTCCATTTGCCCAGTTCCCAGCTGTAGCACTTGACACTGCCATCCGTTTCACGGACCATTTTTGTTTGGCCTTCGCGTGTGCCATTTGTGAGCAAAGCTTCAGGACCAGGTAAACTGCAAGAAAAATCAAAGATTAATAGAGATTTTTTATCAATTTAACGAAGAGACTCAATAGCGAATGATGTAAGTATTTTAAAGAAGGCTACAATCAAGTATTGACTGTAATAGACCCTTTTTTTTGATGCTGATTTATGAAATCGGAGAATTTAAAGGAAAGCTACATCTAAGTATTGACTATTATAGACCCTTTTCTTGATGCTTATTTAGAGTATATTTAATTTATGGAATCGGAATTTAAAGCAGAGACACAATAAAATACTTTAGCACTTTAAAGAAAGCTACAATCAAGTATTGACTGTAATAGACCCTTTTCTTAACGCTGATTTAGAGTATATACAATTTATAGAACCGGAGAATTCAAAGAGGTCAAATAGTGAATGATTTAAGTATAATATTCAAAAATAAATACAATCAAGTATTGACTATAATATACTCTTTTCTTAACGCTGATTTAGAGTACATACAATTTATGGACTCGAAGATATCTTCTTCATAAAATTTAAAGAAACCTTTTCACATATTTAGAAGTGTCTAAAAAGTGTAGCTTACTCAGTCTTCTTGACGCCACCGATTTCCTCGTTGAGCTGCGACTTGTGCGTCGCCACCGCCATCTCAAAGGACTGAACCAGCTGCTGCTTGCCCTGTCGTGCAGGATCCTGACTAAAGACGCGCACAACGCCATCGCTGCAGCCGGTGACAATGTCGCCATTGGCCAAACAAGCCACCGACCACACCGAGATTGCTGGATGCAGAAGCGGAGCACCGAGTTCCTTTCCCGTTGACACATTCCACATGCGCAAGGTGCTGTCCTCGCCACAGGACAAAACGATTTGTTCGCCCAGCTGCTGGTTGCGTGCCATGGCATAAATATAGTTGGTGTGTCCGCTCAGCTCGCGCACACATTCGCCATCCTCGTTCCAGTAGCGCAGCACAGCATCGTTGCCACAGGACAACAGGGAATTCGAAGGCAACGGGATCAGGCCACGCACACAATCCGTGTGTCCTTTGAGCAGTCGCAACTTCTCGCCCTGTGCGTTCCAATAGTAGATGCATTTGTCGGCTCCACCAGTGACGTATTTCTGTTGCTCCTGCAACGTGGCCACGGCCCAAACAGCTGCCTCGTGTCCTTGCAACGCAATGTGCGTCACGTCGCCAGTTTCACTGATCAACCAGACGCGTGCAGTTTTATCCCAGCTGCCGCTGATTAAGCTGCGCGGCTTTAATCCACCGGCCAAGGCGCAAACCGTCGATTCGTGTCCTTTAAGCGTGAGGAGAGGCACGAAAGCATCCTGTTGATAGATGCAAATGGTGGCATCGTTGCTCGAGGTGCAAATCCATTGCTCCTGTGGCAAGTAGCAGACGCTTGCTATGAAATTCTTGTGATCCTTGAGCGTGACGCTCTCAATGTATTCGTTGCTGTAACGAGCGAGTATTTATCAGTTACAAATTGCAAGATTCTGTGCAAAGGTTTTGTTTATGCAAATTGAGTAAATATCAATTTCTGAAATCTATATAATTAAAGAATATGTTAGTCACTTGTTCTTTAATCAGTCGCCGACATCTGTGTTTTTCTTTCTTTGTTACTATTTGTTGTCGTTGTTGTTGTTATTGTTGCTGTTGTTCTACGCACCCAATTGGCTTCCAGATTTTGGTGGTTTTGTCGCGCGAGCCGCTTAGCAACATTTGTCCCTCATTTGTTTTGCCGCCCACCGCCACAGCACGCACATCGAGACTGTGTCCAAGCAGCTCGCAGCTTAATTTATATTTATCTAGTGTTGGCTCCATTTTCAATTTACTTATTTCACTGACTTTGCACAAATTTTTCTGCACCGGCGTCGGCAAAAATTGAAATAGTGTTTGTGAGTGTGTGTGTGTGTGTGCAGTGTGACCGATATGTGCAACTGCCATTTGTTATCGGCGAATATACCGTAAATACGTTATATACCTTCGCCTGGTTACACTTTGTTAGCGAAACAATGTTTATTTTGCAAATGAGCCAAGTAGATGAGCAAGATGTATGCACTAGAACAGACAATTATATTCGTATTTATTATTTCTGCACAAAGCAAGCTAGCAAAAGTGTACTTTCTTTCGTTTTCAACATACCGTTTGTATTACGTTGTTGCCGTTACGTTGCGCGCAACCTGAGTATCGATAACGAACAGTGTTATCGAAGCTTTACGTTGCGCAAGTTAGTTTTGTAAACACGACAGCTGATTTTTTATTTTCGGCGCTGCAGTTTAAGTTATTTAATTAAAATAAGTGATAATGCTGTCGTCTGGCACTCCGTTGAGGGTGGCGGCAACGCGTCTGGCAGCTCAGCTCAGTCGCAGCTATGCCGCCGTAGCTGAAACGCAACAGGCGACGCCGCCTGCGCCCCCCCTCGCCACCTAAACGTAACGTTAACAAAATGGGAGGATGGCAATTTCATAGCTATGGCGATATTGATGAACTGCAGTATTCCGATAAACTAAAGCTGCCCCAAATACGCAGCTCCGACGAGTGCTTGGTGCGTGTTCGTACCACAGCCGTCAATCCCATTGATTTGGCCATGTTGCGAGGTTACGGCGCCACCTTGTTGAACACAGTGCGCTGCAAACCCGGCGATTCCATCGAGTTCCCCTTGACACTAGGTCGCGAATTTTGCGGTGAACTGGTTCAGAAGGGAATGGGCGTGGCAGGCAATAAACAACTGCAGCTAGGCAGCCGAGTGTGGGGCGTTGTGCCCATCTCCAACACAGCCGGAGCTCATGCTCAATACGTTGTAGTGCCTCAATCCTGTGTGAGTAACAATTGTATACGGGTTGTGTCTGGACTTGGTGACTATTTATTATTCTTACTTATTCTTCTCTAGCTTGCTCCCGCTCCCAAGGAACTTGATGATAATGAGGCTGCCAGCGTGCTTTATGCCGGCTTAACCGCCTGGTCGGGTCTCTATGTAAGTGGCTTCCTTGGAGGACCATGTGGCGCCACGACAGCAGCTGGTGGAGGGGCAAACAAACGCGTGCTCGTCTTGGGCGGATCAGGAGGCGTCGGTTCGTTGGCTATTCAAATGCTGCACGCTCAAGGCGTTCAGGTGCTGGCCACATGCAGTGAGAATGCCGTTGAAATGGTTCGTTGCCTGGGAGCTGATATTGTGGTGGATTACACAAATCCCGCCCAGATGGAACAGCTTTCGACCTATGCCCCATATGATATTGTGCTGGATTGTGCGGGACAAGGTGGCCAGCAGGCTTCGGAACTCAAGTTCGACTTTAGGCAGTATATCACCTTCTCGTCGCCCATGTTGGCCAACATTGATAAGCAGGGCATCTGCTTGGGTGCCTTGCAAAACATCTCCGATCTGCTGCAGACAAATGTGCGGGCAGCAACGCAACGAGAAGGATTGGTCAAGTGGGGTTATTTCTACCCAGCGGCACATGGCATTGAGTTCTTGCAACGCCTCGTTGAGCGGCGTAAGGTAAGTTAATTTTCAACAAGTCTCTAAAATCACATGTAAACCGAAAACATTTAAATTTTAGTTAATGCCACAAATCGACAGCAGCTTTGATTTTGCGGAACTGCCAAAAGCATTCGAGCGCATGAAGCAGGGACACTTGCGTGGGAAGGTCGTGGTGCAGCTGAAAGACTGAATTACTTGTTGTTAATTAATAAAAATTTAATTGCTTAAAAGAAAAATCCAGTTTTAAATTTAACTTTTCAACAGTGGCGCAACAGCTTTTCAAATAAGTGCGCCATTGCACAGTATGAGATGTTACCAGCTGCATGTGCAGTGCCTTGTATTTTGGTATATTGCTGTCTTTTTGGAAAATTTGACTCGCGGTCACACTTCAGCTCAGGTGTTTCCAATAAGAAATGAGTTTTTTTTTAAAAGTGCGGTTCGTCGGGTTTTCAGTCGCGTAAATTTGCGTTAAAAAGTGTTCTTAATTAACGAAAAATGTGCAAACGGAGTGCCCAAGATGTGTAAGTTGCAAAGTGTGCTAAAAATTCGTTGAAAAAAGATGCGAAAACGTTTAAATAACTCTCTAGCAAAAATTGCAAACATTTGTGCATCGCATTTTTTTGTCTGCTTTGCGCTTTTTTTTTGCGCCTTCCAATGTGTGCAACACAGTAGAAAGTTACAAATAACGAATGACAAAAGCGCATTGCTGTGAATTTTGCATGTTATTAAACAATATTGTAAATTATAAATAAACCAATACACATGCACCGCCGGCAAAAACAGAGAGCGGCGTCAATTGAGCAAGTGCAAACATGTCAAAAGAGCGCCAAAAAAGAGCAAAGAGCCCGAGTTCATGGTGCTAGAGTTGTCAGCTGTGTTTTTCAAAACGACTTATTGGGCAGCCAATGCAATAGGCTATTTGTTTTCATTGAAATATTTTTTAATTAATCTATGCAATCTGAGATACTGAGTAAAAACAATTTGTTGAATTATTTGTCAATAACAAATTCGTGCTCTTTGAAAGTGGCTTTGGCGCACACTCGCCCGCCCCAAAAGAGCGGTTGAAACGGAGCGGCAATGAAACGCTTCTTCCTTTGGAGAGAGCGCGAGAAACAATAACAAATGTGACTGCGCAAAGTGCAGCAACATGTGTCTAAACATGCGAGCTATCAGTTGAGGGGTTGATAGCACTTTTCAAGGCAAAAATGTGCTCTCTCTCGCTCTCTGGTCTGAATGTTTGGCAACATTGTGTCTAAACATGCAGACAAGCATTGAACGTTGTCCGTTTGGTGCTTCAGCAAATTGAACTCCAGCCTGAGAGTTGAGTTGTTGTTACGTCGTCGAGAGAGTCGCGTGTGTTCATGTTTTTTGGTCGTCGTCGCGTGTCGCGTTTCTGATGTTGCCACGGGCTTTTGTCTCTGGTTCGCCGCCGCCGCCGCAATGCAGCAGTTTAGCAACTGACTGACTGACTGACAGCAGAGATAAACAACAACAACAACAACAACGACTACAAGAAGAAGAATCAAGAATTTCTCGCCGCTTAAGTGTGTGAAAAGTGCGTGTTGTGTTCTTTAAATCGTTGCCATCAATTTGCCTTTAACTTGTAAATCTTATGTCGCTTTTGTGTGTGCGGGTGTGTGTATGTGTGTGCGTGTGTGTGCGGGTGCGCTGCTAAACAATAATAATCATAATAAAGCAATCAATTGGCACGTAAATTGCCTTAAATTAGCATAAAAATAAAAATACTGCAGCGGCAATAAAACGGCAACAAAAATAATGCAAACATTTTTTGGGCAATTTTTCCAGATATTTTTCATTGATTTTTCTACTGGCGCGCCACACACACACACACGCATACAAACACCCGTACATTCATTCACCTAACTCCCTCCAGCGTGTGAACGAGAGAGTAGAGCAAGTAGTGGGGAGGAGGTGGCAGAGCAAATAAGAGAGACAGAGAGAGCGAACGTTGCCATGCCGCCTTGTGTTTTGTGCACATTTCGGCAATGGAACACTGTACGTGTATGTGTGTGTGTGTGTGTGTTGTGTGGCTTATCCTTTTTTATATCGCATTTTGTTTATTTTCAAGTGCCTGTTTCCATTTTGTTGCGCACATTTTGTGCTGTCCATTCGTTTCGCTGCATTTCATTCTCGCCGCGTTTCAACACAATAGAACAGTCAAATACGTGTGTGTTTGTGTGTGTGTGTTTGTGTCGGCAGCTGCCCTATGTAAATTTCTTGCGCTCTCAATCGCTCTCTCGCTGCTGCGCTGCTCTGTGTTCTCTCTTGGCTGGAGTTTTTTTTGTTACCCCCCTCAGTGTGTGTATTTCGGGCTCTGCTTTGCTCGCCCATTCGCATCGTAGCTCTGGCGCCGCTGTTCAAACTGGCGCCGCTGCTTGCGCTCTCTCTGGCTCTCTTTTGCTCGCTGTGACTGCGCTGAGCTGCAGTCGTTGTCCTTTGGCCGTGCGTTGCGCGTTGCCAACTGAAATTTGCCGTGTGTGTGTTGTGAAAAAATAAAATTTGCCACTGCTGTTGTCTTAATCAAATGTATGTTTTATATATTTCATCCACAGTGTTCTGCAGCAGAGCCAAGACGGCTAATTAATGCACAAAGCTGTTTAACAACAATAATAACAACAACTACAATTGCAGAGATCTAATAAAAATCGTCGTCATGAATCGCCGCAATTTGCATTGAGAAAGTGTTGCATACTTTTCGCGTTTCGCGTTCGCGTGTGTCTCAGTTATATATTTTTGTGTGTTTCCGATTCCGTCTCCCACATAATTCGCGTTAATCATTCGCTCTCCAACCATCATAATATATAATAAATCTCCGTGTGCGTGTCGTCTGTGTCTGTGTGTTTGTGTATATTTTATGCTGCTCTGCTGTACATATGTACAATATTAATCGTCATCGTCTTCATCGTCATCATCGTCATCGTTATTGTTGCTGTTGTTGTTGTTATTTGCTCGGCATTTCGTATCAAATATAAAAATATAAATCATTTGTGTTCTTCGGTGTTGTCTCGTGTCAGTGTCTATAATTTGTTCAAATACGACAAGCGATCAAGCGCTAAACCCAAGCGGAAGACCAAAAAAAAAAAAGCAACAACAACCATCATCAGCAACAACAACAACACTTTTCCAAAGATATGGCAAATATTTTACAATTGTGCGCTCATCGATTTGCATCTCAAGCATCAACAACACAAAAACAAGTTGCAGCTGGAAACGCCTAGCAGCCTGAAATTTGTGGCAAACATTGTGTGATTCCCCCCCCAAAACAAACAAAACAAAACAAAGCAAAAAAAAAAACACCCAGTGGGAATTTGTCAACACACAAGGCTATCAACGTTTGTTGGACTTTTAAAAAGGTGAGCGTGAAAAACTTTTTCCAAATTTATTTATTTTTTTATGAATTGGGCGACAGCATTTAATTTTCTTTAGTGTTCAATTAAAGCTGCTATAGAAAGTTGTGAACTTATAGTACAGTGAATATGTGAAAACCTTTTAGTATTTAATTTTTTTCCAAAAGGTTAGATATAATAAAAATTAATACTAATACTACTTCAGCTTTTTTAGTATTTTATTCCTTATAAAATAACATTGTTTTAGAAGTCTTAGAATCAAATTTTTATTTTATTGTTGATGAAAGAAAGTATGAAGTTTTTTATACAGTTGTTTGAAAGACTCAAAAAATAATGGATTACATTTAAAAAGCTGTTAAGAAATATGTTACGGATACTTCTGAAGTTTTCATGACAGAATTATTTAACATTTATTTTTGATATCTAAATTTGTCTGCAAGTTTCCTCAGATTTATTCAAAATTGTTTTCGATTTTTTATATATTAATGAAGTTTTTTGATATCTAAATTTAGTTTCCTCATATTTGTTCAACTTCGAGTTTTTATATTAATGAGGTTTTTTGATATCTAAATGTTCCTGAAGGTTTCCTCATTTACTATTTTATTGTTTTCAAAAGATTCACTTGCTTTCCTTTAGAATATTAACAGGGGTTCTTTCAAAATAGACATGATATTATAGATAAGAAAATTGGCTGTCCATCACTTCTCAGATCTTATCTGTTTCTTACACAAACTGCATAATCAATAACCACAATGGATTAACATAACAACACAAAGGGAATTTCGAAAAAGAAAAGACAGAGAACAGAAGAGAAAGAAAGAACGAAATAGAAGCTAATCATTTACATCTCTTCAGTTAATGCTCACGAGCCGCTTAGGTCCATTAACAGATTAGGCACATCAGAAATGATGACAATAAGCGTTTGTCAAACTACAAGATACACATTTTGGTATCTAATGGAATGCATTTGCATATATTGGACTGTGAAATCGGTTAACTTAATTTAGACATAAATGCAATCAAAAAGCAACTAAATAGATGTTGAATGAAACTAAAGCTAAAGATACACGTTGCTTGGGGTCGCTGTTGAAGTGCCTTGTGCACTGAACACACAACTCGAGATACAGATACAGATACATGGCTGCCTTCTAGTTTTATCTGCATCTTTTCTAAATGGCTTTGCGGGCGGCATTTGCTTTTGCTTTTGTTTTTGTTGTTGGCCCCGAAATGTGCGGGCAGCATGTTGTTTGTTTACATTTCAAATGGAAATTGTTCTGCTATCTGATATCTGTGTTCGCCTCTGAGGATGTATCTGCAAAATGCATTTCGCTCTCTTTCTCTCTCTAATGAGACAAAATGCCATTGTGCATATCGTGTGACAGTAGGCAAATATCGAAGACGACTTCTCAGTGCCATTATCCAGCTCGGTGTCTGTGTTTTTCGGCAAAAGGACACAACGTGCCGCAAATAAAGATTCTCTGTCTCTCTCTCTCTCTCTTTCTCTCTCTTTATCTCTCTGCTGTTGAACGCATTAGCGTTTGACACAAGACGCACAAGCAAAAAACACACATGAGACAATCAGCAGGACGTCAGAGAGAAAGAGCCATAGAACACGTCACGTCCAACGCTTCACATTTGAAATTCCAATATCCTGAATATCCTCGGTCTGCTGCACAGTGGCCACACATGGGCGACGTTGTTAAATTAATGAGGCTTCGCTCTAAATGCATTTAAGTATGTTTGCACACGATTAAAAATATCCCTCGAAATAAATACAGCACAGGAATACAGGAATTTATTTTTCACTTTATTTTCATCTCGCATTTTCTTGGTGCTTTCAATTTCAAAAGCCTGTCGCCTCATTAGGTTTTTTTTTATATTACGTTTGTGCGTTCTTCTTTTTCTTCTTCAACATAATGTGATATGAACTGCTCTTGTAAGATGTGTTTAATCAGCTTGAAATTTCTGAGAATATTGTTTTGTAAATACATACGTTCGCTTGGCTGATAAAATGATGTAGAAAAAGTATCTTTATACCTACAAATGGAAAAAACGCCTACTTGCTACGGGTCGCAGTTGCTTTCGTTGACAATCTTGTATATTTTGCACGATATAGTATATTTTGAGGGTAGTAGTATATCAAGATACCAAATATAGTCATTGATATATTTGACACTCTTTGGTATATTTGGAGTATACTGCTATATCAATATACCAAATGTAGCCTTTAGTATATTTTACACTCTATGGTATAATTTGAGTGTACTACTGTATCTAAATACCAAATGTAGCCTTTAGTATATTTTGCACTGTATGGTATATTTTGAGTGTACTACTATATCAATATACCAAATGTAGCCTTAGGTATATTTTTAACTCTATGGTATATTTTGAGTGTAATACTATACCAATATACCAAACGTATTCTTGGTATATTTTGCACTCTATGATATATGTGGAGTATACTAATATATCAATATACCAAATGCAGCATTTGGAATATATTTTAGTATTTTGCAGTATATTATTTCGGTATTTTTTAAAATTAATACCGCAGTGTTTTTATCCTTAGCTTTGTTACTTGTTTATTTTTAGTCAAGTACAGAGAGACCTTAGAAATATGAAGCAAATTTTAGATGATTTATTTTAAATTTTTTGAGAGTTTTCAATAACAAATACAAATGTTTTTTGCATTCCTTTTCCATTGTTGTTTTGCTCTGCCCTTACTATAAATATTTATTATAAATATTTCGAACTTTTCTCTCATTATTTGCAGTCATTAGTTTCGTTATTTTTATAATACAAGTAATTTCGCTTTATGAAGAGTTATATTTCTTGACTTTATTTCACTGCATTCTGAATCATAAACTTTACCAAATCAAGTAAAAATAAATATGTACTTAATTTCATGCTTTATTCAATTTGCATTTATATCTGACTTTAAATGATTCATTAAATGTATTTATGTATTCAACTGCCAAATGGATTGAGAATTAAGATTTCCAGTTTAATTTCCTGTTTAGCATTATTTACATTTTCATCCATTATCTTAAATGTGTGGTTGTCTCGTTCGTATTTTCGTTTCGTTTCGTTTCGTTTTTTTGATAATTGGCCAATAAATGTTGAATGGTGGCAAAACCCAATGTGCAACATTGTGTGGCAGGAGTCGGCGTGTTTCGCAGTCTAAGTGGCAACATGGCAACAGTAAAAGCAACGACTGTTTTTCGTCTCTTGCTGTCTGTCTCTGTCTCCGTCTCCGTCTCCAGCTGTGGAAGAAAAGTCTGGCCAAGTGCAAGTATCTAAGCTATGTATCTAAGTATAACCAAAGAAGCCCGTATGTTTTGTATTATGTTACACAAATATTTAAGCTGCCTTAAGTAGATACAGCGAAACGCGTTTAAGATATACAAATAGAGAGAGAGCGGAAGAGAAGGGGCAGGGGAAAAGCAAGGAAAAGCGCTACAACAAATGTAAGAAAAGTTACATTAAACTTGCGCCTCGTGTGCGGGTGCCCAGTAGGAGGCAAAAGTCGTGAAAGAAGTTATCACTACTCAAGATATATATGTATATGTGTATTATATGTGTATGTGTGTGTGTGTGCTGGTATGTACACATGCCTCAACATGCGACTCCCTGACTCCCCGACTCTCAATTCTCGAGTCGAGTCTTAGTTTTTATGTGCTATTTGTATAAGTTGTCTGCTGATGCTCTGTTTTTCTATTGATACGCATATCGTTTGCCATTTGCCAAGCTACTTCTTGCCCCCTTGCTGCCTGACCCCCACCCCACAATTCACTTCAATTCAATTTTGTACGATTTCATCTTGGCAAAAAGTCTTTTGGCCAAACGTTTGTTAGCCACTTGCAAGTAACACACACACACACAGAAAAAAGCGACACAAAGAGTTGAAAAAGAAATGTAGAGAGAGCCTGAGAGAGAGAGAGAGGGAGGGAGAAAGAGGGAGAGGGAGAGTAAAAGCTGCAGCCATGAGATACATTCTCAATGCTTATAAATTTCAATAAATTCATGAATTATTTTGCATGCTATTTAGAAGCTAAAGCATTTTAGGCCCGCTTTCCCAACTCGATGTTGTTGTCGTTGTTGTTGTTATTGTTGCTCTAATCCCCACTAATACGCAGCAGCACAGTTAGTATTATTTTCTTCTTTTTTTTTTGTGGACTTGTATCCCACAATTTATAGTCACAACAGAAGAAGGAATCGATTGCTTTTTAGCTCTTCCGACTCTGTTGCCTCGTGGGCGTTTTTAATCAAGATACACGACTTCTCCCCGTTCTGCTCTAAAATATTATTGTTATTTGTTTATGCACTGCCTGCAGTCAGCAGCAACAACATCAGGCAAAAGGCCAAAACAGATAGCCAAAGAGTCGAGTTGAGTACGTGTATCTTTTTTTTCATTTTGTATTTCTATTTCACTCGTAGGTAGCATTCGATTTATGTGCCTAGCAACATTTTTATTTCAATTACCCAAATGGGTGTGTCCAAGAGCATTATTGCACCGACTGCGAAACACAAATTGAGCTAGAACCAGAGCTAGAGATTGTGCCATCTCTAAACTTGGCAATCATTTTTATTTTGCACAGATTTATGTGCGAGTTATTGGCTTGATTCCCTGCTGATATATGATATTTGTCATATATCTACAGAAAAGTGTCTTTGCTTCTATATTCTATATTTTAATGCAAGTGGGCGAGAAAAGCTAAGAGCATTTAATAATATGCTGGTTGTAGAAAAGCTGATGGGAAAAATTGTGAGATAAATGTTGAAGTGTAGCAAGAAACCAAAAGATATTGAATATGCTGGCTATTTAAGTGTAGTTATGAGTAATGAAATCTTTCTGAATATAGAAATCGTTCTCTTAGAGTAATCTTTCTTTCATACAAATCTTTCTTTTAGAGTAATCTTTTATTTATGGATTTTTTTCTTTAACAGAAATGTTTCTTTTATAGAAATCTTTCTTTAACAGAAATCTTTCTTTTATAGAATTCTCTCATTTCTACGAATCTTTCTGAAGTAAGTTTTCAAATTCATATTTCCATTTGAAGTTTTCGCTGTTATAATAAAGTTTTTATCTTAATGTTTGTACACATATCAATCCCCATTTCTGTCAACTAAATGTTCTCTAGGACTAATATTTCTTTCATAGAAATCTCTTTTTAATACAAATCTTTCTTTTGGAGTAATCTTTCATATATAGAAATCTTTTCTTTATAGAAATTTCTTTTATATATACATTTTTCTTATAGAAAAATCTTTTATTTGTATAAATCTTTCTGAAATTCTCCAGTTCACATTTCCATTTGAAGTCTTTGCTTAATTTATAAGGCTCAATTTACATTTCTGTTTTTCAAATTAACTTGAATCTTTGATTCAATTATGTTCTAATAGAGTAGAATTCTTTAATAGAAATATTTCTTTTATAGAAATCATTCTTTTACAAATCTTACTTTTGCAGAAATCTTTCTGTAGTAAGTTTTCAAGTTCACCTGAAGTTGCTGCTGAATTTATAAAGTTCTTTCCCAAATGTTTCTACACACATAAATCTACACTTCAGCCAACTAAATGGTTTTTTGCCTATATAGGCAACCAAACCCAAATCCAGACACAATTTATTGGCTAAACTTAGGAGACCCAACACGATGATGTTGTTGTCGCTTTTGTTGTTGTTGTTGTGTGTGTGAGAGTGACAGGCGGCACCTTCATTAGTTTAATTATAATCATTTTTACTTGTCAGCGCAGCGCAGAAATGGCAAAAGTAAACAACAAAGGAGAACAAGCAATAAAGCCAAAGAAAATAAAAGAAAATGGCCAACGAACAGGCAACGATATTCAATAGGCCAAATGCCAATATTCATTCGTCTCATGCGGTGTTTGACCAAATTAAGTTGCAAGTGGCTGACTGCCCAAAAATGATTGATTTAATGAGGCTATCATTGACACTTTGCACGTGGAGCGTGCCACACCCAAAGCTTCAGAGATTAGACAGCGATTTAAGACCTTGAGACACATTTGGGGAAGAGTTCAAAGCACCAAAAAGCAGCGACATGTGATCAAATAACTGAAGTTCTTATTATATTAGTTACACAGTTTCATTAACTATTTATCAAAATGTACTAAAATGACCTTAAAACAATTTCTCGAATTGCATGTGGCAAACTTTACGCACACGAAACAACAATTTTTTGTTGTTAGTTCGTTTGCTGTTTGTTGTTGTTTCCTAGTTGTTTTTTCGGTGATCCAGTTTATTATGCCATAAACAATTAGGCGAAAAAGTTGACTATGTCCTTGCGTGGCCAGAAACCATTAAATAACACGCAAGTGACCCGCTTCGTGGCCCCAGCAGCAAGCAGCAAAACTAGGCAGCCAACAAACACCCCGAAAATGAGCCCCGAACAATGCGGCAAATACAAATTGTGAATGTCTATTAAAATTGGACAATAAACACTTTGGTGTCATGTGTTGTGCGGGTGGAAAATATATGCGGACATGTAGAAAACTAATTACTACACTAACTTTCGCTTTTAGGGATTGGTTTTTCAAATTTTGAGCACTTGAAACCGAATTTCCACTGAATTATACTCAAATGACACTTTTATCGCACTTTTATTTCAATTGAAGTGCAAAATACGCTTCATTTTTGTTTTCAGTATTTATAAAATACTAATACTTATATTTGGTTTTTTAATTTTTGGGCACTTGAAACGGAATTTCCATTAAATTATGCTCGCATAACTCTTATTGGACTTTAATTTCAATTGAAGTGCAAAATACAGTTTTATTTATATTCAGTATTTATAAAATACTAAAACTTATGTTTTGGTTTTTCAATTTTGGGCACTTGAAACGAATTTTCCACTGAATTATACTCAAATGACACTTTTATGGCACTAATTTCAATTGATGTGCAAAATACGGTTCTTATTTGTATTCAGTATTTATAAAATACTAATACTTGGGTTTGGTTTTTCAATTTTGAGCACTTGACACGGAATTTCCACTAAATTATCCCGAATGACACTTTTATCGCACTTTAATTTCAATTGATGTGCAAAATACTCTTCTTATTTGTTTTCAGTATTTATAAAATACTAATACTTATGTTTTGGTTTTTCAATTTTGAGCACTCGAAAAAGAACTCCCACACAATTATGCTCAAGTGACACTTTTAACGCACTTTAATTTCAATTGATGTTCAAAATACTCTTCTTATTTGATTCCAGTATTTAAAAAATACTAATACTTAGGTTTAATTTTTCAATTTTGAGCACCTGAACCGGAATTTCCACTAAATTATGCTCAAATGATACTTTTAAAACACTTAAATTTCAATTGATGTGCAAAATACTCTTCTTATTTGATTCCAGTATTTAAAAAATACTAATACTTCGGTTTGGTTTTTAATTTTTAGCACTTGAAATGACTTTCAACTAATTTAAAGTGACTCGAAATGATAAAGTGCACTTTTATCGCATAGCTCGCACACTTTAATCCCAATTGAATTGCCAAATACTGTTTTTATTTGCATTCAGTATTTATAAAATACTAATGCATGGGCTCTTATCGCTTTATTTGCACTGAAAACACATTTTACATGCTTGATGCGATTAAATTAAATACCAAAAAGTGTTGTTGTTAATATGCAAAAATGCAGCAACAAAATGGAAAAAAATAGAAATATGTTCATAACTCGCAAAAACCATAATTTATAATATCAATAAATGGTAGAAATATTCGCTGAATAAAAATAATACCAGCATAAAACAAATGGCATGAAAATTTGTGTAGAGCGCAGTAAAATAAAATTTGAAGAGCAGAAGTTGGAATTGAAGATACTCTGGAAGATTGCTAGAGAATATATGATAAAGAGTTTGGCATTTTAGAAGATATTTCGCAAACAATATTCTTACTTATTTTCCACAAATTTTAGTATTTTTTTTCGGATTTTTCCAACTCTGACTTTAAGTGCAATTTTATCATACCCCATTGAATATATTTAAAATATGTGCAGGGTGTTGAAATTGCAAACATTGAATTTTTAATTGCTGGAAATTTGTGTTCTTTGGTTTTTACGGTTTCGCATTCTACTATATATAATTGTTCATATGTATGTGAAAAGTATGTGCATATCTATGTAATTGTGGCACGTATTTATTGTATGCTTGTGTGTGGTTAGCGTTAAGCGTATTTGTGCATTTGCGTTTATTTATTTTCAAGCTTTTTATCGCACTTTTTTTCCACGTCCTGCCACAGCACAGGCATTCAAAATATTAACTGCTTTTCATCTCGGGCCTTGTTTTTCATCCTTCATCGTTTTTTCTATATTTTATTTTTTGCACTTGTATTTTTCTACGTGAAATTGCAGCATGCACAATTTATACGTGCACGAAATATTGTATGAAATCTAAATTGTTCGTGCTGAAATCATTCAGCATAACTGTACAAATATATATATATTTTATTATTGTATTTTTTCTATACGAGGGGGAAATATGAATTTTTCGCGGCTCAATGGAAAGCTGCATTTGAATGGCGTTAGTTTGCTTTTGTTGGCCAATTTGCTGCTGTGAATGCAGCGATGAAAATTGCATTAAATATAAATACGAACAAATTTTTGGTTTGAGGTTTTTATGCCCAGCACATTTTCTAATAGATAAGATATTTTGCGTTGCAAATTTATGATTAGAAATATGCGAATTGCGAACGCGAATTTCAGGCTGATTTTGCAACAAATTTCTTGCATTTGAATATTGATAAATAATTGAAATTGATTTACATTTAAAATTTTGCACACTTTTTGCAATCAGCAAAAATATATATAATATTTGCCAACAAATTGCTAATTTGTTGAGCTTAAATATTTGTACAATTTATGCAGCAAAAGAAAAATATTTTCCATGCATTTTTCGGGGGTGAATTGTTAATCATTTGAACCGTAAAATAAATAAAACAAACGATGTTAACAACAAAATCAAATTCCATTAGAGCATTCAAATAAAATTAAACAACATTACAAATGCATGGCAGAAATTTTGTAATTTGAAACCAGCTTCGTGGTTGATTTTGTTTCCACCTCCTCTTTTATTTTGTTATCCCTTTTTTTTGTGGCTCTCACTTATTCAGTTAGTTTTACCTGTAGCCTGTGGCGAATTGGAATGATTTTTCGGACAGCACTTGGGGCGTAACTGCAGGGGGCGTGGCCAAATGGCTTGATTATGTTCAGGCCGCTTTTATGTAATTTGTCATTTTAATTTACCGCCCAGTTTTTGTTGTTCATGTTTAATTAGCAACTCGATTTGCATAAATATTTAATGCTGTCGCTTTTAATACTCTTTTTGGATTTTACATATATTTTAGTTTATATTTATTTTGTGTTTTTTTTATATGTTTTTAAAAAATTAACAAATCAGCACTTTTAATGTACATACATAACTAAATTTTGTCTGGAAATTGTGTTTATAATCGTATTTTTCAATTCTTAGCACTGCTATTTCAAAGTTCACAGCTGTATTTATTATGTTTAAAAATGATTTTGTATAAATGAACAAAGCAGAGCATCAAACAGTCGACTGTTTTTATTTTTTGCTTCAACATGTAAGGACTACATTATTTAATAAATTTGTTAAATAGGTTTTACACAAGTTCTTTTATTAATTCTCATTTTTTTGTTGCTTTTCAAAATCGATGATGATTCGCATTTATTCGCTCTTTTTCAAGTGTTGTTTGCTGTGCAATTAACTTCACACGCGGCTTTGTGGATAGCACAATATGCAGAACACTTCCTGCAGCTGTTTTTTAAAAACTTTAACTATAATTTAATTAATATTTTAATTACACAGTCATGTGCACTCATGATTCCACCGATTTTAGTTTTAAGTGCAGCAATTTTAATTGGATTTTCAATATGCCACCAATTTTGTTTTTTCTCGTTGTTGATGGCATACATTTTGCTTTTTTTTCTGGATGATTAACAATTTCAGCTAGCATTGATTTATATTAATTTACGCATAATTACACAAAAAATGTTCCACAAAAAAAGTAAATATTTTCTTAGTGAAAGTTTTGCGTAATTTAATGAGTTTTTATTGCCCTGTAAAAATGATAGTTTTATTGCTCACATGGATCATTGCTCAAATCGAGTTTCAAGTTCAGTCGTTAGGGGAAAACTTTAGCAATTTATCCCTCTCGAAATGATCAACGGAAAATGTTGAATGGATACGGTTTGTAGAGTGCTCTCGAGACGAATTTGGCATTTTGCATTTTGCAAGAAGCATCATTAACGAACCGAAAAAAAAGCATTAAAGGGTGCAACCCCAAAAAAAAACTCTTAAAAAAAGTTTTTGTAATATCTGCATAGTGGTTTTTTGGTTGTTCAGCTCGTTGTAGTTGTTCCCGTTTTTTGTTGAACAACCCCCGAAAATGTGGAACGTCGACATTATTAATAAAGTGCACTCGTCGTCGTCGTCGATGATGAGGCAAGGAATGGAAATTGAGCACAGCGAACAGCGAACAGCGACAGCTGCCAAAAATGGATCAGTAAAAGAA
This sequence comes from Drosophila nasuta, assembly GCF_023558535.2. Lineage (NCBI taxonomy): Eukaryota > Metazoa > Arthropoda > Insecta > Diptera > Drosophilidae > Drosophila > Drosophila nasuta. Next base: position 24,578,705 of record NC_083455.1, on the reverse strand, counting down.
TTGCTTAGCATTTTTCAAGCCTTCAGGCGAATCCATTTAACCCTCGGGCACCCAAAGTAAAGGTTGTAATTGGAGCGTAATTGAGTTCGACGAGCATAAGCACAAATGTCAACTTGCAGCACAAATCGAATTTCAATTCGAATTCTAATTGAAAATGCAAATTTCACATCTTTTTCTAAGCGATCTGTTGTTGTCCTTGCTAATGGAGCTGCACATTAACACACTTAAATGCTAACAGATGTTGTCTTATGCAGAGCTTTTCTCTCTGTGAGAATGCAAACTGCTGCTAATAAAAATAAATTGCTTGGCCAATTTCTTAGACACACTTGTCAACTTATTTTGTGTGTGTGCTAATTTCATCCATAAGTCGCTTCAATTTGTCGATAGTAAAACTAGCAAAACTTTGCTATTTATTTATTGGAAACAAATAAATATGCAGCGTATATTTGTTACAAATATCATTCAATAAATTGTTTAGCTTTGCATTGTTTTCTTTGCAGCTTGCAAACTTATTGATGTGCAATATTTTGCTCTGTTTACTTAAGCAGCTCATGCTTGTATATACCCTGTATCAGTGCATATGGAGTGAGGGTATATTATTTCGAGTTGAGAGTCAAAGTTCACATGTTGCTTTAGCAACATTTAATGATTACTCATTTCTTCGTTTAAATATGCTTAACAAATTTATTTGTAAAGATTTATTTATCATTACTTTTAATTTTATGATATCCAATGTATCATTTGCCTTTCTTCTTGGATAGTTTTTCTGAAAGTTTACTCTTTCTGTTAAATAATATAATACAGATATTTGCGTATTGTTATTGAGGTAGTTTGTAAACAAAACAAGAAAGAAAGCTACTGTCGAGTGTGCTCGACAATGAGATACCTGCTACAGTGTGATATTATTCTTAAAATATATTAAATTTATATACTACTAGAATATACCTAAAGTTATATTTGGTATATTGATATAGAACTACATTCTAAATTTACATTTTCTGTTTTTACAATCTCAAAAGAACTCTTTATGAAGATTAAAACCAGTGCAGTATAATTCTTAAAATATACCAAATTTATATACCACTAGAATATACAGAAAGCTATATTTGGTATATTGATATAGAACTACATTCTAAATTCACATTTTCTGCTTTCACAATCTCAAAAAGATTTGTAAAGATTACTTTCTCATTATTGCCCGCAACACATTTTAAATAAAAATAAACCAGTGCAGTATTATTCTTAAAATATACCAAATGAATACAAATAGTATAAGAGACATCCTTAAAACTATATTTGGTATAATGACATAGAACTAAATTCTTTGAAAAGAAGTCTTTGTAAAAATTACTTTATCGTTTTGGTCATATTTTGTTATTCATTTAATTTATCATATTCATATTTTCATTCATAATTCAACGCCTCATATTAGCTCTTGAGTTCCTTGACATACTATTATAATAAAATCTTGATCTTAATGCATAAAATAATAATAAATGTAAAGTGTTGCTTAGTCAACTTTTTAGTTGAGCAAAAATTATGCAGATGTTGTCTGAAATCTTTGTGGCAACGTATGAACTCACTTCAACAACCCAAGGCAACTTCCTGTTTCGCATCTGTCTCTCTTTCCCTCCCCCTCTGTCTATCTCTCTCTTTGTCAGTCTGTCGCTTTCGCTCTTGTCAACTGCCAAGGCTTAAAGCCACTGCAGGCACTTGACACTCCCACGCAAACAGTTGGCTAAGAAGAACCATTGACTTTTTTTCTTGTTTGAAACGGATGGTGGAGAGAGGGAGAGGAGGAGAGGGGGGAAAGGGGAAACGAAGTGCATTTCGCCCGCATTAAATAACTCAAAATATATACAAAAGTCCGAGAAATTTTTGGACTTGCTTTTGCTTTTGCAGTGAGTGGAAGGAGTTTGAGTTTTTTAAGGGAAACTTTTCTTTTAAAAAGTTACGTACACTGGATGACACTTCTGTTTGCGGCCCTTTTCTTAGTATTTTGAGTTTTTTTCAGTTGTTTTTTTTTTGTGTGCCATGAATGAAGATGGTCGTCTTCGATGCTTTTGCAGATGTTGCAACGTCAAAAGTGCAATGCTGGCAGCGAGGGTGGCAACAACTGTGTGAAAACTTATTTAGTCTTTTTCGCATTTTCCTCTTGGACTGGACGCATGTGTCTTCGTTTTGTCTTATTTCAGTCCGACTTCGACTCCGACTCCGACTCCGAGTGGCAGCGGCTACTTGACAACTTTGAAATTTCAATTAAATTCATTTGAACTGCGGCCGGAGTTTGGTATCCCGTAATGAGCTCTGGATAGCAAACTGCTGTCAGCTGTGTGCTTTGTGTTGTGACTCTTGTGGTGGCAAACTGCAACTGCAACTGCAATTGCTACTTGCTGCTTCTACTTGCATTGACAACTCTGGCAGCGATACGAGTATCAGAGAGATCGCAGAGACTCTAAAGTCTGGCCGCAAAGTGTCCACTGCAAAATTTGTAAAACGGAAAATGTCTTCATCAATCAACTAGAAGAACTCCCACTGCCGACTGACGCAGTCACTCAACTCAACTGAACTCAACTCAATTCAATTCCAGAGAGCACTCGTTTGATGACCCCTTCCTCTCGGCAATGTTTTGTTGCTAAATTTCAATTACAACTGCAACTACTAAGTACATCAAGTCAACTTTTGCCCAGTCTCAAGTCACATTCACTGCATTTCTCCTACATCATCAGTCCTCAGTCAGTCATTCAGTCATTCAGTCAGCTCTCAGTTCTCAGTTCAGAGTCTGGTTCATTCATTTTGTGTGCTGTCAGTGAGAACTGCATGCCAAAAGTTGAACCCAAAAATTTTGCTCCATCAACATCAAGTTGGCTTCGGCGCCAGACAACATTTTGTTTAAGCTTTAGTTACAAATTTCGCAACATTCACATTTTGTTGCTTAATTGCCCCTCTATATGCTATATGTTATATGTTATGCAAGTGTGTGTGTGTGGAAATAGTTCTTTTGGCATGAGATTTGAAATGAAAGCAGCTTAAGGGTAAGGGTTTTGGGTATTTTAGAAGAACACAATGACAAGGCAGCGATATGAAGATAAATGTTTGCTATACAGTAAAGTTGTAGTGGAAAATATATAGCATCAGAAGCAGTAAAAGAGATCTGTGAATTTAGAAAATAAATGTAGATGTCACTTTCTGTAAATCTCTTTTCATACGAACAAACTATTATAGTTTGTTCATAACTCTTATTTTTCTGTATCTGTTTAAAACTTTGAATTTATTTGCTTTGATTTTGTATTACTTACACTTATTATTCTATAGATATATTAATCTGATTAAATAGAAAAATTCAAATTAATTCACTTATATTTTTATATTATTTTCCAAATAATATAAAATAGAATAATAAATGTATGAAAATTAGTAATTTAGAGAAAAAGCAATTTTTTGTATAAAAATTGGTATACTTTTTATAGAGTGAAAAAGTGGCATTAAATTTTAATAATATACAGTTTAATATTATCATTTATTTTTTAGTATTAATTATTTTTTAGTATTTATTTTTAGTATTATTTATTTTTTAGTATTTATGTTTTTATTATTTATTTTTTATTATTCATTTAGAATTATTATTTATTTATTTATATTTTTATTTATTACGTTTTTCTTTTAAGTTGTAAAATTTTAAATACTATCGTGAATAAAATATACTGAGTTTTGCTAATGCCTTACATTATTAACAATATTGTAATAAACCAGTAAAAAGTGCTGGAAGAAAAATCTTGATTAACTTTTGAGGGACCTTATAGAGTATATACTTCTTCAGCATTAACTTCCCCTCTCAATAAATTATGCAAAACATGTTTGGCTTTAAAATTATCATCATTTATAAAATATACTGAGTTTTGCGATAGATTTACAAGACAAAAGTGTAGGTAGCTAAATTGTCATTAGCTTTGGAAGCACTTTATAATGTAATAGCAAATCCTAATCTTAGTAAATTATGCAAAGCATATTTGACTTGCACAAATTACGGAACTTGAGCAATTATTTAATTTGCAATTCCATTTCGTGCATCGATTTCCAAATCGAAAACTGAACCAGAAATCAAGCTACTATATATATTCTCCATGATAGTTTGAATGTGGTTCGAAGTATCACTCCTCCCTTCTAATTTTCCTGCAGTCCACACTCTTTCCCCTTTTTCACTCCCTCCCCCCTCATTTATCTATACTCCAGCCTCCCCCACAGTTAGAGCTGCGCGCTCCTTACCAATTTTCAGTCGCAAACTGTCAAGCTGTGGTCAAGTGATGTGCCCCCAGTTGATGCTGCGTTGCACCGCATGGCGTCTCCCAGCCCGTAAATTGTCATCTGTGTGTGTGTGTGTGTGTGTGTTAGAGGGTGTGTGTTAGTGTGTGTGTGGCGTGCGTCATGTGATATGTGTGTGTGCCTCCATCTGTCTGTCAGTCTGGCCACAATTTCCGTTCCCCAGCGACATTTGCCTGTCATTGTTGGCTGCCTGGCTTGGTTTGCCTCTCTTGGTCTTGGTCTTGGGTTGGTCTGCTGCTTGCTGCTCTGCTGCTTAATTATTACAGCATAAATTATCTGAGCTCACTCAGCAGCAGCGTCGTGGGGCTGCATCTTGAGATGCGTTGGCGGCTTGCCGCTCTGCATGATTCACATTGATTCACTTAACGACTGACTCTCGATTTGCATACTAAGAGGCTTTTGTTGTTGTCCACTGCACCAGCCGCAGTCTCCTCCCCCTCCCCTCTCCTCAAACTCTGCTGATAAGCTGCCTCCTTCAGTTGAAAACCAGTTGGTTGCCCATCGTCATTGTTGACTGGATTTTGGGGATTGAGCTTCAAACCGAGTTCCATTTCACCATTGACGATGGCTGCACGACATTCAGATAACACACATAATACTTTGCTTTGTTACCCTGTAAAATTCGAGATAAGGGTATCATAAATAACTGAAAGCGAGCTTTAATTATTTCCCATTACAAGTTTTTGATTCTTATTTTCAATATGCTTTATTTTGGGATATTTCCAAGCCAAACTTCCTCACATTTTATTTGATTTCTTTAGCTGCATTGCAGCAGCTATTACAACTCGGCAATTATTTGTGTTTTATACTTGGGTTTTTTATTTCACTTGCTGGTTGTTTTTTTTAATGCCCAGTGGGCGGGTTTTTTCTCTTCTCTTCTCGTTTGTTCTCCTTTATTTTTATTGAACTCTTTGCAGTGGCACGTGATTTATTGATTTGCTCGCACTTTTGTTGCCTGCCAGAGAATCAATTTTTTATCGCTAATGGCAGCGGAGTTGAGTTAGGTTCGATTGGGGAAATGGATCAGACAGGGCGAAAGGTTCACGACGATGACGTTTAGAAGATGTTTCTCCGTACGTTCATTGATGAGTGTGTTAGCGACTCTGCTAGAAACATTTACCATTGACACGGCCTCAACTTGAGACTTGAGACTCTTTTTTTTTGAGTTATCTGCTGATGGATTTGCCGTGGGAATTTGTAATTTCGTATGCACATTGTGTTTGGTGGTGGTGGTGTCTCTTCTTCTTCTTTTTGGGTTACCCTTGGTATCCTAAGTAAATATGATGGGTAATTTCTTTTTAAAGGTTTTGCGTGAGCCATTAGCTAAATTGCAATACGTTAAATCAAATTAAATAGCTGCAGCAAATCCATTTCCAAATAACATTTCGAATAACATTTTATTTTTAATTTTCAAATATGCGAAATTGTTTTCACATTTATGTGACACTTTTTGTTTTCTCTTTACAGGTAAATATGCTGCTTTGATTATGGAAATAAGGAGTGCATATTTAATGTGGGAATTGTGCGTTGAGTGAGTCAATTTGAAAATGGATGCCAATTGAAAACCAGACATATTTATTTAGTGTGGTTAGTCAAGTTTTATATTTTATGTTCAATTCGACTTTGATTTTCAATATGCGTATCTGTTTTAGAATAGAATACATTTAATATTCAGTAAAATTTAGATTTTCAATATGCGAATCTTTTTCTAGAAAATCTCCCTGGACATTAGGGATGAATGTCTGCAGACAGACAGATGTTATCCCTTTCTTCCCACATTGATTATCATATATATATATATAACTAGACTGCTGATTGATTACACATGCGTACAATCTGTAAGTAGGTAAAAAACACATTCTAAAGAAATTCATGAAATTCACAACTGCGTGTGTGTTTGTGTATTGAAAATGATTTCGTGTGTGATTGGAGAGACTCAGAACTCAAGACTCAGGACTCAGCATGAAATAAGCAGCAAACCGAAAAACCGAAAACCAAAACCCAAGCATTCAAGAAATGACAACAGAAATGTTCCCTTCCTTCGTCTCTCGCACGCTCAGATTTTGCCAAGAAGACGAACGAACGAACGTAGGAAGAAAAAATAATCCCCTTGGCACGCGGCGGCGACACTTCCAAGAAGCAAAAATTTGCCAGGACAAGCTCAAAGGAGGAGGGAGGAAGGGAGGTGAAGTGGGGTTTGGGGCAAGGACACAAGACGCACGAATCTTGTGCATGTTATGGACATTTTTTTGCAGAGAGAAAGAGAGAAGGAAGAGGAAGGGTAGTAAAAGCGTACCGTTATACAAACATTACATAAAAATATTAAATTTATGATGCAATAAAAAAAGAGTGTTAAAAGGGAGACAGAGAGAGAGAGAAAGAGAGAGGGAGCGATGCCAGCATGCGTGTTGGAAGGGTACGTGACTTGAGCTTGGGTTTGAGTTTTCGGTTTTGGGTTTGAGTTTGAGTTTCCTGGGAGCTGGTTTCGGGATGTTCTTCTTTGGCTATGGGCCTGCTGGGAAAAGTGGAAACGAATTAAAGAAAACGCGCATAATGAAAATTGGACACAGAAAGCGTGCCGCAGTAAAGAGCAAACATTTCCATACATCAGACGGTACAAAAACGACCCTCAACGTATCGTATATATAAAGAATGATCTCGACTGACCGGTTCAACACCCTGCGTGTAAACGATCTTTCTTTCTTTCATAACAATATCGATGTCAAATGTTTTTAGCACGTCAATGATAATAAAAGGGGATGGCAGACTATACTTTTTCTAAGGGTTTTTGTGGGTAGCTTCTGGTCGGGGTTTTTCTCTAAGAGACACACGCGTTTCTCTCTCTCACGTACCACTCGAATATGTGTGTGTGTCTATCTGTGTGTGTGTCTGATGTGTCTGCTTTTAGGCAAAAACTGTCACACGCCGTCGGCTTACTTTGACTTTTGACAGCCCCGAAAAGTTGTGCAAATTCATGTTCCACCATTTGCTTCTGTATCCGTCTCAGTCAGAATTATATATATGGATATGAGAGCACGTGCCAGACACAACTGCAAAAGCGTCATCAATTTGATTGGTTTGCAAAAATTTTTCATTATTCTCTCTAATACCATATAATCAAATTCAGTGAGCTAAGAGCACACGAAAAAGGGGCGAAAAACAATTGACTTTTGGTTATTTCTTGTCATTTAGTTAAAGGGGAAAAAACTGACATAAATACAATAGAAATTGCGATATCGAAATTAAAGATTGTTGCTAATATTACATATTGTGCTGAATCTATCAATATTATAGCGTGAAAGTAGAACAGAGTTACAAATAGAATTAATAACAGAAATAAATGGTTTGATTGACAAGAAGAATGCTCTATTGTTTAGTTTTGATTAGAGTGTCAAACTTTAACGCAGTGTGTGCGAAATAGATTGGCAAAGTATTTTTAGAATAATATAATATAAAAATAAATTTGAGCAAAGTAGTTTGACTAATCTTTATTGAAAGAAGTGTAAATTATAGATTGAAGTTAGTAGAAAGAATTGTTTCGAATCTGTCAATGTTATAATACAACTAGAAGACCAGAATTACTTATAGAGTTAAGAGAAGAAATAAATATATTGATTTATAATGCGAAAATAGAGCCTAACTACAAATAGAATTAAGAAAAGAAATTAATATATTAATTCTATGCGAAACAAAAGGAACTAAATCTTTAGACTATATTATCAAACTTAGAGGTTAAAGTGGCAAATTATTTTTAGACTAATATAAAAAACAAATACGCACTTAGTACAAAATAGTTCGTCTAATCTTTAAAGAACTAAAGAAGATTTTTATTTTCTCTTCAACTACTTGAAAAATTGTGCTAAGCAAACTGATTAAATTGAATTCAGATTTTAGCGAACCAAAAATTTCTTTTATATTCTCTAAAAGAAGCTGATTAAATTGAATTCGAACTTAATCTTTTCACAATTCGCCGCCGCTTCATTAAATTTAATTATTGTGTAAACTTTGCTCTCTCCCTTCCTGCAAAATGAACAACAATAGTTTGTGAGATTTCTGTTTGTTTGTCTATCTTAAAGTCGCCTTTGTTACTTTAATAATAATGTCGATAGTGCGCCTCAGACCCCAAACACTAAAAGTTTTCGACACTCGAGAAAGATGCATAAATTTTTGGGGGGCCTCCCCACCAAAAATTTAATTTGCATGGATTATATAAAGCGCTATTATGCAATCACGGACATGTGTTATGGCTCTCTGTCCTGTTGTCCTGTGTGGTCCTGTGATGTCCTGCGTCGGTTGTTGCGACCCCTTCGTTATCGCGCTGTGGCGGTAAGTAAATAATCGTAAACACGCGACGTTGCAACAACAACATTCGCATTCAAAATCTCGTAAATCAATTTTTATACATTCTAATTATGTGATTAAGTGATTTATGACCTTTTTGTGTTGTTGACTGCGCGCCACCCGGTGGCAAGCGTAGAGCGAGACAGAAAGAGAGAGAGAGAGAGCGCACACCTTGCCCCTCGCTATGTATTTTGCGTGCCACACATTTTATGGTCAGCGTAGCGAATGTGTCTCGCTCTCCCCACATCACATAGAGAGGGAGATTCTCTAGCTCTCATCTCCCCTCGTTCTCTCATCTCTCGTCTTCTCAGTTTGGGATTGTTGACCCAGCTCAGACAGCGACAAAAAAACATTGATATTGCTCTACATTTTGCTTCGTATTTCATATTGTTGTTTGTTGTTTGCACTCGACGCAAACAAACAATTTTTATGGTCGCAGTAAAACGCACAGAGATGTGTCCCTGACATTTATGATGTGACAATGTTACCCAAAACTCTAACTCAAACTCAAACTCAAACTACCCTAAGCATATTCTAGTTTCTCAATTTCTGAAAGTCACACGTCGCCTTCGTCTTCTCTTCACTCACAGAAAATTGTTTGCTCTTTGGTTACTTTTATGCGGCTCGTTTAGTTTGTTTGTTCGAATTTTTGTGGCTCTTCTCCAGAGACGTTGCTACACTTTGAAATATGATTTGGTTCGATTTAATTGATGGCTTGATTGATGCATTATACTATCTGAAGTATCCATTTCCCGCTGATTTATTGCCACAAAACGGAATTAGTACGCGTGTGGCATTTTTAAGTGCTACTTGAGAGAGAACTTGGGAGGTTAAGTGCTCACTAATTTGTGAATATGTTTGACTGTTGAGCAGCCAATTGACTGCCTAAACCTGCCCACTCTCAGGTTCTCTTTCTTCTCTTGAGACTCTCATTAATAACATCTCTCTGCTGTAAATTCATATCGCGTTTTCCCCGGAAAGGTTTCATTGATTGATCGTTTGCTGGCCAGCAGACGCTTTGTAAATGTCAACTTTGTTTAATGATACTCATAACATTTATGTGTATTGATAAATATACGATTAAAGCAGCCAGATAAAAGCTTGAATGAATTGCTCGAGTCTCTTACAACTATTTGAGATTCAACACAATTAAAAGTTTGTATTTTTTAAGTGTTTTTTTCCCGTTGTTTCGGGTTCGGGGTTTTGCTCTGGCTTTAGATCCACATAATTTATGTGTTTTTTAATGCAAGCCAAACAAAGTCAAATGTCCGTCAGCATTGTGACACGCTTAGAGAGAAAAAGACAGAGAGAGAGAGAGAAAGTGAGAAAAAGAAACGACGACGAACATACGCAAATTTAAAGGATTATCAAATGCAAAAGAGCCCTCGAGGTCGCGTTTGCCGCTGAGAGGGTTTCTTGAATCCCATAAATCATGGAATCAAAATGCCACGTCGGACTAAGCGTTAAGCTCTTTGGATGAGGCATAACACGTAGTAAATATGCAGAAAAGGGCGACAAAATGAAATGCAGACCATGGAGCGGGGATGCGGGGAGCTGGGAGCGGGGAGTGAGGCAACAAAAATCTGATGATGCGCAGACGTGGCACAAACATATGCCCAGGCGACATTAGAATTACAAATTTCTAATATGGAAAATGCTCAAAGAAAACAAACATTTATAATTGGCAAAAACTTCAGCTCAAGAATTTGATATTTGATATTTTAAAAAGGTGCTTTTGTAGATGAATTTTATTATAAAAAATTCAATTCAATTTCAGTTTGAAATCAATATTTACTTGGGGTTAGACAATTTTTCAATTTTCTTCTTCAAAATAGAAAATATAACACATGTTATATAACTAAAGATGCTTTTATTGATTGCAGCTGAACATTTTATTTGCTTGCAGTTTTCAAGACATATTTAAATATAAAACTGATTTAAATTTACTTCATGAAATATTCAGTATATGAATGAGATATTTAGTATATGGAAGAGATATTTAGTATATTTAAATGAAAGATTCAGTATGTGAATGAAATACTCAGTATATAAATGAAATATTTAATATATGAAGGAAGTATTCAGCATATATATGGACTATTTAGTATATGGACGAAATGTTTAGTATATTTAAATGAAATATTCAGTATATAAATGAAATATTTAGTATATTAAGGAAATATTCAGCTTGTGAAAGAAATACTCAGTATATAAATGAAATATTTAGTATATGGACGAAATGTTTTGTATATTTAAATGCAATATTTAGCATGTGAATGAAATACTTAGTATATAAATGAAATATTTGGTATATGAAGGAAGTATTCAGCATATGAATGAAATATTTAGTGTATGGATGAAATGTTTAGTATATTTAAATGAAATATTCAGTATGTGAATGAAATATTCAGTATATAAATGAAATACTCAGTATATAAATGAAATATTCAGCATATGAATGAAATATTCAGTGTATTAAAATCAATTGTATTTGTAGCAATCGTTAAAATATTACTATTAGATCACTTTGGTGAATTCAATTTAATTTGGTTGCAAAATCAATATTTAAAATGAATGAAATATTAAGTATACGAATGTGTTTGCAACAAATAAAAATGATTTTAAATTACTAGACATTATATTAAAATCATATTAAAATAAATTTGTTGCAAACTTTAAAACATTGATGGGGAATTCAAATTGCTTTGGCTGGGCTCTAAAGTTAATATTTGCAATGAGCTAGAGAGAATTTCTAATTTTGGGTATTTAAATAGAATGCATTTTGTTTAAGTAATATACAAAAATGAAATCTGCTTTTGTTGTTATTAAATATTTAATGTGATGCTGAATTAAATTCAATTTGAATTTAAAATCAATCTATTCTTTATTTTCAATAAATATTCCCACAGCCTGAAATTAATACTACAAATATATTATTTTGTGCCTGAGCTCACATATATTTTCTTAGCTAAACACAGGCAATTTTCCTTTATTTTTATGTTGGCATTTTCTTGTGGGTTCATTGGCCGCATTAATAAACTGCTGCTTGATGGCAAATTTCATGCTTTCCTTAGAGCCTTTTTTATGATATGAGAAAATGAATGTACTGTTGTGCAGCAAAGAAAAGAAGAAAGAAGAAGAAGCATTTATCCACTTGGCTAATTTATCTTGAATACTTTTCAACTCTCAATTTGCTTGCTTTCAGCCAAGCGAAGGCTTAAGATTTAAACCTGACTAACGTTCGGGGATTTACATATTTCTTATGCCATGTCACGTTCACGCCGCAGCGCAGTCCTCGAGCAGTCCCTCTTTCCCCCCCCCCTTTCGTCTCATCCCTTTGATATCCTTTCTCTCAACTGCTTTTGCGCAGAAGTTGAGAGTAAAAGTTTTGCCTCAATGTTGTTCTTGTTGTTGTTGTGACTTATTTTTAGTAAATAATAGTTAGTTAGTTGAGGTTTTATTTATTTTTATTTGCCTAGCTCCGTTTTGCTGTTTTCCTTCATAATTATTATTCCTGCGGTGGCAAATGGCAGCTGCTGCCTGCCTTGGCTAATGCTTCCTGCAACAAGGAAGAATCAGCAGCGAGAGAGAGAGAGACAGAGAGATTGGTCTTTTCTTTGCTTTCGCCATTTTGTTTGGCCTGGATTAGCATAATGCTATTTATTGTTGTGCTTTCGTTGTCATTGCCATTGCTGTTCGCTGTTGTTGTTGCTGGTTTTCAGTTAATGTTGTTCCCAGCTACTTGTATTTCTTTTCTTTTGTGGTTATGTAAATAAATTCTCAACTTCCGCATTGCAACTGCTGCCAACTGGCAACTGTTCTTTCTTCACTCTAGAATATGCATTTGCTTGTTAGGCTTTCTCTCAACTCACTCTCTCTCTCAATGTTATGACAAAGTTTGTTGCTGATTCTCAATTCATTAATAATTCCGCCACAGCGCAACTGGCAACAGAGCTCAAATTTCCAATTTACACTTTATGAACATGCAAATTGAAGACCAACCCACCAACAACTACAATTTTCCCTTCTCCGCATAAAGAAGTTCTTCTTCAAGTAGTTGCAGTTGCAATACTGCAAAATACAAACTCGAATCGAGCTGCATAAACAAAATTGGATTGAAGTACTTCAGTTAAGTGGGCGAGAATCTGCAGCAAATGGCTATAACCCCAGTTACCATGGCCAACAACAGCAGCAGCTAGAAAAGCAGCATTTGCAATTGGTTTACCAACACAATAGAAAACTGCTTACGCTTTTTTTTCGTCCTCTCTCTCTCCTCTCTCCTACACAACTTGAACTCCCACTCTTTGCTACATTGATGCCCTTAGTTTTTAGCTGGAAATGCGCAAAAAAAAACTGCAGAAATACGTAAAGTGAACATGATTAGAAAGTTGTCTTTTGGGGAGTCGGAGAACAGAGAAACACTCTGCAAAGGAATATAATTTTAAAAATATGTTAACTTATTGAAATATTATTTATTTGACTCTACTAATTTAGAAAAATTTTTATTTACTGAAATATTGTTTATTTTATATTTATCTATGGCTTTTGCTTTTAAGGAATCAGTGATTTGAGATCGTGAAAAGAGGGAATAAAAGACATATATAAGCTAATAATACAAATAAACTGAGAAAGAAGAAATGCATTGGCCAATATAATATAAACATTTTGAAAGTTATTTAACAAGTCAAAAAATGTTACGTATTCTCTTACATTATTATTTAAAAGTGATTAAAGAAATAAAATATATTTAATATTAAATTCTAATAAAATCTATGCAAATATTTGCTTTAAAAAAGTTTACAAATATGAGTTTAGATGAAGAAAATTAACGCAAATATTTGATGTATTTTTAAATGCACATCTTTAAGAATATTCTCATGAATTAGACTGCTAATTGTGAAACATTTGTCAATTGATTTGTTTCGCAGTTCACTTTAAATAAGGACAGATCTAAGTCATAAAAACTGTCAGCAAATATTTTATAATAACAAGAGATTTTTAATAATTCCTATACTTATAAAAGCAAAGCAAATACATAGCTTCTTCCATTGGTATCTCAAAAATAGCAGAGTATTTCAAGTATTTATTGTGAACTTTATATTCAGTAGAATAAAATATCATAGAAGTACAATCTTCCCTTAGTGCTCTTCAGATAACTATCATGAACTAGCTTTGCTCAAATTACTTATAGCCTTAAGCCTTTAAGCATCATTGATGATAGTCATAACTTTCCGTAATTGCTCATAAATTGTGAATAATTTGCGTATCTTTGAGTGCAATGAAGACATATAGACTTATCAGTTATTGTTTTCATTTTTATTTTTAATTGTAGGGAGCTTCAATCAGCGCAAGTTGTGTGAGTAACGTTCAGAGATAATTCGTTGAAATGTGCAGAAAACTTTGAAGATGTGAATGAATGAATGAATGAATATATATGTGAGTGTTAGATACGAAATGTGCAGGCTGCAAGTCATTTATTTCCATTTGGAAGCCGAAGAGTTCAGAGTTTACTTTATTTATGACATAAATTCCAATTAAGTGGCTGCAGTTCATATGAAATGATGTTTTGATAAAACCACATAACTCATTGTTAACCCTTAGGCAGCCAAGCGTATCAAGGGGGGCCCACCCACACAAACACACATAGAAAGAAATATATATACAGGTTACATGTTAAATTGTCATAAGCCTTAAAAATTCCATTATGATTATTTACTCAAGTACCAGCGGCCCCTTTTTCTCAGCCTTACCTAGCCGAAAAAGCAAGGCAAAAAAAAAAATTTGTGGAGAGAGACATAAAACACAAACACAAAGAAAGATAAGGAAACAACGTTTTCTAAACGAATAAATCTGTTTGTCCTGGTGCCAGGATCTCGCACAAACACACAAACACACACACATATGAAGCTTACAAAAATTGTAAAATATTTTTACACACACACAGAGAGAGAAAGAGAAATAAAGCTAATAAATGAGAAGTTTACGCGACGGCCCAGGCAACAAATCCCATTTACAAGGATATACAGAGATAGAGGGAGACAGCGAGAGAGAGGCGCTCCTTGTCGTCGCTTGACTGCAGCCCCAAACTTGAGAACAAAGCGAGAGAGAGAGAGAGGGGCGAAAAAATCGCTGCAGGATATGCAGACAAGACAAACAAGTCACGAAACACTGAGAAACGACGAAGACAAAACAAGACAACAAAAAAAATAAAACAAGAGACTGCGACAGAGAGAGAGATAGAGGGAACAACAACAAGTTAAAGCCGCAAAGATTTGCAACATAAATATTTTTGTAGACAGACAGAAGAGGGGGGCAAAATGCAAACGATATAAACATGCTTGTATTTATATATGGAAATGCGGCATTTATTTGTGTATTAAGAGTTGATTTCTGCACGTAGAAAGAGACAGAGAGACAGAGAGAAGAGTAGCCGAAACAAGGCAAAAGCGCCGCAGCGGCCATTTTGTAAACTGCAACAAAATGGCGGCCGCAAAACAAATGGCGCCGCTGATGATGAGTGTTAACAGTGGTGAAATCACAAAATTGCCATCAACCGAACTGAAGTTTTTCACAG
This sequence comes from Drosophila nasuta, assembly GCF_023558535.2. Classification (NCBI taxonomy): domain Eukaryota; kingdom Metazoa; phylum Arthropoda; class Insecta; order Diptera; family Drosophilidae; genus Drosophila; species Drosophila nasuta. Next base: position 24,563,467 of record NC_083455.1, on the reverse strand, counting down.
TTTTCCACAGTTTTCAGCTGTTTTTCATTATTTTTGAGTAATATGCTGCAATGCATCAGGCTCAGACTGTGAGACAGAAGCTCGAGCCATTGTTATTGTTGTTGTTTCCCGCAATGAGCTGAGCCTCAGCAATGTGTAGGTGTGTGTGTGTGTGCTTGCCACACTTGACATATTCCTGCTGCATTTATTTTGGGTTACCATTTGCACAGCACCCGGGACTAAGTCCACAAACACACAAACACAAGCACACAAACAAACACAGATAGAAAATGCTGCTGACCAAAAAGAACCGCAGACTGCAACGAGTGCAATTGTTAACAGAGGGGGGAGAGGGGAGAGGGGGGACTGCTGTCTGCTTGTTTGTTGTTGCTTTATTTGCAGGCAGCATTTTAAATGCCTGGCTCGCCGTTTTAATGCCATCTCTGAAATGTTTGCTATGCTTTCGCAATTTCAACTGCATTTCTGCATTTCTCTTTCGCTTTTTTTTTGTTTTATTTTGTGCTGTGCAGAGAGAAACACTCAATGCATAATCTTATAATACGAGCATGTAATAAAAATATGCACATACATATATATATTTTAATTTTGCACAAAAAACTTTAAGATTTGATGTTTAATTTTGTGCATTTTTTGATTGTACATTTATGCATTCATTTAAATGCAAGTTAAAAGTTGAAAGTTATTCATAAAGTAGAAGATTGCGATGAGATAAAAATTTTAAAAGTTATTGAAGAAATAATTGTGTGAATTGATAATCTGGTATATTCATTACTTTATGTTGTATTTTAAATTAAATAGTATTTCGATATACCAATCTGGTATATTGTGTACTGTGTGGTATATTCCAAATGCAGCAGTATACCGATATACCCATCTGGTATATTACGTACTCTTCGGTATATTCCAAATTTAGTATATCGATATACCAATTTGGTATATTTTGTACTCTATGGTATATTCTAAATGACATAGTATATCGATATACCAATCTGGTATATTGTGTACTATATGGTATATTCCAAATGTAGCAGTATATCGATATACCAATATGGTATATTACGTACTCTTTGGTATATTCCAAATTTAGTATATCGATATACCAATTTGGTATATTTTGTACTCTATGGTATATTCTAAATGCAAAAGTATATCGATATACCAATTATAGCATCCGATATAAAAAATTTGAAGTATTTTTAGTATATTAATTTGGTATATTTTAAGAATAATACCGCATTGTTTTGCTTTTATTGAAAGTGTGCAGCGGGTATTTCACAGTCGAGTAATCTTACCTGTAACTTTCTTTTTTAATTCTGAATTTTAGTAATTTGATTACAACATTTAAATCAAGAGTTTGCTTAATTCTTTTTTGTATTGATTTAGATGGAATGTAAAATGCAGAAACTTTCACATTCTTTGTAATTGTCAATTGTTGCATTTTATATTTGCATTGATTTAAATACATTGTAAAATGTAAAAACTTCAAGATTCTATGTGTAATATTTTTGTGCACATTTTTGCATTTACATTTCGATTGTTTACTATTTTTTGTTGTATTGATTTAAATGCGCTGCATAATGTATGTACAGTTATTGGGATTTTGTGTGCCTGAAACTCTTTTTTAATTAACTTTATTGCATTGCGCATTATGCCAATGTGTCTGGCATAAATTTTGTGCTCGATTTAATGTGGCAACCAATCGGCTTATTGTGCAATCATGTGTGTGCACACACACACTACCACACACACACACAAACACACACTCGTTGGGGCATTTAGAATGCCTCACAAATGTCTGCCATGCAGATAAGTTGTCGACCTTAGCCCACAAATTGTGTGGGGGGAAATGAGATTGGGGAGGGGGGTTTGTGAAGTAGAGAGAAAATTGTTTAAAAAAATGTATAAAAAAAGCAGAAGGAAAGCAAAGCAGAGTAAAGAAAGCAAGCCAAGCAAAGCGAACAAAGCGAGCGAATGAGGCAAAGTGAGAACAAATTGTAAGGAAAAAAAAGCAACTGGCAAAAAAAGCAGAGAAAAATAAAAAAAGGTGCCAAGTAGCGTGCACAGTTAATGAGTTTTTCAACATTCTCCCACCCCAAAGCGAATTAAAATGTGGCACGAAATGAAGAAATGTGGCACATACATTGCAAAAAGAAAGAGTGTGGGGGAGGAAGAGGGGGAGGGGAAAGGTGGTGCAACAGTTTGGGGTCTGTGGCATAGGAAAACGGGGTTATGCTGTGGCGGTGGCGGTGGCGGTGGCGGTGTCATAAATCTGTGCAGCAGGGCACAAAAGTGCAGCGCAATTTGTTTTCAACTCAACTGTAAGTGTGTGCGTGTGTATGTTTGTCTCTGTGTGTGTGTGTGTGTGTCTGAGGCAGGTGCGTTCTAATTATGATGTCAACAATGCGAGTAGGCGTAAGAAGAGAGATAGACAGAGAGGGGGAGACGAGGAGAAAGCCAAGTGGAACAGCAAGTGTTAAAGTAGAGTGTCCACTTGACTCACCACTTGCCGTGTGTTTGCCGCATTCATTTCTGGCTTGTTTTTGTTGCATTGTTAGTTTAGTGCAAAGTGCCTGAAAGTAGGCACGCTGAATTTAACATGCAACAACATCAACATCAGCCAAAGAATCGCATTTTTAACCAGCTTCAAGTGGAGAGACTTCAATTTAATGCACAATCAAAAAACTAGTAATTCAACTGTATTTCTAAATGATTTTTAAGCGGAGTACTTCTCTCTTATTAAACAATCGATTTAATAAAATATATGACTGCTAGTAAATATCTTTCTAATAGAAGTACTCTTGAAAAAATCAATTCTTTATGTTCAAGGAAGAGTTCAATTTAATTATCATTAAAATATTCATCCAATACTTTCTAAAATTTGTAGACTTTTTGGAGATTTTGATTTGAAGACTTTTTTCTACCATAATTTATAATAAATATTTTAGAGGGTTTATAAAAATATTAAACTATTTGTAAATTATAGAAAGTATTTTATGATTTTACATTTATGAAATATGGTATGAGTAGAATTTAATTTAATTTAATTCACATTGAAAACCTAACAAAGCTAAAATCGAGTATGCTCGACTTCGCTCTTAAAAATATACTAAATTAATATACTACAAAACACTAAATTATACCAAAAGCAATAATTGGGCAGCGGGTATAAAATACTACTGTTAAATAATTCTTAACCACATCTTATTTTTAAGATAACCGCTTATTTTTCTACAAATTTTTAGTATAAAAAGATGCGAACTTTTTTAAGTAGTAAATATCAAAATTATTCATATAAGTATTTTTTCTGGATCATAATTTATTAAATAATCTTTAAAATATATCCGGAACTAATTTCCCCTTCTTTCTTTCTCTCTTTTCAGTAATGACTTAAAACTCCCGCAGTCAGTTGTTTAAAAGTTATACACAATAATTCAAAAAAGTAAAGTAAACAAAAAAGTAAAAAAACGGCGCTCAGTTTTTATCAACTTTGTTAAAAGGAAATAAATTGTTAAATAAGAAACGGATAACAACAAAATAATAACAAAAAAATTAAAATAAATACTTAATATTTGACACAAATGAATAGCATTTAAATAGTAAGTAAATAAGAGGCAGTAAATAAATTAAATATAATCCCTACGTTACACAAACACACAAGCAAACAAACAGAAACAGAAGCAAACAAAACAAAAACCGCAACAACAAAATATTTATAGCAAGGAAATTAAGTAAAAATTTATGCAAAAATAGAAATGTTTCATTTCCACAACTCGGTAAATAAAAGCAAGCAAAATAACAACAGTAACCACAACAACAAAATAAATAATAATAACAATAATAACAACAACAAATATATAAGCCACAAAATGCATCTGCAAAGTGCAAAAACACTGAGCCAAAGTTTCGGATGGATGCAAGTCTTCCTACTACTGACACTCTTCGTGATTGGTAATCAAAGTGCCTGGCAGGAGAATATACGACCAAAACTCTATGTGGAATTAGGTAAGTTACACTCAAAATTATGATATGGTATGCAGTAATAAATTCCAAGCTCGACTAATGGAAATGCCAATCTAAATTATGACTAATCAAGCAGAGCCAAAAAAATAGCGAAATCAACTGCCAAAAACTTTAATAGTTTGCTGCAGAATGTAATTTGGCTGGGAGTGAATGAAAGCGCAAGGATACATAGATGACTAACCTTGCTCTATGTAGTATATAAATAGATAGATAGATAGTTGCCAAAGTCAGAACGGAGGCGAAGGTGAAGAACTTGCTGAATAAATGAAGCAATAACTTGTAAAGAAGATACACACACACACACTCACACACATATGACACTACTACTAGTGCACAGTTTCACAGATATCAGGCATCCACACGTTTGGTATCTTAACTATAAATAGCAAAAATTCCTGGAAGACATTATTTGCATAAAAGTGGCGAAGCTTTTTATATACAGTAAGGGATCGAGGGCAGCAGGGATCGAGGGGAGCGAGGGGGAAGGGGGACAGTTGAGAACTGGCTGGCAGCTATTTCTAGTGCCATCCACTCGGTAATTCCTGCTGCTTCAGGCTACGTCATCATCGTCGTCAGTTGCATATGCAAATTTGGCTAAAAAGTTGTGCGACATCCTCACGTCGAGTTGCTGCGACACTCACACACATAAATAAGTCTATATATGTATGTATATATGACTTTGTTTGCAGTTTGGGTTGCAAGATGAAGCAGAAAAGTTGCCGGTAGAAGAAGAAGAAGACGAAGAAGAAAAGAACTAAATTCTAAAAATATCTTTTGCACGCTTCAGAAATTACGTTATTAAATGTGCATTTGGCACACACTAAAAATGTGCACAACATCCACCCACCCGCAAGCCACGCCTACTTTCTGGCAGGCGTTGCATTCTCTTGCAGCTCTCAGCCTGAGCCTTATTTTCATTCTTTTTTTTTGGTTTGAGACAAGTCACATCAGGCGCAAATGTGCTGCTTATAAATGAGCCAACGAAATGGAGTCAAGCGTCTTTTCCTTCGTTTTTTTTGTTGGGTGGTCCCACTCATTGCCCGGGCAGGAAGTAATTCAAATGAATGTGTCACTGCTAAAGAAATGCATAAAGAAAATGCAAGAGATACCAATGAATGCATAACAAGATATTCACATACATACATACCAAGACAACAAACTGCAGACTGCAAATGTCTTCGTGCTTCGGTCTTTCAGGCTCTGACACAATTGCTAATGTGGGCCAGTCAGTTTTTGGCAACAATAGATAAGCCGAAGAAGAAGAAGAAAACGTGCGCCAAAGTAAGGAAACACTTAGGATATGGCCAAAGCGGAGAAAGCTTTTATGGTGAAAGCAATCGCAGCACATTCAAATGATGGCCTCTCAAATATGCCGCACTCAACCGAGAAAACTAGGCTGTTCATAATGTTAGTCAAGAAATACAAGTATTCTAATATTGTAGAAATAATGACAGCGTTAAAATAGGTGGAAGGAATACTTTGATGATAATGATGAAGAATTTTCTGATATTTTGTTTGTGAAAAGTGGTTCATTAGGTGTTGCTAGAGAAGAAATTTTTATAGACTTATATTAAGCTGCAAAAGCATATTATTTTTGGAACTTTAATGCCCAAATTTAACAATTAAAATATGATTATATTTTTGGAATTTTATGTCTGATTCTTAAAGCATAAAATGTGGAAGTTATAACAAAAGATTTCTTCATTTTATTACAATTAAGGCATTGTGTTTATTATGAGTTTGAACTGTGATACTTGAGATCTTATTTATAGATCTTTTCAACCAATCTTTCATATCAAGTTTGATTCTGATATTCTTATGTTCTTTTCCGATATTTCTATATATAAATGTTCAAAGAAAAGTTTTTTTTTAATAATTCATAAATTGTTCGGTTATTTTCGATTGTGATATTTCTACAATTCGAAGCTCTTTATTACTCTTTATAAATTCTTTTGAGAATGTAAAGAAGGGAAAATAGGAAATTTTAATGTAGTACTAGTATAGGGAATATACCAAGTATGACTTTCGGTATATATTATTATTTTTGCCGTATATTATTTGGTATATTTCAAGAATAATACCGCACTCGACTGTAGCTTTCTCACTTGTTTTTGATTATGTTCCGTGATATTTCTCTATATAAACTCTAATATTGAAAAAGATGTTGTTTTATACATGTTATGTTAGTTACTCTTATGTTCATTGGGATATTTCTCTGGATAAACTCAAATTTTCAAAGAGTAGCTCAACAAATTTGTCATTTTTATACTTGCTTATTTGTTAAGCAATATCTTTCTATATAAACTGCAATATTTAAAGAGAAATTGGAAACATTTTGTATAATGATATTTAATACCTTTCTTTGCTATATTTCTCTTTATAAACTTTATTCACTTTCTTCTATATTATGTTAGTCTTCTACTCTAAAGTTTAGCCATAAACGGTGCACTCCCTAAATCACTAAATAACTCGAGTTTAGTACTCATTCGGTATTTCATTGGGACGCGCTTCTAAGTAGAGAAAATACGCTTGTTGATTAGTTGCATTTGGTTGAGTGAAGGTTTCCTTGAGCTGCTTTATCAGAGCCAACTCAAGGTAATCTGTGAGTGTGTGTGTGTGTGTGTGTGTGTGTGCGGACTGCCCCCTGAAAAACCAATTACTTAGCCAACGCCCATTTTGTTGAAAAAAATAAAGAAGAATGTGGAGGAGGGAGAGGCGGGAGAGGAAGAGGAAGTAGGGCGAGGACTTGAGCGCGTGGCATGTGTTAAAGTTCATTTAAAATCCATCAGAGGCGAGTCGTAAAAACCTTCGGGCTTGGTGACAATTTTTTCGCACTCATGCATAACAGGAAAATAAGGTTAATGTGCAAATTATGAATGCGCCGAGTGGCAACAGCAGCAGCAGGACGAGAATAACAGCGAACAACAGAAATGCTGCCAAATGAGCAGAAGAAGAAGAAGAAGAAGGAAAGAAGGTGCCAGGGACACAATACGCTGCTGCTGTTGCAACTGTGAAGACGACGACAAGGACATTTGTGACCAAGTAAAATGAAAGTGCAGCAAGGAGAGATGAGAGTGGGAGGGAATGTGTGTGTGTCCTGGTAATGCATTCATATGCCATTGTTGGCGGCCAGCGCGCAAAAACCAAAACAAAAGCAAGAGCAAAAAAGCTGCCACAGTTGCGACGTTGCGACGTTGCTTGCTTGGCACTTTAAACCGCACACGCATAAAATATTACAACGCTGCGTGGCACGCCCCAGAGTTGCATTTGACAGCCGCAAGTGGTTGTCATTAGGCGAAGCAACAAAACGACCATTTAAATGCACAGCACTTGGCCAAAACAGTCGAGAGGAGCAGCAGTCGAGTAGAGGGAGAGAGGGGAGAGAGACAGAAATACTCTTCCACATCTAGACTCCGAAATTACTTCTATCAAGTGGGCGGTTGAGCGTTGATCGTTTTGTGGCACTTTGGCGCTGCATTTTGCCACCCATCCACATCCACATCCACACACACAAACTTGTTTGGGGGCTACTTCATTTTGGAGACATTGCGCTGCTTATGCTGATTTTCTCCTTTCGCTACGTGCGGAAAATTCAGACAGTTTCGATTAGGGTAATGCCAAGTATTCTTAGCGAAGAAAACTTCGCTGTGCATTAGAGTGCTTGATTGAGTTAACGATGCGACATGCTTCACAAAAATATTGCTGGCCAAGAAAATTACTCGAATTTTGGCATAATGTAATGCCAACTTAATGCAGCTCAAGAAAAAAAGGAGTTCCAATTGAATAAGAAATTTGGGGAGGTATAAGAGATAGATTTATGAATTTTTGAGCTTTATTTGTAGACTATAGTTGTATTAGTTTTTTTTAAGACTAATGTTGGAAAAGACATCAGTTTTTATAGGTAAATGAATGAGGAGTCTTGTTAAATTTCTTAAGCCCAATACCGAAAAAGATCTTTCAGCTTAAATAACAACTGAACAAGATCTATCAGTTCTCATAGCTAAAATGAAGAAATAGAATATTTGCGCAGTCTTTCTTAATGCGAAATGCCGAAAAAGAACTGCCAGTTTTAATATATAAAATTCAGAAATAAAATACTAATATTGTTCGCGCAGGTTTCTAATATTTTTCGAAGTGTAATACAAATCAAGATCTGTCAATTTGTATATCTAAGATTACTAAATATAACAGTTACATTATTCGAACAAGTTTCTTAAGTCTAATGCTAAACAAGAAATATTACATTTAATAGCTAAAATGAATAAACGGAATAGTTCTATTATTTGAACAGAATTGTCAAACTTTTGAGATCGTTCTGAAAGTTTTTATATATCAAATTCAGAAACAAATTCGTACTCCTATTCGAAACCAAATACTGAACCAGATCTTTTAGATTTCATATTTCAAATTAATAAATTTCAAAGCTCTATTACTAGAATTAACGTCTATTGCATTCTTAAACATAAACCCAAACAAGATTTGTCAATTTTGATGAGCTAAAGTTGAAATTTGCTTTGTGGATCTCTTGCAATTTAAATTGCTTTTTATTTTCGACAAGCAAAAGCGACTTACAAAATGTCATCACTATATATACATTAATATATCAAGTACACGTTGATATAGCACTATAGTTGAGTGTGCGGCACACACTCGAGTTGTATTTTCATAAGTCCAACGAAATTCCGCTGCCGCCAAAGGAATTATGAATTCACAATTTTCTCAAGATGCCATTCCATAACGGTCTCAACTGTGCCTACTTAATATAATTTGAATAAAAGTAATATGCAAATGGGCAGAGCAAAAGAAAGAGAGTGGGAGAGAGGAAAGAAGAGGGTGGAGAAGAGGAAACAACGGAGCCAAGAAATCCAATGTCAGACGTAATATTTTTAGTTGTCGCATTTCCGTCGACTACCAAAAATGCATATGCAAATTCACGGAAGGAAGAAGGCATGATATACTACTATATGTAGAAAGAGAGGGAGAGAATGGGGGAAGGAAGCTACATATAAGTACAAGTATCTGAAACTGTGTGCCACACATAAGACGCATGTGAAGGGAAATTATGTGAGGCGCGTGTCAAGTGCCGTCGACAACGACAACGACGTCGACGACGACGACAAAAGTTCCACAATCTTCAGTTCAGAGCTTCGGCAAACGCGCACAACTGCAATTACATTGTGAATTAAATTGTAATGAGGCGCATGCGGCGAAATATGAAAATGAGTAGCAGCAACACACACACACACGTAGCGGAGGAAAATGGGAACTTGGAATAGCTCCACAGAAAATGGCAATTAACAGTTATGTTTGCTGTTCCGACACGTTGCAGACAGTTTTAATGATGGCGTCGCCGCGTCGCAAAACTATTTTTAGACAACTCTTCGATGGAAACGTTGGAAAAAAAATAATAAGTAAAGAACATTCAGCAGAAACAGCTTCAGAATCATTGGAACTATATTCTCTCTGTGGCCATGGCCAACTTAACTGGCTGGCTGGCAGGCAGGAAGCGATTGTCGCAATGAACTCGGGCTGTCCAAAGTCAAAGTACAGTGTGGCCTCCCTTTGGGGGTCTGACCAACGTTTTGCTCGCTTAATTGGCTGCAACGGAAGTTCACGTAATTTCAAGTCGCCCTCTTCTCCCTTCTCCCTCGCCACCTCCACCTTGCTCAATTTCAAGTTAAATTGCGCGGAAGATCATCGATACACGATGCACGCACACTGCCCATATTATATAGTCTAGTCAGTGTCATTGCCTGTTGAATTATGCGTGATAGTTTTTTTTACTTTTTAGATATACTTAGATTAGAGAGAAGCAGGTGGAAGTAGGTGAAAGAAGTACCGAAGTGGAAAAGACAGCTGAACTGTGAGCAGTGGTAGAAAGAAGAACTTGAAGTGTGCAGTAGAGATGCGGAAACACTGATAAACAGTTCAGTTAGTTGCTGTTATATTAAAAGTAAAAGAAATAAAACAAGTCGAGTGTGCTTTCTACCCATTTTCAAAAATAAGCGAAATAAAGCGGTAATGTTTTTAAAATATACCAAGTTAATATACTAAAATATGTCAAAGTATATATTTGGTATATTGATATACTATTATATTTTAAATATACCATATAGTACAAAATATATCGCTACCCATTTCGAAAAACTAACAAAACAGTACGATGTTGTTCTAAAAATATACCAAATTAATATATTAAAATATACCAAAGTATATAATTGATATATCAATATACAACTACATTTCAAATACACTGAAAACTTTATTTGGTATATCAATATAATACCATATTTCAAATATACCGAAGATTATATTTGGTATATCGAAATACTATTTCATTTCAAATATACTAAAGTGTATATATGGTATATCGGCATACTATTACATTTCAAACATACCAAAGTATATATTTGGTATAATGATTGGTATATCGATATACTATAACACTTCAAATATACCATAAAGTACAGAATATACCACATTTTTAACCAAAATGATTTCTTGAATAACTTTTACTATTTTCATCTGTTCGCAATCAAGTTTTTAGGGTTCATAAAGAATGTTGTTATTATGTGGGTACACTTTCAATACCCTTTCCCACAAATGACATGCAGTTAAATAGCGTTAAAGCCCGCATAAATTCGCACTCACTTTGAAAGCACTTTTTCGTAGAGTATTTTGTGTTTAAAATACTTGTAGAATTTGAAGCATTTGGCATGTAATTTGAGCTGGGAATTCCAAATCGCTGCAATGTGCTTTAAATAAATCCAAAGGCGCACCCTATCAATTACCAGACACAGCAATTTTACAGACCAGTCGTCGTCGTAGTTGTCGTTGGGCACAGCAGGGAAGGACATCAGAGTAAGGGTAAAGGATAAGGGAAAGGGAAAGGGAAGAGTATACTTGGCTTGCTTGGGATTTCGCACTCGTGGTGCAATTGGAGCATTTCATGGATTAAACGGCTTTCTTAATTGAGTGCTCATTTTCCGGTTAGGAAGTTTTTATGCCGAGAAAATAAATTACACACATGAGTGCAATTTGGTAGACTCCCGTTCTCGTCCTCGAGCAAAAGGACATTCCATGCAGCAGGCGGCGACATGATGTGTGTGTGTGTGTAAGTGAGGGAGAAAAAGGAGCAGCAGGCGCTGGAGCATTAACCTGGGTCAACTGAACAATCAGCTCATAATAGCGTTAATCAAAAAGTTGCAACTGCAATGTTGCTGATGCAGCAGCAGCAACAGCAGCAACATCGGTTGCAACAGCAACAGCAGCAGCAGCGTCCTGGCAACCTGCCGCATTGCCTGCTAGATTGAACGTTTAACGATGACGCCAAAAGATGCACACTGACGTCGAGTTCAATGGCTCTGCCAGCAGTCAAGCAACGAGGCAACGAGGCAACGGGCAACGGCTCGTGCCCCATGGTCACCAGGGAAATTAGTAATACGACAAGTGCAGCAGAGTTTCAACTTCCTCTCCTTCCTCTCCTGCTCTTGCTTCTGCTCTGGACCCTTTTCGACAAATGAGTTGCATGTCGCCATCGTCCACACTCACACACAAACACACACACACTGCGCACATTTTACTTATTCTCTTTGTTCTGGTTCGACGACGACGTCTCCAGCTTTTTGTCTCTATAAATTTTGCCACTGATCGTCCTGGCTTGGCGCCTGGCCAGTAATTGAAATGGCGTAACGACAAAAATTGAAGCGAATTTCCTTCCATTTTTACACTTTTCTCTCTCTCTCTCTCTTTACGTCTCTGCTTTGTTCTAATGAAAAAGTTAAAGACCTTCATAGAACAAAAAAAAAAAAAAAAAAAACGTTGTGTGCGCTATGGCAAAGTTTTTGCGCTCACAAGTAAAAAGTTAATATTGATAAATTGATTAAAAGTTTAATAATTGTACATTTTGTTTTTGGCCTTTCACGTGCGCGCCTCAGCACTCTGTTGCTGATTAGTTTCCCCCCTCCAAAGCAAGAGGAGTCAGTCTATCATCAAAACTTATTGTCTCGCCACGCAAAAGTTTGTTTTAGCTCGCCAAATTAAAAATTAATTGCCAGTGTGCAACTCATGCCTGGTGTTCCAATTTTTTTCCTTACTTCCCTTACTTCCCTCTCCATTACTTTTTGACTTTGTAATTGTTACTATGGATCGATTGACAATATGTGCAGCTGGTTAGCAGCGTTGTTATCGATGACTGCAATTAAACAAAGTTGTTTGCATTTTAGTGTGGACTCCAAACGAGGTTGCCACTGACAAGTCGGTATTTAAGTTGAATCGATGGGGAATATTAAATATGCTATTGTTTGTAAAATACATACAACAAATTCAAAGATTGTGGAGTCTAAATGAAAGCGATGATAAAATATTCAATGGTTTGTAAAAGCTACAATAAATTGAAAAATGTGGAATCTTTAATTACACTTTTCAATGAATCTATCTTTATCTATCTTTACATTTATCTACATTTATTTATCATAATGCATTCAACATTTGCATTCTCTACAACTATTTCAGAATATATTCAGCATTATCATTCATTGCTTTATAAATTTCTTGCATTTACATTTGTTGAAGTCTTCACAACTTTTCAATTCAATAACAATTTACAAATCTATTGAATATGCATATTCTATTCAATCATTTTTCTTTTCTTGAAATCATTTGTTTGCTTTTTGAATCTTTGTTACTTTACTTTGGCAGTTATTTAAATATTTTCTCTCATATATATTATTTTAAAGCAATATTACTATTCAGAATTGGTTGCCAATTTATTCCATATCAATATTATATTCTATATTCATTATTACATATAAACTTTAAAGTGCTTAAAGCTAATATTAATTCTAATTAATTTCTAGTGATATTTAATTCCATCCTTCAACCGTTTACTTATTCCATTGAATAATAATTTGAATTAATTAATCTTTTTTGGAAATCATTGTTTTACTCTTTGATATTACTTCATTATTTCTTTAATACATAATATTTTCCCTAATCTCTATCCTCAATCTCATTATTCCTTTTATTAATTTGCTTAGTTGTCGCTTAGTTACTTGCATTGAAAGTTGATTTCTTTTATTCCCATCGAAGTGATTGAGGAATTGTTTGAGGAATACTTAATTGATTGCACTTTAATATCATTTAATGTATCTCAGTGTGTGTGTGCGATTGAAATGCCTTTTGAATTGTAAACAGACTAGAGAGACAATTTTGAAGTGTTAAAGTGACTGTTATTGCGATGTTTCTGGTGTGTTTTGAGTGAGATGCGCTTGAGTGCCATTAAGCATTGAAATGTAATTATGCATGTCATTCGTACATCAACTTCGACATTCCTTGGCTTCCACTCTCTGGGCACTCTTTTTATTACTTACACTTGCGCCTGGCATTGCTCATTAAAAATGAAGTCACGCCGAAGGAATATTTACTTGAGATGTGCCATGTGAAGACGACGACGACACTGCGAACAACTCGCATACAAATCACAATAGTGAAGAACTTTTGGCTCCAACTTTGCAAAACAAAAGTGCAAAAAAAAAATAGAGAGAGCGCGATGTGTTGGCAAATAGTTTTCGAGAGGGCAAAATCAGCATGACAATTATAATGATAATGAGGAGTGGTAAAGGAATGTTTTCGGGTGGCAATTTCTTCTTCTTCTTCTTATTCTTGTGTGAAGTTGATGAAAATGTCATTAAATGACAGCAAGGAATTCAACGCGAGACCTACAACACAATCTGCAGTTGTCCTTAGCCTGAACTTTGGCAATGTCATCATCTGTTGGGCTTCGTTTTTCCTTCACTCTCTCGTTCAAAGTTCCACTATTCATTCAGCGTTGGCAGCTACATTGAATGCAATTAAAAAAGTTTAACTCGACGCTGCTTTTTGGAGAGGTTGCAACTTTCTTTCGTAGTGGGTTAAGTGGTTACTTGCAACGTGGCATGTTTGCTCTCTTTTTTCAAAATATATTTATATAAAGGTTGGGGCAAATGTTCTAATTAAATTAATTAACAGGAAAATGAGTTGCTTAACTGTTGTCGCTGTTGTCGCCATCAATGCTGGTTTGATGTTGCTGCTGCAGGTGAAAGATTTGCATGAGTCTGTTGCACACACAAGCTGCATGCAACAAGCTCGTATTGCCAACAGGCAAATCCTGCTTCCATTATGCTAGCTTTCTCCTGCTCTAGCTGTTGCATTTCTGTCTCTTTTGATGTTGTCTATAAGGATGAGTGTATGCACAATTAATTGGCAGTGCTGAAGTCTTATTATCATGCAATTAGCTATAAGCCATGTACAATCCGATTAAAGTATATCATAGCAGACGCTTTTAATAACATATTTACCAAAAAGGTTTCCTAATATTTTGGAAAACTAATTGATTGATTGACTTAGTAAAGTATTAAGAAAATAACTCTTACAATAAATAAGTATTAAGCTTAGCTTTTCTATTGATTGATAATCTTTATTTAGAAATCTACATTTCTAGATAAATTATCTCAAACAATATAAGAAGTTTGTATTTAAATTTATAATTATTTTTTATATTCCTAATTTATTATTTCAAGTGTAAAACTGTGTACTTTTGTAGCTATTAATTCTAGTCTTTCGAAAAGTCTGAAACTTTACCTTTTCATTTATAATAAAGTTCTCTAAATTAATTTAATTTGCTTTTGATATTTTAATTCAATTAATGGTTTATAGTATACATTTTTCTTATAAATTTTAATGCCAGCTTTTCTACTGCATTCCAATCCATTCGAAAAAATCAAAGTTTTTTCTATTAGAGAACTCATAAAACAATTGGGGGATAAGATTGGAAGCTATATGTGGCATATGTTTCATGTGTAGCAAACTAGACTGCTGCATTTTGGTGTCGTAAATTTTGTGGTATCGACATTGTGGCATCTGATACCGAGCTGAAATAGCAACGATGCCTTCGTCATTTGTAATGCGCCCTAACAAATTGAGCGATATAAATTCCATGAAGTAAAACACCACAACAACAACAACAGCAACAACGAAGAGGAACAGCATTATACACACATTTGGTCATCTATTTTATTGGTTGCTCAATTGAGCCCATTAATATGTCTATGTGTGTGTGTGTTTGTGTTGTGGTCAGCTTAAACTAAAGTTAATAACAGGCAACGCTTTCAATTGCCGTGGACTGAGGCCCACGCTTGCTGCTGCTTTTTATTGCTTTGCCGCATATCGTTGACACCGACTCTTCTCACTTTGGCCTAGAGTTAGCCCAGTTAACAGTGACGCACAGTGAGGCAAAGTTCTTGGAGGAGTAAACTAGAGGAAACTTTTTTTATATCCACTATTCATAGGGTAGAAGAGTATTATTTTCAATGTAGTACTGAATTAATATACCAAAAATATAATTTGGTATATTTGTAGTGTTTTTTGGTATAATAATTTAGTATATCTCAAAAAATGTAGTACTTCACAAATATACCAAAAATGTAATTCGGTATATTTGTAGTATTTTTTGGTATAATAATTTAGTATATCTCAAAATAATACTCGAATGTAGCTTTCTTGTTTGAACGTACTACTATATAAATATACCAAATATATAATTTGGTATATTTTTAGTATTTCTGCGGTATATTAATTTGGTATGTTTTAATTTGGTATGTATCAATATACCATTCACAGACTTTGGTATATTTTTAGTATTTCTGCGGTATATCAATTCGATATATTTTACAATTAATACCACAATGTTTTACTTTTATTCACAATGAGTACCGGGTATCTCACAGTCGAGCTTGGGGCAGCTAGTTGAAGTTCGCTCTGCTGCCACTTCACTCCTGCCACTCTTCGTCCACACAGTGACACATTAAAATAATAAACACTTGGCGACAGCAATAACATTTTTAATGTTGACTGACCATAAAACATAAATCAAGCTTTGTCTTAGTCGCTGTTTTGGTTACTTTGCCTCCAGGCGCTGCTGTTGTTGTTATGTGCCACACGCTGTTGTGGCAGCCACGCTAATGATCTGCACCATTGGCGCCCACGTCACACCAAGCCAAAGACATCGTCATCCACTTCCTTCACTGACTCTGACTCTCTCTCTCTCTCTCTCTCTCTCTCTCTCTCTCTCTGACTCAGTCGCTGCGCCTCCTTGTGGCATCAATTGTTGTCGATGCCTTTTCAACGTTGGCCTAATCCAATGCTATTGTGTTGCCACTCTCTATGATTGTTGAGCTTCGGTTTATTGCCAGCATACCAATGATGGACATTAGGCGATACTTTTTTGTTGCTGCGGTTGTCGTTTTTGTTGTTGTTGATGATCTGCAGCTCGTTTGCGATTCGCATTTTCAATTGTAGCGAACCAAGTGCTGATTGCAAACGGGGTGTGACTCAGAAATTGTGTAGGGTATAAAAGTTGGTAGTAATGTATGAAGTAACTTATTGCTAAAAGAGATAATAGTCACAAAACAATATTGGGTGACATTCCCAATTAAGAAAAATTACAGTTTCTTTAAGAAATTTTGAAAGACTGGCTTAGCAATGGATTTATTTCTTGGTTTCATAAGCAAGATTTTGATAATAATGCTATGAAGTACCCTAAATGTTTACGGTTAATTGAACCATATCTAATCTTAATATAAATGAACAAATCAACAGATCTAGGGTAATTCTTTTGAAGATAGTTACGATTGTTCAAAAAGAGTCTCATTCAATCGTATAATCAGATTACTATTCAATTTGTATGTTTCTCTTAAGAAATATCGAATGAATGAATCCAGAAATTTACCTTTACCTCTTAGCTATCTTTATAGAATGAAATTTACTTAATTGACTTATCAGTTTGTTGTTTTGAATTATATATATTATCCAAAAATTCTCTTGCCTATCTAAATATCTAAAAAGTCGTAGCTATCAAGTAGTTGCCTATCGTTAAAGCCTTTTATAGCAAATAGCATCGTTAGTGTGTCGCTTTGTATGAAGACATGTGCGTAATTGAAACGTCTTTTGGGGTCGCGATTCATTCATCATTGTTGTAACAGAAGCCACGACAAAGGAATTGTTGAGCCAACCCTCGCTGTCAAAGTCGTCATTGCTGTCATCAGCAACAGCAACAGCAGCAGCAGCAGGCAGGAAAAGCAGCAGCAGCGGTGGCAGTGGCAGTGGCAACAACCCATGCATGCCGCGTTCACTTTGTACAAATCAGCGCACGTCATCAGGCGGCTCCCCATTTCCCCTTTCTCCGCTTTATGCTTGCCCCCTCATGTGGCATGTGGCCCAAAAACAAACACAGCTCATCGCATCGCATCGCATCTCGAAGCGGAGCGAAGTGAAGCCTAGTCTAGCTCGGCTTGAAACAAATGTCTTCCGTCTTGCCAACTTCCGTCGTGCAACGAACAGTGGCACGTTTCCTTTCCCCCTCTGCCCCTGCCCCTTTTCGTTCATATCTTTCTTTCCGTTCCCGTTTTCGTACCTTCTGTTTTGGCTTGGCGCAAATCCGTCGCGCAGTTTCTTCTTCTAGTCAGCTGTTGTTGTTGGTTTATTTTTCTTGCTACTGTTGTTGTTGGTGTTCTTCTGGGCCAGATTTATCGCCTTTTATTCATCATTGTCAGTCAGGCGTTGTTTTTGCGGCGACGACGTGAAACCGCGCGTCGAACGAAGAACGTTTCGCAACGCAATTTGCCGCCACGTCGAAGGCCTTCAAAAAAATATGCTTGAAAGCTAACGCGTCTCGAAATCTTGGGGAAGAAGTCTTACTCTCTCTCTCCCAACTGAAGCATTGATGTCCTCATGTCTGGGAGGCGCCTTCTGTTTTGATGAATTATTGGTACGCATGTCGCACTGACAATCGGCAAATCAGCAGAAGCTTTTCAATATGGCTGCCCTTCGAGTGTGTGTGTGTGTGTGTGACTGATGATTCCTGAAAGGACATCAAACTGAAGGGATGTGACATGAGGAACTACCTTACCTAAAAGGAAGGAAGGAAGGAGCATCTCAGCATTCGTTTTAAAGTAGATTAGATTTGAAAGTCATTTACGAGTTTTGACCTAAGCCGCTTAGAATGTCCACAGTCCCATTCAAGTGTTTGCCCATGTGTGTGTGAGTGAGTGTGAGTGTGTGTGTGTGGGTGGCTTGTGTCATTACATTAATTTGCGGGCTTATGTCCTGCTCCGCTGTTAATGAAAAGCTCTTAGCTCGTCCTCATCCTCATCCCCTTCCTTCGCCTTTGCCTTTCTCCCAAAGCACTTCATGAAAACGTTTTACAATTTGCTGTGTTCGTCGGGGAAATGAGAGGATGCCATTTGCACTGCTTAAAGCGCAAAAGCTTTTGTGGGTGGCATTATAAAAAGAATAGTTGTTCCAGTAATTGAGTTTGTTTGTTTGTGGCTACGAACTGGGTCGACAGAAGCAGCAGCAACAGCAACAGCATCAGCAACAGCATCAGCAAGAGCAACAGCAAAACAACACCACATAAACTCCACACAACACAACAGCCATTGAAACTGCGAAACATGGCTAATTCATTTGGCGTATTGCAATTTCATTTCATTTCAATTTACTTGAAAAACACGTTTCACGCAACGCGTGCTAAACTAAACTGCGTTTGGGCTCTATATGAAAGCCCAACTTAATTCAATTCCATTTAAGCTTTAATCGTATCTTGTAATGTAAATTAAATGTGGTGTCTTTGCATTTTCCTTCTTTTAAGCGTTGAAATTTGTGAGGCAGCAAAATGAGTTTGATAATTTCGATATTTTATAGTTAAGGAAATCATTTTTGTAGTAGAAATCCTTGAAATAATTACACACTATTTTCTTGGTTATTTCAACCATTCAAATATTTTCATAAATTTTTTTTAATTCAAATCTTTTTTCAAATTGAATTTAATATTATATTTTTTTTTAGCTTCCATTCCATTAATTCTTAAAGTAAAATATCTGCAATAATAATTAAAAATTACTACACATTTTTCTCTCACAAATTGCAGCTTTTGTTTCCAACTTTTTGTCTTTCAGCTCTTTTAATTACTTCTTTGCCCATGACATTTTGCAGTGCATTAAGAGCAGCTCTTTTTTTCGCCCCAAACTATTTCATATTTATAGCAACCGCTAAAATCGAGAAATCACCTCGTTAGTTCACTTATATTCTTATGCGTTAACAGAACTAAAAAAAAAGAGCTCAGAAATTGCTTAATTTCAACGGCCAAAGCAGAACTCGAAGCGTTTTCATAATTTACAGCTCGTTAGCTTTTATGGATGAATGCTTATAGAAATATATATATTTGACAGCGAGTCAGTTTTTTCTAGCAGCGATGCTGACAGCTTTTCACTTTTCACCTCGGTCAAGGATGCGTCGTTTATTTCCTTTTTTTGTGTTGTTGTTGCGGTGCATCAAATGCTGCTGATATTTTCACGACAGCCTCGAAAGACATTATCGTTGGAGAGCATCGTCGTTATGGTCTTTTGCTTTGAAGTCAAGTTTCAATGGGTCTTCCCAAAAAGAAAAGAAGGGAATATAAAAAGCGATGACATTTCTGTCTGTGGTTCGGTGTTCTGTTCTGGCCATGATTCGACTGGCAGTGACCCGACCCGTTTATGGTGCGCTGCCTCAACCTCAGCCTCATCCTCAGCCCCAAACTCAGTCTCCTCCATTCAGTAGGCAGGCAAAAACATTTTAGAATTTTAATGTGCCGCCTTCTGCCTTTTTATGGCCAGCACAATTGACAACAACAGCAGCAGCAACAGCAGCAGAGGCAGCTGCCAACTGTCCATGGACATTTTCTGAGTTGAGAACATTGCGAACCGCAACGTTCCGTATCCGAAAGATACTTTGCTGTGGCTATGGACCGTCCAAGCGCTACTGTTAACATGCACATGACGTTTGTCTTTGGACGTTAATCTCATTAAATAAGCAATGTGGTGCACAACGAGGCGCCTTTTCCCTGTGTGTGTGTCTCGGTGTGTTAGACTGTCTCTATGTGTGTGTGCGTGTCTGTGCTAAATTGTCAGATTCTTTGAATTACAGTGGGCATAAGCTGGAAATTATGTGTTATTTTGACAACGTTGATACAAAACAGCTGCTGTAGTTTTTGGGTAGTTAAATGAGTCACATATTTTATATGCTTCATAATTAATGCTGTAGAATAAACTTTAATTCTTTACTTAACACTTTTTTATGATAATTAATGAAAATGTCTTAACAGAAAAAGCAGTCATAACACATCTATAATATCATGCTTTTATTTAGTAAATATCATTCAGTACAATTTCTATTTCATCACATCACACATCAAATTATTTTCCATTTGTGACTAAATTTTGGCTGACATCATTTAATCGCTTAGTATAATTTCTCTAATATTTTTATTTGGTATATTTCTTATACTTTATCAATGCATTATAGACAGCATTTGCTTCATTAAATACTTGCTTATTTTTTTTTTTTTTACTTTTAAAACAAGAAAATTAGTATATTAAAAATATTAATATATACCAAAGGTTATATTTAGTATATCGATATACTAAAAACAGGAAAAATCACTTAAATTGAGAATGTCTCATTCCTACAATATAATTTGTAAAAACATATTTTAACATTCAAATCGTTCTACAATATAATTTGTAAAACAATATTTTAACCTTCAACACATTGTTTCAACATTAATCAAATTATGTTTTCAAACTGAAATCTATAATACAGAAGTAATTATTATGTTATTTATTCACTTTGTTGAAATCAACTTTAATAATTTGATATTCTGCAGCTTTTTACTGCACTTAGTGTAACTTCCTTAGACTGTCCATTTTTTGGTTACGCCTTCCCCACTGTACATCATTTTAGGCCTGGTCCCGGCTTGTGGCTCTGCTTTTAATGCAAATGCAAATGCAAAAGCGCATTAAGAGCAGCACAAACGAACACCGGCCGCAAAGTAAGCCGTTTGGCCATGTGCAATAGTTGGACATGGTGCAACAGCAGCCGAAGCAGCCAGTAGCAAGTGGAAGTGGCAAAGGGAAGTGGCAGTGGTCGAAGTCTAGGAGAGAGAGAGAGAGAGCAGAGAATGCTGGAGAAATGCATACTCTCAGATACAGTGTGCATCATTTATGACATGCGTGCAGGTTTCTATGTATGTTGGATGTTCGATGGAGATGCAGTTTGTTCGCTTTGTGTCTGGTCAAATGTTGAGCCATCGATTAGTTTGTGCTGCCAAATTGCCAAAGCCGCACATTTGGCAGCAGTTACAGTTCATCGATGAGATGAGAGCAGAGAAGGCAGCATCAACAACAGCCGCAGCATCAGCAACAGCTAAAAGCCTTACCTGACCTCGAAAACGTGGCAGCATTTGCATATTTTGTGTACTCCTGAGTGTCTGTGTGTGTGTGAGCAATATCGGTAATTTTATAAGGGCAGAGTTTAATTGATGAATTACTGTTGCATTTGCTTGCCACTTCAATATATAGAGTATAGAGTGTGGAGTGTGTATCTGCAAGATACTTCCATCTGTATCTACTGCCGACATGCCAGCGAGCGAGCTTTGCGGTCTTGCTACAAAACCAAACCAAACACACACTCAATAGACTACTCTCCTCTCTACATAATCCCACTCTCTCTCTCTCTCGTCTTTAGCTATATTCAATCTAAGGTAGATGCAGCAGCAGCTGACGACGCACTCAGTCGTGTGCACCTGAATCATCACATTTCAATTATACAACATAAGCTGTCAAATTGTTGCAAATAATTGTAGCTACATTCTGCATCCATATCCTGGCTGTTCTCTGTCTGTCTGTCTATCTGTATCTCTATCTTCTCCTCCTTCTTCTTACTTGTTGTGTGTGCAGCACAGACGTCTGTCGATTGATGCTTAAGCTGCTGGTTTCTCCCTCATTTCACTTGTCGCCTCATTTTACACAGCCTTTGCAAAAGGCAAATATCGGTTAAGCCCAAATGCAAAATTTCGGTAATTTGTATATTGAAATAACATTATGTACTTGCACTACTGATTGCATGCACTTGGCAGTTTTAAACGCACAACGAAGCTTTGTGAGATGAAGATTTTGTAAGACATTATAGAAGAACGAAAAATATATATATATTTATTAAATAAAATGAGAAAATTCTTTATTTAATTATCAAAAATCCTTTAAATAGAAAAGGCACGAATATACTAAATTAAAATACCAAGAATACTAAATTATACCTAATGTTATATTTGGTATATCGATATACGGAGAGATGGAGATTTTGTGAGACGTTATAGAAGAACGAAAAATATATTTATATATATTTATATTCAATTAAATGAGAAAATTCTTTATTTGATTATCATAAATCCGGAAAATAGAAAAGGCAAGAATATACTAAATTTAAATACCAAAAATACTAAAATATACCATATGTTGTTTTTGGTATATCGATATATTATTCTGCTCTGTTATATTTTTTTATATAAAAAACTGATCTAAAACAACTTTAAAAATTGGAAAATTATGCCATAAATATACCACATTATTATACCAAAAATACTAAAATATACCATATGTTATATTTGGTATATCGATATAATATTCTGTTCTTTTCTACAAATGTTTATTCTATTCTAACAATTTATCTACGTAATATTCCAGAAATACTAAAATATACCAAAAAAAACATTCGTTATACTTTATACAACTGATTCAAAACAATTTTACTACAATTTGACCACAATTTGCTACAATTTAACAGATGTCTTGAGCTCTGCAACTTGTCAGCTGAACATGAACATGTAAATTTTTCACACACTTTTTCTGAGCAATGTGAAATGTAATTTGGCAGCTCCACAATTTTTTTGTGTTTGTCGCAGCAGCAGACCGTAACACGCTCATTTGCATTGTTTGCTTAACTTGGGCAACGTCTGAAAAATTAATTCACTCACTGTATTCTTGGTTTTTTTTGTTGGTTTGTTCGTCGAGTAACATGTGTATGGAATTAGTCATTGTTAGCCATTTCGGCTCCAGTCTGTCTGCAATGCAATCAGACATTGAAAGCGAGTTGTGGAAGTGGGAGTTGAAGTTGAAGTTGGCTGGCGAGCGTAACTAAATCGCACATGTCAGCGCCAAAAGCGGACAACATTTTAGCCCAGTCCAGTCAGAGTTCAGTCGAGTCGAGTCTCGAGTTGAGTTGAGTTTGTGGCAAGATGCCGCACATTCGGAATGATGACGATATTCACATGGCGTTGCATTCGCTATCCGTCTTCACTGTTGACTTATTTGCTTTGAGATAAACGCCAAGTTGATTTATACAACCCACCGACAATTCATTCAGCCATTTGCACCACCAAGCAGTCATTCACTCACTCGCTCACTCACTCGCCCAACCATTCATTCATTCATTCATGCAAACATGCAGTCAAGCGTACAAAATTCTTGTTTGTTTGTTTCTTTATTCATTGAGCGAGGAAGCACAGCCGGATTGTGGATGCCATTGCGCGATGCCCAATGCCCAAGGTCCAGACCTTCTCCTCCTTCTGCTTCTCCCTTTGCCACAGCCAGATACTTATCGTTCAGCCAACTAACAAACTAGCAAACAATTGAAGCCAAACCGGGCGAGAAACTGTCCGTCCGTCTGTCCGTCTGTCTCTCTGTCTGACTACTGTCTTGGCTGCCGTCTGTTCTGCTACGTCGTCATTCGACAATCAATTCGCATCGAGTGAGAGGCGGAAATTATTCAGGCGTTGCCTTGCCTCCAACTTGCATTTGAATGTTGCCGTTTTTTTCTTCTTTGAGTTGCAGTTCAAAGCTAAAACAGCGAAAATGGCGCCGCCAGACAACTTGTCGACGTTTGCTGATGAGAGGTAGTCGTGTTTGTCAGACTTTGGTGCGTGCCACACACACTTGCAACACATTGTTACCACATAATAATAGCTGCCACTTGGGCATTCAATTAAAGCCAAACTATTTAATTTACTTCTTGATTAAATCAAGCAATGAGTTTCGTTCGGGAAATTGATTTGTCCATTTGACATTTCTTTTTTTTTTCTTGCTTTTTTTTTGTACCCATCTCCAATAAACTAGATTTCTAGTTGCAGCTGCTTGATTTGGTTTGATATTCTCATTTGTTATGTTTGTGTTAAGAGTTCAATGGTTCATTTGTGTAACCTTTTTGGATCGATTGATGATTGATCGAATTTGATTTGCACTCACGGCCAATCCATTACAGTCAACATTCGTGTGTCAACATGATTCATGCACCGAAAAAAGCAAAAGTTGTTTGCTTTTAATATTGGTTGCTTTTCCTAATTTATTTTGATAAGTTTTTTTTAGATGTTATTTCTCGACCACGTGTTTAACAAGTGTCTTTAATTATGGTTTCATTAGTTCTATTTTTAGTTCTATAATTTACTAATTAGTTACCACCAAACAACAACTGGGGAATACAATTAGTCCCTAGACACAAATTAATTGGCAAATGACTGACGCAGACACCATGGGAAATCGACTATGCGAGGGAATTAGAGCAGAAGAGAATATGATAATAAGAGTCTTGGCAATTGCTGAAACTATGACTGGAAAATTCAGAACTTAGCAGACTACAAATTTGAAGAATATGAAATTAAGAAGTGAATTAAATTGGTAGATTATAACTACAAATTTAAGAAGTTTGCAAACTAGGGAAGACTATGAATTTTAGTTAAGAATTTAGAGAACTAAATTATTAGCAAACTGTGCCTGTAAATATAAATTTGCAGACTGTAAGTAAGACAGAAGAATTTGATAGTAAGAGAGGAGGAAACTGTGACTACAAATTTCTGAAGGACTGTAAATTAGAAAAGAATTTGAGAGTGAGATAGAGTGTAAGAATTTATTTTAATTCAAGAAATTTGAGAAGAATTTGCCACTAAAAATATATATCTTAGAATATGATAAACTAATTGTTTAAGAAATGTTCAGACTAAAAAATAAAGAAGACAAAACAATCAGAAGACTACAAAATTTGCAATATAATGAGATTAGAAAAGAAAGAAAGAAGAGAGAGGAATTCAAGTTGCAAACAAAAATATGCAAATTTATGAGAGATGGTTTATGGATCTTCTTACATCTCATAACTTGTTGCCTACGGGGTCTTTGGCTGTCGAGTTGACTCGCACTTGTTTATGCATTGCGGACGGTGTCTGAGCAGCACTTTGTGTGTGTTTAGCAGCAATTAATCAGCGGAACTGTCCGCGCCCGAACATGCGTAAACACCAACACACATGCACGCATATATCAACCGATATATACACCCTTAAAGTACATACATATGTATGTATATGTGTACACACATGCGTAAAGTGGTAGCTAGTGGACCCTTAAACAAGGCTGTTATTCAGCCTGCACACAGCAGCTGCACTCGGAGTGAGGAAAATGGGAGGACAAAGAGAGGGCGACGGCGACGCGACGATCCTAAAAATGTTTTGCTGTAATTAACTTAGATAAACACGAAGCAGCCGACGACAGAGCAACCGACCAAGGGACATTAGCCTTTTGTCGTACCAAGCCCACTTGCTGTTGGCCCAAAAAGACATTCGAGTGTATGTGTGTGTGCGTGAAGTGTGTGTGGCTGCCACATGCGTTTGTTTACTACTACGACTACTGCGTAAGAAAGCCGCTTCATTAACCACACCCACACTCTCAATGAACGAATGAATGAATGAGAGTGCAGAAAGCGAAGCGAAGCGAGATGCTGCTGACGGCTTTTGAAAGAAATGTTTTTCCGAATAAATCATAATTACCCAAGTAAACATTTGACTTACACACAACAAGCGCGCACACACACGTCCATACATACAAATTAAACAAGTACAAGCCGAAGGGATGGGGAAGGGGGCCAGAGTGTGAGTGGATGAATAATTGTGGCATGTGTGAGACAAGACGATAACATTAATCGTCCATTGAGCTGCCTCTAGTTACACTACGAACAAGTCTCTTCTTGATGAGTCAGCTGAAAAAAGCACTGTGGAGTAGACTAGATTGTGCGAGTCGATAATTTATCGATAGTAAAAGAAAAGACAGAAGAAAGAAAAGCTAATGATAAATACAAATATATTAATTTCTTTTAAATTCTAGGAATTTTTAGGTTTTCAATGTAGAAAAATATGAGGTGTGACACTGGAATTTTCTAGTCGATAATTTATCGATAGTAAACATGAGAAACGCTGAGTTAATGATCAATTAAATTATTTTTCATTCTTTTGAAGTCTGAGAATTTATTAGATTTGCGTGTAAGAAAATATGTGTGCTACACTGGAATAGACTAGTTTATGCAAGTCGATAATTTATCGATAGTAAACAGGAGAAACGTTGAGTTAAAAGCTATTACATTCTTTTGAAGCCTGCGAATTTTTGAGATTTGAATGTAGAAAAAAATGTAGTGTGAAGTTCAGGTGAAATTTGTTTGAAAACTGTTTGAATAAATTTACGTTATTTACTATCGATAGTTGAAAAGAATCACTCTCAAACTATTGCTCAAAGAACCTACTAAAATAAAGGCACAATAAGTATTCATTTGCTGACCCCAAAGACCATTATTAATAATGAAATGTGCAACCTTGCCGAATAATAAAACTACCCAATCGTAAAGAGAAGGTATAAAAACTTATCGATAGTTAAATAGAGCTCACACAATGGAGTCAAACGCCATTGGCGTTTAATTGGACACGTGTCGGACATGGCAAAGTGTTGCTTTCACAGCATTGTCTGGACATCTCTCTTCCTCTCTCGCTCTTTGTGTGTGGAACATTTTATTAGTCTGCTGACGCTGTACATTTTTGCTAACATTCTGTAATTTTCATAAGCCTAATTACAACATTTTGCTGCTGCTGTTGTTGCTTTGCTGTTGTGTTGTTATTATTGTTTTATTATTGGTCGTAATGGTGCATGGCATTTGTGTGTTCTCCTCTGTGCTCCTCTTTTAATTTCTCTTGCTTAATGATGCGTAAATTACTAGAGACAGCACTTTATTGACGCTAGCATTTAATGCGGAGGCGTATGCGAACGCTGTCTGGGGTCATTCTAGGGTCTAGCCACAAAAGGGTCGAGGTCAACGACGCGCCTCTCTCGGTCATTGTGCATGTCTTGTTGTTTGTTGTGCCCCTTTACGATGTTCACTTCTTCTTCCTCCTCCTAACGCAGTGCGTAAACAGTCAATGTGCATAATTGATTTCTTACCTCTTTCTGAAGGCATACTTACTCGTAATTATAGCTCACAATTGTTGTTAGCATTCTACCTTGACTGCGGTCTCCGGTTGCTTGAGCTTGTTGTGGCTCTTTTTCTTCTTTGTTTCGTTTTTCTTTTTTTTATTGTGCACCCCATTGTGTGGTAAATTATAGGGTTTAGTTTGAGTTGGAAATGGGGAGTTTGCCTGGGCAACGAATCTTTTAATTGGCCTAAGGCTGTGATTTTTCGAAAACGAGTTGAACAAATGAAGTAGCTGCGTCTTTTTTTTATAGACAGCTTAAATTACTTTAATTGTAATACTTTAATTGCTTATTGAGTGAAAAGACCTTAACTAATTATTTATTTACCTTTTCTTTATTTACAGGTATGTAAAAACTTGACTTGAGAAGTGAGAAGCTTACGTGTTGGTAAAGTAGATACATTTTTTGTAATCTTAAATTAAAGAAGGAATTGAGCAGTTGAAACGAATTGGTTATTCTAGAAAGTTTCATGCGGAGAATAGGTAATTTGTGTAGTCTTTTATTCCCATGCTAAATTCAATTCGTTACAGCTCACAATTTCTTCATTAGGGATTAGTCTAATTAATGTTTTAGTTCCCATTAAAAATTTCATTGCAACCCTTGTGAAATTTTCAGCGCATTCAACTGGTCAATTAAGGAAGTAAACGATTTGATTTTTTGCCAACGATTAGTAAGCTGTTGAGTTTTAGCTGTCGTATCGCATTTCATGGGTGAAAAGTTAAGCCATCCGCTTGAGATGTGTGTGTGTATTTTTTTTTTATGTGTGGACCTAGGTGACCTTATAAAGAAAACTTCACCTTATGCTGCAATTTATTTCAAGAGCTTATCAAGTTAAAGTTTGACGGGATCTTTCATTGCTGCAACTGCAACCGTTGCACGTAGCGAACGCTTTTTGTGGCAGCTTAACCTTTTTGGACGTCATGAAAAGTTGACTCGCAACGCGGCAGGATTTCGTTTTTTTTTTTTTGGTGAAGAAGAAGTGCACTCACTTTTTGTACTCGCTGTTGTTGTTGTTGTTGCCGCCATTTGCGTTGAATGCGGCAGCAACAAATAGCAAGCACACTGCGTAATAGAGTCGGTTAGTTGAACTAAGGGCGCTTTTCTACTATTTTCCATCATTTTTTTTTTTTTTTGGGCCAGGGGTTGGACATTTGAGGATGACAATGGGGGGATGCAGGGAGGAGGTTGGTTGGCAATTGGCCCCTGTGTAAGCGAGCGCTGAATTAAGTCTTTCAAGCAGTCAGCGCAACAATGAAAAGCTGTGCTATCTCTGGTGCACAATGTTAGAGTTGCACTTAACTTCAGACACAGGAAAGTCGAGCTGCACCGAGCACCGAGCACCACACTCTCAGCTCTCAGCTCTGAGCTCTGAGCTGTGAGCTGTGTGTGCATGGTGGCACAATAAGCACAAGGACAACGACAATGACAACAACGACAACGACAACAGTTAAGCAATGGCAATGGTGTGTGTCTCCCTCTCTCTCTGTGTGTATCCGTGTGTGTGTTCGTTGCTGACAAAAACAAAAGTTGCATGAAAGTAGCATGAAATAGCTGCAGTTACCTCTCCTTTTACTCCATCTGACTTCCTATTCTTCTGTAGCTGTAGTTGCTGGAAAAGTCAAGTACCAGGCGATTTTTCTTACACAATAATACACTTTTCCTATTTTGCAGACAGGTTTTTATACCCGGCTTTTGCAAGTGGCGAAAGCTGTATGCTAAATTATTATTAAAGTCGAGTTTGTGTTGACGTCTGTTTGGCTTTAAATAAAGTAAAGATTTCCGAGGCTACACAGACAAGTTATTAGACGTTTTGTGGCAATACTTTTTCTATTTTGTGCGTACTTCATTTCTAAATAAGCAACTCTTATTGTTTATATCTGTCTCTCTGTTTGAAAATTTGTTATTAAAGTCGTCTTTCTATCGCCGTCTGTTCAGCTTTAAAAAAAGTAATGCTTTTCTTGACATGAGGAGACAATAATCTTCAATTTTGAGCGTACTCTATTTCAAAATAAGCCTCTCTGTCTGATAAGTTGACATTAAAGTCATGTTTGTGATTGCTGTCTATTTTTAAAGTATGTATAATTTGTTGACTAAAAGAGTAAGACTTTCCACATATTAAAAGATTGCTGATTTGAACTCTTGAAGTGTGTATTTTTTCATAGTCTGATAAGTTGTTATTGAAGTACGGTTTATTTGCCAATCTATTCTGTTTTTTCAGATTTCTTTAAAATAAAACCCTTTTCTTTGTTTTGTAAAAGAAATAGAATATTTTGTATTTGATCTTTAGCAAATAAGCTACTGTTTATATTTTGTTTATATTTCCAGTTAGAGTTATGTTTATCTAGCTTTATAAATATGAATATTTCTTTAAATAAGCCAAACTTTCTAGTTTCTGTGAGACTAATCTTTCTATTACCTAAAATATTCAAAATAATCGTCACATCTAAATGATTTGATTCTAATATACTATATTCTAGAAGGGTTTTTATGAAACTATTTGTTACTTGTACTAATTAAATCTCTTTATAGATAATTGAAATAAAAAGTATGCATCTATTTTGTACCTATTTAATTTCTAAACATGCAACTCCTATTGTTCGTAGTTGTCTTTTGACTGTCCTTCATTACAAAAACCCACAAATCTCGCAAACCCCACACAGCTAGCTTAACCTAGTTCACAGACAGCGCTCCTAAGTTATATGCTTACATTATTAACAGGCATCTTACAGTCAAGTTCACTCGATTGCAGTTTTCTTGTCTGCATTTTTTTCGCCCCTTTCTTTCTTTTGCCTCTTGCAGCATGTGACGTCACTTAGCGCAGACAACTGTGATAATGATTAAATTAGATTATGGATGCTTTCCATTTTTCACACCAACTTCACATCAGATACCATACTTTCCCCCCACTTTTGCCTCCCCCCGCTCACAGCTTCACAGCGTATTTCAATTTATGGCGCATCCCATGTGGGAATAGCATGCGGGTGCATGATGCTCTCTTCTGGTGCTGTATAAATAATTACCAGCAAAGTTTTATGTTACACACATTGTGTGTGCATATGTGTGCGTGTGTGTGTGTGTGTGTTGCATTGTGTATCCATTTGTGGCACCATGTGCAACTGTCTGTTCGTCTCTCCGTCTGCTTTATCTTGCAGATACATTCATACATAACGCTCTCGCTGGCTGCCAAGTGCAATGAAGCGAATATGAAAAGTTTATTGACAGTTTTCTTAAGCGCATTTCTACGCTTTCAACTGCAAAATGCCCTTTGACTTTGCCACCGCTTCTTCTGCTGCTGCTGCATTGTTCTAAGCCTTTGTCTTTGTTTCAACTTTGCTGATAGAGAACATAAGAACAAAAAATTGATATCTATATTTGTTTTGTTCGAAATTTGACACACAAGTTGCGTTTAAGTAATTGAATTCAATTGCAATTGCCATTTGGAGAGTGTAAAAGCAAATTGTTTGCTGTTCTGTAAAAGATACAAAAATATCTCAAGATATTTATGCCTGCTTCATATAGGGTAGAAGAAAATATGTATATGAAACAGACAGAAGGATTTTTTGTATTTACAATAATAACTATACTCTTTATGATTCCTGAATATTTGGTTGCGATTAGATAAGAAGAAGTTAGAAATACTTTTGTATATATCTTGCATTCTGTGGAATATTTTGAATGCAGTCCAATATACCAAATATAGCTTTTGGTATATTCTTGGTATTTTTGTGGTTCATCTCGAATATAGTACTATATCAATATACCAAAAATGTGACATTTGGTGCATTTTTAGTATTTTTGTGGTATATTTATGAGTAATACCGCACTTTATAGTATATTGTGAATATACTACTGTATCTATATACTTAATATACCTGTTGGTATATTTTTAGTAATTTTGTGGTACATTAATATGGTATATTTTAGGAACGATGTCGTAATTTATAGTATATTGCGAATATATTGCTGTATCGATATAGTAAATATACCTGTTGGTATATTTTTAGTAATTTTGTGGTATATTAATTTGGTATATTTTAGAAATAATGTCGCACGTAAATTGTTAATATACTAATATATCTATATACTAAATATACTTGTTGGTATATATATATATATTTTTTTTTAGTAATTTTGTGGTATATTAATTTCGTATATTTTAAAATTAAGACCGCACTGTTTGGCTTTTATTCACTATGGGTATCTCACAGTTGAGCACACTCAGCTGTCTTATTTGTTTTGATGTGAGACAAACACAAAAGTGTGTTTTAAGTAAGCTCTGTAATTCGATAGGTCTCCAGTCGATCATTATCTCTGTGAGTCCATTAAAATATCTTTTACAAAAATGTGTTTTATTTGTTTTTAATTCCATTTCCATTTGAATTTTGAATCTCGTGTTGTTTTGTTTGGTGTATAAAAGACTAATTACACTTTTACTAGAAACTTTAACAACGACGAGTGCCTGAAAATCTTTTTGTGTAAAGGGGCGTGGACCGAAGCCGAAGACCGAAGGCAACCGCATGCATTGCTATAAAACGAACAATTTTTTGAGTGTAAACACGCTCACACTGTGACGTGGCGCCACAAAAGTGTTTTGGGGCGTTGTTGCATGCCACACACACACACACAGAGTTTGAGGTAGAGGTAAATGTATCTACCCGTAGCTACACAGACCGACAGCAGTTACAGATACATTTGTATCCGCCAGCTACAGCAGCTATCCGACTCTTCGCCTGTCTGTCTCGCTGTCTGTCTGTCTGATGTAAATGGCATTGTGGCCCTGCCTACCGGTAGATCTTTTGCCGCTTCTGGCACATTTAAAAGAGATACAAAAGCGACTGAAGATGCAAACGCATCCGACGTGTCTGCCTGCTATCTTGTTTCGAGTTGCCGGCGACAAAATCGCGAGCTGCCTGGCTACGTGTGTCGAAAAAGCTTTTGTTGCAATTTTTGCTACATATGTTCGGGGAAGTTCGTCTGTGGCAACGTCCTGACAGCCAGCGAGGCATACAACGTGGCAGGAAAACTATTTGTCACGACATTCCTTCATCGCTGGGATTAAGTTCACGCTCGCTCCTGCGCAAAATGCTTCTGCGCTGTGCTGCATCCCAGATTTACGCACAGCACAGCGCACAGAAAATAAAGAATTTAATTTAAACAAAAATAAGCAAAGCGAAAGGGGAAGAGGAAAGAAACGTGGTCGTGATAAGAGTAATAGTGTCAATTGAGTGGCAGTTGCCGCATGCGGCAGGCAGCAGCAGCTGAGTTGCAGAGTTGCATGTTTCACCTGCGAGTGTTCGGTTGCAATTACCGCACTCAGTTGCAAATCAGAGTTGAAGCAGCCAATCAAGTGGTGAAACTTTTCCCAAGTTAATTTACTTGCACGACATTTTGACTAAGCAACGTTAAGTACACGTAATTTAATGCGGCACAGATACAAAATAAAGGGGAGCAAATCTCCTCCCTAAGCTCGTTGCTTCTAATAAGCATGCAAGATATGCGATAGCTATGTATAAATTAGGGACTAATTTAGCTAGAGATATGAAATGAAATACGGGAATGGAATTTACATATTTTAATCAACAAAGTTTGCTCAGTTAAACAATTTTATTTTGAGCATTTCTTAAAAAAATGTTCTGCAAATGTATTTAAAGTTCGAAAATTAAAAAATTTTAATAGTTGTAAATATATTTAAGATTTCATTAGCAAGTCATGTGAAATACAATCGAAAAGAAAAGAAACGAAAAACAAAAATACTTCGGAATACATTTTTAATAGTTTTCAGAATTCGTTTTTCAACTTTAAAGTATAAATACAAAATTGTAGGTTAAACTTTAAAATCTATTTTAAAATGAAATACTCTTTTTAACAGCGAAAATCTTGCTTGTTAAAATAATAGAACTATAATCTTTTCTATTATTTATCTTTATTATTATTTATCTTTTCTATTCTCAAATTGCAAATAAATGAGCTCCAATTTATTCACACAATAAATTGCATTTAGAAATATTCTCTAATTGAAAATTGATATTACATATATTTTGAAATTTACAAATATTCATTTTATTCGCATTTCCTATTTCTTCGAAATACATTTTGTTGATTCACTGCATTTCATTCAATATTTGCCATATCGATTTCCACCACTACTTTTCCCAATATTGACTCGAGCATTTTGTTTACTTGCAACTTTAGAATGTTGCTTGTTGCGTTGTTTGTAGCAGTTTGTTTTAATTTAGAAGACAAGAACAAAAAAGAAGTAGAAGTGCAGAAAGAAGAATTGCAATAAAACTCGTTTACATGAATACAACATGGCAGAGAGCTTCGTTGTAATGTTGACGTTTGATATGTGGAACACGCCCTCACTCTCTGCTCTGCCCTGTTCAGCTCTGTTCCTTGGGTGTGGCAAACTGCGATGCGATGCGAGAAACATGTGTCTAAATTCGCATTGGCGAAGCGAAACTCTCAAGCAGCAGCAACAGCAGCAACCGTACATTAAAAATCCACGCTTCCGGCTTGCAAGCTTCCCCCACAATAGCTGGCTGGCTATACTTCTACTATTCGTATCCTCTCAGCCTCAACCTCATTCCGGAGCTGAAGCAGCTTCAGCTCCATGGAGGAATGGCAAATGCATTTGGAGTGTTTGCGGCAATGCCAAAATGAAATACATAATACTTAGCAACAAAAAAGTTGTAGTACGAGTATTTTGTTGCTGAGTTGCATATTTGTAGACGAGAGATGGGAGACTCAATACACATACGTGGCGTATACGTAATATGAACGATTTATTTTTGTTTTTTATTTGGGGGTTGTTTTTCGTTGTATTTTTTTTTTTTAATTCAATATCGCTGGGAGGCATTTTCATGTTGTTCGGAGCGACAGGCCCGAAGGGACACACATCTGTGAGTTGTTTTGTAATCCGCTTTTAAAATAATGAAAAAAAAAAAAAAAAAAGTAAAGCTACTGCAGTTTGATTTATGTGGGTGAATACCGAAATGTACAAAAAATATGTTGGTCATTTTTGTGGATTCATTGGAAAAAGCTTTTCCTTTTCTTATTTTATTTTTATATATTTTATTCGTATGCAGAAATTATGCATGAATGCATCAGCTCTGATTAGATAATCAATTGAAGTGCACATCCGCATTTTGCAAGCTATTCAAAATACATTTTTTTGCTAATCGAAAACTTCTCCAAACTCTTCTCTCTCTCTCTCGTGCAAAAACTTTACAATTTGCTTCTCCACTGCTGAAAGTTAAAACACAACTGCGTGTTTTCTTCCGCCTGAAACAAATAAATCTTCTGCAGCGAATCAATAAAATTGCTAATTTCACGCTCCAATTAACAGATTATTCTCTCTCTCTCTGTCTCGCCTCAACGTGGGGCGGAAAAGAAGCAAGGAATAAACTTGAACAAAGGCGAAGGTCTTGAGCAAATCCAATTGTTGTTTTGCTTTTATTCCATTTGAGCAACTAACATGGAGAATAACATTAAATCAGGGGAGTGGAAAACGTAGATTGCAGAAATAGTAAATAATATTTATTTTGCGCACATTAAATGACATTTATTGTGAGTGTTAATCATGAATGCGAAATTGAACATTTTCTAGTTGGATAATTGGGTTAATTGGCAATTAGGTGAATGACATTTTGGGGGCCCAATTTTAAACAAAATTATGGTATTTTCGCTTCGAACGAAATCTATTATTTACAGGTGCAAAATTTGTAGAAATACCATTTAATCGTAATTCAGTAATTTAACGTAATTGGTAATTAAAAGTGGAATTTTATGATCTACTAAATATTTTCAATATTAACAGTATATTTAAAGTACTGAGTAAATTCATTTAAAGCCTCGTGAAGATTCTAGAGATTATAAATTGCAATAGAAAATGGAATTTAATTTTATACAATATATTTTTAGTATTTACAGTATATTTAAAGTGCTGAGTAAATTCATTTAAAGCCTGGTGAAGTTTCTTGAGATTATAAATTATAATAGAAAATGGAATTTAGTTTTCTGCAATATATTATTAATATTTGCAGTATACTTAAAATACTGAGTAAATTTATTTAAAGCAGTGTTTATTAAGTACTGAGTATTGAATTTACTTTAAGCTTTGTCTATAATCTTGTAAATGGTAATTAATAGTAAAAATTTAATTTTTTACTGTATATTTCTAATATTTGCAGTATATTTAAAATACTGAGTAAATTCATTTAAAGGCTCGTCTATAATTTATAAAGTACTGAGTATTGAATTTATTTGAAGCTTTGTCTATAATTTTTAAATTATAAATGGCAATTAATAGTGGGATTTAACTTTTTACTAGATATTTATAATATTTGCAGTATATTTAAAATACTGAGTAAATTCATTTAAAGCCTCGTCTATAATTTATATGAACTGAGTATTGAATTTATTTAAAGCTTTGTCTATAATTAATAGATTGTAAATGATAATTAATAGTGAAATTTAACTTTTTACTAGATATTTCTAATATTTACAGTATTTTTAAAGTACTGAATGAATTCATTTAAAGCATTGTCTTGAATTTTTAAATTATAAATGACAAAAGTAGAATTAAAATGTTCTAATATAAATTCATTTAAAGCTATATCTGGAATCTAAAAATTATGAATGGTAATTAAAAGTTCAATTTCCGTTTTTACTCAATATTTGTAATACTTGCAGTATATTTAAAGTACTGAGTAAATTCATTTAAAGCTTCGTCTGTGGATTCAGCATTTTGTTTAAGCAGCGATTCGCACATTTGCTGCATTGCAACCGATTTTGGTCACCGGCGACGAATTGCAATAGCAAAGCTCTTTCTCTCTGTTGTTGCTGATTTGTAGCATGCAGCAGGCAATAATTCAATGCTCTATGAAGAGTCGCCGCAGCAGCCAGCCAACGAGGAGGGGGATGAGGCGTAAATGGCGTCTGTGTCTATGCAACACATTACTGAAAATCCAAACACCTTCGACGTTGTCGTTGTCGTTGTCAGCTTGCCACTGAATGCAGCACACACACACACACACACATTGTGGTGTGGCATGGTGGTGTGGAATGGTGGTGTTGCATGGTGGTGGTGCGACAGCAGCATGCCAGGCGCCTGCTGACTGCAACTGCAATCTGTCTGCTCTGCTCTCCGTCTGTCCTTCTGTCTGTCTTTCTGTCTGTCTGTCAGTCTGGGGGTTAGAGTTGGAGGCATTTGCGCCTGGGTGACGCCTTGAGTGCAATCGCTTGCACCTTTGAAGCGTGTCCGTGTCCGTGTCGCACCACCAACAGCGTCCCTTTGTTCATCGCCAACCAACCCGGCCCATATTGCATATGGATGATGGGCCTGAAGTCGAAGCCACAATCTCTTTCTACTCTCTCTCTCTCTCTTTCTCCCTTTCTTCTTGCAGCTGTATCTATGACTGTGTCCTCTGTATTTATATTGCATAAGCTGAAAGGCAAGCGATCAGCTCGCCCTTTCTCTGTAGTCTTTGTCTGTGTTGAACTACTTGAAATACATTTTTTGTAGAGTTCTAAAGGGTTTAATACTTTGGTAGATTCGGCTTGAGTTTAACTGCGTGAGATATTTATTATAATTTGAACTGTTAAATGTCATACCTTTATATAAAACTGATCTACAATTCTGCTTCTTCCGATTGTCAGTAAAATAGAACTGTCATTAACAGACTACTCTTAACATTATGTTAATTTTAGAGCTGCATATTTTGATATGAAACTATCATTCACTATAATAAAGAACTGTTAAATGTTTCGTAATTTAAAAGTGATCTGTAATTCTGCATATTTAGATTGAAAGTGAAAAATATGTTACTAACATGCTTAACTGCATATTTTGGAGTGGAAATGTCAATAATTATATTCTTACATAATTGTAACATCCATTTATCATGTGGTTAAAAAAAAGATACTATGAGCAGAATCCTAAAAACGTCGATATTTTCAACATTCTCTTAGCAAATTATTTCGCTTTGACTCAAAAAGTTATTGAATATGAAATGTCATCTATTGTATGCTTTCCATATCACAATTAATAAATTGCTCTATGACTATTATTAACATTCTTTTAACATTCTCTTAAAATTATAAAGCTGTTAACATTCTCTTAACATAAATTTATACCCGTTTTAATGTTTTCCTTAATATAATTGTTAGGAAAATGTTTCGTATAGACTGCTTTCAAAACTGTAGCTCTGTTAATAATTCATTTATGGAAATCAGTTTCAATTATTTACTTAAATTGAAACCTAATTAAAAAACCTTTCATGTTTAGGTAAACATCTGCTTAGTTTACATATTACAATGCTAATTTTAAAGGGTAATTTGACGTTGAGCTTGCCGCATTGCACACGTGTTGCGATTTGGTGTTTTTGTAAACACATGCGCGCATTTTCAATGCAACATGCAATTTGTCAGAGTTGCAGCAGAGACAGCGACAACTCCCCAGAGAGGGAGAGGGGAAGGAGGGCAGCAGGTGGGCGGTCGCTTCATTTGCAACTCTTCATCTTCACCTTGGTTGGTGGTTCGCAATGTGTTGCCTTTGCTGTTTGTCATTGCCATTATAATTGATAGCGTATAATTTCGTTGCTTTCCACCAAAATAACATTTTCCCTTTTGTCCCCCCACAAATCTTCTCCTCTCGCTTTGCTTTTTCACTCTTCGTTCATTCGTTGGTTCGTCCGTTCCCCTCTCGTTTATCGTTTACTTTTATGCAAATTTTCGTGCAAATTGCTTTTAATGCATTTTGAATGCAATTTGTGTTTTGTACGTTGGAATTGAAGTGGCACAAAAACTCGTAATTGAAACTGAAAGATTTTAATTTAATTTGAGTTTCTGTTTCTCTTATCTTCATCTGTATCTCTGTCTCTGTCTCTATCTCGTCTCGTTTCGTTTCGTTTCTGTCTGTCTGATTCTCTTTCTCCTCTGCATTGTCGATTCGAATGTTTTGTATGCTGTTTGCTTTCAGAGGGAGAGTTTTCCGTATTTTGTATTCTGTTGTTTTGGGTGGTATTTTTAGAGCTGTATGCGGGATGTGTTTGTGTCACCAGCATGATGCTGATGCAGCATGTTGCATGCTACAGCATAGGCTTTGGCATTCATTAAATTGATTTAGATAAAATCGTGTTTTTGTTGACAATAATTACAAACGAAATGCCGTCCATTGTAGCATTCGAATGCAACTTAATTATGACAAAACGGTCACAATTTGTGCCTTCGACCTGTGTGAATGGAGAATGCCTTTAAATGCCTGATAAATTAATGGAGAACTGGGTATGACAAAAGATTTATTTGACGTTCAAAATAAAACTGCGATTTCGGAGAAATATCAAGAAGTGTGAAAAGAATTAATTAAGGCATAACAGTTGATCAGATTGGGAAAGTTTTTTTTTTTATTTTTGGTAGCTTTGTTAGCTGAATTCTTTGATAATTTATTATGACAAAAAGTAAATACTGAAAGTTTTAAAGGAAATTTCCAACATTAATTACACAGAAAGAAAAATCGGTCTAAAATGAATTGAACCAAGAGGTTTCTTAAGATGTGAGTTTAAAAAAAAGAATCTTGAAATTCAAGATTATAATGGAATGGAAAAGATTATATAGAATCGAAAAATCTCAAAATTGAACCAAAAAGAAATTTTAAATCATGATCAAACATTCGTAAATTTAGATAAACAAACAAAAAATCGATTCTAATTTTAATGAAAGGGAATTCCAAGATTTTAAATCGGAAAGTTCTTACATTAAAATTTGCAATCTTCATCTCAATCTAGAATACAACATTCTTGAATCTTAAAATGAAAATTTACAACAGAAATTTTGATTTAATATTTTTTTTACTTGAAAATCTTATTTCAAGATGGTTTTTTCTTAAGATTTGAAAAATCTTAAATCAAGATTTACAATCTACATTTTTTTTTCTCTGTGTGCGAATACAACTTATTCTCATATTCATTTTTCAACATTTTCAATGCCCATTGAAAACTCGAACTAAACTACTTTCATTGAATCATATGCATTGTAATTTATGCATTATTTGAAATTGTTGTGGAATATTTCCGACACGAAATAAAATTATTTGCAGCTACAGCTAATTCCCCCGCAGTTAATGCATAATCATAATGCACACAACATATTGCTAGATTAAAAAGCGTTTCAATCAAATCTCCATATATAATATATGAATAAGTATGTATGCATGCTGTATATATAATCCATATCAGCACTAAAATGAATTGTTGTATAAAACAGAGAGAGGGAGAAAGTCATATTTGAGGCCCTCAAAACATGATCCCAACGGCAATGGGGAAAATTTGGCTAATTTTGATTATTTTACTGCCGCTTTTGGGGATTTTTGTTAATTACCAACAACATCGAAACACACACAGAAACACACTAATACACACACACACACATGCACAGTGTGAGCTTGTGTGTTGTTTTATGCACTCTATTAAAATGGTATGTGAGCGTTTTTGGGTCCCTGGGCTGAGCTCTGATAGAATTTGTTTTGAGGGGCGGGTTTATGCTTTTTACGGGCTTTGCCATGAATGTGACATTAATGAGCTCTTAGCTTATCCCACAGGCACAGTCGATGGGCAGCATAAAGTTTATGCCATAATTTGTCCTTGAATTTAACTGGCGCATTGTCCTCGAGCTCGAGAGAGAGAGAATGTTCATAATTAAATTGTTATTTAGACAGAATGCTAAACTGCCTGCTCATTTGGAGGTTATGAAAGGTCATTTCTCATTCTTTTTTCTCTCATTTACCCTTGTCATAAACATCTCGACTCGACTATGGATTAAAGTATTACTTTATGCGCCAAATGAAATGCCTTTCATTGCGTCTTTTAGTGGTCACTTCATTCATAATAAAACCGAAAAGAAGAAAACTTCCCCTTCGACCGCTGTAAAAGTTTCGATTTTGCAACAAAAGTTAAACATAATCCGCCAGGTAAGTCAAGTTGACTCAAACTTGGCATTAATTTCATTAACATCATTTTTCTCCCCTCCTCCGTATAAAATGCGTGCACATTTAATTTGATTGTTTATTGTACGAAATTTGTGCACAGCTTTCTTAGGTGTCATAACAATCTGCAGCTGGTCAAGGAAAGCAAGCAAACTTCAACTAAATTAAAAAGTTATTCAAATTACTTAAATCAAATCAACTGGAGTACACACTTCAGCACTGAATGGAGAAGATGCACTGCAAAGAGCTCTAATAGGATAAGCCAAAGAGGGAGAGAAGAGACTGTAAGCTATTGAAATGAAATAAACTAGGGCAGAGGATTATTTTTATTAGGTGCAAAGCTCGATAAGGAGATGATTCAATAGTGAGGGCAACTAAATGCTGTTTTAAGCTCATTAAATTTATATTGTGTGGAAATTGTGCAATTTGCAATAATTTAAAACCGCAAGCAAGTTAATTCTGTCTGGTATATTATTCACTTTATGTAGTACTATATCACTATATCAAATACAGTCTTTGGTATATTTTAGTATTTTTGCGGTAAAATTAATACTACTTTGTTATGCTTTTTATGTTATATTTGAAATGTAGTACTATATCAATATACCAAATATAGCATTTGGTATTTTTTTAGTATTTGTGCGGTATATTAATTTGATATATTTCTTTCATGTATGGAATATTTCGAATGTTACACTATATCAATATACCAAATATAACATTCGGTATATTTTTAGTATTTGTGCGGTATATAATTTTCATATATTTATTTCATTTATGGTATACTTCGAACATAACATTATATCAATATACTAAATTAACATTCGGTATATTTTTAGTATTTTTGCAGTATATTAATTTGGTATATTTGAATATTAATACCGCTCAGTTTTGCTTTCATTTATGGTATATTCGGAATGCAGCACTATATCAATATACCAAATATAGCCTTTAGTATATTTTAGTATTTTTGTAGTATATTAATTTGGTATATTTGAATATTAATACCGCACACTTTTGCTTTTATTTATGGTATATTCGGAATGAAGCACTATGTCAATATACGAAATATAGCGAGTGGTATATTTTAGTATTTTAGCGGTATACTAACTCTTCTAAATGTATTGAGCATTTCTTTACTTTCTGAATAATCTAATTTGTGATATTATAAAATCATAAGTTACTAGTGATTAGAACTCTTTTTAATGTACTGAGCTCTTTTTTACATTCTGTTCACATTTTGTTAATTAATTATCCTCTTTAAAAGTTATACTCTCCAGCTAATGAACCCTTCGTTTCAACAACAGGGTATATAAAGAATATATGCCTTAAATTTTTGAATAGTAACTCATAACTCGCAACTTAAAATAACCCATCTCAAGTCCAGTTGAACACTTCAGGGCGCCTCTTGAAGGCAAAAGGCAAATGCTTTGGCGCTTGGCTAAAAATTGCTTCTGGCAGCAAAAAGGTGAAATAGGAGCTGGGAGCAGGAGCAAGAGCAGCAGCTGGAGTAGGACACAATCTGTTAGTTGTATAAAATGAAAAGGTGCCAGACTCTGCTGCTGCTGCTGCTGTAGCTCTTCTTATTCTTTGCTGTAGTTGCTGCTGCTTGTTCTCCTTTTGTTCGCTCTTGTTCTTCTTGCTGCTGTTGCTGCTGTTGTTGCATTTTGCCGTGCAATGAACGAAACGAACGTTGTTCTTATTGTTGTTGTTGTTGTTGCTGTACTCCAGTGGCTGAATTTATGTTTACCGTCGCTCTAATTAAATTTAATATGCATATTGCTGAGGCATTTGAAGTGGCCAGCTGTCCGTTCGTCCGTCTCTTTCCCTCTCTCTCTCTCTCTGTCCAGGTTTGCCCGCTGGCTGGAAAAGCGGCCAGAGCTTGTCAGTTGCCTTACCTGCTGTGAAATGAGCTTGTGGTTGCCTTTCTCCCTTCCACTCTCTCTCTCCCTCCTTCTCTCTCTCTCTCTCATGTGTGTGTGTCTGGGTAATAAATTTGATTAGTAGGATTTACGGGCAGACGGCAAACGTAAACGTCAAATGTTCGTGGTGCAGTAAATTTTATGCTAAACAGGGACAAGAAATGAAAATGCGAGGCAAAAGGCCCGAAGGATTGAGGTTGAGGCTTAACAGTGGGCAAAAAAGTGTGAGTAACTTTATGCCTCTTTCTCTTTCTTCTTCGCTTGCCTTTCTTTCTTTTTTGCTTGCTTTGTTTTGTTACGTTTAACGAGTTGTTACAATAAAATGTTATTGCATACTTTATGGCGCTGTGTGTGTGAATAACTTTGTCTGTCTCTGTGTGTGTGTGTGTGTGTCTGCGCGACAGGCAAAAGCGGAAGTGCACAAAACAGACAACGAGGCAATGGGGAATACAAAAAGCAAAAGCAGAGAGAGAGAGTTGGGTAAAAGAGTCAAGCATATGCAGGCACTAAGCGATTCTCGAGCGTCAACGTCAAAGCTGCCGCAAAACGCAGAGACGCTTTCGCCGTGCGCCATTGTAATTCTAAACACAAAATGGCGACGCGCCGCCATTTAAAAGAGACAACAATAATGGACAGAGGCAGCGGGAAAGAGAGAGAGAGAGTGCATAAATGCCTTTTGTCTGCAGCTGCCTTTGGCAGCATTTCCGGCGCGTGCAACAAAAAAAACAGTAAACAACAGTGAAGAATACTCGACTGTGAGATACCCGCTACTTATATTCAATTAAAATCATATTCTTTAAATATACTAAAATTATACCACAAAAATACTAAGATATACCAAAGTCTGTATTTGGCATGTCGTTATTATACTTCATTCGAAATATACCACAAAGCACAAAATATACCGAATTGTCACCATGGGCAAATCGAATGTCTCAGCTATTGACAATGATGAATAATATAGCAGAATAGTGCAGTATTAATTGTAAAATATATCAAAATAATATACCGCAAAATACCAAAAATATACCGAGGGCTTTTTTTTTTAGGAATATTGATAAAGTACGACATTCAAAATATGCCATATGTTAAAAACATTTCCTTCAAGCACAAAGTTATAATACCCTTCTTCTCTATGGGTAGTTGGTAACAGAACTAAAGAGGGAAGAGAGCTGG
The DNA here is from genome assembly GCF_023558535.2 of Drosophila nasuta. Classification (NCBI taxonomy): domain Eukaryota; kingdom Metazoa; phylum Arthropoda; class Insecta; order Diptera; family Drosophilidae; genus Drosophila; species Drosophila nasuta. The sequence continues at coordinate 24,520,181 of NC_083455.1, read as the reverse complement.
AAGGAAGCAGAGTTAAAGCATTTTCGCATACGCTGTAATTAGTGCACCAAAAATTTGCTTACAAACTGCTTTTGGGACCTTTTTACAGCGTCCTTTGACCGACGTCGACCTCATCCTCATCGTCATCGTCATCGTCACATAAACAATTGCAGCGTAAATTGCATGCACCATCAAAGCTGCCACAGCAGCAGCATCAGCAGTAGCAACAGCAGTTCGCACAGTTCGCACATCTCTTGCAGCAGCCGTTGCGTTGTACGTTCATCATTAACATCATCATCGGGCCATAAAAAATGGGCAAGCCAGAGTTGCCAACGCGCTGTCGAGATTACGCGATAAAGCACAACGTGAAATGCACCAGAGAAATGGACAAGCGACGTGGCTAAAATGAAATTTATGCCATGCTCTCTCGCTATCCGTCTCTTTCTCTTACTTCTCTATCTCCCTCTCTCTTTCGCTCTCTCTCGTTCTTTGAACATTTTGGCAGCCAGCCTGCTGTGCCTGCCGCCATTTTGTTTGCAGCCATTTGCTTTGCATTTTTTTTTGCACTGCTTTCTTTGCACAACTAAAAATGAAATGCAATCGCAGTAGTAGGTAGCTTCCGCTGCTGCCCGCTAGAGGGGGCTGCAGCAACGACTGCGACGACAGCCGCAGCAAAATTATGCGCATTGGGCTTCTTTTGGTATTGAAATTTTCGGGATTTCCAACTTGGCATTTGCAATGGATGGCTGCTCATCCAACTTGCTTCTCTTTTAGTTCTTTTTTTTTTTTGGCACAAAACCCTTTTGCGGTTTCACGCTGTGGCTGGCACAAAGGCAAAAGGGAACTTAAGTTCAATGACAAATGATTTACTAGAAATATTATAAAACTAACAAAAATTCTTCTCTTCTTCTCTTTGCAGGTAAATACAATTGTTCAATTACTATTGATTACAACTAAAAGGTATTTAAATTTTTGCCAATTTGCACTCGAATTTTCAACATAATGCATTCATTTCATTTCACAAGTATTGGCGGCAGCCTTTTTGATTTCATTACGCATTTGTAAATAAATTTGTCGCCACCGCAAAAATAAATTAAGATTTATGTGCACTTAAATAAGTTGGAATTCTGTGTGCACACATAATGAAATTAAATTTTTTGTGCCACACAATATAGCATACATATATAATTAATATTATATATATATTTAAAACGGAATATTTAAAATGTGTCGCTGCTTGAAAAGGTGCAAAGGAGAGGGAGACAACATTAAGCCAGCCAAAAAAAGGCTAATAAATCAACACAAATGAAATGAAATGAAATGAATGGTAAAAATTGTCATAAATGACTCTCGCGTGTTGCGTAGTTTTGTCTGTGGCATAATAAGTGCACATTATGTATTATAATGCAGACAATAAAATTGCATTTTCGTGGCGGGGAACAATGTATCTATGTAAAGTGCCAGACAAATCAAGTAGCATTCATATTGCATTTTCATATCGATTATTGCAAACGTATCTCACTTGTCAGTTATGGCCGAAAATGACAGCGCATATTTTCAATTAAACTTGTTAATAATATCTGCGAGTTATGCACAAGAGCATAGAGCTTAATGCATTTATTAAGAGAACAAGTATACACTTTTATGCCGAATATAGTTCCAAATGCCAATATTCATTTAACAAACTTCATTGAGAAATACAGAAAAGAGCAGTAGAGTATGAATTTTGGTTTATAGAAAAGTTTAACAATTTGGCTGTCGAATTATTGTATTCTGAGTTATTTTACTCCTCAAATTTCATTCATTCTGTTAAAATATTGTAGTTACTTTTCATCTTAGGGAATGAATTTGCAAAGAAAGAAGAATATAATATATGTTATATAAGCTGTCGAACTATTCTACTCTGAGTTATTATGATTCTAAAATGTCATTCCTTCTTTTAGAGAGAAGAATTTCACTATTTAGCAATCGTATTATTCTACTCTGAGTTATACTCTTACAAATTTCATTCCTTCTTTTACTATTCTCTATAATATAAACTTTAGTTGCAATTGTTTGAGCCAATTTCCAAAGCATTTACATGCAGCATCATTTTTTAATTGTTTTTAAAATTTTCTATGAAATCGACTATAGTTACAGTTGTCTGAGTCAATTAATTTGCAGGGCAACAAGTCGCCCCTTTAATTTATATTATTTGTAGTTGTAGCATCGCAGATTATCAATCAAATGTCAAGGCTGCCTTTGTCTGTTGAGCTATTCGTATAAGCTACAAAGTCTTCTCAAGTTCTCTCTGCTAACAATGCTTATTATAGAATTGCTCACTTGTTATTCAAATGCTCTCTTCTCAGCTATCATTATCAGCAGACTCTAAGATCAGTCGCAGTACAATTTGTAGCTGGTTTGAAACTTGATCAATAGATCGTTTGTCTATTGATTGATTAGCTGCAAGTTAGTCATTTTCAACAGCAACTTTGTTGCTATTTTTAGATGAGCAGATGCGCTTTAAGTTGCCTATATGAATACTAAATAAAATACTTTTACTTAGTAAGATCAGCTTCATTTTAAAGTGGGAATAAAAAAAAATAAAAATAAAGAGAAATAGTTATAAAAGAATTCGATTTTTGGGCTGCAGTATAAATTACATGATGAGTTTTTATTGTTTAATCAATCAAATTGTTAGTCAAAATAGTATGTACATGTTATATATCGTTGATCTTGAACATATTGGTGTAGGTAGTATTCCTTTCTAGTTAGTTGTATAGTTGAAAATGATATTTGCGTCTTTTATTTGCCACCGTGCACGTTGCACACTCGGCAATCACCGTTGATGATCACATTGCCAGGATTCAGAGGAGTGGCTGCCAAGGAAGAGAGAGAAATGTGAAAAGTTTAGTGAGCTATTCCTTGAGTTATAATCCAGAGCGTAGTTGAGACTCACCACTGGCCAGAGCCAAGAGACCGAGCAGGAAAGCAACCGATAGGAATTTCATTTTGCTTGGGTGTTTGGTTTGTTTGGATTTCTTTGTAGATTGATTTGTAGAACTGTTGCAGTTGAACTGATGCCTTTGAGTTGAGTGCTCGATGCTTTTATACGATAGACGACGACGACTTACAAGCATCGTCTATCAAGTGCAACTATTATCATAGGGAATTACCCTCAGAGCGCACACTGAACGGATTACAGATTACAACTAGAATTTCCCCATGCACTTCGGCAGGTTGGGAAAACACCGCAGCTAACGATAAGCTTCGCAGTTTAATGACGTTTTGCATTCAATTCAATAATATAACAACAAAATTACCTGAATTAAAACTGGCTTTCAATCAAGCCAAGCCAAGCCGGGGCAATCAACTTAGTCTGGCTGACGATTTCTTCAGAATTCAAACTTGTTCTCTGCGCTATAAACATTTTCAATTAACAACTCGCCACACGTTGCGCTGCGTAAAATAAATTTGCATAAGTTCTTAGTTAGTCTTTGCACTTGTCAATGCAACGTGCTGACTTCAAGCTGGAATTCAAAACATACTTTTTACATCATCGGTCCATAGTATACTCTCTGCTTAACTTCTGTCATAAGTATTAATGCCAGCAGCCCGACAGCAATTCATTAGTTAAATGATTTCCAATGAGTTTGTTTGCTTTCTTGCTGAACTTTTTATGGAAGGTGTTATCGAATTTTTAATCAGTTTTGTTATAAAGGCAATATTTATAGAACTTTTTAAAATATAATAATGTTAATAGTATTATTATATTTATGAGAAGTATTAAAAGCACTTCGATCTCCAAGGTTAATTTTATATTTTCAAATTGTTCAATTCACATAATTAATTCAAAATTCTCTCTTCTTAGTCAATATTCTTTATTTCATTATTATTTGATTGCCAACATCCGTTTACAAATCAAATACATAACAATTTTTAAATATATACATATAGCATCAAACCGAAGCTACAAACATTTCTTATGACAATTCTTATACAATATAATAATTTATAAATTCTTACTCTTATTCAATATTTTCTGTTTGCCATTTAGTTCGGAAATATTTATATAATATTTGAAAACTCTGTTTTTTCAACCCTTTGAAGCATTACAAAATTTTCTGATATAAAACTTGAAGAGTATTTAGAATTCATGACTGCAAATTTTACAATGTTACGTATTAGATTTGTATTTGTAAGCAGCGCAGTTTGGGAAATAAAATATTTCGAGCTTTGACGTAAATAGCATTCCCCAGAATGGAATTTAAAAATATAAAGTGAGGGATTTCTCTCTCTCTCTCTCTCTTTTTCTCTGGTCAGCTGTCGACTAATTGGTTGATGCAATTTGCACGTTAAGAAACTTTAAAACCAATTAGGAATTAATCAAATTTGATTCTTAAGCCAGAGCAAAGAAACTCGACTCGCAGCCTTGAAACTTTTTGCGTAGTTCAGCAGAAAGCTGAGCGTTCCGAGTTTTTGGCTTATTTAAGGGCGAATCAATTTCCAAATAATTCTCAGCGCGTTGCAATGCAGCATGCAATCAGGGGAGCTGCAGGTAAAATTGAATAAAGTGGAAAAAAGCGAAATAGAAAAAAAGGTAAAAGAATTGAAAGTTTGCAATGCAAAAATGGAAATGAGAATGAGAATTGGAATGAGAATGGAAGTGGTTGTGAAGAAGGTGTTGCAAAGTGCGACGAAGAGAATACGCAAACATAAATCAATTCATCATCAATTGGATGTTCTGTTCTGTTTTCGCAAACGTATCGACAATTCCTCTTGCTGCTGTTCTGTTTGTTTGCCAAGTGAACTTGGAGCATTTTTCAATTTTCCGGCGTCGACGTCGCCTTCCCTTGCATTCGTTTCTTTTCTTATCCCAGACTTCTTTCGCTCTCAGTCTCTCTCTGTATGCAGCAATAAACATAATTCGTGAAAATCAAGCGGGAAGTGTACGACAGCAGAATGGAAACGAAAGAAAGAAACTGAAGGAAAAAACGTGGCGGATAGAGTAAATCAAATGGTAGAGATGCCTGGGAATGAGAGTGGGCAGATGGCCAAAATGATAAATGCACAAAAATTTACCAACATCAAAATCAGGACGAGTTAGCTTCAGGTGCTCTGGGGTAGTGCATTTTTTATTTAATTTTTGTTCGTGTACCTTTTGTTATTATTTGCTGCGACAGGAGCTGTGGCAAGGACACGCGTTGCTCAGCGAATTTTTTTGTTCGCTTTGCACTCTCGCGCGTTTTTTAATTTATTTTATTTTGTGCGACATTTTCGTTTTATCCTTAGTTTTTTTTTCTTGCGTTTTGCAAAAGCGTCAATTCGTAATGCAATTTATGTGCATACAAATGAGATAGCTGCACGAAGCTTTCGAAAATGCATTTCCATGCAGTCTATATACGTATTCAGTATATACAATATACTCTTTTGTCGTATATATACTAAGTATTTACATCCAATTAAGTGGGTGCGAAATCAGCATTAACTGCGATAATGAAAACCAGATAAACATTATCATCCATTCATTAATTTATATATACTCTTCGTGCATTAAAAACGGCTTAATAATAGTGCAAATTGACAGACATTGCGTATACGCAATGTGTGTTCTGTTTTCTGTTGGTTGCATTTCTTAATTGAACTTAGTTATACACATTGACAGACAATCAGTTATTATTTTAAGCCAACTCCTCGAGCATTGTGCATCACTCCATTAGCCAAAAGACTATTAAATTATGAATTGCAAAAGCATATGCAAAAGGAAAGTCTTTTTTGCTGTTCGCTCGAGGCGGAAGGAAGCTGAAGCTGAAGCTGAAGCTTGTGACAGCCGAAAAATGATAAATGCTCTTATCAAATTGATAATGAAATGTATAAAATGCTGTTAGCTCTTTAATCAAATTAAACTGTGAAGCGTCTCTGAAGCATGCGGACAATAAAGTTAATTAATTTACTTGCCATGGCTTACACTTAACATGGCCGACAGCTGTCGGAATGTCTGTCTGTCTGACTGGCCAAAAGTGAGGTAAAAGGAAATGTGTGTCTGCTGCTGCTGCACACAGTAAATTAAATTTCAAAGAACATTGCCGAGTTTCATTCGCTCTCGCACTCGCACTCTTGACAATATGCAGTTAATAATACGGCCGGAGATTGTGCCAAATGCTTCCATCAATTTCTGCTCAACTAAATATGCAAATCACGACTCAAAGTTGAAGTCGATGCAATGCGATTTGAATTGTAGCATCACACAACTTGATTATAAAATATTAATAAATTAATTTATATTCAAATTGTTATCACGACAACGACGATGGCATTCACGTGCTGTTGCTGTTAATGGCTTCATTTAAGATGGAAGCACAAAACTTCAAAATTCTCCCCCCACTCATTTGAAATTCATATCGAACGCGCTGTTGTCAATTTTCACGCCACAATTTATGTTAATTCTGTTGTAACCTTTTCGATGCCGAGTTCGAGTTGAGGTTGAGGTTAACTCATAAAGAGAGTCGAGAGAGGCGTTTCATCCCGAGTGATCCCAAAAGCATCCATTAAGTATACGTACAATGACTGGCAACAATCCATTAGTGGGTTACTAACGGTACCCCGTGCTGCCCCGTGACGCCATTTTGTGTAACAACTGCAAATCAATGCGCTGACATGTGAAAAATGGCAATGGCGCTTTTGTATGCCATGTCTATTATAATATTCCTATATTATTTTATGCATGCAACCAGCGAGTGAGCGAGAGAGTCTTATGTCCTATCCTGTGTGTGTGTGTGTGTGTGTGTGTCTGCATTTTCGTAATCAACCTCATGATAAATCGTTTGCACAAAATTTATTGAGTTTTTGCATGACATCGGCAACAGCAGCTGCAACAATCCAACCAATTGCTTTTTTTGGGGGCAACAAACGCTGCCTCTTCATCTTTTTTTCTAATACATGTCACATTTGCAAATTCGGCTGTATCTTTTCTTATTTTATAATTTCATTTAAAAATATTATACTTAATTGAAAGCTACTTAATGTTACAAGTCTGCTTCAATTACACTTTGATATTGAGAGACTTAAGTTAACGCGCTGCCAATTAGGAAATTCGGCTTTCAATTGTGGCAAAGAAGAAATCTGAAGCAGCTTTAATTGTGCCTGAAGTGCACACACACTCACACACACACACACACACGATGTGGCATGTGCTTCATTAATAATTAATGACCGCATTACTGGTAACGTGAGCAACTAAAACCAGTTGAATAAAAGTGGTAGCAAAAGGTAGTGATTAAAGTGGAAGCTGGCAAAGAAAATGGCAGCAAAACAGCAGTTGAAGTGGCAATTGAAAATCAAAGCAATATGTGAACTGAAATAGTTGAGTTGTTTGTTAAATGGTTATTCATTAAAATAGCAGAGTTAACACTATAAAACTTGGTAGTTAAAACTGAATTCTTTTAAATTTGTATGTATTATTTATTAGTGTTTATATAAGGGCTACCAATTGGTTAGGAAGGTATTATAACTTTATGAACGCAAAACATATTTGTAACATACACATATACCAAATATTAACCTCAGTATATGTTAGTATTTTTTCGGTTTATTTGTAGAATATAGTTCGCATCTCCGAGTTTAGTATTATATCGATATACCAAATATAGTTGTCAGTATATTTAGTATTTTTGCGGTATATTAATTCGGTATATTTTCGGAATATGGTTTTATTTAAAATGGAAAGCGGATATCTCAAAATCGAGCACATTCGCATACAGTATATTTCAGTATTTTTTCGGTATATTAATTAGGTTTTTTTAATCTGCATCTCCGACCTCGATTTTGAACATAGTACTATAGCGATATTGAAAATATAGCCTTCAGTATTTTTATATTTTTTGTGGTATATTAATTTGGTATATTTTCGGAATATAGTTTTATTGAATATATTATTATTTATTAGGCATATTTTTGAAACATAGTTTGCATCTCCGACCTCGACTATATCGATATACAAAATAAAGGCTTCAGTATTTTTATATAATATTTTTGCTGTATATATTTAATTGCTATATTTTCGGAATATGGGAAGCGAATTGTCATCCATTCATTCACATTCTCAGATCTGCAGTCTTTTGGCTTAAATATATTTATTTCTATAAACAATACATTTATTTGAAAGAGTTATGAGCTGTCATTAAAATCGATAATAAATGACACCTTAGAGTCTGGTTGCCTAAAAGTATGCAGCAAAATTTATTTGAAATTCTCTGCTCAACAATATTTATTACTTTCTTATCTTGTAGTTGTGTTGTTGAGCTTTCATTTCTTTTGTTTTGTTTTGTGTTGAATGTTGATTTTGGCTTGTAATTAACAGCTAATATTATCAGATTGTGCCGAAATAATACCTTGAATGAAATCTGAATTTCCATTTGGTTTCGTAACAAACATTTTATTTGATATTCCTTTTTTTTTGTGAATTCCATGCAATGGCAATTGTTGCAGCAGTGAAACGAATTTAGATTTTATTTGGGAATTGCAAATGCAAATCTGAAAATTCAAGGGTCTACTAACTTTTAATTGCGATGACTGTGCAGCTAGAATTTATTTTTATTGTGTCAGAAATTCGTACACGAGTGTACGGCAAAATGTTTGCCAAATGTTTGCACAGCTGTTGCAAACTAGCAAACTAGAAAAAAATAATATTTGTCAAACTGTGCTTTAAATTCTTGAAAGAAATAAAAAGCAAAAGATACATTTGCTTGCATATAATTGATGGCTGTGTTGGATATTGGAAATGCCTTTCGCCTTTTGTCTGCACACGGCAAAGCCACAGAAATGTTGCAGCATTGGAAATTTGTAACTCTTGTAAATGTTTTGCTGCTTTTTCATTTGGTATTTACTCTAGAGTGTTAAAGGTATGTGAGTTTCTTCTCTCTTGAGCATGATTGATGAACTATTCAATTTGCGTAAGAATGCAAAAGCTAGTCAATTTTTTAATTGAGCTCGCAAAATAACTTGCATAGCAAAATATCTTTGAGTTGCATTTCAGCAGCTGCCTTTAATGTGTTTGCATTTTGATATTAAATAAATATTTGCATTTTCAAGTAAAAAAAGAAAAACATTGAAATGCATCAACACTTCGATGCGATAACAAAAGTAAAATATAATATTTACGTGCAGGCGAAAAATGTTGATTATGTGGCAATATGTAAAGTGTCAGTTGTGAATTGGCTGACAATATTGCAAAGTTAATCAAATAGAAAAATGCAAAATGTAAATCATATTTTTAGTATTTTTTAATACTAAATTGTGTAGCCAAAATATTTGTGATGAAGTAAGCTAGAACAATCTTTCTTAATGAAAAGAAATTCAAGTTGTCTGACAATATAGAAAAATAGAAAACAAGATTTCATATATTAAATTATATTTTTTAGTATTTTTGCATACTAAATTGTTTAACACAAATATTTGGGCTGAAGTAAAGTATGAAAAAGTATTAAAATAGTTTTTAAAGTGTCAACTGTGAATTGGCTGCAAAGTTAATAAAATAAATAAATACATTACTAGTTTGCATATAGTACATAATATTTTTAGTATTTTTTAATACTAAATTGTGTAACAAAACAATTTGCCATAAATTAAACTATGTCAAACTTTTAATGAAAATAATTTCATACTTTCTAAGCAAAGGATTTTAAAGTGAAACATTGAAAAGTTAATAAAATAGAATAATGCAAATTGTAACAAATATTTGTAGTATTCAAACTTTTCCTTATAGTAAATGTAATTTGCACTTGCTGAATGCAGATTAACTTATGCTAAGCAATGTCAAGCATTGCATACTGCAATTAAAGTGCCAGAAAAACAACTCGAAAATATATAGTACAGTAAACACACTCAGAAGGAGAGCGAGAACGAAGAATGATAGCCTCAACAAGTCAGGCCACAATGGAGAGCCAAAGCCTCTGGTGAATGGTCGTCAATAAAGTTTTTGGGAAATTATGAGTAGAGAGCCACAAAAAGAGGGAGATCGGGGTTATTACGGCTGATGTTCCAACTGCTTTATGTCCACTTCAGCCACTCGACTGACTGACTGACTGAATGTTCTGTTCTTCTTCTTCTACTGCTGTTGCTGCTGTTGTCATTGCGGCTGACTTTGTTCTGCTAGCATTTCCGTTTTGTGCAATTTATGGCACAGAAAGAGAGAGAGAGAAGGAGACACAGAGTTGGCTGGAAATTATTTTGAAATATTGCAGACAAAAGCTGATGACCCTGTGTATGCGAAATACCAGAGAGAGAGAACTTTGTATAAATATGAATGAAAAACTATTAGTTGCATGTGGCTGGAGTTGGGCACTGGGCGCTTAATCTATGGCCTCTTTTTTTTTGGGTAACATTGCTGACAACTTGCAAAATGCCTAAGAGAGAGAGGAGGGAAAAGAGTGAACTTAGTTGTGGTCAGTAAGCAAGGTGATTTACAGGTCAGAGGCAGAGATAGACGACAAACCAAGCTCATGACAGATATTCATGCGAGACTTTTGTATGTGTGTGTGTGGAGTGGCTTTTGTGGTGCCTGTTGAACAGAACAGAATCAGCTCTCTCTCTCCTCTTCCTCTCTACAGGCCGGAAATGTAACAAGCTCTGCCCTTTTGTATTGAGCCTAAATACGTGAAAATAACTGTAAAGAGAGACAGAGGGAGAAGGGCAAAGGAAGAACCTATATGGTGGCGCCTGCATCAACATTTCGTTGTGTTTTGTGCCCTTGTCGCGTTCCGTTTCATGTTTTTGACCAAATTGCAAAACAACAACAGGCAACGCCCTTAGAATTAGATGAGTGTGATGGACTTAGATATACTATCTACTGGTCGATTAAAGTTTTAACAAAAATTTTATGAAATCTCTATAAATAATGACATTAAAGGAATACAAATCGATTCGTTGTTTTAAAAGTTGCTTTTATTATTCTCAAAATTGGTTAACCCTATAATAGTCAACTACTTAAAAATTGAATCAAATTTGTATAAGAGTCGTCAGTCAAGATGTCAGACTTAACAAATTAAAATATAATCTTTAAGATGTATAAATTAGAAAACTTAATCGAAGATGACATTGAGTTAACGATCATTACGTTGTTCTAATAGTTGTTCTACAGCATCTTTTTAGTTGTCTTAATTCTAATCTCTTCAACTAAGTTCCAGAATGAACTTTTTACATATAGTATATTTATATAAGTATTTAGCTACTTTAAAATTTATATAAAGAATGCATTCTAGAGCTTTATCAAAAATACAGATCTGGTCATGAAAACAAGATATTTTTATTAAAGATTTAACAAATCAAAATATATTCTTTTAGATTTCTTTTATACGAAGTTATTGATTGCAATGACTTCCTAAGAATTTGTAAGTTATCAGTATTCTTCAGTAATTTTTTTTTTTTAATTTTCTATAAATCTGTCGTCATTAAAGCAGTTCTGGTCATGAAAATGCAAATCTTAATTGAAATCTTTTCGATTTTTGTCCTGTACGGAATGTTTTCAATGACCTCATTTTGACATAATCAATACTCTTCACTCATTTATTTTAAAACATTCTATAAACCTATATAAAAATATTTAGCTCACTGTTTACTTACAATTGAAATCCCTTCTACTCTTTTTTTTTTTCATTGCATTGTAAATAGTCTTTAGCTGTCGTAGCTGTCTCTGACTGTCAGAGGACAACTTCATTGCGGTGCTTTCGGCATATTTACAAAGCCAGGGTATGGCTGGCCAAAAAAACAATTGACATCTCTCTGACGTTGTTACCGAAAATATTTGCCAGCTGAAAAACCATTCGCCATTGGCCATTGTCAACACGTTTTTTTGCTGGTCTCCCTCCCTACTCCCTCCCTCCCTTGGTAACCTGCTTCTTTTTGTACAATGACTGAATATTTGTTCAGTTGACGTTATTGTTGTTGTGCTTCCATTTGGTAATCAGGTTCAGTTCTGTTTTGTTTTTACGCTCTGCAAAAAAATTGTATGAAAATTTCTTTAAAGCCTTTGCACACTTTTTGCTTGCTGCCTTGAGCGTGACAATCTGTGAGTGAGTGTATGTGAGTGTATTCATGGGTGTGCAATAAATTAGCATCAAGTGTTATGGCGCTTGAATCGCTTTAAATATTGCTGATTTACTACTCGTATTGCTGCTTCTTGGTTTTTATGGCCTTTATCGGAGTTAGTTTCAGCTAAGCTGTATGTAGTTTCATTCTGTGAACATTATTGGCATTAAGTTTGCTTTTATTGGGCTGAACAGCAGCACATTAACTTTAATTTATGGCCAATTAATGGCTTTGTCTTGTTTTTGAATTGCCGACTTTAAGTTATAAAATGGGTATCGATATTTTTGGCATTATTTTGCAATCTTATTTCCACTGAGTATATTAGCGAAGCAAATTTTTAAAGCACTTGTCTTAGTATAGAATAATCAAGTGTAATTTTAAAGCTAGAACTAGATGATTTTTTCTGAAAATTTGGATAAAAATTGTAGAAGTTATTTAAGAAATACTTTTATATTTCAAAAATTGTCTACTTCAATCAGATCTTAGTTGCTTTGATTGACAAATCTGGTATATTTTGTGTTTTTTGGAATAGTGTATATATACCAAATATAGCCAGCGGTGTGTTTTAGTTCTTTTGTGGCATATTTTTGGTATATTTGTAGAGTACAATATCGAAATACCAAATATAGTCAATGGTATTTTTGTGGTATATTCTTGGTGTACATATATTATATGTAGAATATAATTTTGAATGTAGTACATTTTCGATATACCTAATATTGTAATCGGTATGTTTTAGTGTTTTTGTGGTATAATTGTAGTATATTTTTAGAATATCGTTTATTGAAAATGGGTATCAGGTATCTCACAGTCGAGTACACTTGTGCAGAATTGAACACTTTAGGTTTTCAAAAGAGAATCAATATTTTTCGACATTATTTTACAATGTTCTTTCCGCTGTTGACGTAAATCAGCGTTGCGCATTTTTAAAGCACTTATCTGTTAAGCATGAATGGTTACATTTCTTTGATTGTCTGTCTATGATGATGGTCTGTCATCAGTATTCATATTTCACTTATTGTTGCCGCTCACACAGAAAGAATGAAAGAAAGAAATAAACATGGCTGCCAAATAAAAAAGAAAGCGAAGAACATTTCATATAGTATATTTTTGTGTTGCCTTATTAAAATTCCATGCAAATGCGCTTATGTGGCCCTGCGGCCCAGCGCACCCAAAGTGGGCGTTCTTATATGTCTGCACTGTCTCTCCACTCTCCACACACACACACTCTCCACTCCACTCTCTCCTCTCGCTTGGCTGCGCTTAATGTTGGCCACTTGGAGCCGAGACACGCGCACGCCCTAAAAATCCTCAACATGCTCATCAGCCTGGCCATACAATTCAGCAAAACACTTTAGCTGTGTGTGTGCGGGTGTGTGTGTGTGTTGTGTTGGGGTTGAGTTTGCGGCAACAATTGTTTCGCTGGCTGAATTGCGCAAAAAGTGAAAACCTAACCAAAAGTTATTTCATATGCGAGCAGCAGGAAGGAAGCTCACAGGACTCGTCCTACAACAATTGCAAGAGACAAGGGAACTGCGTCTGTGTGTGTGTATGTGTGGGTGTGCGCTGCGCGTGTTAAGCATATTTAGTTCATTTATTTCAAATTAGATTTTTAAGCGACAACAGACAAGGGCGAAAATATATATTTCTGCTTCTGCTGCTGCTGCTGCGACGCTGATAAGCGAAGGACATTCACTCACCAGCAAAAGGAATTGTTAAATTTGATGGCTTGGGTTGCATACATTTTGTTTTTTTTCTTCTTCAACCGAAATTATGCAGCATTTATTTCTGTACTTTTGTGCCCCCTTTTCATATATATTTTTCCATTTGCTGATTAAAGCGCCCATGACAAGGGTGTTTTTTTTTTTGTGTATTTTTTCGTTGCTCTGTTCACTGTCCAAAAAAAAAAGGGTTAACATAACACTAACTGTTTGATGTGGGCTTGTCTCTGGAGTTTGAGGGCCACTTTGCCTCTGTGTGTGTTTGGTTCATTAAGTTATTTGTTTGAGCACACACACACACACACACAAAGTATGAGATCCATGCGGACAAATGACTAATGAAATGTGTATTAAGTATGCACTGACCAATCCTCACAGATGTGTTCCTTCTTCTTCTTTATCTCTATCTCTTACTTCTCTCTCCTGTTGCTCTCAACCTTCAAAGTTGCTTTGCGGTTGTTATTATTGACATTTTTGCAATGTTTGTTGGGAAGTTTTAAGGTCACTTGTGTCAAATATTTATATCACATTTATGCTTTATTAAAGCAAACGACATGTTAGCTAAATTGAATGCTGCCAAAACGCTTTCCACATGAATAATACAAATTGTAAAGTTTGTTTTCGAGACGCAATCAAGTTCGTTAGGTCGTAATACAATTTTTATGAGGCTTTCAAAATAGCAATGTGGCATTCAATTAATAGCAAATGCTAAAGTTCAATTTGTCACATGTCTTTTATAGTCTAGAAATTGTCTCGAGCAGAAGAAATAATAGAAAGTAAATGATGGGAAAGAGTTCAAATTGTTAATAAGAATTTAGCATTCAAATTTTATATAAATTTTACATTATATTTTCTCATTTTTTTGGATGATTTAATTGCAGACGTTGAAGCTGTTGAAATAAAAGAAAAGTTTGTGAATTTAAAATTCAAATTTGTATGTAAATTTTAGAAGTCTTAAATATATTATTGTGATTGCTTTATTTGCATAGATTTACTGCTAGTAAGTAGAGGGAATAATAATATGTGAAGGAAGGGAAAAGTAACTTGGAATTCATATTGTATTTATTTTCATAGACTTAATATTATTATTATGAATGATATGAAAAAAGCTTTAAGAACTCAAATTTCATATTCTTTGCTGTGCATACTAACTGGTTAAAAAACGAACTATTTTATAGGTTTATTTAAAATCTTGATTGAATTTGAGTTTTAACTAATAGGAAAAGGATTGTTGTTTATTTAAGAAAAAATCAAAACTTCTTATAGATTATATTTAAATAAGGTAATCTAAAGTTGAGAAGAAAATATAAAGACAAATTTTCCATTAAAAAAAGACTTAGAAATTGAACTGTGTAGCATTGCTTTGACTGTTTTGTTTGATAAGCTTAATTAAGTGGTGCAATCTAAAGGTCGCCAATGTTGACTTAGTTCACATCTGAGTTCTAGTTTCATTATGCAAACAGAGTTGGCGGAATATATGCTGCTTAAAGCTGTCCATGCAGCAGATGCAGATATAAACGCAGAGGTTGTGTGAATTGGCAGATTGGCCGATTGGCAGCATGGCAGCTTGATGTCACCTCCCTTGCCCCCTAGAAGCGACATTGACAACGACATCTCGACATCGACATCGACAGCTCAGAATCGAGACAGGCTATCACAATGTGTCCAGCAGAAGCAGCAGCTAACTACAGCAAACATTCCACGTTCAATCTAGTAAAGTGAATGGTCGTCGGGGAGGGGAGTAGAAGGAAGGGGGGCGTGGCAGGGCAGCTGTGTTGTAAGTACCGCAAGCCAAATGCCAAAGATGTTGAGCCAAAAGAGCGACACAGCACAAACACTGTGGCACAGTGTAGAGTGTGTAGTGTAGTGTAGTGCACACTCTCCACTCTTCACTCTCCACTGTCCTCTCTTCTCTCCACTCTCCACTCTATAACATAGAAGGGAGCGTGGCATAATGTCGAGTAGACAGAAGAATGCTGCTGAACAAGCAAAAATTTTATGACATTGCGAACAAGTGATGAGTGCCCCAGAGTGTGTCCAGCCAAGAGGGGGAAAGAGGAAGGGCAGTCGACACGAGGCAAGCAAGAAACTGAAAAACGCAAACACAATTATAACAAGTGCGGGCAAAGAGAGGGAGAAAGAAGAGAGCGAACAGCAGAGAGCAGAAAAAAATTACAACAGAGCCGACTGCGGATATAACGGCATGAATGGACAAGGACAAGCTGGAAGAGGCGAGAGGGAGCGGAGAGGGGACACACACAGTGTGTTGACCAACAATGTTGGTCACAACACACACACACACACACACAGACACACTGGCAGCAAGTGGCCCCAACACACACACACAACCACTAACAAGAACTAATATTTGACAGCTGCCTCTGCTGGTCTCGTCTCCGTCTCTCTCTCTCTCTCTCTCTTTTCTCGTCCTGTGTCCTGGCTGGCACTGTGTTCTGTATTTTTGTTGTTGTTGTTGTTGTTGGTTGGAACGTCGCATAAATGTCGGACGACGAGGCTTGCGCCATTTTTCGGGGCTGAGCGTTCAACGACTTTTGGCTGATTTCGTAAAAGGCCAACAGAGCGAAAGCCAGCAGCAACAGCAACAGCAAAAATAAAAACAAAGCCAGCTTCAGCCAGCAACAAGAAAAGTTCAAACTTTACCGGCAACACAAAAGTCAAGTAGCCGTGCGCCACACAGCACACAAAAAACACAAAAAAAAAAAAAATAAATATAAAATTGTTTTTAAAATAAAAACAAGTAAGAAAGTTACAGTCGAGTGTGCTCGACTGTGAGATACCCGCTACCTATTTTTAATAAGGGCCAAATATTGTGGTATTATTTTCAAAATATACCGAAAATACTAAAAAATACTAAAAATATACCAAATGATATGTTTGGTATATCGATACAGGACACCATTCAAAATATACCATAAACGGTACAATGTGCCAGATTGTCGGCCAAAGCAACTCAGACCCCTAGTAAGTAGGCGTTTTTGCCCATACAAAAGTATTTCTTTAATAACTTCGACAATTTTTATCTGATCGGAACCAAATTTTCAAAAATCATAACTACTATAGTAATTATAGTATATACCAAACTTTAGCTTTAAAATTGCGCTTGTTATTCGTTTTTTTTGATTTGCGGGGGCGGAAGTGGGCGTGGCAAAAATTTGAAACAAACTTGATCTGCGTGCAAACATAACAAATGTTATCGACAAAAAATTATACCTCTATCTCTTATAGTCTCTGAGATCTAGGTGTTCATACGGACAGACGGACAGACACACAGACGGACAGACACACAGACGGACAGACGGACATGGCTATATCGTCTCGGCTGTTGACGCTGATCAAGAATATATATACTTTATAGGGTCGGAGATGCCTCCTTCTACCTGTTACATACATTTCCTGCCGGCACAAAGTTATAATACCCTTCTGCCCTATGGGTAGCGGGTATAAACAGAGAGAAAGCAAAAAAAAAAGAGATGCCAGGCACAACACATGCTGCTCATTTCGATGGAAAATTTTTTATGAAAACAAAGCAGCAGAGAAGAGGAACGGGGCGTGGCAAGCACAACACTTCAGCTTCAGTTGCTGCGTTGAGCAAAAACCAAACACATTTAAGTGCTGGCAAAAAAAGCAAAAGAAAGAAAACGCAGATAAGGCAAGAGACGAGCCAAGCAAAGAAAGCAAAGCGTAGAGATATGAGAATGCGAGGCATCAGGTAAACGTTATACGAGGTTTGTGCAGCACAACACAAATATGTTGCAGACTTTTAGGCGCATGTGGCAGCAGCATAGATATTGAGCACAACAACGAGAATGAAAATGAGAACGAGAAACGGATACATTCATTTGAATTCAGCTGGCAAAGACAAGCGAAGCATTTGAATTTGCTCAATATGAAAATTTAATTTAAAAAAAGCGAAAAGCGTGAAAGTGAACTGAGCGGAGATGAGGAGAAACAGCTGAGAATTTTTAATAAACGGAAAGTTTTAAAGAGCAAATCGGTAGCATTTAATAACAAATGATTTCTAATGGTTAATATTTTAAAATGAGAATAGAGTAAATCGATTGTATTTAATAATTAAAGGTTTCTATTTCTATATTCAACAACAAAAAAAGACAATCATTTATTTTAAAATGTAAATCGAGAGCATTTCATAATTCAAGTTTTCTGATGGTTCATATTTTAAAAGAAGAAAGAGATTATACTACATGGCTATCATTTAATAATTAAAGGTTTCTACTCGTTAATATTCAACAACAAAAAAAAACAGACAATCATGTATGTGTAAAGAGTAAATCGATGGCAGTTCAGAGTTAAAAATTTGTGGTAGTTAACAATGAAGGGAAGAGATATTCAAACAAAGTTTTAGCAAAGAAGTAAATCAATACTATTTAATAATTATAAATTTATTAAGCTAGTAGATAAAGAGAAAAGGAAACTGTCAAGCATGTTTAATAAGCTGACAAATTAAAGAGCAAATCGTTAAATTGAAGATTACTATTAAAGCAAAGAAAATCTATGGATTAAAGCAGAAATTGAATAATATATTTTGATAAATTTTGGTTATTTTAAGTGTAGTTAATTTCTTAATAAATTCTTTTCCTTACTTGTACAATAAGAATTCCAATGCTGATTACAAACTGGTGAAATTCTGTTTTTTTCATTCCTAAAAAATGCGAAAGTGACAGCCAAATATTTGTAGTAAACATCAAATTTATTGGTTATTGCACTCAATTATAAATATTCATATTTACTTACTTAGTAATGAGTTATGGATTATTGTTGAAGTGTAGTTAATGCCTTTCTCAAATTCTCAGTAATGAGCTATAAAAAAGCTCAAGTGTAGTTAAATACTTGCTCAATACATTTCAAAATACATTATAGAATATAGTAATAGCAATTATAATTAGCATTATCATTTCGAAAATTCGTTTTAAATGATTAATTTTGTCACACTTTGATTGATAGCTTAGCCGCTGTTCAATTCCTGCTTTATTTTTACAAGTTTCTCAACAATTTTCTCTCACTCTTCCTCTCTCTGTTAAGTTTGAAGTTCATACTTAATCAGGACTTATTGTTTGATACGCCTAATAAATGCCAGCCTTGAAATGAGCTGGCACAAAGTTTGCGGCGCATTTTGATACTTATTCCGATTTAGATGCTGATTCTGTTGCGCTGTGATTGCATTTGTAGAAACTTAATTAAGTCGCTGCTGCTGCTGCTGCTGCTGCGTTTGGGGGAAAAGTGCTGAGTAACTTTAATAGTTTTACACGCTAACCCAGTTTTTGTGGATGGCCTTTGGGGTGAGAAAGGGAGCAAAGTCAAAATGCATTTTTGAAAAATTGCAAAACTTGATTAGCGATTTCAGTGTGTGTATGTGTGTGTGTGTTTGCCACATGCCACTCAACTTTAGTATGACGTTGCAGCTGCAAATTTGCACACACAGCTGCAACGCAAAAAGTTCTCACTTGGTTTTTGTGATTTTTTTTTGGTTTCTCGGTTTTTTTTTTTGGGGCAAAAGCAAAGCTAATCTGGCTCTAACTCGCAAAGCATCATGGGTGTGACTCTAACTCTGCTGAACCGAGGCCACCTGGGCAACAGCTGGCGCCAGAGAGAAGCTGAAGCTGAAGCTGACTCTGAATCTGAATCTGCAGCGAAGTTGAAGCTCTAGTTGCGAGTTGCCTTTTGCGCATTCATCACGAAATGCAATGGCAAAGTGCGAAAGGGAGAAAGAGAGATAGAAAGCGAGCGAAGTTTTGTCCCAGAGTCCCAGTTCACTTATCCATTTTGCTGCAGCCCAACGAATAATGTTGCGCCTCCTGCAAAATCCAATTCCCAGCGAGAGAGAGAGAGAAAGAGAGAGCGTAGAAATGTATGTGGAAGGAAGGAAGGAAAAGTTGCCGAGGACTTTCATTGAAAATCCCCATACGTATTTGCAATTTGTCGGTGGCTGAAATGCTGGGGCGCGATAGCGTGATTGAATGGGTCGCCAGACTGGCCAACAACAACAACAACAACAACACGATTCTGTGAGAGTGTGTGGCATAATGAGAGTTATTGCTAATGCATGCCCCAAGCAGGACTCCTTGCTGACTTTTGGTCAGCGAACCCGAACCCGAACTCAGCTTGATGGATGACCATGGACCTTGGTCACTCGCTGTCTGCATCGCGCGAGCTCTCTAATGAAATTCTAAAACGTAGCATAAAACTTTCTTTCCACTGCAGGTGCAGAAGACTATTTGCATAGCTATCGAGTGGCTGCTTGAATGAGATTTCTCTGCCCACTTTGTCTAGGCGAAACTTTAATCAATAGCAGTCTGTGCGAAGGCAATTCAATATTTTACTTTTATTTCCCTTCTCTGAAATCGATGTTGTTTGGCTTTTAATTTATTTAATGGTCGAAGGCAAGGGCTTAACTCCTTTATATTGTATGAGCACAAAAGGTTAGCCACTACATCATCAGCCCAGACAAGGGTAGTTTTAATGTGTGACGAAGGTGCGTATACGTGATATGTGCGATAAACAGCTGTTGTGTCAATTTACTCGCTTTTACACTACTTTTCAAACATGGATTACACATTTCACTAATCAACTTTGACAGGCTTTAATGTCAATTGTGAATTACTCGCATAATCCATACGCATTAATATTACGTATACGCAGTGGTGGATAAAATCGCACTTTAAAGCGCCACATTTATTTATGTGTTTACGCAGTTTTTCTCGTTTATAGCAAATAATCGCACATTAACTTTTATTAGCAAATGCCGCACACAGAATTGTCAACAAATAGTTGAAGCTGTTTCTTGCTCAGATTTTACTCTCTGCTCTGTGTTTTTTAGCATGTTATAAATGCTGTAGCGTTTGTGAGCATTATTTTTTATTGGCTCAAGTTTGCCTAGCC
The DNA here is from genome assembly GCF_023558535.2 of Drosophila nasuta. Lineage (NCBI taxonomy): Eukaryota > Metazoa > Arthropoda > Insecta > Diptera > Drosophilidae > Drosophila > Drosophila nasuta. The sequence goes on along the minus strand of NC_083455.1, from coordinate 24,499,500 downwards.
CCATTTATATTGGATATTTTATATGCAGCAGCTTAGCTGGCACGCATACAAATAAATAACCCTATACACAAAGAAGGAGATAAAGATGGGAGATGGAGAAGGAGAAGGAAAGACAAGACAGCTCTTTTAGCTTTGGTGTTTATCAGAGCAGGTCCGGCTCTACATGCCTCTTCTTCCTCTACTCAGAGTTTAGTTCACACAACATCATTTATATTCAACTTGTTTTCGAGGCGTCTGGAAAACTTTGAGGACGGCGACCGCACACACACACACACACACTCGTAGATACACAATTTATATGTGTGTTGTGGCAGCCATTTTTGCGTATTTGTTGCACGCTTCAGTTGAACGCACAAGCAAATGTTGTTGCTCAATCGAAAGTATCAAATTGCCCACAATAACACTTAAATCCGACATCTAAGCTGAAGTCAACTCAAGTAAGAGTTTCCACCTCGACTACAAATCAGTGATGGGCGGTAGAAATTGAGCAGAGCTATAATAAAAATGTTCAATTCAAGCAAAAAAAACTGGCATTAGAAAAACGCTCTAATCTGCAGCACAGAATATGGTATAAATAAATACTGACTTTAAATTCATATTGAAATTTAAAATATCGTCTACATTTGAAATATTTTTTTATAATTCCAAGACAATTTTGTGCAGCAAATTCAAATAAAAATGAAATTTACATATTGCCAGCTTAATCAACAGCATAGAATTTGGTACAAATAAATACTGAATTGAAGATTAAAATGTCTATGTCTATCTTTGATATATTTTTTAGAATACAAACATAATTTTATATTTATTTATTTAATTAAGAAAACTAGCAAAAAAAAACTGAAATTAGATAAACTTTCGAATCACCAACACAAAATATGGTATAAATAAATACTGAATTTTAGTTTAAAATTGTAGACGTCTCTATTAAAATGTCGTTTCAATTTGAAATATTTTTTTTTTAAATATAAACACAATTTTGTGCATCATTTTGAACTGCCTTGGTATAAGTAAATACTGAGTTCAAGGCTAAAAATGTAGTCTGTATTTGGAATATATTATATTCTAAAAATTCTCAATTCTATTTTGTGCAGCAAATTTATTTAAGAAAACCAGCAATGTTTCAAAAGAAAACTGAAATTATATAAACAGTTGAATCGCCAACACAAAATAAAGTATAAATAAATACTGAATTTTAGTTTAAATTTGTACTCTTCTTTATTAAAATGTCGTTTCCATTTGAAATATATTTTAAGAATACAAATTTTTGTGCATAATTTTAAACTGCCTTCAGGTAAACGGTTGAATTACCAACACAAAATATGGTATAAGTAAATACTGAGTTTAAGCTTAAAAATGTAGTCAATATTTGGAATATATTCCAAAAAATTCTAAATTCTATTTTGTGCAGCAAATTTAATTAAGAAAAACGAGCAAAGAAAATCGAATGAGATAAACAGTAATGAACAACATAAAATAAACCACAAGAAAAAGTATAACATAAAATAAATACTGAATTCAAGTTTAAGTTTTATAGGCATAAAATTTATATATTAAAATTGCATCTATACGTCAAATTTTATTTAAACATTTAAATTCTCTTTCAGTATATGATTTTTTATTATTTTACTGCCAACAGTTGTATTTCGGTTCCTTCGTTAGCCATTTTATGTTTTGGCCATTAGAAGGCAAAGGCAAAAGAAAATAAGTTTACAGTTTTTTGCTGCTATGCTCATTTCTCACACTCTGCCGCATCGTTGCATCTCTTGCCATATTTTCTAACAGTCGTTTTCAGTGTTTTTTTTTCTAGCTATGTTTTTTGTGCTGTTGCTTTTCTGATTCACAATGTTTTGCTGCTACTGCTGCTGCTGCAACAGAAATAAAAAATATTGTAAATATTTTGCAACTTATTGTGCAACAAGAAAAAACTTGTTGTTGATTTCTTGTTCTTGTGCTCGGCAGTTTCTCAGTTTCTGTTGTTGTTTCTGTTTCTGTTTCTGACTCTGCAGCACGTTTAATATTTATTTCATGTTTTAATATTTGACACGATTGCACAACAGTTGCGCGTTCTGTGTTCTGTGTTTTGTGGCGGCATCTCTTGCATCTCGCATCCTGCAGCAAAGTTTTTTCAGTTTTTTTTTTTTTTCTTGTTGCTGTTCGTCATTTTGCTATTGAGATTTGCACGATTGGCAGTTGCTCTGTTCTCTGTTCTGTTCTGCAAAAGAAATACGTTTTGTTATTGAATAAGTTGACAGCAGTTTGCGAAAAAGTTCTCTGGCCGTCAAGTAAACGACACTTGAAGTTAAAAAAATGCTTGAGCATTTAAAATGAGCTAGATGTAATTGCTTGAACTTCGAAGTCAGGTAAACAAGCATTCAATTAATAAGTAAGAAAGCTACAGTAGAGTATGCTCGACTATGAGGTACCCACTACATATTTTGAATAAATTTATATATATTTAGTATATAGTACTACATTTAAAACATACCATATAATGGAAAATAGAACAGATCGTGAACCAGATTCATATGTTTTCTTATACTACTCTATTATACAAATTAAGAATAACATATTTTAGAGTGGAAATATATCAACAAGAGTAAGAAGGAATCCTGGAAATATATTTGGAATCAATAATGCCTTCCTATTCTATTCAGAGCAACATATTCAAAAATATGAATTTATTAACTAAAGTAAGCCAAAAATATAAGAAACTGTGTTGCTAGGAAATACATTTCGAATTTACTATTTTATCTAAATTAAGAGCAATCTAACTTAGACCAGAAACCATGGATATATAATTTTTATTCATTAGTTCAGTCTAGCTTCCTTTACTTTACTCTATTAACTACTTAATAATCTATGAAGCAGGGAAATATTTTTAAAAACAATTCATTTGCTTTCCTATTCTATTCAATATATCTAAAAGTATGAATTTATTAACTGAAGTAAGCCAAAGATATAAGAAACTGTGTTGCCAGGAAATACATTTCGAATTTTCTATTTCATCTAAATTAAGAGCAAGCTAACTTAAACCAGAAATCATGGATATATATATCTTTCTTATTAGTTTAGTGTAGTTTCCTTTACATAACTACTTAATAAACTATGAAGCAGGGAAATATTTTTAAAAACAATTCATATGCTAGAATACAAAATCTGATAACTAAAGAATGCAAAACATTTGAATCTGTGAAGCATGGAAATACATTTGAAAAGAATTCGTTTGCTTTCCAATTATATTATATAAATTAAGTGCAGCATGTCTTAGAGTAGGCATATATTAAAAAACTTCCCATTGTTTTCATATTCTATCATATGCATCGATTCATATTCAACAATATAAATCTATTAACTAAAGTAAGCAAAACAAATTCAAAAGTAATGAAACCTGGAAATACATTTAGAAGCAATTCAATTGCTTTCGTATTCTATTATATAAATTAAGAGCCACGTTTTATGCAGTATAAATTTATTAACTAAAGTAAGCCAAGCATATCTAATACATTTTCAAATTTTGGTAATACATTTTGAAATTCGCTAGTTTATCTAAATTAAAAATAAGCAAACTCAAACCATAAATCATTGAAATAAATTTCGTTTCCACTACTTTATGTTAGCTTTCTTTACTCTACTCTTTTCTTGATGATGATTCGATTTTGACTTGTCATCTTTGCACAATATTTATGTAGTCCCATGTTTGTGTTGTTTTCCACCCTCTCTTCAGTTTGCCACATCTGGTTTGTTAGCTTCGTATGTTGTCTCATATCAATCAGTCAGGAAATTTAATGCAACGGCACACGCTGGCCATCAAATCAGCGTGGCATGCCGCAAAGTATGCAATTTAAGGGAATGCTCTCGAAATATTTTTGGCTGCTGATGCTGTTGCAGCTTCTCTTCGACACGAACTGATTTATAAAGTTTACAAATGCGTGGCAAAAAGCCCGTGACTTGACTTCGACTCACTGACAAACTGGCTGCTGAAGAAGAAGCCAACAGACAGACAGATGGATGGTGAGATGAAGTTGAAGTTGAAGCTGAAGCTGCGATGCTGCGTTTCTGCGTTTTGCTGGGGCTGAAAAACGTTTGCCACTTAACACGTACGCCGCATATTTTGCCACGCCTTCTCGCCCTGATGCACAGCTGCGCCAATGTTTTTTGTTTTAGAGTACAACATTTTTTTGCTGATTTGGCAGCTTTCCAAAAATGCTTGAAGCCAAAGCGAGAGAAGACCCGCAGAGTAGAGCAGCGAGAGAGAGAGAGAGAGAGAGAGAGATGGCATGCCATGTGCTTTGTTTGGCTGATCCTTGAATAATCAACAACAGCAGCAAGACAACCAAGCAGAGAGAGAGAAGGGCAAAAAAAATGACTCGAGCGTAGCCAACGTACGTTGTTCAAATATTAATGTTGACCCTCGACTGCTCGTTAGCCTGGCCAAGACTGACTTGTGTGTGTGTGCAGCAAAGTGTACACACAGTTGCCCCAAACGCATCTGTGTTGTGGCAGCATCTGTGCTGTGTGTGTTGCAAGCTGCTGGCCACAGCAGTTAGTCATCAGGATCGCACTCAGCTTGAGCTTCTTTTGCGCTTCCAAATCAGGCTAAGCAGCCTAATCAAAGCCAACAAGCGCACCGACCACGCCCCGGACAGCAACTGCGAAAACGAGGCCAAGTCAGCAGGCTGTTGGCTGTTGGTAGTTGGCAAGTTCGTGACATGCTCATAAGTCTAAAGGGCTTTGGTGTTGAGGGATTTGCATCAAAACTGCACTAATTGCGCTTTACAGCGCACAGCAAATGTCCAAGTGACGAAAATATGCTGGCTACTAACATTTTGATATCAAATACATTTTAAGAAATACAATATTGAAGTTCTTTAAGTAGAACTATTTGATAAAGAAGCATATAAAAGTCGTAGAAGTACTTAAAAGTTAACTTTCAGCAGCTTAACATAATGTTGATAATTGTATGTAACAGTTTTTCCACTGTAAACTAACAAGAAAATGTTGTCAACCTTTTTAAACAATAGTGAATTATTTGATAAAGAAGCGCCTAGAAGTCGTAGAAGTGCTTAAAGTTTAACTTACAGCAGCTTAACATAATGTTGATTATTATATGTAACAGTTTTTCCACTGTAAACTAACAAAAAAAAGTTATCAACATTTTTAAATAATAGTGAATTGATAAAGTAGCGCCTAGAAGTCGTGAAAGTACTCCAAGTTTAACTTACAGCAGCTTAACATCATTAGACAGTTTTAACATACAGTTTACATACAGTTTAACATAAGCTTAACATCATGTTTAAACAGTTTTGCCACTGTAAACTAACAGACAGTGGAGAAATGAATGATGTTGTTAACATTTTTAGACAATTGTGAAGAGAAATTCAACGCATCAACTAAAACCATTTGATGCAATAACTCTTAGTAGTCGTAAATGGATTGAGAGTTTAAACAGGAGCAGCTTAACATAACATAATGTATTATTTTACATTTTTGTAACAGTCTGTTGAATGCACTGTAAACTAACATAAAGCTCAGAAAAAGTAACGAAAATTGTAGTATTTTGAAATAGTTGAGCACTGCATACTTTGTTTTGTTTTAAATTAAGTGATTTCAAATCCTATTTTAATTTAATTTGAAATGTAAGAGTTAACAATGTAACTAACAGCTTAGTAAAAGTTTCGACTACATTTAAATTTTTAAAATAATTAAATCGCATTTATTCTATTTAAAGTTTCCACTTATACATATTGAATTTATTTATTTTTATTTATATTTCAATTCAATTACAAATGTCTTGTGCAATTGACAGCATAAAAGGAACGGAAAATACTAAGAAAAGCAAAGTAAAAATTATAAATGCTGCTCACTCCAGCGTTATTATTATCATCAAGGCAGAGAAACATTTGTGAAAGCCGCTTAATATGATTGCGAGTAATCAAAGTAATTCGTATTCGAAGTGCGCTCATTGAAATGCCAATTGAAAATTTATTACTTGTGTCATATTTGAGAGAACAGAGCGAATTAGCCATTATACTATATATACAAGTGTATTATGTTACACAAAAGCCACAAAGAACATATTGCGCTTCAATTAAATTGTATGTAAATATTTATGAAAAGCCGCTCAAATGCAATGAATTTTCTCGTTCTCATTCTTGTTCTCGCTCTTCGATATACATATAATATATTTTGCAATAGAATTTAGGCTTTTCATTAATTCGTAATCGCTTGTGGCGAAATGCGACGGCATTTGCAATTTATTAAACAATTGTAATTCTAATCAAATTTACTATGTGCTCTTATCGTTGCAGGTATGTACAAAAGTGTTCCGTAAATATGTCAAAATGAAATCCGAAATGCACAATCGCCCCAGAAATTGAGTAAGAAATTAAATTAGAAACATGCCTGGCGCTCACACAATGGGCTAATAAGAAATGCCATTGTTACAACTTTAATTAATGGCCATTAAGCAGCAAAATGCCATGCCATTTTATACGGCTGTAGACAGCCAGGCGACCAAAGGACAACGAACACGGACAGGGACACGGAACTTGAACCGCAGCCGAGCAAATTATACGGCAGAAATAAACAGAGAAAGAGAGAGAGGGAGAATGGGGAAGGTTTCTGCTTTAATAAGCAATTTTTAATTTGCAATTACTCGAGCAGTGTAGTGAGGAAAAGTGCAGTGAAATTATTTTTAATGAAAATGCGCATGCAAACATATTACGCATACGAGGCGTTGCACAAACAACGTCGATGCTGCTGCCAATGATGATTGCAGCGGCCACAAATGCCAATCAATGATGCCACAACACACATCCAAAGAGGGACATACACCCACACAAACACACACACTCACACACACACATAGGAACTCCCACACACACACACACACACATACTTCTGTCTGCTCATTCATATATAAGTTTAATAACTTTGCTTATTGCTCCGCCTCTGGCACACACACACAATAGCGGGCTGCCACGCCCCCTTTTTGGGGTCTGGCATTGCTGTTAAGTCGACAAGGTGGTCATTAGGGAGATTTGGCTGCATGTTAATCACATTACCGCAAAACGTTATAATGTTTCAGAGTTTGCAGCGCTTCAAATGCGATGACGACGACGACGCTGCTCAAGTAACAATAACAATTATTTTGACCACACACACACACACACACATACACACGCAGATATCGATGATGATGATGATGATGATGTGTCCCATTGAAATAGTAAACCGCAATTTGGCTGCCTGCCTCTCGCCGAGCTTTAGTTGCAAATGCAAACACAGAAATAGAAACAGAAACCCAGGACAAAGGGAAAAGGGAAAGGGGGGAAAAGGTGCTGCTTGGGGGCAGGCAAAATGCGTTCATTCAATGCGTACGCATAATGTTGCTGCGCACTGTAAGCCGCCTCTGCAGCTCTGCACCAATAACAACAATGACGCAGGCCATACAACACTATCACTAACAACAACAACAGCAACAGCAACAAAATGGTAAAGCAACATAATCAAAGTCTCAGTCTAACCCTCGAAATTTTGGACAGCCTTTCCCCAAAGGCCACAAAACTTTTTCGTTCGCTCTGTTGTTTTCAAGGGGGGCGCGCTTAGTTTAATCTGAAATACACACACGCACGTGACGCACACAAAGACAGACAAAGAGATAGAGAGGAAAAGGGGAATTCTCATAATTGTCGGAAAGTTACATTTCCTGTGTGTTACAGCACATACACTGCACGAAATTGTAAAAGAAGTTTTAGTTTAGTTAAGCAATTTTTAGAAATTCAATACTCGAGAAAAGAAAGTTATAGAAGTTATAATATAAATAAGAATAGATGTAGTTAGTATAGAAAAGGAAAAGCTATAATATAGATAAGTACAGATATCGTACACCATAAAAAAACCAAGCTTAAAGCGCTGCTACAATTTGTTAAAAACTAAATGAATGAATAAAATTACTCTAGAAAAGAAAGTTTTAGAAGTTATAATATAAATAATTATAGATGTAGTTAGTATAGAAAAGGAAGTTCGAGAAGCTTTAATATAGATAAGTGTAGATATAGTACACTATTAAAAACCAAGCTTAAAGCGCTGCTACAAATTGTTAAAAGCTATATGAATGAATGAAATTACTCTAGAAAAGAAAGCTATAACAGTTATAATATAGATAAATATAGTAATATTATAGTATAGTATAGTATAGTATAGTATAGTATAGTATAGTATAGTATAGTATAGTATAGTATAGTACAGTACAGTATAGAAAAGCAACACAACAGTCTTTCAACTATCTACCAGAAACTACCTTTGATGGTTTTCCACATCTTTAGAAAATGAATCGAATTTTGTATAACACTGAATTTGTTTCGTTGCTTGCCTACGAATTTCCGACACATTTATATATAACATATATGCTATCTTCTTTCAAATAGTTTGATTATTCGTTTAATTAAAACTCTTTCTTTCAATTAGTTTAATTATCCATTCAACCATATCTCTGAAATAGCAATTCTTTTATAAAAAATTTCAAGCTTCGTGTTTGTAGAAAAACACCATTTAGTTCTAACAATGTTTATTACCAAACAGTAAGCGGAATATAAAACTTTTACTTCAGGTTGTTCAATTATTTTGTTTTATTTTATATGCAATCGCAATTCAGTGAATAAGGAAAACATATATGAACATAAATAGGATGATCGTCAACTCAGTTTCCTTTTTAATGGAAACTAATTTTTCTTTCCTCTTTTGTTTTGTGTACATAATATTCCCTGAGATCTACTTTGCAACATTGATGAAGTTCTTATTGAAAACCTGTTTATACAAAATATTCCCAAAATTCTTCTATATTTTCACAGCATTTATGTTGTTCTTATTGAAAACTTGTTTGTACTAAAATTACATTTAAAAATGCACCTTATTTGTTGCCCAAAGTTGCAGCTTTTTAACATCATTCAAATGATTTCAAATTGCTGTTTTGCCAACACAAACAGCAGCTCAAATATTGCTCAAATAAAAAGCAAGTAACATATTCACAGCCCATAAGCAATCGATATTGTGTAATGCTAGTTATTGATTGCACAATTCTCGAGTGCCATTGACGAAGTCAATATCTCAAGTGATTCTTGTCAGAGATGTGATACACTGTGAATTAAGCATCTAATTCGTTATGCTAATCGATATGAAGTGCTAAGAACATTTCAGTTTGTAGCTAGCAAGTTTTTTTTAGCGTGTAAACACGTACGAATTGTTAACTGAACGCAGTTCAATTCAGCTTCAGTTTAGCTTCGGTTCAGCTTCAGCTTCAGCTGTCTGTCTCTTTTGTCTCGTTGCTCAGTCTCAATGAAGAAGCAAAACATCAAAATCGATCGATACAAATTACAAAAGCAACGTCAGCAGCTTTCAGCATTTCTTTTCAAGGGATGCTGCTGCTGCTGCGTGTCCTTTTAGAAGGTCCTGTCGATGTTGCTGCTGTTGCTGCTGCTGCTGTTGGTGGTGGTGGTGAAGTGGTGAAGTGGTTATCCCACAATTTCAGTCACATGGGGCATGAACTCATCCCCTTTCTGCTGCTTCTGCTTCAGCATAGTTCCGCATTGATGACGACGCCTGCCACTTTGTTCCGACTTTTTCCTGCCTTCCTCTCTCTCTCTCTCTCTCTCCTTTGTGTGTGTGTGTGTGTTTTACTTCCACTTCAATCATAACTGTGTTCAATTGTTGTTTTTATTACCGCATTTCTTTCACCTTGTGTGCCTGGAAAATTGTTCGCTCTGCGGCTGGCAAAATTGGTTGGCTCTTTTGCTACGTCCTGCTGCTTATCTTCTTTGTTGTTGTTGTTGTGTGTGCGCCCACCTCCGCACACACATACATATATGTTTTGCCATTCATTTCCTTACCGATTTTCCGCATGAACAGCAGCAGACTTTTACACAGCAGAGTCTTGTCTCTCTCTCTCTCTCTCTGAACAATTGCGCATAATATAAATTAATAATGCAACAATTGCATTTTGTTATGCTCGTTTTTGCGTCTCTTCTACGGTTGCTGATTTCATTAAATATTTGTAGCAGTTATCAGTTTTTGTTGTTTTTTGTTGTTGTTGTCTCTCAAATTGTTTTGCATCAGTATACACAAAAAGGATACTCGGCACATTTCATGCTTTTATTGCCCTTGTCCCTCTTTGGCTTTTATGACTGTGTGACCCAGAGAGACAATCCTTAGCCGTAGCCATAGACATGGTTATCGACTTTGGGGCGTGTTGCCACAATCAAATGCATTCTGCCAGCACGCATCCTTCGGCACATTTGCTTCAACATTTTACGAGCGTGTTACACAAACAACTTCAGACGGAACGAGAATGGGAATGAGAACGAGAACGATTCGATTTTATTTCCCTCGCTCTCTTGTTTTGCTTTAGCAACATGCTGCTGTGCTTGTTGTGGAACGTGTTGGGCTTTTTAATTTGCAACACACTTGCAACATAGAAACACACACACACACTTGCACACACACAGTCATAATGTAATTATGACCTCCTGACATGGGGAATTTCCTTTTGATCTGTCATTCGCTTTATGGCCAAATGCTCGAAACATAACTAATTAAAATGGAGCAACGTCGACTGGAGGAGAGACACACTGAAAGACAGAAGGACAGACAAACTGACTGAAACTCAAACTAATTGCAAGAGCTGTCGAAACATTTTGCGTGATAAATCACAGCTATTTATGACTGCTGCACTCAAATGAAGAGCACACAAAATTATTGGCAAATGTTGTCGAATTTTTCGTCAGCACGAAACATTGTTTGAAACATTATTAGTTAGATGGCCTACAAAATCGATGAAAATGATTTCCTAGTTTTTATTCCAAAAAGTGTTGTATGTATTACAAATTTCTTTTGCCAATAAAAATACTTGATATATTTACCCTAATGATATTAGTTGATGACATATAAAACAGTTGAAAATATTAATAGTTTTCGTTTCTATATTCTTGCATAAAATAAAGATTTCTTTTGCCAAAAATTAAAAGGATTAGATTTAAACCATATAAATTCATTAACACATTCCTTAGGGTATTATTTGTTGGCCTATTAATGGCTTTTCTTTCATTCTAAGATTAAATCAACAACTTTTTAAACCAATAAAAAGTCAATTAAAAATTTAGCAACAGTGCATAAATGAATTAACTATTTAGTAGAATGGAAATTGTGATGACGATTCTAATAATATGTTTTCCTTAATTAATAATAGGGAATTGAGAAATTTCTCGGTAATTTAACAATATACAGCAATGAGTAAATTAATACAAACAATGTTTAGAATATTTTGTGATGGCCTGATTTAGATGGATGGATAAGTTCTTGCTTCTCTTTTCTACCAAAGTTTTTGCATGTAATTTACAATTTTATTAAAGCAAAATTAAGCTGGGAGAATTTACTTGTAAATTCAATACTTTACTTACAACAAAGTGTAAATTAAATTTATATTTCGTTGTAAGATTTTAAGTGCCAAACTAATATTGGAAATTGTAATTCAAATCCATTATTTCGATAGACCAATTATAACTTCTCTTTTGCCTCAATTGAAATCGCCTGAAATGAAGATTTGTTATCCTTAAATCATTGATCAACATTTGGAATTAACTTGAAAATGTAATAACAATGTGTAAATGAATTTCATATTTCGCCGACAATTTTCATATGCTAAATTATAATGGAAATTGTGATACAAATCCGTAATGCGATGTGGAATCAATAATAATTGTGCTGGGCGTTGTATGTTGTGTTGTGCTCTACATTTGCAATCAATTAATCCTTTCAACTACTGCTGTCATTCAGCTCATTAAATCTTAATTTGCCTCCGCAACGAACTTTCAATTAACAGCGAGTTTATGCGCTCCAATTTCATAACTGGCATAAAGCATAGAGTAAAAGTTAACTCACTGACTCGACTTGCTGCGAATGCTATCAAAAAGTCATTACTAAGCACAAAACTAGAATATAATGAGAGCTGGGACGGGGGCGGTGGCGGTGGGCGGGGCTCATTACGCGGCAACTCTGCCGAGCCAAATATCAATATTAATTAGTATGTATTACGTGACAACTTGCGTTTTAGTTAGACTGAGACTGCGACTCCCAAGTTTGATTTGCTGCTGTAATTTGGCGATTCATCAACGAGGAGAGAAAGAAAGCAGAGAGAAAGAGAGAGTGGAAAGCTGTGCTTAATTGTTTTCGATTTTCTACTAAAGAGGAAGGTGGAGAGAGAGTTTTTCGGGTGGCTAAATCAACTAAGCCACACTGGACGGATTAACAAAGTGATTGGCAACGACATTAACATTTTCATCAGGCGCACACAATGAATGAGTCAGAGCATTTGAGAAATGATGGCAAGAGAGAAGTCAAGCACAGGGTGAGGGGACAGTGGGAGTGAGGAAAGGGGAAAGGGTGAGCGCCAGTTGACGGCTTGTAATCCATCATCATTGCCAGTTTGGAAGGCTTTGAATTTTTATTATTATTATGTTTATGTGCATTCTTTTTTCCCACTCTCTCTCTCTCACTCTTTTTCTTTTGTTGTATTTGTGCATGGAGGCGGCAACAATGGCAGTGGAGTGGATAACTGTAAACGAGTGCTACTATCAGCGATTTCGCTTGTGTACTCTTAGGCCATTTATCGCCAACTCATCGTGCACGTTTCTCATTAGTGCTCTCTCTCTCTCTCTCTCTCTCTCTCTCTCTGTTCTGCTTATTCGCTCTCATCTGTTGCCCTCAATTCTCTCGTTTTCAAGCTGGCCGGATATAGAGATGACAGATGCTCTGACAGCTAACAAATTATCGATACATTTCTGTGTCAGCTGTGACAACACTCCACACTCCACTCGGGGGAGCACTTTAAATAGTTATGACTAACTGCAAGTTTAGGCAGCAAAACAAGTCACAAAAGCCTTTAAAGAAAGTGAAGTTGAGGGATTTGTCAACGAAAGTTGATGAGAGGAAAACTCTAATTTTTAACAACTAGAAAGAACTTTTAGTAATAGGAAATTGAAGGCATTTAAGTTATCGGATTTGTGTTGAATTCTGTTCTTAATATACGAGAGGAATCGGGGAGATTACGTACTGTACTGGGTATAGCTTGTAGAAAGTTTGAACACCGCCTTTACTCTATAAAAATCACATAGAGAACATTTGGAGGAACTTGCGTAAAATTGAATATTTAATTCATTTAACTAAAGATACAAAATTTTAGGTGTTTATGTGTGTTCTACATTAGAAGAGATTATAACTTCGAAAAGTCTGATATTGAATTATCGATACTTATGAACAGATTACCCAGATAAACACTAGAGAGGTTGCCAGATGCATATCCAATATATTAACTTTGTGATTAATTCAAAGAAATTAATTAATTCAATACAAACATTTTCACATCAATGTTTAGATCGTCTATTTTTGGAAATCTGTAACTTCGATATTATATATTATAAATTGATAGAGCAAATTCAGTTTCATATATTAAAGTCTAGAACTTTTCATTTCCTAGGTAGAGATGTTGTAAATTGTATTAAGCGAAGACTATGAAATAGTACAATACACAGTAATATATTCTGATTATTAATATGCAGTAATTTATCGAAGTGCAGCAAAAGCAATTCTAATGCTAAATTTTTAATGAAATCAACCTCTAATATGACAGTTGTGCATATTAATCTGTATTTGTTTAACCGCCAAGTTTAAAGTGATCAAAAGCAAATATTTTCTTGCTCCCTCAATTTTTTTATTTTGCCATAAACTTTACTCACCAGAATTAGTTTGTTGTCCATTGTAGTTATAGGGGAAATGGGAAGGGGAGGAAGGGGACACCGCTGAGTTCGCTTTTTGTATCGGATGGCAAAGTGGCGATAATCATGACTGACTTTTACAATGCCCGCCTGCCAGCGACAAATACAAGTCTACTGCTTCTGCTCCTTCCTCCTCCTCCTTCTGTTTGCTGCTTCCTCCTTCCAGCAGCAGCAGCTACTTCGCCCACTGCTGTTGTGTATTGTTGTTGTTGTGTGTAGAGTGCCATTAGTCGGCAATGCCTCCTTTCGCTGACTGGCGAACACGTTTAATCTGCTTGCCACAGATTTCTATCACTGTCACTGGCTGTTGTCGCTGTCGCTGCCATTGTCAGCTAAGGTCTGGGTTTTCACTTTGCAGTTGGAGTTTGGGTTTGGGTTTGGGTTTGGCTCATCGATAGGGCGTCGTCGTCATCTCTCCCGACTGACGCTGTTTTTCCAATGGATTAACATCAGCAGCGAACAGCGAGGAGCGAGCATCGCAGCGTGCAACGAACAGCGAGAGCAGCGCCTTTTTTTTAATGATACACAATTAGTGCGATGATAAATGGTCTGTCAAATGCAGCATCAATGGCTGACACAACAAGGAGACTGCCATTTTTCTATAGTACATACATACATATATATTTTTATCTCTCCCTTGACTTTGTTGTCGTATCGTAGTTTAGCTTTCTTTTTATACCCGCTACCGAGAGGGAAGAAGGGTATTATAACTTTGTGACTCCTGGAAATGTACGTAACAGGCGAATTCTATGTATATTTGGTATATAATATCTTTTGAATTTAGTACTGTATCGATATACCTAAAAGAATATTTGGTATATTTTCAGTATTTTTGGGGAATATTAAATTCGAATATTTTCAAAATTAATACCGCAGTATTTTGCTTTTAATCAAATGGGTGGCGGATATATCATATACAACCTTAGGTATATTTTCACTATTTTTGTGGTATATTAATTTGGTATATTTTCAAAATGAATACCACACTATTTTTCTTTTATTCAAAATACGTAGCGGATATACTAAATACAGCCTTAGGTACATTTTCAGTATATTTGTGGTATATTAATTTGGTATATTTTTAAAATGAATACCGCACTATTTTTCTTTTATTTAAAATTTGTAGCGGATATACTAAATACGGCCTTAGGTATATTTTCAGTATTTTTGTGGTATATTAATTTGGTATATTTTCAAAATGAATACCGCACTATTTTTGTTTTGTTCAAAATACGTAGCGGATATACTAAATACAGTATATTTTTAGTATTTTTGTGGTATAGTATATTTTCAAAAATGGGTATCTGGTATCTCACTGTCGAGCACACTCTACTTTTAGCTTTCTTTCTTTTTTGCCTTCGCTTTAAGTGAAATATCCAGAGGAGCACAGCAGTCAGACAGTTGGGCGCTGGGCGCTGCTAAAAACTAATGATGGCAACGCACAGATATTGGATATTAATTGTTACAAATAACAAGCGAAGAAGCTTGCAACTAGGCAGCAGCCAACTCGATTCTCTTTCTCTCTTCCATTCGCTCTGTCTGTGCTTCGACGATATCAATTAAAATGAAGCAAATAAATTGTAGACACAAAGTACATGTCCAACAACCGAGCGTGCATCGGGGAACTATTTCTGATTAGCGTCGTTGCCAGGCGGCTGCTGCTGCTGCTGTTGGTTTTCCTTCTCCTGGGGAAATGAAAATGAAACTGGGCCCATAAAATATGCCTTGCTCAGTAGTGTGTGGTCACATTATTTCCCATTTGAGGAAATTCAATGCCATCTCTAACTTTAACAATGTGCGACAACTTGATGTTTCCATCTTCATAGTTAATTTGCTATTGATATTATTACGTTTCCATTAAATGCCAACTTTAGTGGCAATCAAACATTAAACTAAACAGAGCAGAAGTTTTGAGTTACAATTGCTTGCTTACAGAAAAGCCATTATCTCTCTCTAGTTTTGTAATTAATGCGTGTATGGATAACCAGACAGTCAGAATTGATGTGTAATTGTAATTCATTTTGATGCAACACATTTTCTCAATTTATATTAAATTTCAAATCTTGAATTTGTGGGGTATAAAACTGAGTTGCTTCTTCGAAGTTTTAACTCAAAATTTCCATAAATTTTAACCCTAATTTCTGCCATATTTAATCAGTTTTTAGACTGCAAAGGTGTCAAATAACTTTGATTTTTTGGCAACCATTTTTTCATATTTTTAATCAGAAAAGTACTACTTTTTCTTCAACCCATTGCAAGTCAAGTTTTGATCAATCAAGAATTTTTACACCTTTTGTATGAAGTTACTTCTTGGATAGTACAGGTTGCCATTTCATTTTCTCTTCTTCATCTAATATTTAGTGACAATTTCAATAAGAAATATTCCCACTTTTTCTTGTAAACATTTATATATAAATGGTTGCCAAATTTATTCATTGAAATATTGAAAAATTCTGCATGTTTTTAACCAAATAACTCGATGCTCTTATTACGAACATAAAAGAGAAATATTTGCTTTTTTTTCAACACATCTAATTATTTTTAATTCTTATATTATTCTACTTAAAATAATGTCTAAAAGATTATCAGCTTCTTCCTCTATTAGCTTGTTTTTGCGTTGCTGTCACATTTGTGTCTCACATTTTGTTGCAAGTCTTCACATTTCAAATGAAATATGCCCTACAGCGTATCTCAGCTCGACTTATAAAGCAAACTTATGCAGCCCTTCTTGCATTTTAATTGGGCGTCAGTTACAAAAGGACGACTACGTTAGGGAATGGAGGGAGGGGAAGTGAAGTACCCAAATCACATAAACAAAGCTTCACACACAGCAAACAACATTAGGCTCATGAGTAAAGAGAGAGAGGGAGAAAGAGAGAGAGAGGGGGGAAGTCCTAAAACCCAAAATAGAAGAGAAACCAAAACCCAAACTCATGGCATCGACCGACCAAATGTGCAATCTCTGTAATCAGCTGCTGGTTTTGCCAACTGCAACGAGAACTGCAAATGCAAATGCGTATACGAAATGCGATTGCACAGCATGGACAGAAGGGAGAGTAAGGGGGAGGATGATAGTGATGCGATAGGCATCAGTAAACGGGCTGGCAGCGCTGGCATAACTGTAAATTATCGTTACCAAATCAGGTTGCCACATCGACTCAGATAACGCTTTGGCGGCGGCCTCTGTCTTGTGTGATTTAATTGCGTTGTGTGGTGGAGAGACAGAAGGGGGAGGGAGTGAGGAGAGGAGGGTGCCACATCAAAGCCACAGAGCATAACTTCATTTGCATGGCAATCGCAATGGGCAATTGCCTATCGCTCCCCTCCTCTCCCTCAACTGGGAGAGTATCGAGTATCGCGCCCGCATTGTTATCGAACTGCCAATGGGGATGCTTCAATTTTCAAGCGGGGTTGTCTGCCAGCAGGGGGATGCAATCCATTTTGGCTGCGTAATAACTGCGTTTCTTCCCCCTCCACATCTCCCCGCTGGCTCCTTTCGAGCGGCCACATTTAACATTTGAACTTTATTATTAGTTTTTGCGGTTGATTTCAATTCGAATGCAATCAGAGCGACGTTGCCACAGTTTGCGGTACGAATGACACATTAACCAACATCCACCCAACCAGCGAGACAGTTACAGTAGAGAGTGGAGGAGGGGAAGGGGGAGAGCAGGGAAGTTGGGGAGCAACGACAGCAGCAAGTGGCTGCCACCACGCGACTTGTCAATCCACAAGAGCTTTCTCAATTGGTTTTTATGGCACGTTCTCCACTGCAACAACTGCAGCTCTATTAAATGCAACGCAAGTTGAAGGAATATTTATAGTGAACCAAATATTAACAAGCTTAAAGAGATTTGGATTTGATAATAAGAAAATTAGTATATTTTACTAATGGGTTCAAGTTTAAGAGCCTAATTTGGAAAAAGAAGTATATTATGAATTTTTAATTTGAGTACAATCTTCAAAATTCAATCATAAAAGGGGAAGCTTTTTACTTTTATTTTCTATATTTTCATTTCAATTAAAATCTTAGCAATTTTTTTCTTATATTTTAAAATATTAATTTGGACTGGCAATAAGTATATGATAACATATTTTGTTTATTTTTGATCTTAAGTATCATTTTTTTTTTCTTAGAACATTTGCTTAAAGCATTCGCAAAACTTTTTGATAGTCTTCTCCATAATTTTGTAAAACCTTTTAGAATACATTGATTCTTACCTTGGACTATTTTTGCTGAAATCTTGAGCTTCATCTTTTTTGCTTTGAAAAAGATTCTTGTGAAGTAATCAAAACATCTTTCTTATTTTTGAAAGTTTTCTCCATGTTTTTCCTCAACTGACTATTCGGCAATGTAAATGTAGGATTATTGAATTATTATACTGAAGGCCATGGTTGTAATTCCTTAGACGAAAATGATTCTGGGATTATTAAAAACACTTGGAAATTTGTTTTTTTTTTTTATTTATTTTTAAGTTGTGGTCTTCATCGTTTCGTTTTTAGGTCGTTTGATTTTTTTGGTTTGATTTTCTGAGTTTGCTTTGAAACATTTTAAAGAGAACTTAGGAGCTAAGACGCAGGCGGGGGCGACATTTAGTACTCAACCGAGTAGTCGAAGTAGCCGTAGTTGGCGTACTTCTGCTCAAAGTACTTGGCAAAGGTGTCGTGATAGTAGATCTTGACATCCTTGAAGTAACCGTTGGGCACAAAGAAGCTGTACTCATCCACAGAGCGATCGAAGGGATAACCGAATGGTTTGCTGTCCACGAAGCGAGTGCCAGATCCGACACCAGAGGAGTAGGTGTAGTCGAAGTTGGAGAACTGCTCGTAGTCCTCGGCATAGGGCGAGACAAAGAAGTAGAACTGCATGGGCATACCGGACTCCCAACCACGGGGCAGGACCAAACGGTCGGGGAAGGCGTTGTGGGGCTCGCTGATGTCCAGGGGGAATTCGTAGTGACCCTCGCTGGCCAACATGACGTACTTGTACAGTTCGGTGTAGGTGATGCGATCCTCGGCGGTCCAGGTGAACTCCTTGGAGCTGCGCTTGAAGCTGTTCTCGCCGGCAACGAAGGGATAGACAAAGCTGTCGATTTGCACAAAGTTCTGGCTGTTGTACTTCAGTGGAATGGTGCGGCCGAACTCGTCGAATTTGGGACCCAGGAAGATGCGGACAACACCCTTTTGCACCTTGTCGGACACGATGTTGAACTCGAAGTTGAAGGGCTTGTGGTTGAGGCGAGCCTGACGAGCGAGCAGAGCCTTGTCCCAGACGTATTTGCCCTCGACGAAGGTCATCTTGTCGTTCAGCAGATTGGTGGCATCAAAGTCCACGAAATCGAAGTAGGTGACCAGCTCGCTGACCTCAACGTTCTTGATGTTGATGCCCTCGTAGAAGAGTTCCTGATGAGTGTAGGGACCCAGGTAGTATTTGAACTTGTAGAAGACATCGGTGAACTTCTGATAGAAAGTGTAGAAGAAGGGATCGCGCATCATGGTCTCGAAGTTGAGGAAGACGTTGGGGAACACCTCGTAATCGTAGTAGTCGACATCGGCGAAGTACATGTGCGACAGCACGTAGTAGTAGTTGAAGAAGTACTTGTCGTAGGTATCAACATTGCCTTGCAGGTAGTTGCCAATGAATTTCACAGCCTCGGGTTTGTGCAGATCGAAGACAACACCGTCAGCGGTCTTGTAGTAGCCGGTCTCGAGCACATTGTAGATGCGGTCGAAGAAGTTCTGGATCTGGTAGAGCATGTCGAATTTGCCGTATGACTCGTATTCGAAGTAGTTCTTGCGGTAGCTGTAGCCAATGCCGTTGTAGTAGATCAGCTGAGGATCGTAGCCGTACTCGACCTGTTTGTACCAGAAGTATTCGGGAATGTCACCAAAGCCGTTGGCCAAACGCTCCTGGTAGTAACGGGCCAGAATCTGTTGCACATTGTAGATCCACCATTCGCCGCGACGATCCTTGTTCAGACCGAACTGTTTGCCATCAAGGAAGAAGGCGTAGTCCATGTTCAGGTAGTACCAGTAAGCGTTCCAGCCCAAATCCTCGGTGAAGTAGCTCAGTTTGCTCTCGGAATTGAAGAAGTCAATGTCACGGGTGTAGTCGACGGGCATGTAGAAGGCCTGCACTCCCTTAAGGATTTCGGCGTACTTGGGATCCTTGTTGAACTGAGCGTAGTTTTCGCGCAGGAAGAACTTGTCGTTGACATAGAATTCCTCATCCAGACCCATCATCTTCCACCACTGCCAGGTCTTCCAGTCCTTGGTGTAGAAGTATGGCGAGTTGTGGTATTGGGTGAAGTCCTTGTAGAAGATGTCCTTGTATTCCTTCTCGTACATGACGTACTTGCTCCACACATCATAGTCGAATTTCTCAGCGGCGTACACGAATTTGCTGTTGAAGAAGTACTGAGGGAAGATCTCGTAGATCATGGGCAAAGTGATGCCCTCGAATTCAGGCTTGTGGATGACGGCCAAAGTCAAAGCGTAGACAAACATGCCCTCGTTGACATTGATACGGGCCCATGCGACGTTGTGCTGGAAGGTCTCGAAGTCCTTGGCGTAGTAGAAGAAGTTGAACAGACCCCAGGCCTGCTTGTGATGGGTCTTGACCAGAGCACCGAAGAACTCTCCCTTAGGCAGCAGGGCGCCCACCTTGTAGGCCTCCCAGAATTTCTCCATGTAGTAGTCGAATTCCTAGTGGAAATGAGGGGAGAAGTCCTCACTTTAGAGGGGGAAGGCAAGAAAGGAAGTATTATTTGTGTGGACTCACGGTGTATGCAGACTTGTTGACAATCAGATTGCCGCCCAGCTTGATGTACTCCTCGAACATCAGAGGATCCTCGATGCGGTGCACGATCTCAAAGAGGAACTTCTGCTTGGCCAGGAACGCAGCATCGGCCACCTTCACCTTCGACGAGGTCGGCACACTGAAGGCCGCCACGCAGCCCACAAGGGCTAGCAGGACAATTGTCAATTTCATTTTGAGTAATTTCGTTGACTGCTCCGGTTTTTTGCTTTGGCTCTGCTGCTACTGCTCAAGATCCAAACACCTAAAGACTGTTGATTTGATCAGGCTGCATCTCGGGTTTTTATACACAAAACTGTCGCTGGCTGCTCCAGTGCAATCTTCATATCAGCCGAGTGTCCAAAAATAGCCAATACCCAACAAAAAGAAAAAAGAAATTCTAATTCGCAATGTGCAGTTGACACTGTCCGAACAGCTTATCAGTTGCTTTCTCCGCTTGCTCTCTCTTCTCCCACCTGGCCTTCAAAATTGAATTTGTGATAAGTGCAACAGTCCAGAAGCCAAAATTCATATTGTGTAATACTCGCTTGCAGCAGCAGCTGAAGCGTTGCTGTTTCTATGCTTCCTCCGATAATACGTATACGTATCATAATGTTTTTGAACTGACAATGACATCGCGCGTTTGCCGACGACGTCGTTGACTTTCGGATGCCGGCTTCTGATATGATCATCATCATGGTCATGTTGCGCCTCATGTGCTGCCGAAAAGTGTATTTCATTAAGTTAATTTTAGCTATAGGCTTGCTATTGCATATTTGGCATTGAACTTCAAGGCTTCATGTATTTTCGCGGATGAAGAACTTTCTTAGATCATTAGCAACTTCCTTAGACCATTACACAAATTGTTTGCAGAGCGATTTCCGATCTTTTGAACGGACAAAAACTGATCAACGTAAAGTTCCAAAAGATTTCCGCTGTATGCTAAGTTCGACAGTTGAAAAGTTTGCTATTATTTTCAATTTCAAATTCTTTTTTCTTAACTTGAAAGTCGCTTTTCCATAATATATTTTATATTTATTTAGTATTTACATTTAAAAGTTGCTTTTAATTATATTTTCAGCTCTATATTTTTTCCTAAATTCCATAGTACAAAGCTTAGTCAAAACAATTCGACCTTGAGGCTGCAAAACAATAGTATTAGAATTCATTTTATAATAGATACGAAATTATTTCGCTGATTTGCTAAGCTTTTAAGCCAACGCGTTGTTTAGCTTTTGCCTTAGTCAAATTATTGTCTTAAGAACAGCTAATTTTATAGACAGTTTACGATCGGACATTCTCATGATCGTTAACAGCTTTTCACGTGTACGCAACACGCATAAAATAGCAAAGTCCAACGACAGCTGGGGGCACGTTTATTTACAGTTACACGTAACTATTGAGCACGCAATAACAGCGAAAGGGGGTGGTGGAAAAGGAAAAGCCAAGGGGCGAAAATAGACTATGAGTAAAATAAGAAAAGAAAAAAGAATAGCACAGGGAAAATGCATAACAAAGCGTAGAACAAAACTCAGCGAGTTGTAAAGAACTCGGCTGCTTGCCTTTGCACTCTCACAATAAATGCGCAATTAATTTTCATGGCAAAACTCGGAAAAGGAATTTTCGTTTTCGGAAGCAAACGATGAAAATTGTTTCTACAACTTCAATGTGAAAAAAATCAACAGCAAACAGCAAGTTGAACCACGACAACAAGCAAGCTGTCAAGGGGTCTAGAGAGAGAGAGAGAGAGAGAGAGAGAGATTAGAAAAAAAACAAATACAAAACCAAAGAAATACGAGAGCTTCGAGAAAAACTCTACAGGAACAACACATTTTTGTTGTTGTTTTTGTTATTTAGGTTGTTTTTCAATAAAAACAAGCGTGTGAAATATTTATGTATTTTTTACCAAAGAACATTGTAAAAATGTGTGCCAGATACCCTGTAAAAAAATAGCTATGCAAAGTCTTATTAAATTTAGAAAATTAAGAAGCAAAGGTAGAAAAATTATAAGCTAGAATTAATCTTTCTCTATAATTTTGAGTACTTTTTAATAATTTTTCTTTTTAATCATATAAATAGTCTCATTGTCATTAATTAGTTGAAATACAAATTCTCTACAATAATTCTTTAAAACTCATTAAACATTCATTACTCAAAATAACTCAAAGCTTAAATGCTAAAAGCTTCTTTGAAATTAGAAAACGAGGAAGTAGTAGTATAGAAAAGACAAAGAATACTAATTTTCAAAAATCAATTTATTTGAAAACATAATAGGAAATAGAAAAAATATCCCTTAATCGGCATATTGATCTAAAGTTCTAATCACACAATTTCACAAAAAAGTGCTTACATTATAAATGAGAAATATTGATAAAATATAAAAATGAAAATCAAAGAAGGTCTTATAAAAATAAACCATAAGATATACATTATTCTAAAGTTATAATAACACAATTTCTTTGAAAATTGCTTATATTATAAATGAAATAGATAGTTTGAAATTTATATTTTTTCTGCCTTTACAGGGTATTTTCTTAGTCTCGCATCATTAATTGCTTCAGCTTAGTTACTTTATATTGTATGCGCGATGTTTTGCTAAAAAGTTTTTTTATTAAAATATTGAATGTTTTTACTTGGGCGTTACTACTTCGCCCCTCCCCCTCTGTGCTTCTATTCCCTTCGTCTGCTGTTGCCTGCAGCAATGAAAAGTTTACTATACTTTTAATTTGTTGTTTTGTTGTGTTGTGTGTGTGCAATTCTTAATTTATTTCATCTCTTTCTCTCTCTTGGGCGAGGAAAAAATCAAAATCGCGCAAATGAGCAAACTTTGCTGGGTGCAACTTTCGGTGCAAAGCAGCTGAATTTATTGCTTTTGAAATGCGGTTGCGCATAAATGTGCAACAACAAAACAGCTGCCCCCCCCAAAAAAAAAGAAGTAAACAAAATATGTCTGATGTAGTTGTTGTTCTTGTTGTTGTTGTTGGTCCTGTAACAAGCTGTGCTGTGTGGTCTCTGAATGGGTCGAAAGCCGCGAGGCCGCAACGTAAATGAAATGAAATGAAGAAATGAGCGAATGAAATGAAATGAAATGAAAAATCCGCACATAATTGCAAATGCGTGAGATATTTTCCAAATGGCAAAATTATGAAAATGAAATGAAAATGGAAAATGGAGAACCGTTTTTAAGTATTCCATTCAGGTTTCGGTCTCTTCTATTTTTCTCCTTCCCTTCCCCCCAACATCATCTGAGCAATTTTGACGCCTGGTCAAAGTTTTCTTGTGTGTATTTTGTTAGGGGGGCCGCACTAAGTTGGGACATTTGATTAAATTGCCAATTGGAAATTTTTGCGAGCATAGAACGAACACACACAAAAGAAACGTCTGTTCAAACATGCCCTCTATAAATAAATACATTCTAATCTGACAGCTGACCTTCGTTGGTCCAAGCAGACAGCGTGTTTAGTCTTGAAGACGACATTATTCATGTTGATGATAAGCGTTCGCATAGTTTGCGAAATTCACAAAACTTGCAGAGTTTCCATAGCTGACTCATATAGTTTTTATACATATTTTTGACAGCAGCATCAATAACTTAGCGCTCATAAATACGTAAAAAGAAAGTGTTTAAATATGATTGTTAATGCGGAGAATGTACCCTGTAAAATGAAGCTATGATGGGGTATATTATTTAAAGTGATTAAATCTTTCTTTCTTTCCTTTTCTTTCTTCTTGAAAAGTCTTATAAACTGAGCAGTTCGTTAGTGCTGCTCGTAAGCAGTGCACTGCACGTGTCGATCGCGTCAAGCAGTCCACACACGTATGCAAGCAGTGCATTTGCCAATGTCATTAGACCTATGCACAAGTTTATTGCTTTCATTGCGAGATATTCCGCATTGTCATGCATCAAGCGAGATATGTCGCGACAGTTGATACTTATCATCATCAAGAATATATATATATATTCGTATACTAAATGGATTTATGCGATGAGGTCAGCACAGTCGTATTAATTCTGTTGTTTTTGCATGCGATGCCAATTTAAATTCAGAACTAAAACCAATTAAATATATATTTGCCTAATTAAATTGCATTTAGCGCATAAGCTGATTTCAAAATTTCCAAAACAACAACCAAAACAAAAAAAAAATGTCCAATCTAATCGAATTGAGCAACAAAAAAAGCGGCTTAAATCGATTTCCTTTTGTTCGGGGCGGCGACAATATGAAATTGATGAATTTTTCGCACCAAATGAATGACCCACTTATAAAATACAACTAATTGAGTTTGCTTTTTATATAGTAACACAATAAAACTATTAATCAAGAGAATGTAATTGAGACTGGGAACCAGGGACTGAACTGAAATTAATACAATAAGAACAAAGGAACTTTGTTAAGCACTTTATAAATTTAATGGGGTTTAACAAAAACGAAAAAACAGAGAATCAACAACAGCAATTATATTTAAAAAGTTCTTTATGGCTTTTCATTTTTCATATACACACATTTTTGCTTGCTGCTTTTTTTTTCTTTTTTTTTGAGGCCTTTTGTATTGTGGAGTGGCCATTGGAACTCTGGCTGCCTGTTCTGTTCTGTTCTGTTTCTGGCCAAGATTCACTGAGCCTGAAACACAAAAAACGTCTACACACTGAGCAGAGAGCAGAGAGTAATATATGTATATAGAAAAAAATCGCAGTACATGACGCTTGGGGGCACAATAGCGCAAAAGTTTCAAGTGGACTCCCTTGTGGGTGGCATGTGTGTGTGTAGGTGTGTGTTTGTGTGTGTGTGTGGCACTCTCTCATATATATGTTGGTCGTTGGCATCTGTTCAACGCTGTGGCACATATTCCCACTTTTGCCTTTTATTGCATGTTGTTGCTTAGCCTCCGCTATTGCGTCTCCAGGATACGGAAAAGTCTATGTGTACGTATGTGTATGTGTGTGGGTGTGTATTTCATTGTTTTAGAACAATGTAACCCATTTGGCTGCGCAACTGACTTTGATTTGTCCTCTCACTCGCACATCCTCCCTCCTCCCTCTTTATCATACTTTATATTGTAGTTTGTTTAGTTGACGGCACTTTAAAAGTCTTCAAGAGTGCTAAATCTTTAATAAATTGCAGCAAAGCTTTGAAAAGAAACTAAATTTTTCTAAATTTCTGAAAGTTACTCTCAAATTTGCATCTACATATTTCACTCATATTAATAATTTCGTTCTTTTTCCCGTCTCATTCATTAATTGAAATACAAAATCCCCCACAAATTTTCTTTAAAACTTATTAATTACAATCCCAGCAGCTAATTTATATTGTGCTGTTGTTTTCATTAAAAATTCTTAACATCGCCCCTGGTCTAAAAATAACTCTCAGCACTGCTTCTTTTCCCATGTCCCATGTCGCTTATGCTGCTTACGTCGTCTGACGTCACTGCCTGCGCATACGTAATTGGCTTAGCGTGCGTTATGATGTGTTCTCTGCTGAGAATCGAAACGTTAGCGTTGTGCTGTTGTTGTGCATTTGACGCTGAAGTGACAAGAGTCAGGATGGCCGAGTGGTCTAAGGCGCTGCGTTCAGGTCGCAGTCTACTCTGTAGGCGTGGGTTCGAATCCCACTTCTGACAAGAATTTTTTTTCATTCGTTTTTTTAATTTATTTAATATTTTTTTGTGTTATTGCAATAAAGTTTCGCTTGACTTTTGGCAAAGCATAACAACAACATAAATATATAAAGCAACTTTATTGCAATTGTTGTTGTCGCTGCGCCCTTCGGCACTTGAAAATGTCTGCGAGTTTGTTTTTTGGGAGCACATGGCGAACATTAACAAAGTTTCACTTGAAAATTAAGTTGCTTTTGCTCTGGCTGCTGTGGCTGTGTGGTTCTGTGAGAATTCAATAAATTTGCCGTGGGTCATGTTTTGGAACAGTTGCGAGAGTTGCCCCGAAATGAGCAAAAGGTGGAAAAGAGTCAGCGACGGCGGCAATAACAGAAAAACACAGGAAACGGCAACAGAAAAGTTTTGTGCAGGTTTTTCTGCTGTTGCTTGTTTTTTGTTTTTCTCCGCTCTGTTTTCCTTTTTTTCTCATTTTTTGTTTTATAGATGGCAACAGCGAGTGCAACATGACGACCAGCAAACGGAACACAACACACAACACACACTCGCCAAAAGCTCATAAAATATTTAACTGCACACACACACACACACACACACACACACATGTCCGAAAGGGTCGTTTGAAATCGTAGAATTGCAAAAAAGTGCGTCCGAAAAATGTTTCTTTTTCACAGTATTTTCTCTCGTTTGGCTCGCTAACAATGAAACTTCTCCGAGCCCTTTTTCTTTTGGTTGTTGTTGTTGTTGGTTGTTGGTTGTGCGTTTCCTTTGGCTTCTCATTTTCCGCCATTTGCAGCTGTGTTGAAATGCAAACGACACACACACACACACACACTCACACACACCTGCTGCTGGAAAATATCGAACACCAAAAACTGAGCTGCAAAAATGTGTTGAAGAGCAGCATTTGGAATGTTCTCTTCCCCTTTTCACACACACAGAGAAAAAAATACCCGAATCTGGGTTACAAAGTTTTATTTTCAAATGTTGCTTTTGTGGGTGTAGCACACTGTGAGGGGGGCGTGGTCCACAGGGAGGAGGCAGAAGAGCAGGAGGCGGACTATCATGCAGCCGGGGCCAAAGTGAATTTATGCCAAACGCGAATATTTCCATTGATTTTGGCTTCTTTATTGCCATTTTTCGTCCTCGTCGTTGGCATTCTCAAAATGTTGCAACAATTCGTGTTGTTGTTGCATGTTTGCTTTGCTGTTGCAACTAGCAAATAAATTGCCACAGTGATAAAAAAAGAGAGGAGAAGAAAAGCAACTGCATCAAATGGAGGAACGTCGCATTTTCTTTTCCTTTTGCCTTTTCCCCATTTAAAGCTGACAATTCGATTATTTTAAGCTGTGCAATAAAACAACGAATGATATATGCGTAAGCAATGAATACATTGCTGCAACACAAATTCAATTTGCGGCAAGTAAATAAATAAGAATAGAAATAGCAAATTGATAAAGGTTTTCAAAGCAATTGTTGACAATTTATTAAACATTTCTTAATAGAAACTTATGAAAATATTGACAATTCATTAAACATTTTTTAATAGCATAATTTGAATTTATTTTATTGATGATTTATAAAAATGTTGACAATTTTTTAAACTTTGCTTAATAACAGTATTTAAAGTTTGTCTATTAATTTAATTTATGACTACGTCTTTAACTAATTTCGCAATTTCCTTTTCCTATCTTTGCAGGTGCGTATACTTGATATTTAGATGAAATATTTCCCTTTTGCTTGACTGGCGATAAGTATAACTTAAAATTTGTTTTCCTAGTTTATTTAGTAGCTCTTTTAAGAGTGAAAAAAAGAAAGGAAAGTAGAGTTCTGTATGCAAATAATGAATGTACTTGAACTTCCGTTGCTTGTCAGCGATGATAAATAACCACAGCAGTGAATTCTTTTTGCTTTTTCGCGTATTGCGTTTCTTGTATGATTTTCCATTTTCCATTTGGTAGGAAATGTTGCTTTGGCCACAGCACCAGCATCAGCATCTTCATCATTGTCTTTGTTCCGTTTCATTGCCGCGAGCGCTTTTATCTTTACATTCAGTTTACTTTATTTCTTTTTTTTCCCCTCCCTCCAAGTCAAGTCTTTTGTGTGTGTGTAAAGGCCTTCAACCTTGTGAAAACCTGCCACAAGTCCTTGCCCCCCTCGTTCAGCATTAAAATGTCGACGACGGCGGCGGCATCACACAGAAAATTATGAAAGGATCCGTTGAATAGCGTTACACACAGAGCGAGAGAGAGAGAGAGAACTCAAAGCGAACGCTTTTTCAGCACTTAAGACTTTGGGCTTCATCGGGTTTTCACTCGCCCCCTTTTCTTTCTTTTCGTTTGTGCCTTTAAATAAATAAAACCCAGCATCAAAACCAAAGTCGTTCAGGCAAAGCCAAACAGATTGAGAGGAAGTTTTGTTTGACTATGAATCTGCAGATTGAGTGGAGAAAAGTCAAAAGTAGCTGCGCAAAATAATGATAATAATGATGACATTGACGATTTCAATTGTGGCCACAAAGCGATGAAACCTTTTCCTCATTCTTTTATTCTCTTGTCACTAAACAAGTTAAGAGCCGAGGCTTTTCAATGTTGTGATGTTTAGACAAATCGAGGATTTGTGTTGTGTTTGAACAGCACGAAACTAAACATGATTTAAATTGAAATGTGTTTGTTGTGTTTGGTCAACTTAAAGTGCAACTATTTGAGAATGTAATCCTTTGGGTTATAATCCCGTTCCATGCTCAATTTCATTAGGGTCAACTCAATCGACTAAGCTAGCAACCAGGTAAAGAGAAAAAGAGAGAGAAGCATCGCTCGATTTGACATGACCCGCTTTATTTTTCGAGCGCGTGCCACGTGAACCACAAAAGCAGAGCGAGTGTTGTTCACGTCCGGACACACGGAATGGGAATGGGGGTTCGTTTTATGGGTCATTGGAGCAGCAGTAGCATCAGTAGCATCAGCAGCAGTTGCAACACAGCAACGGCAACAGCAACGACAACAGCAAAGTGACGTGCTTCGGGCTGCTGTTGAGGCAATCATTGGGTTCGAGTTGATGAAAAGCCAGAGAGCGTGCTGCGACATAACCTACATGATAATGTTCATGTCAGTGGGAAGACACGAGTTAAGGCGCTGCTGGAAGCTCTCTTCTTGTTGTTGCTGCTGTTGCTGCGGGTTGACAGGCAAACGGCATCATTAAACACGAACAAAGTATCATCGTCATACTCATCATCTGCAGCAGCAGCAGTAGCAGCATAAACTTTAGCACGTGCCACAGCCACGACCACACTGAGAGAAACTCGTAAAGCTGCATATATGGCTGCTTTCAATAATTGTTAATCAAGTGCAGACTTCAGTTTAGTTGCATTTTAATTGATTAGTTGCAAAAGTGACAAACAACGAGCTACACTCATAGCAGGCAGCTTTGTATTGTAGTGCACACTGCTTGACAGTTTTGCTTGATCTGCTTGCGCTGTCACTTGAGCTGATCAGCATTGAAGCAGTTGAACTGCTTAACATGGGACATATTCATACATACATATGTCATGAGTGATACATTTGTTTTGTTGAGAATATAACGTGTTTGAATATTCTTATAGTTATTAATATTACTGCCTTAAATTATTGTAAGTGATTTTTACTTTTTGTTAGAAAATTATACTCATGTTGGCATTTGTATTCCTATTAATTGCTAACAATTTAAAAGTTTCGGTTTTCTTAAAAAATTGTACGCTCTCACTTGAGTTGAAGCCTTTGAACTGCTTGATAAATGTGGTACATTTTTGTCACAAATAGTACATTTTGAAGAGCAATGAACTAGCAGCGTTTACTCTTTTTAATATAATAAATAATTAAAAAGAAATGTAAAATTATAAATTTATTTGCATGAAATTCCAGCTGTTATTGTTGCTTTTAATTATAGCAAGTACAGCTATAGAAAATGCTTCCTTTTTTCATTTTATAAACTTCGTTTTAGTTAAAGATTCTATTGTTGTTTGGGCGTTGCTTCGAAAATCTTTACTTTTAATTTCTCGCAGTGCAGTGCAACTCATTATGAGCATATGTTGTATATCGTGCTGTGCATCTCTTGCTCATAAAGCGGCACACATGCCTCCTGGTCCTTTAACTACACCCAACTCCTCTGCCTTCTCTAAAGTTGCGCCAATTTATAAGGCAATGCAAGTCATTGTCTGATTGCGTGTGTGTCTGCGTGTGTGTGTGAGGTACGGCTCAAGTGCCTGAGCTTGATCAATTACACCCACTGACACTGTTAACCCGAACCCAAACCCGGGACGGGACTCGAACCCGGGCTCTTTTGCTACTCATATTTGCCTCGACTGGGGCCGCATATCATTGTCAGTGTAATAAGTGACGCGTGTGCTTAATGCACACACACCTGCGTCCATTCTGGCATATCCTGGCTCTCATTCGCAGTCGCAGTCTCAGTCTCTTAGTCTCTCAGTCGTATCTCGTCTGCTTGTGCTGCTGCCATCTATCTCGTCTGCCTGTTTGCGATTCATTCATGCATGCCTCACTGGCCCAGTTGTGACTACACACACACACTGGCTGCCTGCGTGCACCTGACAGAGCAGACAGCAGCAGCAGAGGCTCCTCTACCTTCTTCTGTGTGATGTGTTTGTTTAGGCACATGTAAAGCATCTTATCTGCGTCGTGTAAATGCTGCTGCTACTGCTCTGGATTATGCACAGACAGCAGACAAACGCAGGCACAACTCAGAGGACATTCGCTACCTTCCTCCCTCCCTTCCTTCCTCGCTTGTCCCTACCGAAAAAATACCTTTCGCCATAGATATTTTGGAAGCAGACTTTTCAGCCAGCTCATGCCGAAAATATCATTTAGTTTCTCTCCCTCTCTCTCTCTCTTCGTCTCTCCCTCTCTTGTGTTTGAAGAGCAAGTCATACAGGCGTGAGCTCCTAATGAAGCACACACAGCTTGAATAAAAGAAATACGTATATATTATATATGCATTTTGCCAGTGAGGCGCAAAAGTGTTATGTAACAGCACTTATCAAAAGAGGCTTCTAACAACTGAACAACTGAAGGTCAGTCCGAGTAAAGCTAAGAACTAAAATGTCAAAAGTGAGGAACGTGCTGAGGAATTATTCAAATTTAAAGGCAGCTATTAGCAGAAGGTGTTTCAAGCATTTTGTCTGAATATTTTTGTAAAAGAGAAACAACGAAACGAGAATGAAAATATGCATTAAAAGGCAGAATACAATTTGAGTATTTGTTGGTGTTAAATAAAAGTAAATTATGGCTGCAAGTTGCCAGCTCTTCATAAGCACCAAGTTGGCAGCTCCAACGAACTAAATATTATATTACATTGTGTGATTTCTTTAACATACTAAATTCTGTTAAATTGAAGAAAAATATTATTATTTTATAGCTTTAATATCGCATGGTCAGCCCCTTACAACCAGCAATTTGGCTCCAAATACATTCAATTCTAGATTAGATTAACCTTAATAATTGCATAATTGCTCAAAATTTAATAAGAACATTTAACAAGTTGTCAGCCCCTCATAAGCAACAAGTTGGCAGCTCCAAAAAAACATTGAATTCTATATTATGTAAACCCTAATAATTGCTTAACTTACTTCAGTTGTACAATTTGATAAGAAAACTTAGCAAGTTGTCAACCCCTTACAAACAGTAAGTTGGCAGCTCCAAATACATTTAATTATAGATTAGATTAACCTTAATAATTGCATAACTCAAAATTTATTAAGAACATTTAACAAGTTGTCAGCCCCTCATAAGCATCAACTTGGCAGCTCCAAAAAAAATATATATATTATATAAACCTTAATAATTGCTTAACTTACGTGAGTTGTAAAATTCAAATTTAATAAGAACACTTAGCAAGTTGTCAGCCCCTTAAGAGCAGTAAGTTGGCAGCTCCAAAAAAAACCTTGAATTTAAAGAAACTTTTCTCTAGTTGTCAGTGTCGCAAAATGCAAAAGCAATTAACCCAGCATGCGAATTAAGTATTACAATCAATTATCCTACAATAAAAGTTGTTCGCCCGCTGCTGCTGGTTGACCTTTGCAGCGTCATGCAATCGGATGAGGATAATGTTGGGGCACAAAAAGGAAAGCGATTGAGAGAGTTGACAGGGATAAGCACAAAGAAAACAGCATTAAGCACACTTAACAGCATATTGACACTCTTGTGAAACTTACTCGCATTTGATCGAGAACAAGAACGAGAGCGAAATGTAATTAAATTTACTTTTTAACATCAATATAATATCGTTTTTTTTTTTTTGCGTCTTTGGCCTTTGGCAACCGTGTTTCGCATTACGCATTGCGCTTGAGAAATTCCAGCAACTTAACTTGGCTCTTAAATAAAACACCTGGCAATTGGTTACGACAATTTGTTGTCATTACGGGAGTGAGAGAGCGAGAGCTCTTTTTCACTTCTTTTTCTCGCTCTTTGCCATTGCCACAGTTGACAG
The DNA here is from genome assembly GCF_023558535.2 of Drosophila nasuta. Lineage (NCBI taxonomy): Eukaryota > Metazoa > Arthropoda > Insecta > Diptera > Drosophilidae > Drosophila > Drosophila nasuta. The sequence goes on along the minus strand of NC_083455.1, from coordinate 24,466,785 downwards.
AAGTTGTTCATCATTAACTGGGTTGCGAGTGAAGGCGGATCGCCTTTACAAAGGGTTGTAGATGATTGCACTGAGCGTAAATAAATGCAAAATAATACAATAATAATTAAAAGTGCATAAAATACGAAGCAGCAGGACAACGAGAGGACTCTCTCTGACTTCGTTACGCTCCTTGCGCCTGTTACCACTTGACGTAAGTTGCGTTAATTGCTGCATAAATGGCGTGTAGTCCATATCCTGTCACATTTCGTGTGGCAACCGCAGTACATGCGGCAGACCCGAATACTCGCTGTGGCGTTTTCTCCCTCTCTCTCTCTCTCTCTCTGTCTCACTCTTCCCTCTCGCTCCCTTATCACTTTCAGCCTAAATGAATTTAAAGGCTTTTATGGCTTTTCCTTAACGTATGCCGATTAATTTCATTTTACACAAGGCACGTTCGCAATAAGGTTATGCTGCAGCAAATGACCGCCAGATGGCGTGTTGCGCGCCACTGAAAATGCATCATCAATGATGTCGAGTTAAGTTTCGAATTACCTTATAGAGATATATATTTACTTTACTTTTTGAACTGAAAACCTTCCAAAGTATATTTAAATATTGTCATTAAATTTTGAATTTAATTATAGAGCAAACTATATAACTTCTTTACAATTGTAATTTAACTTGCAGATAAATCCTTGAAATTCTTTATCTTACATTTTGCATTTAACTTAACGATAAAATAGTTGAAGACTACATTCAATATATATTTGCTTTACATTTTTAATTTAACTTGGAGAAAATCCTTGAAATTATTAACCTTACATTTTTCATTCAACTTTATTTATGTAGTTGGTTTACATTTTCAACTTTCTTTGTTAATATCAAAAAAGTAATAGAGTACAATCCATAAGCATTTGCTTTAAATTTGTAATTTAACTTACAGATAAAAGCCTTTTAAAGTAAACTATATATTTTGCTTTGCATTTCCAATTAAATTTATACATAAAAAAAACAATATATTTATTTGATTTACATTTTATGATTAACTTGCAGATAAAAATCATATTGAGTACATTTTATATTATATATGTTTATTTTACAGTTTTAAATTAGCTTCACGATGAAATTCCTAGAGTGAATTTTTAACTTGTCAATAAAAACTTTATAGAGCACATACAGTCAATAAACATTTGCTTTGAATTTATAATTGAACATGCAAAAAAAAGCCCTAAAAAGTATACTATATATTTAGCTTCGAATATTTTCTTTAACTGATACATAAAAACCTATTTTCACTTTACATTTTTAATTAAACTTATCGATAAAAAGATAGAAAATAAATATATATAATATACTACTTCAAAATTTTCGCTCTTCTGTGCAAATTTTTATAAATGAGCATTCTTAATTATTGCAATCATGTATTTTTATGTGCAACAAGCACCGGAAACCGCAAATTCAATGCAATTACATAAATAATTCGATTTGATTCTCATTTAAGTTCTATCACTTTTTTATGCCTATTTTTACAGTAGTTTTTCTATAAAATTATCTTTTTTTTCATTTTCAATTACATTGCAATTGTAATGCAAAAGTGCATTTAATTGGCAACTATTTGAAATATTAACGAATCTTGCAAACATTTCATCACTCAGGGCATAAATTCGATTTGCTCCAATTGTTTGTATGCTCTGGCGAATAAAATAAAATATCGTTTTGATATTGATGATTTGTGATTGAGTTAACTTTCATGCTTGTGTGCTGCATTTCCTGCCACTGATGTGACTGACGGGGCTAATTTCACTAAATTTATCGCACTTGTTATGGAAAATTGTGATTTGTGAAAAGAATCAGAGATTTATTTACGAAGGAAGTTGACTTATACGTATTACAACAATAATATAATTTTGATTTACTAGCAAATATTGTACTCTATGATATATTTTGAATGCAGTAGTATTTCAATATACCAAATGTAGCTTTCGGCTTAGTTGTAATATTTTTTGGTATATTAACTTGGTATATTTTATAATATATATTTATATTTATTTTGGTGTATAAATATATTAAACATAGCTTTCGGTGTAATTTGGTATATTATATTGGTATTTTAATTTGGTATATTATAAAATGTTCCATAGAAAATACAGTTTTCGATATATTTCCAGTATTTTTTGTTGGTATTTTAATTTGGTATATTCAAACAATAATTCAATATCAATATTCCAAATATAGCTTTCTGTTTATTTTTAGTATTTTTTATATCTAGAGTATGGTATATTTTAAATACAATTGTCTATATTCTCCATGTGGTAGTATATTAAAATACCAAATATAGCTCTTAGTATATTTTAGTTTTTTTTTTTTTTGATATATTAAATTATTAAATTAATAAATTTGGTATATTATAAAAATAATTCAACACTCCACATTCGACTGTAGCGTTTTCATTTGATTTAATACTGTATTCAATTTTGTATTCTACATTCATGTTGAATACCGAACTGGTGAGTTTAGTGTTCATTCAGTTTTTCGTAATATTTTTCTCTGAAGAATAATTTTACCATAAGTTCAATATTGAACTAAAAAACTTTCCCTTTCTCCCAACTTCAATATCCCTGACAAATCTCGATTTGCTAGCCTGCTCTTCCTCTTGCTTTGTGATCCCAATTAGTTCTTCCAATAACTCTCTTCATTAGTCGCTGTCATATTGCGGCTTATCCTTGAGCATTCCATCAGTTAGCACAAATGTAAGCAGACAATTACCAAGTGGAGAGTGAAGAGCCACCGAGTCCGAGTGCCATAAAGGTGTTGCAAGTAAATCCTGAAGCTGTGTGCTATCAAGATGCAAATGGAAGCAACCAAAAGTGGAGGATTCTCACAGATGATGAGAATGAGTCTGGCAATTGGAAAGGGAAATAACAACAACAGCAAAAGAATAAAAGAAAAAGCAAAACACGCAAACAAAACAAATGAAAAGCTAAAGCCAAAAAACCAAAACCAAATCAAACAAACAGTGCAACAAACTGCCAATGGAAAAGAGAAGGAGAAAGAGATGTAAAAAGAGAGAGAGAGAGAGAGAGAGAGAGAGAGAGAGAGAGAGAGAGAGAGAGAGAGAGAGAGAGAGCTGTGATAAGCCTGCGGCCAATACCGCTTCCAGAGATAAGGACGAGTGGAACGGCGTCGATTTCTGATTTCATTTCGTCTCTAAATGATGCCGTTTTTCCCTTCTCCCTTCCACTTTGCTGTTTGGCTTTCGTTTTGCCTTTTGATGGCAGCCGCCGCCGTCGCTGACGTTCGGCGTTCATTTCAATTAAATGCAAATCTCGGCTGGGGATTTTTCCCATTGAACGCGGTCCCAAAAAGTGGCAGATGAGAGGGATGGTGTCCAAGGATATGGACATGGACACAACACGGACAGTAAACACACAGAGAGACAGAGATAGATAGATAGAGAGAGAGAGAGAGAGAGAGACAGGAAGTTGCTCCTCTGATGTTCCCTGGATGGCGTTGCAAAAGTCGTGGAATGTTTTTCACGCATCGCTGCGTTTTGTTTTCCGGCATGCGAAGTCCTCTTCTTGATTTTCTTTTTTCCCTGTGTGTGTCAGTGTTTTTCTTTTTTTCCTCTCTGCTTTTCGACTATACAATTTCCATGTCATGCATTTCTCTCTATCTCTCGCTGGGCATAACCGCACTTCAAGAGCGGCTTACCAAATTGCTTTTGCTCAAGTCCAAATAAATGGATTTACTTGCAAGAATCTTTAATCGGATAAGCAAGTAGAAAAAATATTAAAGGCAGCTATTATGATTTTGAAAAAGAAATATGAACAGCTGCAGCTTAAGTTTCGATTAAGTCAATCACAAATATTAATCGCAATTGAAGCTCTTAGTATTACAGAAAATTTTGGGTTTTGAGGAGGACTTATTTCTGAAAAAAAATAATACTCCAAGATGTAAACAGTTGAATGAATTTAATCACAATAATAATAATATTGTAATTGTTTGTAAAGTCAACTTTTTCTCATAACAAAAATGATTCTTCAAAATCAAAACACTTCACAACATATTTTTCTTAAGATGAACGTACTTATTAATAATTTAAAATAGTTTTAAAAATATATATTACCTTTTTATTACTTTAGATATTATTAGGCTGTTAGCAAAAAGCTGCATTATTTATACCATCAAAAAGCTGATGAAAACTAATAATATTACTGTAAACTCAATCAAAGGTTAATGCTTTTTTAGCTTTGTTATTTTTATAGATTCCTTTCGTCACCAGTTATTAATAAATAATGAAATCTTCTAAAAGTTAGTTAAATTTCGCCAATTCAACAAAACTTAAACCCTTTATTTAACTTTGTCAAAAAAAGAGTAAAATCTTTACATTTTTTATGGATTCCTTTCGTCACCGGTTGTTAATAACTAAAAAAAGTTTCTAAAAATAAGTTAAATATCTCCGAATTCAATGCTTTATTACTTTTGCCTTAAGAAAAAGCAAATCATTTCCACATTTACTACCTCAAAGAATCCTAAAAATTAGTTAAATTTCTGTCAATTCAATTCAAGCTAAATGCTTTTTTAGCTTTGTCAAAAGAAAGAGTAAAATCTTTTGTTCTTTTTATTATATTAATAACTAGCAAAAGTTGCTAAAAATTAGTTAAATTTCTCCGAATTCAATCCAGTTTGAATACTTTATTACTTTTGCCTTAATAAAAATCAAATCTTTCCGACATTTATTACTATCAAAATATGCTAAAATTTAGTTAAATTTCTCCGAATTCAATTCAAGTTAAATGCTTTATTAACTTTGTCAGAAGAAAGAGTAAAATCTTTTGCACATTTTGATGCATTCAGTTCGTCACCAGTTGACGTATACGTAATATTTGGATTATGGCATTAAATGCGCTACTCTTGAAGTATGCAATAAAAGAAATATTACAATCTCTCTCTCTCTCTCCGGCGAAAACATGAGCAGCTCTCATGGAACTTGAGGAGCTGTTGCCTTGGGAGAAATGATGTCGCATCCTGTTTGGCTTGTGCAGCAAGTTGTTGTAGTTTATTTTCAAGTTGCCTTTTGCTTCCATTAGTGCGACTTTCATTATTTAGTATACATTTTTTTTTCGTCCATACTGCTTTCACTGTCTCTCCGGAGGAGTGCAGCATTTTGCTTGCATTTATAAAGTATTTGCATTTTTAATAAACACTGTCTGTTTTCTCCTGCTTCCATCCTCTCTCCCCTATCAGCCTCTTAAAGGTGTGGCAGGCAGACAGGTTGCAAACTCCCTCGAGTGTCCACCTTATTTATGTTGTGCTTGGTCACTCATTCCTTTTGTTGTTGGGTAAATATTTCCTCTTCCGCTTGCAAATGTTGCGGTTGCGAGTGCAAAAAAAGATGTCGAGAAATATTTGTGAAATTCATTAAGAAATATTTAATAATCAGCTTTCATATAAAGCGAGAGAGAGAGAGAGTCGGTAATTTGTGCTTAAGCAGGACAACAGCTATGGAAATTCCTCTGGTCCATCATAAGTCGCCGGATGCTTGCGTTGTCACGTTCCTTGAACTGCGAACAAAGTCAAACATGGACACGTTGTCACCGCAGTGTAAAATCCTTCCGAGGAAGAAGAGGAGGAGAGGAAGAGGAAGAGCGAACGCTGTCCGGCATTTGTAGATTTCGAATGCCAGAATTTACGTTATTTTCGTTGAATTTGCATAATTTGGAGAGGCAGACAGAGAAAAAGAGGCCCGACAGTCAGTTGATTAAAGTGATAGACTCTCTCTCGTCGGGTTATATTCTTTACAACGGTTCTTTTTTGTCCTCCTTTCTGTTCCCTTTTTTTCTTTCTTTTTTTTGCGTTTCGGAATCCGCTCCGCTGCTTTTGTGAATCGTCTGGCGGATTCAGTACGGTCTGCTGCGCCTTTGTTCAAATACATATAGCATACTATATATATATATACATAGTGCTTGCTTTATGAAACCGAGGTTGGGGGCATGCAACATGGGGCGAGTTGGGGAATAACTTCTACTCCCGATGCTGCCTCGGGATGGGAACGTGTCGAGTTGCAGTTTACTTTGCCGTCTCGCATACATTTTGAAAGTCAAGGTAAATATTAGATTTTGGGTTGTGGAAATTTTTGGCTGTTTGCTACTGCCCAGCAGAGTCCTTCTCTATGTGTGCTAGTGTGTGTGTATTAGTGTGTGTGCGTTGCCGTGTTGTAGATGTAGGTAAAACAAATATTAGCTTACAATTTGTGGGCTTACATAGTTTGCCGGGGTCGGTCAAAAGGCCCGCGGTGGCATTAAACATAAGTTAGCTGCAGCGTGGCCTACACACAAAGTTTGTAGAGCAAGCGAGAGGGAGATAACTAGGGCAAAAGAGATAGCTAGAAAGAGAGTGAGACAGAGAGTGGTCACAAAAAGTGTGTGTTTACTTAAATAGTTATCAAATGATTGAATTTTAATAGCAAACCAACTGAAACTTGTTCAGCAACAGTGCTCTAGAAAAATAAACTTTACATGGCATAAAATACCACACAGCATTTTATTTGCCTAACAAATTACTGAATATTTATTTCAAGTTTTCTATTTCATAGAAATATTTGTTGTAATAAAAATCATTGAGTATTTTATGAAAGTAAATTATAAATTAAAATTGGAAAACAATTTATTTTTAAAGTATTTATTTTTCACTTAATGTATAAAACAAGTAAGAAAGTAACAGTCGAGGTTGCTCAACAGTGTGGTATTAATTTTAAAAATATACCAAATTAATAAACCACAAGAATACTAAAAATATACCGAGTTCTATATTTGGTAGATTGATCTAGTGCATCCAAAAAATACCATATAGTAAAAATATACCAGATTGTATATCAAAGTCTGAATTCAGTATATTTATATAGTAAGTACTACATTCAAAATATACCATAGAATGCAAAATATACCAGATTGTCTATCAAAGTCTGAATTTAGTATATTTATATAGTAAGTACTACATTCAAAAAATGCCATCGAGTAAAAATATACCACAATTCTTATCAAAATCTGAATTTAGTATATTGATATAGTAAGTACTACATTCAAAGTAGAGTGCAAAATATACCAGATTGTTTGCCATGTATGTAAAGTATTTCTTTAATAACTTCTACAATTTTCATTTGATCGCTGGTTACTTCAGAAATATGACACAAGTTTATTCTATTACTAAATTTTGTAGTAAAGTAATAACTTCAGTATTTTTAGCTTTTAGCTTCTTATTTCTCTTCCATTCTTTAGCTTTCCTTTAGTCTGGGTCAATTCCTAGCACATTTTCACATTCCCACATTAATTTTTCTTGCTCCTTTTGCTCTCCCAAAAAATATCAATTCCATGTGTAAACACTCGAGTGCTACTCATATTTGTGGCTGCAATTCCACAAGCTGATTTCGCTAGTAATCCCAGCATTATCTAGATTTTCTCTTACTTCCCATCTCCCAATTTGTATTCCCACCTGTGTGTGTGTGTGTCGGTGTTTTTTGCATGTTTCATTACGATTGCAGCTGTCTCGTTTTTGTTGTTGTTGTCGCAACTTCCCGTTGCTCGCTTTTTGTTACAAAGCTTTGTTGCTTTTAATTAAAGCACCAAATTAAAAATGTCGCTTTATCTCCACTGCATGTGTGTGTGTGTGTTGAAAGTTTCGCTGTACTTTTGAGCAACTCTCTGACCCTCTCTTCCCCTTCTCCAACCTCTTCCATCCCGCTCTCTCCCTCTGCTTATCGGGCAGACAGTTGTGCACACGTCGTCCCACGTGTCACGTTAAACGTCATGCAAACAAAAGGCCTGTCCTATTTGAAAAGCTCGCTGAATAAAAGCTTTTTTTCCGCCCATTAATTTCAAGTTTGTTTTTCTGTTTTTCGTTTGTTGTTCTCTTTTTCGTTTCTTTTTTTTCGGCGCATCCATTGAAATGAAAAGTGTGAAAAGGGAACGAGCTCAGTCTCTCCTTCTCTCTCTCTCTTTCTCTATAACCAGGTTGCATCTAGCTGACCATGTAACCCTTTCCCCCTCTCTCCTTAATCCCCCAAAAAAGCGCATATATCGCTGTGAAAGGTTCAGGCATTAACACACACACACACAAACATTTGCAAAAAAGGAACGCTAAAAACTTTTTCGCTCTTTGTGGTTGACCGCTTGCAGTCAAAGTTAAAAGCTGGGTTAAAAAAGTTCGCTGCGACATCATTGATCAAATGAGGGGACTGACAAAGGGCGTGTTACTTTATCCGTAATGATTCCACAACACTGCGATGCGGGTTTTTCTCTCTCTCTCTCTCTCTCTCTTTCTTCTTTGTCTAAGGGTTATTGTCTGAGAAACAGGATGAAAGCAAAGAATAAAGGAATAAAAGCAGAAGCTAAAGACTTTTCGAGTTGATAAAATAAAGCAAGCAAATGGTTAAAGAAGAAATCTTTGTGTATATCCAAGAAATTCACTTGCACTAATGCTAAAACTTTTCGCGATGTTGTCAAGGAAATGTTGAAGAAAGAAAAGGGGAAGAAGAATATAAAAAGAAAGAAGCAGAAATATTATTTCAAAGTATTGTAAGCAAAGGAAAACCATAAATTTGTAGTATTTAACAAGTCAAGTAAATGAAATACTAAAAATATACCTATTTGGCAAAGAAACAAATAAATGTAGTATTTAACATATCAAGGGAATTTAATACAAAAATATATTTGAAGTATTTAACACAACAATCAAATTAAATACTCAAATTATAGTTCTTTAGCAAAGAAACAAATACATGTAGTATTTTACGCATCAATGAATTCAGATACCAAAAATATACTAAAACACAATTTGTTGCTTTAAACATATAAAGGAATTTAAATACCAACATTATTCTTATTTCAATTGTGATATATTGAAGTATATTATTTAAAGAACAGCTAGAGCAGTTTATTTAAAAAAATATCTCTGAAATTTAAGAAACAAATACTGTTAGAACAAAGGAAGCAAGTTAACCTCAAAAAGATATTAAATAATACTAAAAAATGTTTGTATCACAATATTTAAGAATGAATATTGAATATGAATACGAAATATATATTCATTGTAATACATTTATTTACTTAATTTAAAGAACAAAATACAAAAAAAAATCAATTATTATTTTCAATTTGGTATATTTATTTATTTTATTTCAAGAACAGAATACAAAAAATCCATTAATATTTCCACTTTAGTATATACATTTATTTTATTTAAAAACTTCATACCAAAAAATTCATGGAGAGTTAAAAATATATATTTCCAATGCGTTATATTTATTTTTTTTTATTTAAAGAACCTTCCCGGAAAACTCAATATTTGGTTTACCTGAAAGAAAACGTTTTCAAAAATGCAAAAATTAATTAAGATATCCTCCAAACAAAAGAGGGAAAAGGGTTCCCCAAGAAATTTCAATAATTAAGAGAAAAGGCTTCCTCAAGAAATTTTAATAATTAAAAGAATTTACTTGGACACAGGTTTCCTCAGAAATTTTCATAATTAAAAGTATTTACTTGGTCAACTGAAAGAAAGGCAGAACTAATTTAGATTAACTAAAAAAAGGGAAAACAGTTTCAGTTTAGGGAAAAAGGTTAAAGATATCAGAAGGAAAGATGTTGTGGCAAGAAAAGCACAAATAGAACCTGGAAGGGAAAGCGAAAAACTTGGTTAGACTAAAAGCATTCGTTGTCGTTGTCGTTGTCGCTGAATGCAAAATGCCATTATTTTAGTAATGAGTATCCCTTGGCCAAACAAACACCTTGGCATAAGTATAATTACCGACACAACTCCCAGGGAGATTTAAGCGAAGCAGCACTTGTTGTTAAGTCGCTTTCCCCTTGCTTCGGGTCTTCCCCCTCGCTATCACCCTTTGTGAGTTAGTTTATCAGAGAGTGGCTCAGCTTGTGACAGCTTGACAACTATCAGCGGTTGGTTGCGTTTTCCCAGACGCTAAAAAACTCAAATGCGACTCTCTCTTGGCTAAAGTAAACAAATGATAAAAACTTTGCAAGTTCTTCTTCTCGCTGCTGTTGTTGTTGTTTTTCCTCGCTGCTAAACGGGCAATCCTTTGTGCAGCTCGCCCGCATTTGCATATCAGGAACAGGACTCTGGGAGGCAAACTCTCAACTCTCGACTTCAACTCGTCAGGAAACTGCCAGGCAGCTGCATTGTTTTCCTGCTCTGCGCCATTTTCAGCTCTTTAGCATTTCGTTTTTCATTTTCTGTTCTGTTTTTTTGCAGCTGCCTTTTTTTTGTCGCCTTTAACGCCGCCTAATTGCCTAATTAGGCATTTACTTGTCGTCGCCCCTCCCTTTCAAAATGTTCCCCTTCCAACTCTCAGTACTTTTTATACCCGCTACCCATAGGGTAGAAGGGTATTATAACTTTGTGCCGACAGGAAATGTATGTAACAGGCAGAACGAGACATCTCCGACCCTATAAAGTATATATATTCTTGATCAGCGTCAACAGCCGAGAGGATCTAGCCATGTCCGTCTGTCCGTCTGTGTGTCTGTCCGTCTATCCCTATGAACACCTAGATCTCAGAGACTATAAGAGATAGAGCTATAATCTTTTTTCGACAGCATTTGTTATGTTTGCACGCAGATCAAGTTTGTTTCAAATTTTTGCCACGCCCACCTCCGCCCTCAGAAATAAATAAATTCGAATAACAAGCGTAATTTGTCAAGCTACAGCTGCGAATTTCGGTGTATACAATAATATCTATAGTATAATATCTATTTCTGAAAATTGCGATCAGATAAAAATTGTGGAAGTTATTAAAGAAATACTTTTGTATGGGCAAAAACGCCTACTTACTAGGGGTCTGAGTTGCTTTGGTCGACAATCTGGTATATTGTGCCGTCTATGGTATATTTTGAATGTGGTACTATATCGATATAACAAATATACCGTTTGGTATATTTTTAGTACATTTGTATTATTGGTGTATTTTGAAAAAATACCGCAATATGTTGCTTTTATTCAAAATGGGTAGCGGGTATCTCACAGTCGAGCACACTCGACTGTAAATTTCTTACTTGTTACAAGCTTTTAATAATTTGCACTTTCTTCTCTTTGCAGGTCCCGATGATATACTGAAATTTCTGGGCAACGAGAGTGTCGTGGATCACTTCAAGCTCGTCACCAAGGATGGCAACAGCCTGCTCATCGGTGCCAGGTGAGTTTACTTTTTGTCTTTTGCAACTGGAAACGTCTTGCAACCAGGGGTGTGTCTTCCTCTTCCCCTCTCTCCATCTTTGGGTGCTCCACTCAACCCAAATCGCAAGCGCTGCGTCTGAGCTGCGGACTCTCAAGAGGCCTTTTGGCCTGCAAAACTGCAAAACTGGCCGCCTACTTTTTCACTTTTAATTCCGCTTTGTTGTTGCTTCCTGCGACGCCTTTGTTCCATGTCGAGAGGGCGTCGGCAAAGGACCCAAAAGGAAAGTTCTCTGTTTTCCGCTGCCCCATTTTTTTTGTGTTGTTCATCAGAGAAGGCGCCGCGAATATGAGTCAAAGTTTGCTTTGGCGCTGCACTTTATGAGTTTTATGCTTTTATAGAAAGTGGTTTAGACTCTGATTAAAGTTTTTTTTTATAATTGCATTGCTCATACGCCATGGTGGCTGTCTCAAAACTTGAATTGTTTTCTATGCTACGGGCAGTTTGTTTGTAAATTGTTGAACAAATAAAACGGTTTAAGCTTTAGTGGTGGACCAATTAGTATTAAATTTGAAGAAAGGAATTGGAAGGTGGCAATGTGAAAATTATATTTTTGGGAGATCAATAAAAGGTATGGAAAATTCGTTCACTTTTCATAGAAAGAGAAATATTTATTGCTCAAAAATAAAACAAACTTGTGAATTAATGTAAAAGTTATAGTTGAGGAAACAAACTTGTTGATTAATCTAAAAGTTATAGTTGAAGAAGTTTAGGAAACAAACTTGTTGATTAATCTTAAAATAATAAGTGAAAAAGTTGAGGAGGTACTATGGGAATTTATATAGCTAAAAAATATTCCACTTTAGATATTCATCTATTTCATCTATTGATGAAGACGGTATCATAGTTTACATTATTATAATATAATAATAGTTTATAGACGAAACAATTTCTTTAAAATGTGTTTAAGAAACTAAGAAAGTTTATTGATCCTTCACCGCTCATACTATGGACTTTGCTTCTTGTCTCCACTGAACCTGTAAAACAAGGAACAAAGCCCCCAGATAGGATCGCTAGTACCTGAGATCTGCTACCCGTTGAAAATTATGTTATCATATCCTACTCAGTCATCCCACTCATAGAGGGTTCAGTAAAGCATTGTTGCCAGCCATCCCTCCAAGTAATCTTTAGTAAATATTCTAAGAAGAGCTCTTAACTCTTGAAAAATATTTGAAAAAATTGCATAAGTTTTTTTTTGAACTCGTTTTAAGAAGATCTCTTAAACTCTTGAAGAATATATTGAAGAAAGTTTTGATTTACTAAAAATTAATTTGTGAGAATCATTAGTAAATATTCTAAGAGTATCTCTTGAACTCATAAAGAACACTCTCCCTAGAATCAATTTTTTTTTATGCTGAATTACTTTCCTTCACACACGAAGTTGTTCAATGATTCTCTTTCAATTCATTTGAATATTAAGTAAGCAATTACGAGTAATATGAATACACAAATACAAAATGTGTCCCTCAAAAGGAGTTAAAAGAAGGATTTCAATAGGCGAGGAAGCTCTCGGCACTTCAAACTCTAAGCTCTAGAACTCTAAGCAACAAAGTCACTTTGATAACCACAAATGGATACGCTTACTTAGCAGGTGCCTTAGTTTGTTCTAATGAAATTAAGGGCTGCTTAACATATTTTCCTATGCGACAACCACATAAGCAAAAGGCGTTTTCAACTTTTTGAGCAACTGCGATTTGCTTGGCGAAACATTGTAGAGAAAAGAGAGGGAGCGAAAGAAGTCATTACGTAGACTTAATAGGTAACCAGGAAACCTTGAACACCATACCGAAAAAGTTTTGGCGTTCCCATATAAGGATTTTATGCGTAAGAATTTTCTGAATTTGGCATTAAGCTGCGCGTTGCAATCACACCGAAGGAGTGGGTGGGGTGAAAGCAGAAAGTCTTGACAGGCAGGCAACAGTTGAAAGTTCAAAGTTGAAGCCTTTAACAAGTTAACCGCCCTCTCTCTTTCTACCTTCTACCTGGGACTTTCGTAATGTCAACTTTTTTGGGCGTATATATGTAGGTAATGTGTTTGTGTGTTTGTGTAAGCCTCGTCGTCAGCATTTGTTTAACATGTTTTAAATGAAACTCCGAAAATGCAGCGGAGACGAAGGCAAAATCCACATAAAGCAAACTTCAATTTACTTTTCGCACACATTGTATTTAATTTAAGTATATGAAAAGTTCGCAAGGCCAGACAGCAACTCAACATGGAGTAAGGGGGGGAGTAAGGGGAAGGGTAAGGAGGTAGTCAGAGCCAGAAGCTAACGTGTGCGTGTGGTAACTTTGATTTTGCAGTGCTGGCAAAAGAAAAACAAGAAAAACGTTGAGCGAAAACTTTGCAGCAGGTGCCCCCAAGATATGAAAGGTTGACAGAGCGAGAGAGAGAGAGGTAGAGAGAAGGAGGGAGAAGGAGGGAGTGAGTGAAAGGGGGGATGAAAGCGAGAAGAAAATGGGGCTGCTAAAGTTTGAAGCCGGGCTGAGCCTCAAGTGGTAAACTTAAAGGGTTGCCACAAGAAGCAGCAGCAACAACACAAAAGTAATGAACAGGGGTGAGGGGGAGGTTAAAAGGAGGTAGTGAGGGAAAGGGATAGCTGACAAAGTGTAGGAGCGTATTGTAAATTCTGTCGTTGGGCACGAAAAACCGCAAAAGATGCTTGCTGCGAATGTTGTTGCTTGCCAGGTTTATTATATGCAGACATAGACAATGGAAAACCCGGCTGACTAGGGGAGTAGACTTTTCAGTCTCCACACTCTCCACACACACACATGCAAATGTGCGCCAGCTGACACACATATTAAAATGTTGCATACTTTCCGGCTCGCTTGCCCAGCACCAGACATAATAAACTTGTGTGTGTCTCGCTTTTCTACTCTTCCTCTTCTCTACCTCTTCTCTCTTTCGTCTTGTTCTTGTGTCTGTGCATGGAAAAAGAACCCTAGGAATTTGTGCCAAAGGAATGCGTGCAGCTTGTAAGACAAGACGTCGCCACACACTTCTCTCTCTCTCTCTCCTCTCTTCTCCCCTCCATCACAGATGCAGCAGACAGTGCAAAACTTTCAAAAATTGCAAATAGTTTTTGGTAATTTAATATTAACACGAGTTGGCAGTCCACTTCGACTATGTTCAACTCTGTCTCTCTCGCTCTCTCTCTCGCTCTCTTCTCTTGCTCTCTTTGCTTTGTGTTTGTTGCGGCTTTCGCTCAAGCCACACACACTTACACACACACACGCACGTACACACACGCACACTCGTTGCATTTTTGGAAATGTGGCACAAAATGAAATTTCAAAGGCGCTGAGGGAAAATGTTTGGTTTGGTTTTCGCAATTAGTGCGGTTTTGTGCCATCGTTGCATTTAATATTTCCCATTGCCCCCCTTTACCCTTTTCTCCCTCTTAACTCGACTAAAAAGTATCACACCAAACACAACTAAGCCACAGCTTGTGGCGAGCTGCTCTTAATACAAATAATAATTCCATTTTCGCAAATTAAGAGCACAAAATACTGCAAACACAATTAATAATTTGAGTGGGAAAAAATATATATTTTAAAATTCAACTTGATTTCTGGCTAATGGAATTAAATTTGGCACAGCTTTTGCTTGATTTTTCAATTTATTTTGTTTGCTCAAAAAGTTACTTGAGTATAGCAAAGTTTGCTTTGAATGATATTATAGATTATAGATTAGAACAGATTATTAAAAACCCATTAAAAAAAATGTTATACAAAAGAGATGGCGATTATTCGATTCTATAAATTAAAATTTTGTTGAAATTATGTTAAACTATTAAAAATGGATTTAAATGAAATTGATAGATTATGAAAAATATATATAAAGACAGTTCTTAGATTTTACAAAGGGAAAAGTTTTAATCCAATCAATATCCAAGAACGACAGAACAATTATTTCAAAGCTAGTTGAATGTAAAGTAAAGATAATAATAATAAAAAATATAATAAATATTTTTAAGAATATTTTCTTTATTATAATCTTCAATTTACATTCAATTTACTTTGACTTAATCATTCAGTTTGCCACTTCCCTCATCTATTATTTTCCTTCTACTCGATTATTTTTTGCTGTTTAATGAATTAGGCAGAAAAGGAAAAGCGCGAGAAAAACGCATTTGGCAATTAAAAATGCAGCCACTGTCTAACGGGATTTGCTTTTGCAGTGTTTGCTACGCTTTTTGTTCACACATAATTCATTTATGTCATTTCTCTTCTTTTTTTTTTGTGTGTCTCTCGAATGTTTAATGTTTACTCCTTGAACGCTTGTCGAGCAACAGCAACAACGAGAATGCAATTTACGACAGCCAACTAAAACATTTATGATTTTCTTTTTGCCATTTCCCTCCCATTTACTTGTTGTTGTAAATTTAATTACATGCATAATTTCCGGCTTGCTTATTTCGTTGGATAAACGTAATGAACGAAGTGTGTAGCGAGGCAGTGTAATGTGTGAGTGATGCCATAATGAGAGAGAGAGAGCGGGAGAGAGCAAGAGTATGGGAGAGGGGGAGCGGGGGGTGAGGAGCATAATGAGCCAGCAAAATGCAAACACAACAGAAACGCAAGCAAACCAGAAAAAATTAAGTGAGCGCCAAACACACGCATACAAATTAGTGTTGTACTAGTATTGGTGAGCAAAGCAGCAGCAGCAGCAGAGAGTGAGGAAGAGCAAAAGAGGAAGAGAGTGTGTGGGGGGAGAGCTTGTCGGCTTTTTGCTAGCTGAGTTTTTGC
This sequence comes from Drosophila nasuta, assembly GCF_023558535.2. Classification (NCBI taxonomy): domain Eukaryota; kingdom Metazoa; phylum Arthropoda; class Insecta; order Diptera; family Drosophilidae; genus Drosophila; species Drosophila nasuta. Next base: position 24,450,812 of record NC_083455.1, on the reverse strand, counting down.
ACGCATGAACGCATTTGTATGCTGGCTTTGTCGTTTGCCAGAGTTGCCACTTACGTGATTAATGGATTTTTAACAAGTTACACATTCCGAAAGGAGACCCAACTATACGCAAACACACACACACAGGCACGCATACGTGCACGCACACACACACACGCACACAGGTCCACTTAGGCGAACTCTGAGAGAAAGAGCGTCAAAGTAACCAAAGAGGCAGGCAGGCAACACAAGAGCGGGGGGCAAAGCCAAAAAGCGAGGGTTGCACACTCACCTACTCACATACGTATGCGTATGGGTGGGAGCAGGACAGCACACCCTACTAAACTAGCATGACAGGGCGGAAATGCGAATGTGACACGCGTTTTGCATGTGAAACGTCATGAACAATGTTGGCAACCGAGGGAACAGAGAGGAAAGAGAGTGTAGAGGCAAAAGCAACAGCAACAGCAGCAAAAAAAAAAAACAGAGCAACAGCAACAGTAGAAATGAAATGATGGGAAAACGGAAAGTAAAAGAAAAGCAAAATAAGCAAACGAACGAACGAATAAGTTGCCCTACCTTTAACATATTCACATTCACACACACACACACACTCGAGTCTGTCAGGTAACCCAGGCAGCAGCAGCATTCACTCTTTCTCTGCTCTCGCTATGCAAAGTCAAAGTGAATTTGTTAAGTTGCCAAAAACAGCAGCTAACGCGATAGGGAGCAATGTTCTCAAAAGCAGAATGGCTGAGAAAACAGGCCACAAATTTGTGCAGGTAATCAGGTTTTTGCCATCTCCCACACATTTCTATTTGTACATTGAGTCCAATTTAATCATGCCCAAATTGATTGAATACGCAGCACAAGTGGAAAGAGTTAAGTAAGGAATCTTTAGATGTTCAAAATGCAAATTTAAAAGGAGAAACTTTTGCAAAATTTACAAATTTTAGTAAAATAGCTATGACAAAGTAACTAAAAAAGCAATACTAACATAAATGTGAAGTAATATATTTTGCCAACTACAAATTGAGTTTATTTTGAATAAAACTATTTCAAAAATTTAAAAAAAGTATTTAGCAATCAATACAAATTTTAAAAAAGTAAAAAAAAGGTTTGAAACATCTCTCCCCGACGGGGAATTGAACCCCGGTCTCCCGCGTGACAGGCGGGGATACTAACCACTATACTATCGAGGATGTTGATCAACGCCTCGTCTAAAAGCAAACTTCTAAATGTAGCTAGCATTCTACTTCATTCTAAACTGAAATTAGAATGAATTTGTTTATTTATAACTTTTTTCGGTTTATGCTGCTAATCTAAAACGTAAATTCATTTTACTTAGTATTTCTAATAATAAAATTTCGACGTAATACGGAATTCTTCGAATGTGCAACACTTAACTTTTTATTTTTGTTAAATTTGTTTATGCATTATTAATTTTTTATCACTACAGAACAAGCATTGTAGTATCTTATTAATTTTTTATCACATTAGAACAAACATTGAATTAATTTATACCATTTCCACTGAATTTGTAGCTTTTGATGCTACACTAGCGCCATCTAGCGTTCATATTCAGTTAGCATTGTATGTGGATAGATTCTTCTTAGAATATTTTTGGTTGCTGACAATAAGCTGTTAATTTACAATTTTGCATAGCACTATCATAAAATTCGTCACAATACGCAATTCTTAGTTTTTCAATACTAATTTTTCCTTACTATAAAACAAACATTGCATTATTTGCCACTATTTCCACAATTTCCAGTTTCATAGTTATTGATGCCGAGCTAACGCCACCTAGCGTTCATGGTCAGCTAGCGTTGTATGTAAAATATATTCTAATTGGAATGCTATGCGATTCAGAATTGGTATCAAAATTGCTTTCAATTGCTTAGCAATATTTTCTCTTACAAACCACACAGAGAGTAATTGAGTCGTCGCAAACTGTTGAAATATCAAATATAAATTGAGTGACAAACATAACGAGCTCATTTTGATATTATAGCTGGAACTGCACTTTTTAATTATGGGCAAAACTTCTGCTGCGCAATGTCAAACTCGAGTTGGAATGGCAAAAGTTTTTCGGGCAAGGAAATGCAATCTAATTGTCGACGTCAACGACAACGTCTCAGTGCTAAGTATCATCGTTGTCCTTGTCGTTGTCATCAGCATTTTGCAGTAGTCGCTTTAATCCTTCATTTCCCGTCTCACTCACTTATGCAAATCAGTTGAAGAAGGCTTTTTCCTGTCCAAAAATAGAAAAAGGAAAAAGATTTTCTCATTTTCCTGCCACTTGACTTCGACCTGGAAGCCACTCGACTAACTTGACTAGCTGGCAAGTAATCGCTATCGAGTCGTAATCGTAATCGTAATCGTAATTCAGCGTTAAATTTGTTATTCACGGATTTCGTCGTTTGTCTTTATCTGATCTATTTTCGAGGGCTTTGCCACATGGAAATTGGGTTAACACATTAAGTCGACATATTCTATGTGCGAGTGTGTGTGTGTGTGTTGTGTGTGTCTGCCGCAATGTGCCGCCAGCTGTTGTCGTTCCCCCTTTCCCCTTCTTCCCTCCACTTTCAGTTGGCAATCGAATGAATGGCGACAAAGGCGGAAATAAAATGGCTAAACGAAAAAAAAACCCATTTCAACGTTAGTCACTCTCTCTCTCTCTCTCCCTCTTCTCCGTGTCTCTTTCTCTATGGCATATGTCGGCCTATCTTTTTGGCTTTTAACGTCTTTTTCAGCATGCAACGAGCCTGCTGCACAGTGGAACCAAATTGCACAATATTGATTCATTTACAGTCTCTAGATAACTCACCTACACTGAAAGAAAAAACGTGCAAAAATTAAGAATAAAATTTTTAATGAAAATTGTTTGATATTAAAATTGAATTAAAATATTTTAGCTTTGAATCAAGATCTAAATTCTACAAAATTTGTAGATTGCCCAACATTGAAACTTTCAAGATTATAATATTGTTGCAAGAGTGTAAAAATTTCAAAATTGAACCAAGAAAGTAAAATCTTAAATCAATTAAATTGTTTAAAATAAAATATTCAAGAAAGTAGATTCTAATTTCAAACGAAGGGAATTTCAAACTTGAAGAGACCAACAAAAAAATTCTTTTTTTTTTCAAGATTAAACATTTTTATAATCTAGATTTGCAATCATTATTTTAATTTAGAATCAAAACATTCCTAAATCAACGTTTTAATCTTCAAATATGACCACTTTAATCTTTAAATTGAAATTTAGCATAAAATCTTTAAAAAAAATTTTAGAATTTTAAAATTTAAGATTTTTGCAACCTAAAAATCTTATTTCAAGATTAATTTTTGTTTTTAAAATCGAAAAAATCATAAAATAGGATTTGAAATTTACTTTTCAATTTAGAATAAAACATTCTCGAATAAGTTTTTAATCTTAAAATGCAAATTTGGCATATAAATGTTAATTGAAGATTGCTGTTTTTTGTAAGATCAAAAAAGTTTGAAATCAGGATTTGCAATGCACTTTTCATTCTACATTTTTTCTCTGTGTATAAAACATGATGTACTCAAAATTCAACACGACAAAATTAAACTTCAAATTGGAAATATCACTTTGTATGCAATATATTTTTAATTTCCTCTTGCGATCCACTGTGCAGTGTTTTGGGCAATTCAATTTGCTGCATGCAATTTTCCTTTGGCGTGGCGCAAATTCGTTTACACACACACACACAGATACAGAGACAGAGGGAAAGTGGCACACACGTCGTATGCTCGATTTTGTTGCGTCCATCTTTTATTTCATTTTCATTTCATTCGTTCTTTCGTTCGCTTGCCTTTGTGCAACTGTGCAACAATCATTTTTGCGCCACAAATTCATTTCCGTTCGCCTCTGTATGTGTGTGTGTGTGTTAGTGTGTGTGCACAACAATCGCCAGCTAATTTGCAGCGATTTATACGCGCTTTTATGTGACTCTTTCTCTCTCTCTCTCTCTCTCTCTCTCTTTCTCTCTCTCTCTCTCTCTCTCTCTGTGTGTGTTGCATACCTCATGGAACTCGCGGCTAGCCAAAATGAATTTTTAGTGGAATTTTATCAAGGCGCCTCCACTCGCTGAGTTTTCTCCTCGGGCCTTGGCTGATTTTAATCTGCAACGCAATGCACACTCTGCTTCTCTCTCTCTCTCTCTCTCTCTCTCTCTCTTTCTCTTTCTTTCTCGCTTTTTTGCTCGCTCTCGTCTTGATTGCAGATTGTAGATTGAATTGTGAAACAAATGTCCTTCCACACGCTACCGCTTCTCTTCCTCTTTCCCCTCTTCTCCTCTTCCACCTTCTTCTCCATCTAGACTAACAATAGCAGGCGTTGCAAGAAGAGGCTTCCATTGTTGCCACACTATGCGCTATTGCCTACTGGGCATTGTTTAGCTTTATTCATTCTCTGATACCTTGCCACTCGACAGCTGAAAGCGAATGACAGAAAGAGAGAGAGAGAGAGAGAGAGAGGACGATGGCAATTTTTAGACGAAAGTGTCAGCACAATGGAGCATCAATGATGTCAGTGGGGCCTCTTAAAGCATCCTAGATAATGCCAGTTCATGTTTATAGTAATATATAATATATATATTGTATATAAAAGCAGCACAATGTGTGGAATACAATTTTCTATGGCTGCCTTGGCAACTCTGTGTCATGCAATTACTTTGCCATCTCTAGCTAACAATTACTGTCATCTCTAGCAGCTCATATAGCTGTCTTCTTTTCACAACAGCAAATTTGTGTAGATGGCTTTGATCCTTGAAAAATATTGCAAATTGCAGCTGAGAAATTAGTGTTGAATCGATATTACTTTGTCAAAGGATTTCTAAGTTACGATTTTATGAAATTTAGCTGATATTTTCAAACACTAATAACAAAGACGTAATCTTCTTTCTTTTTCTTGAACTTCAATAAAATCTTTTGTTAATTATAATAGGCTGAAAGATTACTACTTTTACTGAAAGGATAGTTTTACTTTAGATAAATTATAACTAATTATAGTTCAGTTTTCTTAACTGCAGTTATCTTTTTCTTTAGAAAAAATTATAACCTATTAAAGTTACATTTTTCTTATTCTAATATGATATATCTTTAGTGAAGAAGCGAACAAATAACATTTATTATAATGCTGATTTGTGATTCACTTGTTATTATTGATTTAGGTATATAATTTCTATCCATAATCAATCATTTCCTAACAAAGGTTCTCATTTTCTTTAGCTTTCTTTCTGTGCTATAATAGTTGTCTTGCTCTCTCCTGTGCACTACATCATAAATTAATCTCTCTCAAGATAGTCATACTTTTTATATCAAGACTTAAAGAAATGGAATTTATTATAATGTTGATTTGTGATTTTGTAGATAACTTCATATTGGATTTAGATAAAAAATTACTATCCAAGGTTCTCATTTTCTTTAGCTATCGTTGTCTTCTTTTTTCACTGATACAATAGCTGTCCCTCTCTCTCCTATGCACTTCCTCTTACACTACTCTCTCAAGATCGTAAAATGTCAGAGAGAATTTTGAATCACTTGAATGAGGATGCAGTTTTCTTCAACTTGTCAATCGATTTGTGAAAAACAACAACTCGTTATGTTGTTGGCGAAAAAGTCGATTGAACATGTTAAACTAATTAGTGTGGTTTGCAGTCACATCCGAGAGATGATGAATTATTCGCATGCTGGGCTCAAAATTTCCTTTGTCGTTTTATGCAAATGCCAGCAAAACTTTTTGGTAATAATAATAATAATAATAATAGCAGCTTGAGGCATTACTTAGCATAGCACAAAAGGGGAGAAAAGAGCATCATCAGAGACTGAATTGAGCTTCATTGTTGTAAGTAATTAATATTGCATTCATTAGGCAAATTGAATTTGCGACGACGACGACGAGCAAAAGGGACAAGTTCTTTGTCTCTCTTTTAACTGGTGCCGAATTTTGATGCTTAAAATATGCAAACGTTTTGCAAATGATACGAGAAATCAGAAATCTAGCAGAGGTGAAGCTGGAAAGCAGTCTTTGATGCGACTAAAAGCTCTCTTTTTGGGGCGGGAAATGCGAGCAAAGCCTGACAAATTGGAAATGAGTGACCTGTAGCTAATATTTTATGTAGCCAAAAGAGAGGACAGAGTTTAGAGAAGAGTTTGGGGTAATTGAGTCACTGAGTGCGCTGTACTTGGACTTTTAATCATGCTTATGAATCGGAATAGGAATAGGAAAGGGAATGGGAATGGGAATCGGAATAGGAATAGGAAAGGGAATAGGAATGGGAATAGGAGAGTAACAGGCAACTGAATGCTGGACTGGACTCGAGGCAAAAGCAATTCGCTTTGTCATGTTGCCGGCGGTCAGTCGAGGAGAGAGAGAGAGAGAGAGAGATGGTGACACATATGGCCAGAGGTGAGCTTGGAGCATGCTGGCGATGCCCGATGCCCGATGCCGAATGCCAAATGTTCACATCTCAACCTCCAGCTCAGAGCTGCATTCTCTGTCCAGACTGGAGCTGAAGCTGAAGCTGGAAACTCCTCGCATTCACATTTTGCTTTTTGGCATTTGACAGTTTGGACATTTTCTGCTTGCATTGAGTGCTGACGAGGGAATCACAAATGGAATGGGAAAGCAAAGGCAAAATACGTGAGAGGAGAGAGCAAAGGTAGAGCAGAGGGAGAGCAGAGGGAGAGCAGAGGGAGAGCAGAGAGAGAGCAAAGGTAGAGCAGAGGGGGGAGAGCAGAGGGAGGCTCAAAAGAAAAACGTCGGTCAATAACATGAAATTCAAACCGTCAATTCGATGCATGCCAAAACAGAAGCATTCCAACTCGGTGGGAGAGACGGGATCAGAGGGAAGGTGACCAATGGTACTGACAGCTAGGCGAATGAATGCATCAGTTGGGTGCAAGTGGCAACGCTGCTCTAGAATGAGAGGGATGTGACTGACTGGGAGATACCCTGGAGTTAGTTGGTATATGAAATGCATAAACTTGCAGTTAAGGAATAATTTATATTTTTTTAGAAAGCAAATGAAACGTAATTTAGAATGACAAGGAGTAAATTTAGTGGCAACGCTGTGTTAGAAATGGACAGAGATTAAGTGGCAACACTGCCCAAGAATGCGACAGACCAACAGACATGACAAGCAGATACCCTGCAATTTGTTGCTAGAAATGAAATGCATAAGCTTTTAGATGAGGAATAATATGTATTAATATGCAAAAGTTGTAGAAGTGTACTTTAGGATGACAATGGACTAAATTAAGTGGCAACGCTTTACCTAAAATTGGTTGGCCAATATATTTAGAGTAAATGTAATAATTACTGCTGATGAATTAGATATTTAGACGTTAAAATTGAATAGAAAATAAAAAAAATTATACGGTTGGAACAATAAAAAGGTGGCAACCCTAATAACAAGATTGCTCTTTCTAACAAATACTTAAAAGTCATTGTACAGAAACTATATCATTTAAAAAACATTCTTAGAGATTTTACTAGATAAGGAACAAGACTGAAAAGAAAGGAAATGAAGTGAAATTGCTTTCGGATATTAGAAAAGCTAAAAAACACTCTTGACTATTCGCTGCTAATAAGAACGGGAAATGTATATGTTATAAAGATGGAATAATAAAAAAGTGGCAAGGCTAATAGTACAATTAATTTTTTAACTAATATCCAAAAGTCAATTTACAAAAAGTATATTTATTGATCACATTCCTAGAGATTTTACTAGATAGGAATCAACATTAAAAAGAAAAGAAATTTAGGAAAATAGCTTTGGGATATTAAAAAAGGTGGGAACACTGTTGACTAATCGCTGCTAATAAAAACGGGAAATGGATATGTCAGCTAGGCAAGCCAGAAATGTTTGTGCATTGACTGCAACGGCACGAAGGAGAAGCAGACAGAAGAAGGAAGAGTGAAGAGTGAAGGAAACAAAAGGAGTCAGTGCCAAGTCACATTTTACTTTGTCCAGTTGCCGAGCAACACATGAGGCAAAGCACATGAGGCGTTGCCATATGGAGGCAAAAATTATGCTTGATTTGCTTAGCTTTTGGCAATGCAGAAAAGCCATTTACCGTTATGTCAGCCTGAGGCAAGCGCCTCGAGATCGAGTTGGAGTTGGAGTTGGTCGTCAAACGTGTGGAAAGAGCAAGCAGTGCAGGAAAAGGGAAGCAGTGGGGAAGGGAACAATTCAGCAGGGAACAAATCGAACAAAGGTTGTCAAATCGCATGTGCCCGACCAAAGTCAACTTCTTTTCAAGTCGAAAGAGGGAAGAAGAAGGAGAAAGCGAGGTGTTTGGGATGTTGAAGCTGAAATGCTTTCAGCCTGTGTGTGCAACTGCTGCCAAAGTAGCGCAAAGTTTGATGACGTGTGACATTGAAAGTTGACTGGCAATGGCAGAGTTGAGTTTCAGACCGGGATTGGGATTGGCATTGACTGCCAGCTTTCAGCTTTCAGCTTGCTTCTCACAGTTCGCCATGAATCACATTCGCAAAGTGCCGCAATTTGCCATCTCAATTGCAAGCGAATCGATTGCAACACGTGCATCAAACGAACGAAAAAAAAATAGGTGAGAAATTCATGGCAGGCAAACACAACTTGCAACTTGGCTTTTGTGGCAAGTGGCAAGCAACTCTGTGAGCGAGATTTGTCACTGAGTTTGGCAACTGCATTCGGAGTTATTTTGTTTGCAAAAAAAAACTTTTACTAATCGAATTGCGAGCAAGATTTCAACTTTCAAATTTTGGTCAACAAAACTTTAGTTTGCGAAGCGTAGCTAATCTGTGTGGCTTTTATAATTAGCCAAAAGAAAAGTAAGCTCAAAATGCGGGAAATATTTTAAAGAACAATGTGAATTGTTAATGAAATAAAAGCAGAAGCAGAAATTTCAAACATATTGTGGGAGGCACAGGATTGAATAAAAGTGTTTGAAATGTCTTTTCGTAACTCGAACGTCCGTTTTATTTTGCTTATCGATCAAGACTAGAGAAGGAGAATAATATAGACGATACTATCGACCCACAATCGATAGAAGCAGACACTTTCGATAGTGGCCCAAGCACAATCGATGGTGCTATTGAGGATTCTATTCCAAATATGCGAGTACTGAAGGTATTTCAAAAGTTCAAACTACAAAAAACTTGTAATATAAGCAGTACTACGTCAAAATTTATATGTCGAGCGATATTATCAGTGTTAATTGATGACACTATCGATGGCTCAAAATTGACTATCGTCGAATATCGACAGCCATTATCGATAGTTTCCCACCTATAATCAACATTGAACGCTTCGCTCAAATTTTGTTTTAGGAAGTACAGAGATGAGAGAGTAACAAAGAGAGCAAAACTAACATCATGAAATAGAGAGAGAGAGAGAGAGAGAGTTGTTAGAATAACCGAGAGAGCGTAAAGCGAATATGCATGTGCGTGTTAAACTTACATCAATATTACTGAGATTTTCTTTGCTGACTTTGACACGGCATTTACTCAATGAAGTTTACACTCGAATTACAGTAAAATATGTCAAAGAAAATCGTAATTGAAATGCCATTTTTTCAGTAACTCAAATATGCAATTATTTGTTAAGTTTAGGTTACAAACAAATTGCTGAGCATGCTGTTAAAAAATGTATTTTATATAGTACATAATGCAGTGCTTATTTTTTTTATTGGCCTGTGGCTAATAAATAATCTATAAGTGGCATAACAAATAAATTATCAACATTATTCAAATGGCGCTAATGATGCTTAAATTTCTCTCTCAAGAAAGAAAAACACACACACACACACACATATAATGTGCCATTTTTTTTTGCGCTCCTCAAAATGTGACAATGGCAGAAGCAAAAGCGAAAGCAACAGCAGAGCAAAAAAAATGAAAAAATATGAAAATTAATCAGATTTGGAGGGCGAAGAAAAAATGCATAATTTATATTCATCGTATTTGGATGCCATGCACAGACACAGACGCAGAGTGTAATAAATATGGCAGTGCATAATAAATTTCGCATTTTATTGGCCACACGCGAAGCAAAAGCAGGAGCAGAGGCAGATAACTCTGTGTTGGGATAATGATGAGCAAAACGCGTTGGATACATTTCCAAGGTCATTCTATATTCGAGGGTGCTTCTTCTTATTCTTCTCCTTCTTCTTCTTTCGATTTCGCTTCATTCGCCTTGAGGGAGGCTGTGACTAGATTTGCGACGTCAACGCGTCGTAAGAGCAATTTGCATGTTTCGCTATGACTGTTGCTTCTCTCTTCTATCTCCTCTCTTCACTTTTCACTCTCTTTGTTGTTCGATGCTGTGTTTTGTCTACTTGATACTTTTATTTTTTTTTTTTTGTGGGTCAAACCACAAAATGGCGGCGTATTTTATTTGTTTTTGGGATGCCGCAAGGTTGCCTCAATCTATTTTATGGCATCTTTCATTGCCTTTACTTCGCTTGCTCACTCTTCCTCTCTCCTTCGTGCAGTTTTAACGTCTTTGAAAGCCCGTCAACCACAATGCCGTTATTTATGTGCATGTGGCTTTTGTTTTGCTGCTCTTTGCAAACATTTCAAACATGAAAAGGGTCCAAGAAATGTTTCGAAACGCGAAAACAAAGTAATGAAAACGATGACTTGCTTCACATTATTTCAAAATTATGGCAAAATCATGTGAATGGGTCACAAAATGTGTCGGAATAAAATATATATTTATATTCTTCATTTCTTCATTTTTATAAAAATTGTTAAAGTTGGCTTTTGAAATGCCACTTGGCGCAAACATTCCAATTTAAATATTTAAAAATGTGAATTGCGCCCATTTCCCCATAATAGATCCATATATACTTGAATTCACATGATTGCAAAAAGTGTTCGTATGTGTTTGCAAGTGTGTGTGTGTGCGATAACTAGGCAAATCAGGCAAATACTGTGAGCACTTCGACCATCGAAATGCAACGAGGCATTTGATGTTGCAAATATTTCTGCGGTCTGTCGATGATTCGTGGTTTTCTGTGGACCATGAATAAATCGTCCGATATTTTGCACATTTTATTCGAATGCATAAAGAGCATTTGCATAACACTCGCCAGCTAAACGGATTAATTGCTTCGCCAAATAAAATATGGAAAAGAGTGGATGAAATTCAATTAAATGCAGTCTATAAACTCTAATGCTATTGCAGCTATCGACAACTCTGCTTTAGTTGGCTTACGTGTGTAGTCACTAACGTAAACTTCTTTACGTATACGTGAATTGCGTTTAAGTTACAAAAGTTGAACAACTGCAATGCAGCTAAATGCGCATCACTAACAGCATCATCAACAACAACAACACAACATGTGCAAAGCAGTGAAAATCCTACATAATCGTTGCCTCGTTGCACTGCTTGCAGGCACAGCAACAACAACAACTACAGCCACTACAATGCACCGCTGCCTGCCGTGTGTAAAATATTTATGAGCGCGGTTTTTACGCCAAATGCGTTCTATATATGTATGTACCATGCACTCCACACCTCCCTCTCACTCTTATTCACCTCTATGGCGCTCGTTCACCCGTTCATTCGCTGTAGGGTTTATTCCACACACTCTCTTTGCCTGCCTGCATTTATCTTTATCGCTGCACTGCTCTGCCCTTGGGCTGCTGTTTAGCTGTGCTCTTCTCGCAAGTGCGTAAATATCATTGCATTAGTATGTTTGTGTGCGTTAAGCAGTCTTCCCAACTGGGGCACAATGTGCACTTCTAGTTGTGTTTGTTCTGCTGGTCCGTTTTAAAGAGTAATGTCGATAATAGCATATATGTATTTAGTTATGTTACAAAAATTAGTAGAGTAGAATTATTAGTATTACTACATTCACTATTTATTATGAACTTGGTTGTGATGTTTAATTCTGGCGATAAGTTAACAGCTTTTATCGCTCTAGCGTAGTTTTGTCTTCACACAGTTTAAGAGTATGAATTTCACAATATGCGAAGAGAGTTGCAACTAATGATGACCAGCAAAAATGCCTGACAAACCGCTGCTATAAAAAGACGCTAGGGTTATCTCTTAAACTTAGTCGACGCTCTTAACTTGCAAGTGAAACATTATGAATTTGCACTACGCACCTGCTTCGCCGCCTTGCCGAGCTGTTCTTATGGCAGCCAAAGCTCTGGGCATTGAGTTTAACTTAAAGCGCATAAGTCTCACAGCTGGTGACACTCTTAAACCAGAGTTCTTAGCGATCAATCCACAACACACCATTCCCACTTTGGTGGACAATGGTTTTGTTCTATGGGAATCGCGTGCAATTCTCGTTTATCTGGTGCAAAAGTACGGCAAAGATGATTCGCTGTACCCCAAAGATCTTCATCAGCAGGCGTTGGTCAATCAGCGATTGCATTTCGATTGTAGTGTCTTGATGAAATCCTTCACCGACTATTACGTGCCTCAATTCCGATTTAAGCAGCCCGCTGATCCCGAGCAATACAAGAAAGTGGAAGCGGCCTTTGGTTTTCTCAACACTTTCTTGGAGAATCAGCTTTATGCCGCTGGTGACCTTCTAACTATTGCTGATATATCATTGCTGGCTACTGTGTCCACTTTCGAAGCTATGGATTTTAAGATTAGTGAATATCCTAACGTAGATAAATGGTATACAAATGCAAAGAGAGTTGTGCCTGGTTGGACGGAGAACTGGGAAAGTCTGCTGCAAGTAATTTCCATAATGAAACCGCAGCAATAATCTCTTAAAATTGTAGCTTAATATTTATTTTAGTCTTAACAATTAAAAGTCTGTCAACAACTATCTATTAGCTTGATCTTATCATTTATATTCTATTGATTAAACTTGTCAAACAATGTCGCTGCTATATAAAAATCTTATTACAAATTCAAAAGAGTGGTTGACTCATGTTGTTATCTACAAGTATTCTCTTTAAGTTGAAAAGCAGTAAAACCATTTTAAGCTCTACTATGTGTGTGTTTGTCGTTGCTTCCCTTTCGCTTCCACTTTTTTTTTTCGTTTAATGCTTTTTTGGCACTCAACGTTAAAGCGCCACCTGCAGCGTGCTTTCGTTACCACTCCACTTGTATGCTAATTTCGCTCAGCACATTTTATATTTATACGCAGCTGACAACAACAAAAGTGTAAACTGCAGCGAACAAACTTAACTGTAAAACCACAGGGTTGCATTCGAGCTCGCATCGTTTGAAGCTGGCTTTTGCTGTCGCCAGTGGTTGCTGTCGTTTGCATCGTAGTTGTTGTTCTTGTTTCGCTGTTGTCATAATTAAAACGCGCTGCATAATTGCCAAACAATGGCAAGTGAAAAGAGTGAGTGCGAGAAAGAGAGTTTGTGTTGTGCTATGTTGTGCTGTGCTGTGCTGTGATGTGCAGTGTGTGCTTTTTCCCCTGCGGCCGGGTTGGTACATTGGGCGCATTGCAATCACATGCATTTATTCGACTACCTAACAAAGTGGACAATGTGCAATTTTTTTCTCCACACGCTGTTTGCATTGGTCACGCCACCACATATTCACGCAAACACGCATACACACACACACACACATGGAGTGTCACATTTTGGGAACGTCAGTGGATAACATTGCAATGGCAGAGCGCCAACAAAGCTCTTAAACATTGTTTCTCTGCTTGTCACACATAGAGGGCGCTTCAATAAACATGTGCACAGCACTAAATTGCCAAAGGTAAGCACGATGGAGAAAGAGAGACAGAAAGAGTGCAAAGTGCAATCAGAAGCTGCTTGAGAGACTTTTAAATGCGGCGAGCAAGCCACTCTAATTACTTTCACTTCATCTCGCTCTAGCACACACGCTATGATTCATTCCCTTTTTTCCCTATCTTTTGCTGTACTTCGCTTTGCTGTTTTCAAATTGAAACTTGAAGAGCGAAAAGGGTCTCTTAATATTATCACAACTGCTTGGCATAACGGAACTTTGTTACCGATAGAAGCAAAAAATAGAGAGAGAGAGAGGGAGAGATTCACATTTAACCGCATCATTTGGCCCCACTCTCCCTCTCTGCCAATTTGCCTTTGCTTCTATGCAAAGTTAACTACATATTTATTTTAAATTTTCCGCACTCTTTGCTGCATTCAACCCAAAAAGCGCCGGAAGTTTCGATAAGGTTGCTGTCGTTGCCTCTCCTCCTACTCTTCTCTCCCCTCTCTTTTTCTCTGTTACCCAGTTCGTAGGTGGCCTGACTTCGATTGCCTCTCAGTCTCATTTTGCCGCATGACACGGCAGCCATAAAATATTCGACCAAAGTGCACTCACACATGCACACAGTCTCTCCTGTCCACACATACACACATACATACACATACACACACTCACGTAGTTGTGGTTTCAATAATCAATGAGTTGATTTTATGAAATTTCTGTTTACCTCATATGTCTCGCCTTGCCGCCCCTTGTGCCACAATATTTTGGTTTAAAACTCACAAACACACACACACACACACGTACACTCGTTAAGCTCGTTTGCCTGTGTGTGTGTCTGTGTGTGGGGCAAAATTGTATTAACGAGAATTTTGGAATTTTTTGCATACATTTTCGCATTACTGGTTCACAGGGTTCAGGTTGAGTTTCTAGCACAAGAAGCACAAGCTGACCCAGCATGAGGCGTGTTTGATTGTGGCTCAAAGGTCAAATGAATTTTAATTAATATTTTAATTAACAAAACCGCAAGCTGAACCAAGCGTTCGCTCAACCACTCAAAACGTTTTACGTGCATTTTTGCTAAAATTAATTTCACAATAATGCTGTATAAATAGCTATATCTATTACTTATATACCTATCTCTCTCTTTCTCTCTCTATGTTTCAGAAATACCGTATTTAATTTAAGCATACACGATCTAGCGGAACAGCAACGTCTGATATGGACGTCGCCGGAGGATGATACCAAAATGTGTCTCGTCAAGGGCAAAGATGAGGTGAGTGAATTCAAAGCATATCTATAAACAGAATATAATTAAATAGATTTGTTAAATCTATTTAGTAATGAATGGTTCAGAAAGTCATAAAACTGTATAGATGAGTTTAATATATATGAAAATAGAATTTCTATCGATTTGGTATATTTGATATTAAAAGAAGGTAAATGATTAGTATTTCAATAGATTTAGTGTAGTGGAATTCGCGATTTGGTATATTTGGTATTAAAATATATAACGATGTGATAATTCTATTAAATTGTTTAGTAAAGTGAAGTTCGGTATTTGGTATATTTGGTAATAAAAAAGAAATGCAATTGATTTGTTCAGAAAAGTGAAACTGCGATTTGGTATATTT
This sequence comes from Drosophila nasuta, assembly GCF_023558535.2. NCBI lineage: Eukaryota > Metazoa > Arthropoda > Insecta > Diptera > Drosophilidae > Drosophila > Drosophila nasuta. The sequence goes on along the minus strand of NC_083455.1, from coordinate 24,435,520 downwards.
CGTATTAAAAATATAATCATTAGAGTGAAATACGCGATTTAGTATATTTAGTATTAAAATTAATTGGAAATACTATTTCAATTGATTTGTTTAGTAAAGTGAAATTCGGGATTTGGTATTTTTCGTATTAAAAAAGATATGGAAATAGTATTTCTATTGATTTGTTGGTATATTTGGTATTAAAAGTGTACTCATTAAAGTGAAATTCGCGATTTGGTATATTTGGTATTAAAATTAAGTGGAAATAGTATTTCGATTGATTTTTTAGTAAATTGATTTGGTATTTTTGGCATTAAAAAAAGATGGAAATAGTATTTCTATTGATTTGTATAGTGAAATGTGGGATTTGGTATATTTGGTATACTAGAAAAAGTAATGACATAAAGAAAGAAATTCGCGATTTGGTATTTTTGGTATTAAAAAAGAAAATAGTAATTGGTTTAGTAAAGTGAAATTCGCAATTCAAATATTTCGTAGAACTTATGTTAGTTTTCTGGTTTATTTTCAAATACTAATCAGATTTCACTTAATTTCTCAATGTATATTTTCTAAAGATTATGCATAATGGTGTAAAGATATTTTCTTTGTGGTATTTTTAATACCAGAGACACACCAATAAACTTGGTTAAAGGTTTAAGATACAAGTTATCTATATTTCCTCTTTTAATAAAGTATGAAAACAATCCATAAAATGCCAAAATCATGGATAAATTTAACAAAGATTTTATATTTAAATGATTGATTTCATAGATTATTTTAAAAGTTGAATTTTTAGCATTTGGTCAAATGTATCAAAAATCAATTGCACTTAACCGAATACCAATTATTTTTTCCATCAATCAGATTTAAATAGAGCAGAAATCGATTGCGATTTAACATTTTCCAAAACTAAAACGTGGCTATAAATCAGAGCTCATCATTCAATTTGGCAGCTGCAATAAAAAAGTGTTGTATAATATTTGCAAATATCGATAAAGTTTTCAGCTTCGGCATTTGGCTTTATGGTAATTTCAATTTTCATTTCAATTTCCAATGCAATTTGTATTTTGCGTGTCTCTTCTCTTTTTTGTTGTTGTGGTTGTTGTTGTTGCTTTTGTTTTTCTTGTTGAAAGTTGTTTTGGGGGCAAAATGCTTCCGTTGTGAGCCAAGAAAGCGAACTAAAAGAAAAACAAAGCAATAAAATGTTTTCCGTTGCATTTCTCTACTTCTTCTCTTTCTCTCTCTGTGGGAAATTGATTTATGCAAGTTCTTTTTGTGAGAAATCGAAATAAATTTATTGTTTGCATTGTTAGCCCAGTTTTTTGACCCATTAGGAAAAGTGCTAAAAGCGACACAAAAAGAAGTTGCTTAGAAGAGTTTTTCTTTTTCTTGTTTTTCTTTTCTGTTTTGTTGACTATCTTGGTTAATGGAAATACCAAACGATTTCGGGTTTAATTTGGCAGCAGCTACTTTCTATTGTTGTTGTTGTTGTTGTTGTTGGCTTGCGCCTTCCGTTTCCGGTCAACTAAGCAAAATGGCAAGGAGAAATGAAGGACATGCTGGCATTTCTTGTGCCCCGCCTCTTCTTCTGCTTCTTCTTCTCGCGTTGCATGCTCAAGTGCACTTCTGGCTGCCGCTGACGTAATTAAGCAACACTTGTTGTTGCCACACACACAACACAACAACGTACACTCTCGCTGCAACATTTGCTGCAAACACTTTTCGTAGCAGGTGTAATTTGTTGAACTCAATTTGCTTCACTTGACTTGGTTCCTTTCTCCCCCCTTCTTTGCCTTGTTATTTATAGCAACCTAAAAGGAAAGAATTAGCCTTAGAGAGTGAGAGGGTGCCACCTTGCAACCTTGCCACCTTGCCACCTTCTTGTGTGGGGCATGACGTGCACGCTGGTCATTTGGCATTTGCCTTTCTGCTTGCCTCTAATGAAAAGTTCAAAATTTACAATTTTAATTAGCTGGCATTTGGCTAATTTCAGCTGCAACTAGGCCTCTAATAGAGATACGAAGCTAATCGCAAAGCGATTTTTGGGCGACTGCCTAAAAGCATTCCACAAACACAAACACACACACACACTATGCAATTACGATTCCTCCATAAATACTATAACAACAACTCACGCGATGCGTTATCCAACACTGACCGCCAAAAAACTTTGATTTATGCCTGCAACTGCAGCTTAGTTGAATGTTTTTCCAAATTACAGACTGCGTTGCAAGTTGCAAGTCTAATTTAAGACTCTCTCTCTGGCAATTTATTAAACAATCTGTTGGCCGCCATCATTTCATTTCATTTCATTTAAATGCGTCGCGTTACGCAACACTGCAAATAATTTCGACCGTAACACGAAAACATGCAAACAAACAAAACGCCCCGAAAAAAAAACTTTTCTCATTTACGCTGAATATTTTAAGGCCCAATTGTTTGACCGGTGTTGCTACAGCAAAAACAACAAAAATTCATGGTTGTAAAATTTGTTGAGCGTGGAAAAAAAAGAAATATCCACATAGCAAGAAGAAGAAGAAACTGTTCATTTAATAACGCGCCTTCAAAATGAACGAACTCTCGTGTTGTTTTCCTTTCAATACCCTGTAAACTTTGTTGGAGCACAAAGGAGATGCTGAACTGACAAGATAACGATATAATAGATAAGTTTGTAAAGTTTTTGGTCACTTTAAAAAATTAATAGTAAAACATTTTGTTAAAGAAAAAACACTTAATGAGTTCATATAAAAGAATGACGATAGCTTAAATAAGCGGTTTAAAAATATAAAAACTAGGGATATCTATGTACATATTTGGTAGAAAATAATGTAATATCTTTATTAAAAACGAACTCAGAAATATATCTTATCGGATCTAAAATTGCTAAAGATTTTGCTCAACATTTGTTGTTATTTCCTTTTACATTAGAAAAAATTACTACAAAATCTCTGAATCTCTTCAAGTATTCATCAGAAATTAATGATTAAATCAAGTAACTATGCAATATATAAATATACTTTACTAATAACAAATTTCTATATTATTCTGTTATATTTTTCGAACTTAAAGACAAATCTCAGTAAGTTCTTAGTTAAATGTAAATCTGAAACATTTTTATAATGAACTTTTACTTAAATCTTAGTGGGTTTCTAACTACTAGAGATAGTTACTTATATGTTTAAAGTGTAAAGCTTTTTAAATACCATATAATTTTATTAAAGAAAAAGTTAACTTTAAATCAGCTTCTTTGCTTTTTTAACAATAGGATGTCTTAAAGCTAAGTCTTTATTTACCTACTTTGTTCAGTTACGAAGGCTTTCTTTAGGGTATGGCATAGTTTATAATATCAAGTAGACTTTCCTTGTTTATTTTAAACCCATAATGGCAGTCATTTTACACAAAAAAGAAGAAAAAAATGAGCGCCGGATGCTGCAAAGTTGTGCTATCAAAGCGCTTTATACATTGGCCGTATCACGGTTACGGTTATGGATTTTCCACTCTCAGAATCGAATATATGTATGTAAGTGTGATTATAGCTGCACCACTGAGCACTCACACACACACACACACATATTTGCATTGTCGTTGTCGGTGTCGCCACTGAAACCTTGTTTTAAATTTTTAATTGATTTATTATTTGCCGCAATGTTTTATTAAACTTGCGTAAACAGCGGTAAAAAGCAACCGCTTGACACTCTCTCAATCCACAGCAGCCTCGGGCCACGCCCCCAGCCGCCACTCCACTCCTCGAAATGAGCAATCGATGAGGGGAGAGGAGAGAAGAGAGCTTCGAGTCAAACCGAGGCAACTTCCACCTCCACAACCAAAAATCCTGAAATGGTCAAATAAAATGAACATTAAATGCGGTCAGCCATTTATCCAGAACAATCTACTGTGTGAATTCTGTATGTGTGTCGGTGGGTGTGTATGTGTGCACATGGTGCGAATTAATTAATGAAACCAAGTTAAAATATTTGATCAAATTATTTAAGCCAAGCGACACGCTGAACCACCAGCAAAATATTTGCACGCAAACTTTGCATGCTGCAAAATATTTGCGTAGAATTTTAATTGTGTTTCGACAAAAATCGAAATGCGACAAAAAAAACTGATGACAATTATCTGCTGCTGGTTGGTAAAATATTATATAATCACTACATTTTCGTGTGGGCAACTTTAAAGTGTATGTGGCGTATACTTAATGTGCTTCATTCATTCGTTTATTGCGTATACGTTGCGTATGCCACATTTTTATACCCCCAAAAGGAAAAAGAGTTTTATATTTATGATTCTTTAGTTGCTTTGGCTGAAAATCTGGTATATTTTGATGATAAAACTATATTGATATACCATAAATAAATTTCCATATAGTTTAGTATTTTTGCAGTATATTTTCGGTATATTTGTGTAATGACAACTAGGGAATTTATAATTCCTTAATTGGTTTGGCTGACAATCTGATATATTTTCTCTTCTACGGTATAGAAGACAGAAATATATCGATATACCAATATATCCTGCGGTATATTTGAGTATTTTTTGTATATTATTATTCTTAGTTGTTTTTGCCGACTATCTGATTATAAGATGGAATATCAATATACTATCGATATATAATGCAGTATATTTTGGTATTTTCCGGTATTTTAGTATATTAGTATTTTTGGTATATTTTATTTATTATTTGCAGAACATGTTTTATTGAAAATGGGTATCTTACAGTCGACCCCACTCATTTTTGTAGCATTTTTTCGGTATATTATTTTGGTATATTTTATAGAATAAGGTTTTATTGAAAATGTGTAGCGAGTATTTCACAGGCTAGCACACTCAGCTGTAGCTTTCATGCTTGTCTTTATTTACCGCCTCTTTTCTAGTATTTTATTTACTCAGCATTCTTTGCATATTAAGAGCTCAATTAATATAGTTGAACTAGTTTTCTAGCCAGCCAGTCAGTATATTTACTTGTGGGGCATTGCAATCCCGCAGGAAACTAAAATCAATCATTCGAAATGTCAATCGGCGGTGGGCGAGAAGAGTAAAAATAAAATACCTTTTAGGCCAAACAATATTCTCGATGTTGTTGTTGTTTTGTGTTTTGGCCAAGCATTTTTCCCCCGATGCACAAATGAAAGACAAACAGACGATTAATTTTGAATGGCAGGCGAAATTTTTGGTCAAGCCTACGGCCAAAAGAAACGAAAAAGGAGAAAAAAAAGTAAATAAACAAAGTGTGTGTGGATAGGAAAAATGGAATCGTTGCCGAGGTCAACAGATTACGCACAAGCAAAGAAAGGAGAAGGGGAAACGGGAAAACGGGAAAACGGCTTTAGCAGAATTAATGAAATTCCAAATACCAGAGCAGAATGTCAAAACGAAATGAGTGATTTGACCCCCCCTTTAACTGTAGTACAGATAGTTGAATGGTTGGTTAGATGGATGAATGGATGGATGAATGGATGGATGAATGGAAGTCGAAGCACTTTTGTGGTCGATTCTCCGACTAGGATGTCGATCTGAATGCGAGTCGAAAGTGTTGTTGGCCGGTCACCTGTGCATAAATTAAAAGCACTTCCGCACTCGCAAATGAAATGAACAATGCCTCGAATGAGAAATTGTATTTCTGGCCAGCTTAATGATGAAGCCATAAAGGAAGAACAATTCAACATTTGGTCAACCACTGAATTGACTGCAAGGCATTCTAATTATTTTGGTTCAATAAATGAGCCACAAAATGTGCTTGGCTTTTGCTCATTTGCTAGAGACTTTACACAAGTTTGAGTTTGCAAAACGAATGAAAAACTTGCCTGTCATTCATTCTTCATGTTGCCCGTCAAATTATTAAATGCAAATGCTTTCCAATTTTGCGCAACTCATTTGCCAAAAAAGAAGGGCCCCAAAGTTCTGTTCCAACTTGTCTCTCTGTTTGCGTATCATTAACAAAATTTGTTGCCCACCTGCAAAGAGAAAGACAGAGCAGAGACTGCTGTCAAAAGTTACATAAGTCGCATTTCAAGCCGGCTAACCGTAGGCGTATGCCTTCAAATTGATGTGTCCTGTTTCGTCCTGTTCTGTCCTGTCCTTTTGCTCTCTGACAGCACACTCGAAACATTTTCCGATCATTTTCCAAAACGTTTGCCTGCCAAATTGGACAACATTTGTCCACCTTCTTGCCATATCTGCTTGCCACATTTTCCATTTGCCTCTAGCCCTTGCCTCTTACCTCTTGCCCCTTCTCCCTTACCTCTTACTTCTCATTTCTTGGTACACTTTAAGCTGACAAACAAATTTCCATTGTCGACGTGATTAATGCCAAATTTACTTTATTTGCTTGCTACAACTGAGATTATGTCATGTTGAAAGCTTTTCTTTTCTCTTTGCTGCTTTCAAATTTGATTTTGAATAAAATAGTTGCCTGCAGGGCAGTATTTATATATACTAAATATTTATAAAACATTTTAAATGTTAATAAAGTAGTTTAATTCAAATATTGTTTGGTATTTGTATTTAATTATAAAATTTGTAGAAAATATATAAAAACTATTTTTGAATGGCAATTAATTGCTTTAGTTGACAATCTGGTATATATTCTGCTCTCTATGGTATATTTTGAATGTAGTATTATATCAATATACCAATTATTGTTTTGGTATATTTTCAGTATTTTACGGTATATTAATTTGGTATATTTTCAAATAAATACCAGACTCTTTAGTGCAATTGCATTGTTTGACAATCTTGTATATTTTGAATCTAGTATTATATCAATATACCAATCATTGCATTTGGTATATTTTCAGTATTTTTACAATATATTGATTTGGTATATTTTCAAATTAATACCGCACTCTTTAGATATTTAGAATAATTTGTATAATAATATAATACTACATTCAAAATATACCAATTATTGACTTTGGTATATTTTCAGTATTTTATGGTATATTAATTTGGTATATTTTAAAATGAATACCGCACTCTTTAGATATTATTTCAAAGCTCAATGTTCTATCTTTTTTCATTACAATTTATTCAAATACTCAACAGTATTTATATGTAATAAAATGTACATAAATTGCAGTTTATTGCAGTATATGAAATTAAATAAAATGCGCATAAATTTGCATAGAACAATGCATTAAAAAAATGGTGCAACTAACAGTAAAATGAATTATGAGGTAAAGCAAAAAACAAAAGAGAGCTGCTAAAACAATAAACAGCAGCAGCAGCAGCTACCAAAAGAGAGCAAATTAATAAATTGTACACTTAATTGCAATCTCCTCTCGCAGGAATGCTAAAAGCGCCTCCTTCTCCTCTTCCCCTCTCTTGGTCCTCTCCGCTGCTGCTTCTGTGTTAATTACAACAGCAGCAATAATGAAAAGTACAACAAACAAAAGCACAAGTGACATTCCCCAGTCCTCAGTCCCGAGTTCCTAGTTTGCTTTCCACACACAGACACAGAGACAGAGACAATCGACCCCATTCCAAATTGCCGCATGCCTGTGTAATTGTTGTAAAATGTGTTTTGTTAATTTATTTAAATTTATGCGCAAACGCTGCACAAGCCAAGGCAGCAACAGCAACAACAACTAGGACAACAATGACAACAACTCTATAACTAACAGCCTGGCAACAGCAAAACCGCAAACTAAGCAACGACAACAACAACGAGAACAACGAGAACTCGACAAAGCAGCAACGCAAACAGTTTAAATATTTAAAACAATAAACAAAATGAAATGGAATGTGTTGTCTGTCTGACTCTGACTCAACTCAGCTCAGTTCCCAAAGGCAGCAGCCCAGAGCTGAAATTATGAAATCATTTGAGAGTAAATTTCGAAATTACCAAATAAAATGCAAAAGCTTAGAAGAGAAAGAGACAAAAAGTGAAACTACTTTCCAACTAACTGCATAAATATATTATTTCTAGCTAACAATTTTAATACAATTTTCTGCACCAACCAAAAAAGCGAGAGAAATTTGAAATTACAAATTACAAATGTTGCACAAGATTTGTTTTTATTAGGTTGCAATTTGCTGTTTGCCACTTGTAACTTAATAGCTGATTATTATTGCACATAAATAGCTTTGTTTTTGATTGGGGTTTTTTCTTAAAATGATTCTACATTGCTTTAAAGAAATAGAGCAAATTTATATGGTTGTTCGTAGGTCATTCATAAAATAATTCTTAATTGATTAAAATGTTAAAATTGCGCATAACTAGCTTAGTTTTTGATTGGGTATAAATAGAGGCTTATTCGGAAAATGATTCTACATTAAACAATTTGTTAAGATTTAATTTGAATAGCTCTATTTTTGATTTGAAAATATGTCTTTTACTTAAAATGTTTCCACATTAAATAATTAGTTAATATTGACCATGAGTAGCTTTGTTTTGATTTTGTAATGTAAGGCAAATGATTAAGATTTATACAAGTTTTTTTTAATAATTCTTTATTGAATAATATATAAAACCATTAAATAACAAAACTTAATGAATTTCTCAAACAATATTTATTTGCTCTGATTTTAAAATTCAACCACGTTTTTGTATCAATAAACTTTTCAATTACATTACTTTAAGGGGAAGTAAAGTAAAATATATTTAGTTGCGCTAATCTGATTCTATTTTTATTAAAAAACTGAGCTAGTTATTTGCAATTAATATGCTTACTAAAAACATTATTTATTTACTCTTAGTTTCACATCAAAAAGTGAACTAATTATGTGCAACATTAATATATTATTCAATCAAGAATTACTTTAACAAAAACATCAAATATTTTTGGTTTATTTTTTAAATGAATGAATAACTGAAATTTAAAATCAATTAAGTTATGTTATGTGAAATTTTAATGTTTTATTCAATTAACAATTCAATAGAAAAAAATAGCAAAATATTAACGTTGAGCCATTCATAAAACTTATTTGCAATTTCTTTAATTATTAAACTATGCTTTGCACATTTCTTTTCTCACTTTTTGTGCTTTCAATTCAAGTTAAAGACTTGTGTTAAATTTGCGAATTGTAGCTACAAAAACTAAGGGAAAACTAATGTGGTACATAGTGAAAAGGGAATGTGGCATAGAGTTTGGGGTTGGGATGGGAGTTGGGGATGGGAGTTGGGGATGGGAGTTGGGGCTTTGTGCAACAACAAATAAATGCCAAGAACTGAAACCGAACGTCACTAAATATGCGCATGAATTGTATTCAGTTTTCTATTTCTATTTCTGTGTTGTGCCTAGGGTAAATTGTGCAAAATTAGTAGGCAAACAAACGAAATATTTAAATATTTTAGCACAGACAGAAAGAGCAGCAGGAACTCAGACAGAGAGAGAGAGAGAGAGAAGTTAAATGGAAAATGCTTCTGTGCCGGGGAATATTTCAAATCATTTGTCATGACACAGTGCACTGCACTTCCGTTGTGTGCGAAGAGAGCAAGAGATAGATAGAGAGAGAGAGGAGGAAAAGAGAGGTGCACTTTCAGCTGGCAAAAGTTTTGCCAACGAGAGACGCACGCTGCGTATGCGTATTTTATGGCAAAGTGCAAAAGGTGAACTGCAACTGGGAGCATTGCCTTTTAATATTTATTGAGTTGCAAGTTGGTTAGTTGCCTGCCTCTTTTCTCCTTTCTCCTTTCTCCACTCTCTTCTCTGCTGTTTCCTGCTTTTTAAGTGTATTTGTTACGCATTAAATATTTCAATTTGCAAAACATTTATGCTAAACACACACACACACATGCTGAGATTGTTGCCAGCTAGTTCTGGCGGATGCTTTCCGGCCTCGTTAGCAGGCCAAACTACAGCAGCAGTTGCAATATTTAGGCCAAATGGCAAATGGCAAATGGCAAACGGAAGTGGAAGTGCACGTTTTTGATGAACACATGCATATGCTAGCTCTCTCTCTCCCCCATCTCTCTCTCCCTCTTTTCTCTCTCTCTCTCACTTTCTTCTCATTTGCAGTAGCATTTCCCATTTCCTTGCGAAATTAGATCGCCGTTTTACTCAACCACAACACAAATTATTAATATTGTGCAACAAAACAGTTTTACACATTTTTATTAGCTCTCAAAGTGATAAAAACTTTGATTTCTCATCTCTGAACATGAGATTTGGTGTAAGAAAAAGAATGAAGGAAATTCAATTTATATTAATATAACAATATGAGCAGCTGGAAACTATTTTATTGATTTCTTACATTTTAAAGATGTAATATTAAAAGACAAAAGAGTCTGCTTTCTATTCGAAGTTATTGTGATTGTGATTGGATATATATTTGAAATATATATTTCAATTTTATTTTCATAAAATTTAATACAACATAGTTAAATATTTTAGGTATTAATTCAATGCGCTGCCCATAGGGTAAAAGTAAGAGAATGGCAAGAATGGTTTGGGTATATTTTAGTATTTGTTTGGTATATCTGTTTGGTATATTTCAGTATTTTTTGGAATGTTGATCTGGTATATTTCAGAATATGTTGAGTATATGGATTCGGTATAATTTATTGTTTGTGGTATATAGTGTTGGTATATTTCAGTATTTGTTCGGTATATTGATTTGGCATATTTTAGTACTGTATTTTCAGTATTTGGTTGGTATATATATTCGGTATATTTTAGTATCTGTTTGGTATATTGATTTGGCATATTTTAGTACTGTATTTTCAGTATTTGGTTGGTATATATATTCGGTATATTTTAGTATCTGTTTGGTATATTGATTTAGCACATTTTAGTATTTGTTTGGTATATATAGTTGGTATATTTAAGTTTTCGTTTGGCATATATTTTAGTATTTTTCGGTATATTGATCTGGTATATTTCAGAATATGTTGAGTATCCATATACTCAAATACACAAATTCATATACCACACACAACAAAATATACCGAATATGGATTTGGTATATTTCAGTATTTGTTTGGTATATTAAGTTGATATATTTTAGTATTTCATTGGTATGTTGATTGATTATATTCTAGTATCTGTTTGGTATATTGATCTAGCACATTTTATTATTTGTTTGGTAAATATATTTGGTTTATTTGATTATTTGTTTGGTATAACTTGGTATATTTTAGCATTTGTTTTGTATATTTTGGGAACAACGTCGCACTGTTATTGCTTCTGTTGAAAATGAGTAGCGGGTATCCCCACAATCGAGCATACCAGACTGTGGTTTTCTTCCTTGTTGTTTAGTTGAAATACAGTTTATAAAAAATTCTTTGTTAACTACAAGTATTTGAGTATTTTCATTACAAGTGTAACAATTAGCAGGAAGAAAACACAATTTAAAGTATTGATTCTCCTCGGAATATAATAGTTGTAACTAATTTAAGTTTTACAATATTTAATACTAAGATAATATTAAGATATCTCTTTAAATTACCTGGCTAGCTCTCACTCCTCTTTTCTCTACCAATACTAATGCCTTTTCTTTAATTTTCTTGTACCTTTGCAGGAGGCCTGTCAGAACTACATTCGGATCATGGTGGTGCCGTCGCCAGGTCGTCTGTTTGTGTGTGGCACGAACTCGTTTCGGCCGATGTGCAACACGTATGTGATCAACGACAGCAACTACACGCTGGAGGCCACCAAGAATGGACAGGCTGTGTGTCCCTACGATCCACGACACAATTCCACCTCAGTGCTGGCGGGTGAGTGATAATTTTCTCCTTCTCCCTTTACCTATTGTTTATATATAGTCTGACTATGCAAAAATGCAATTAGCAACCGCAAAAGTGCTGAATATGTGGAATATTTTGAATGTGAATGCGAGTATTTGTTTGCTGCATTCGATTTGCAATCGCATATATAAATTGTCATGCGTCAACCTATTTTGAGAGGGGAATGGAGGAAGTTGCACCCTTCGCTTCTCCCTCCACTCTAGTTAGCTGTTGTCCTTGCTCCTTCTTCCTTTGTTTACGCTGAGGGGTGCCATAGATTTTGTAGTGCTATTGTTTGACAGCAACGCGCTGAATAATGTGTTGAATGCAAAATATATGCCACAATAAAATCATATTTTATATTCACTTCACACTGACTGCATACCCTGTAAGTGCAGTAAAGCAACGAAGGGTATGTTGAATCTGATTTGAAATTCAAAAGTTAACTTAGAAACGAATTTATACAATTTATCGTAAAGCAGAAAAAGTTAGCTTTAAATACATATAGTGATAATGAAGAGCTATTAGAACAAACTTTATTTATTTTTATACCCACTTTTCATATTGCAAAAATATATCTAGAAATGCGAAAGCTAGAGCTCAAAATATAAGGATTTTAGTTTGTATTACCTTGTGAATTCAATTGTAAAGCTAACTTAGAAAAACAGCTTTGAAATCAAGAACTTTGATAACTGAAAATAGATTTTTTTGGTGTGCTCATTTTGACCTCCAAAGTTCGTTCATTCATTTGAAGATTATTCGAACAATTTATACTTATTATGAAATACTTTTTTTTATCTAACATTGAGACTATTTCTGTCACATCTTTTGCAGAGTTATCAGTTTAAACAGCTTTCTTTTACTCTACTGTAAAGCACATTAAATACTAATGTATTTTATGTTATATATCTCTCAATTATAATTTTCTTAATTACTTTAAACACCCTGTACTTAAATTCTAAGACTAAGCTTCATCTTTGCTGCTTTTGGAAATACCTTCTTAAAAAGTTTACTTGACTTCACTTCAGTTCCCACTTTTCTCTTTAAGCAGCGTATCTGCATGTCGAGCACACTCAATTCTACTCTATTCTTTGTGTTTTTTCTATTGTAACAATTTTGAATATTTGTTTGAGGAGCTGCTTGGCAACGCTTTAAACTCGAAGTAGATTCTAGATCGAGAGGGGAAATCGAGGAAGGGAAAGCGTTGTGGCTTTTGAATTCGTTTTGCATACTGTTCGGGGCGTCGCTGTTGACGTTGATTTTGCTGTGTTTATTTAGCGTTTTATTGAAATTTATGACAGTATTTGCCAGCAATAACATTTTGTGTGGGGAAGACTGCGTGAGAAGTGGGCGTGGCATTTGCATTATTTGTTTGCGAAGATGACAGCCAAACAAACCGCGACATTTTTTTCCTTGCCACTAAATTTTCAATTGTTTGCATAAGTCAACAAATGAAATTGAGGGCAAATTGGGCAGGTATAAATTCAGGTGAAGAAGGGGAAGATATAGAGGGGAAAGAGGTGTGAGAAGAAGGCAAGATATAGAAGAAGAATTGGAAGAAAAAAAGGTAGATGGCTAACAATAATTTTGGTATATTTTGCTCGCTTTGGTATATTTTGAATATAGTACTACATACATATATGTATGAGATATAGCATTTGGTATATTTTTAGTATTTTGTGGTATATTGTTCGGTATATTTTAAAAATAATACCGCACTTACAACGGATATGAATTACTTTGGCTGGCAGTATGGTATATTTTTTACTCTATGGTATATTTTTAATGTATTACCACGCCCTTCGGTATATTTTTAGTATATTTGAGGTATATCAATTTGGTATATTTGAAAATAAATACCAATAAGTCAAATATAGCCTTTGATATATTCTTAGTATTTTAGCAGTATGTTAATTTGGTATGTTTTTAAATTAATTCCACACTATTTTACTTTTTATTGACTGTAGTTTTCTTACTTACTTTTTTTCATGGTGAAAAGTGTTGCATGCGACATTTTTCGCCAGAGAATTTCCCGATATATTAGCAACTTATTTTAGCTTAGTTTCATGCACTTTTGGCTTGGCAGTTTTTTTTTTAGTATTTATTGCTTAAAAATATCACTAAATAACTGCAACTATATGAGTGTTTTCTCTCTCTCTTTAAATATATGGATATATCTCTATGTATTTCTCGCTCTCTCTTTTTCTCCTCTGCAAAATTTGATGCAGAATTATGCAAGTTTTTGAAGCTGGCAAAATCAAGCAGTAAACATGCAATTTTGGCAACTGCCAACTGACGGCAAACATTGTTAACTCTACTGTGTGTGTGCTTGGCTTCTTGCCACTCAGTGCTTCCCCTCCCCATCTCTCTCCCCCCCCTCTCCATTGCTATCTCTAGCGTTAGCTGCAGCTGACGCTGCTTTTGGTTGTGATAATATTTCCACTTGGCGCCCATAAATCGACGCTCTTCGCGGCTTGTTGAAGTTTCGCCAACGTGATTTGTTTGCATTTCATTGTCTGCACACAAGTTTAGCTTAGAGTGTGGTGGGGGGAGGAGGGAAGTACAAGAGGGGAAGGGGCTGCCAGCGAAAAGTTTTGCGCCAGGGCCAAATACAAGCTGGCGCCTCTTGTGCCATAATATCGATAAACGTTTATAACTAACTTCAAAGTGTTTGTGGTCATATGTTTACAGCAGCGAGTGTGGGAGTGGGTGTGTGTGTGTATGTATCTGTGCGTGTGTGTGTGTGTGGGGGCAAGTGTTGCGGCAAACTTCCGGCGGATGCAACCGACATGTGTGCCACGTCCATTGAGGCAGTTGCTCTCGTTGTTGTTGCTCTCGTTGTTGTTTTTCATCTGCTGTTTCTGCTCGTTCGGTTCAATGTGGGTCATAAGAGTTTATCATCAACAAGCTGCCACATCCGGCGTCCTGTGCAACCTGAAGCTGAAGTCGCAGGCTCTCTCTTTTGTTTTGATTTCACTTTGATTGCGTTTTATGGCGTTAATATTAAATCGACATTTTTTTGCTTTTCGCCTGTCGATTTATCGCCCAGGATTTGGTTATTTAGCAGTGGAGAGGGGGAAGATTGTGGCAACCGCCATCTTGTTTAGATTACAAATTGGCCCAAGCGGAGCAGCCATAAAAAAAGCGAAGCGAAACAAAGTGAAAAGAAAGCAGCAGCTAAACTGAATGAAAATGTTATCAATTCGGTTTTTTCGGTTTACTTTTTTCATTTCGTTCGTTCGTTCGTGACATTTGTGGGCGTGGCACTTGATGGGTACTTTCTATCATTCAACATCTTTTTCACTCTTTTGTGCACAGGTTGTTGTTGCTAAGGGGGAGGACAGTTTTTCTAACGCTAGCGCAAAAGTTCGTGGACAACATTTTTGTGCCAATTTCGCTGTGAAAATATTGTTGTAACCATGATGAAGTTTTCAATTGCTTTTCCCCAGCAATACAGCTGTCCAGCCTCAGTCTCTTTTCCCCCTCCCACTCCCATTCTCAGTCTCAGTCCCAATTCTCCATTCGTATTCACATTCACACAATTGTATTCAGAGGCGCATTCAATCGGCCATCGTTACAATATTGGCGGAAGGCACTTATTTTTGTTCGATTTAAAAAACTGCATGCGAAATAAATTTCAATTGCGCCAGCCAGAAAGAGAAAAAGTAGAGGGAAGAGGAAAGAGATAGACATTGAGAATAATACAAAAACTTTGCCAATAAAGAATTAAGCTAAACTTTCTTTTCGTTTTTTGTCCTTTCGACTGTCAGTCAACGAAAATAGAAATAGAGATTGAAATTGCCGATTGCCGATTGCCGATTGTCCATTTGGTGATGGGAGAAAAAAGGACAATTTGTTCGCTTTTGTCGCCTAATTGGCTTAATGTTTTCATTGAGGGACGCGACTCGTTCTCTCTCGATGTTGCATTATGAATGAGATGACTAAATGGGCGAAAATTAGCTAAAAGAACACTGTTAGTGTTGACAACAAGTGTTATCGGAGTTATCGATGCTTATTGCTCAGAGAATTTCCATTGAGGAACAACGGGTTTCTCTCGATATTTAATTATGAATGAGCTGACTAAATGTTCGACCATTTTTAGCTACAATAATTAGCTGAAAGAACTCACTTAGTGATGACAGCTCGTGTTATCGAGGTTATCGAAATTTATCTAAGTTTATTGTTGATACAGTTTTCAATGAGGGAAACGGACTCAACTCGAATCTCTTGATATTGGTTTATGAAAGAGCTGACTAAATGTTATCGAAGTTATCGAAATTTATCGATTATACAGTGTTCATTGAAATTACTTTCATTGATATTGATTGATTATACACACTAAATGTGCAACGATTTGCAGCTATAACTAAGTGATGATAGCTTTTAGTGTTATCGAAACTATCGAAGTTTATCGCTGGCGCAGTTTTCATTGGGGAACAATAACAACACTCTCACTGTCGCGCGCTCTCTCTCTCTCAACAACACTCTCACTGCTGCCATAACAATTAGCTGTTATAACTCAGTTAGTGATGGCATCTTGTTGTGTTATCGAAGTTATCGAAATTTATCGTTGACACAGTTTTCGCTGCGTTTCCTATGCAAATCTAGTTTACGTGTCTTGCATATTAAGTATACGCCACGTTTATTAAAACATCAAACATCACTTGCCAGCAGCTTTTGTCGAGTATCTCTTCTTCTTTCTGTTTCTGTTTTGTACTTTTCTGGGTTCACTTCAAAAAAATATTGGCTTAAATGTCTTACCGATTCGTGCACGCCCCACAGAACAATGCGAACAATAGTAATAAATAATTTATAAGTGCGCATTTGCCACATTAATCACGAGCCGACGCTGCCGCCTGGAAAAGCGAAAGCTGCGAAAAGAGCTAACGGGAAAATCCCTTGGCAAAAAGTTTTCCACCCATTCCTCGGTGTCCTCTCTTCTGTGTCCCCTCCTCCCCCTCTCTGGTCGAGAGGCGACGCATATTAATTTCGGCACAAGCCCCCGGAGGGTATTCTCAAACCCCTCCCTTCCCCCCTACCCGCACTTCTCGCCCCTTTTCGTTGGGGAGGCGCTGGCGAAGCGTACAAATTGCCATCACTTGCGTTCAATTTTAGACTTTTCCAAGCAAATGCACAGACGCGATTAAAACGCTGACGAATGGCGACGTTGTCGTAGGCGACATGCGGTGTGGGGAGGGGAGGAGAGCAGAGGGGGAAGGCTGTCCGAAAATGTCAAGGGCCAGAAGGACATTGAAACTGAACGTACGTCTGGACAAGGACAAGTTCCCAAAAAAAAGAAGAAAAAAAATGTGATGGGCCAACAAACCATTTTGCCATTTGGCTATTTGCATATACAGCAACAACAACAATAAGAGTGACAGGGACAACAACAAAAAACCAGAATTGGTCCAATTTTGGACGCGTCGCCGTTGTTTGGCATTTTAAAGCCCGACAACTCGGAGGCTGAAGCCCGTGAGGGAATATGGCGCATTATCGCATTTGCATATGACCGGAAAGGTTATATGTATGTGTGTGTGCTTGTGTATTTGTGGCAGCAACTTGACCTTTTTCGTCATGTGCCTAGAGGCAAAACTTATTCAGCACACACATGCCAACAAAATCCCTCAGCACATGCAACATTTTAATAGGAAATTGAGATTAAAAGCAGCATGAATTATGTAAAGATTTCACATATAAATACTTGTTGAGTTGAAATATTGAATATTTGAAATAACTATTTTCGATTTAACTATTCACCCCAAAAGTATGCAACGCATTAAATCAGTTTTGCAGGCAACTGTTCTCACTTCTCACCTCACTTTAATAGCTAGGTTCACCACCAAAAATTGTTCCCACTCAATTATTTTATACTCCGCTTAAAAGTATGCAACACATTTTAACAAAACGCGCTTGCTATTTGCTGTTTTATTTGTATACCCCCAAAAGTATGCAGCACATTTGCGTTCTATTATTTTGTAAATTGCTGAACAAACATTGAAACGCAAATCGCATTAACTGTTATTTTTGTTGGCAATTAATTGCACTGCAAATGCGTTCAAGTGCACAAACAAACAACGCCCCAAGTTTAAAGTAAAGCGAGTGCGACGACTCGTAGCATGCAAATGCTTTGCAACAGATAACATATGGGCGTGGCACAAACGGCATACAAAATGAATATCAATGAACTGCAAGAGCGAAAGAAAACAATAAAATGCAAAAAAAAAAAGAACTTAACGTAACGAAACGAAAAAACGACGTAGCAACATACAAAGAATATGCACTGACGCGATACACGAAGAGGGGTTGGGTGGGGGGAGTGAAAGAGAGGCATTTGTGAAAACTGGGACAACGCTCGCAGCAGTTAAATAAATGATATCCCAGCGCTTGTCTGTTGTACCATGTGTATCCGTATCTGTATATCTGTGTTTTCGTATGTGTGTGCTTGTATTTGTATTTGTGCTGCTGCAGAAACTCATTAACTTTTGCTAAATGAGCACGGAAATAACAACAGCCCCGGAAGAACAAAAGCTGCAATGTTGTTGTTGCTATTGCTGTTAAATCTGATATGATCAGCATTAGAACCAGAACGGGATGAGTATGAGAACGCAATTTGACATACAGTGTTCAACGTCCTCGATAGTATAGTGGTTAGTATCCCCGCCTGTCACGCGGGAGACCGGGGTTCAATTCCCCGTCGGGGAGAATGTTAGATTCACTTTTTTTTAATTTTTCTAAATATCTACTAGATCGTTTTAGGCACTTTTCACATTATATTTCACTTTCTTGATTCTAATTTATATTTTGGGTAAATTCATTGGAGTAATCGGAATGTTTGCCTAGTTTCATATGTTGGGAAATTCTTTTGCTCTGAGTCATATATGTAAAGCAGTTGAATGTTGAATTCTGTTTGTGCGGGGTGAGAATTCGAACTGCTTTGTTATAAGAAGGCAGTTTGACCAACCAAGTTCAACATCCTCGATAGTATAGTGGTTAGTATCCCCGCCTGTCACGCGGGAGACCGGGGTTCAATTCCCCGTCGGGGAGAGATGTTCAAATCTTTTTTTTTTACTTTTTACAATTTTTAAATTTATATTTTGTTTGAAATTTTCTAAATTTGTAATTGCATTTCATAAATTATATATAATATTATATAAATATAAAATAATTTATTTAATCAACTAGTAAAATATTTAATTTGATACTCTGTAATAGCATAGGAAATCATGCTTTGCTGCAAAATGAAATTTTTAAATATAATTAATGCTAGAAATAACGAATTTTAAACATTTAACACTTGAATAACAAATTAAAATTAAAAAAAAAAGGTATTAAAATTCATTTAAAAATTTAAAAAAAGTGATTGAACATCTCTCCCCGACGGGGAATTGAACCCCGGTCTCCCGCGTGACAGGCGGGGATACTAACCACTATACTATCGAGGATGTTGTTCGCTTGGCAGCCAAATAGCCAATTTGTTTCCGGGCACTGAGATCATTATGAGGTGCATAAGTAGCCGACATAGAACGAGTCCCAAAGTCATATTTAGATAATAATTAAGCGTAATTTTTCCTCAACATTTGCTTTAAAGTTGTTCGTTTTTTTTTTGTGCTGTAGACATTACTGTGGGTGTTGTTGTTTTTGAGCTCGTTAAGAGTAAAATACAGCTAATTTATTTGAGCCAACTTAAATTGGCTTAAGCGAATAACCAGAGGAAAACAAATGGCGCGTTATCTGCAAAACCAGAGAAAAAGAGAGAGATACGATGCAAAGCGAGTGCTAAAAACAAACAACAGTATGTGAGGGCGTGGATGAGGGAAGGAGAAGGGGAAAGTACTGCCAGTTTCATTAAAAACAATGAAATCAGCTAAGAGCCGAGAGTTTAAACGAGCGGCTAACTGCGCCGAGTAAAAGCATAAAAAGAATACAGAAACACACACATACACATAGAGAGTGACCGCTGTTTGCTGGTGGAAAAAAGCCAAATGCGGCTGCTGTAAAATATCAACTGGAAAACAAAGTCTAAACACAATAAACAAAATGGCGGAAAAAACACAAACAACAGCATCGAAACGAAAATGCGGCACAAAGTGCAAAGGACAAAAATAAGCACATCTTGTGACCCTTTTTACGGACAATGCACGAATGTACCTCCCTCTCTCTTACTCTCTTCTATCCTTTTTTTAATGTATTTTTTTTTTTTTGTATTTTTAATTTGAAGCAAAAACATTAACAAGAACAATTAGCTCTTGAAATGAGCACAGCTAAGGACAATAGAATAAGAACAGCATAAGACAAGTTGAACTTGGGTAGAAAGCTTATGAAACACTAAATAAAACAATAGCAAACGGGACCTGGACTATAAGAAAACACACAAAAGATCAGTTAGAACTAAAGTAATTATCATTAGAAATTGCCCATTTTATAATTGCTGCATTTAATAATCAAATCGATGTCGAGAAATCAGGTCAAGGAGGTCATAAAGTGTTTGGTTCGCTCTAATTATGATCTAGAGCATATTAACTATTATTTTGATGCTATCTATAGTTGTAGTTCAGCTATTATGTTCGAGTATCCTTTGTAACTTTGGGGCTAATTACATTCGGTTCGTAAACTTTCATGGCAAACATTTGTTACAGTAACCAGAGGCAACAGAGGAGAGGAGAGAAGAGGAGTTTGGGTCTTCATGATTCATAGACGCATTCTCCACAAACAAAACACAGATGAGCATTCAAAAAGGACATTCAAGAGTGAAGAGTTGGGAGAAGCCTGAAGCCTGAAGTCTGAAGTCTGTGAGAAAGGAACGCTTTGAGCAATGGCTCTGGTCGCTTTACATATGTCGAAGAAATGGGTATTAAAAGCGTAAGCTGTAAAGCAAACAGTAGCCAAGGGAAATGTGGTAAAGGAGGAGGGTGGAGAGTGGAGGGGGGAAGTAGGAGATGGATTAACAAGCTCGCCTCTCTCTGGTTGTGTGTGTCCTGCGTGTGTGCAGGAAGGAAGGACGCACGGAAGGAAGCAACACGCAGCATCAGCCAGGCTCAAGAAACGTGTCTTCTCTCTCTCTCTCTCTCTTTCTCTGTGTGTTGCCGTGGCAGCTCCTTGCCCCGCATTGTTTCAACAGGATGTGCGTTCAAGTGTGTGTCAAAGTGTGTGTACTCCCGTGTCTGTGTGTGCGGGTGTGTGCCAAAGTATGTGTGAGTGTGTTTATGGCAACCCGCTTGTAATTTATAGTATGTTTAGGCAGGCGACACAGCAGGCAACTCAGCTTTGCTCTGCTCTGCTCTGCTTTATGTTTGTCTTGCCTCATATTTTTATACCCTGCAAACACGTAAATTAAAGCACAACTCAAGTTGGGGTGTATTAGCTGTTAAATAAGGTGAAGTATAAAACTTCTTCTTTAAAGTATTTCAAGCTAATGGCGAGATATTGTTGAATACTTAAAGTAAACTTTTAGTAACCACTTTCTATGCTTTTTCTTAAGCAAAGTGTCTTGACTTTATTCTCTCACTTTTTTGTACCTTTTCATTCATTTCTTCTTTGTAATTTGGTCTCTATCCTGAACGATCTTTCTTCAGTACTCTTACTCACTTTTTTATACCTTTTCTTCTTTCTAATTTGGTCCCTATACTGAACTATCTTTCTTTAGTACTCTGCTAGACACTCAAACCACTTTCTTCATCTTTAGAAATATGTCTTCACTTGGCTTTTGTTATGTTTTAGAGTATTTCCTATAAATATTTCTATAATAATTGTCTATATCTAGACTTAACTCTCTGTTATTCAGTGCTGGAGTGTTTCTTATACATTTTTATATCTCTTCTGTAATATTTAGTTTTTGACTTATAGGACCTTTTGGTACACTTTTATTAAGGCAAAGTGTTCATATTCGAAAAGCAGTTCAATAGAAAACTATAATAACAATTTGGACACTCTTTTGGCTTCTATCATAAAGGACCTTTCAATACACGTCTATTCTATTCTCTCTATACAAATCTCTATTCTTTGAATCTCTATTCCTCTATTCTTTCGAAAGCCATTTTTAAACTCCCTCTTTTAAGACTCATTCGACAAACATTTTTAAGGAAAGTAGTGCTATATAATACATAGATACCTCATTTCTTGAAGCAAAGTGAGTTTACATTCAACAGCATTATTTCAACCTCAGAACCTCTTCCTTCCATTCATTCGTTCATTTAAGTACAGGGTATCTTCGAGTGCTTCACACTTGAATCCTGTATTGTCCGCTTGCCAACACTAAACTTTAGTACACAGCAACAATGCGGCAAGAACTCTGTGAAACCAATTCAGGCAGCTGAGACAGCAGCTTCACCTGCTTCTTCCACCGTGTGTTATCCTGCTTGTGGCATATGAATTATGTTAGATTTCCCCCCTCCCAAAAAAAAGAGAGAGAGAGAAAAAAGCGAAAAAAGAAACAACACATCAGAAACTCAGAGTTGAAATAGCAATAACAAAGGATAAATGGACTGATGTTCGAGCTAAAAGGATTTCGAATGTCTCACGATTCATGTGCTTGCTCAGCTAATTGGCAGTGGCAATGAGTGCTAGATAAACAGAATACAAAGCAGCAGTAAAGAAGAGCAGACAACTAACGACTCTTCTCTCAACTGATGATTGACGCATCAATTTGGGTCAATTTCGAAATGTCTAAAGAGAGAAGAGAGAAAGCAAAGTGAATGCCAAGAATTTTGCAATTGAATCAGGTCAGTTTAGCGAAAAAGTTTCGCTCAGTCTCATTATGCGACAGCTTAAAAGTATACAAAATTGAATAGATAAACATAAACGATATGAAATATGTTTTAGCACAACTTTTGTTGTGGCATCTTGTGCTTATCGCATTAATCTAAGCGTTTTGTAAGCTGCTCCTTGAAAATCATCTAACACAATAACCTTCAGCATGTCAACTGATTGAGATGACAGACACAGCAAAGTTTTCGGGTTCAGTCAACCCAAGCTTGAGGGCAAGAATAACAAAAAGAGAGGTTAACTTAATATCGAAGCAAAAAAGGCTCAAGGAAAACATCAATATCGATGACGATGGGAATAGATGAAGAGAAGAGAAGAAGGAAAGGCGAAACTATGTTATGAAAGAAACTAATTCATAATTTATGAAATGCGCAGCAAAATGGTGAAAATGCTGGAAAACACAAAAACACGAGTCAGACAGGCGCCGCAGTCAAAGTCAAAGTCGAAGTCAGAGCATTCACTTTGCAGCGCCGCAATGTATGCTGCAAATTTCGTGTGTGGTCTCGCTGTGTATGTGTGCGTGTGTGTGTGTATTGCCGAAATTGAACTAGAGAAGGGTGGCTTTTAAAAGGGAACAGCAGAGAAATGAAACACAGCCGCAACTGTCGCGTAAACAAGTTGCTCAACTTTTAATGTTGCACATTATTCGTTGCCTCTCAAGAGGCAAGCCAAAAGAGTGTGTAGAAGAGAGAGGAGGAGGAGGGGAGTCAAGTGGATGCTGCTGCCGTTGAGTGTGGCACAACATTCTGAGGGTTGTTGCGCTGCGACTTAACCTTAATGAGCATCAAACTGTGCGCCATAAACCAGTTGATGCTCCCATAGAGAAAGGTACAACAACAGCGCAAAAGTGTTGCCTTTTTCTTCTCTTTTTTTTTGGGGGATAAAGGAGAAAAGAAGAAGAAGAACGCCGTACAGGGTTGAGCTCCACAATTTAGCGAGCCTAATGATAAACAAACACAATGATTTCAAAATAAATGAGTGGCATAAGCTCTGTTCGGTGTAAGTGGAGTCATTTGTTTAAGGGACCGCAGACAGGGATGCTACGGGACTGTTGCAGGGTTGCAGAACTGTGGCAGGGCTGCCACACCATATCATTTGTCTATGCGGGATTTGCGGTCGTTGCCGCTGTCGCTGTCTATGGCCATAACTTTAGCTACTTAGCGTATTAGACGAGCGCTTTAACCGCGCTTATATAGTTAGCATTAGGCGGTGTTTTAAAAAGGTTTAAGCATAAAGTATATAAAAACATTTATAGTAAAAGTTTGATAAGGAAAAGAAGAAATTAAATATATAAGAATTACTTAAACTAAAACTTTGTTAAACAAAACACGAAGTGAAATAGTGTTTGCATCAATAAAAGTATAAAATCAATTGAAAATAACATTTCAACTAAAAGAATCCCCAAGTTTGAGAAGCTCTTTAGCTGTTTAAAGCAATGAAGGGTTTTTAATTAATGGGAGCAAAACTAAATTTCAATATTTTAAAGCATCATAAAATGGCAAAGTATAAAAATGATTAAAAAAAAAAGCAATAATATTATATATTATTATTTTTGATCCTAAAACTATAAGATTCTTTTTTGTATTATTAACAAGAACTTGGGTCTTATATAAAATTGTCTTTAAATCAAGTTGTCTTTTCTAACATTAGAATTTTCATGTTCCTGACGCACTTTTGAGACCAAAATTCTTAGTACTAAATCTTAATTTTAGAACATTTGTTTTTTCTGTGTAGAAAAGAAATGAATCTAAAAAACAAGTGCACAAAATACTTCAATGCATCAACCATATCTTTGGATTTATTCCATAACTGAAAAACTGCAAGTTTTGCCAACTAGAAAAAGATTAAATTGGGGGGCAATAAATAAATGCAATATCTTAATTGCTTGACTCTAGCTTAACTCTGGACGTCTCTCTGGCATCCATCAAATCGATAAAAACATCGCAGTTATTATTGTTTTGTTGTTGTTGGCCAATTGAAGCAAATAGCATCCGAAAATAAAGTGAATCCAGAAAGTCCATTTTCATTGCTTAAGCTAGAAAACATTGGGCATTAGCTTGAAAATCTGAAACGATTTGTTTTATGCTCGACAACGGCAAGAAGCCAAGACATTAACTTTTAATTTGATCATTTCTAAGCAACGAACGTCGAAGAAGTAGCTCTAGAGGGAGATGGAGATACAGATAGCAAGAGAGAGATAGCAAGAGAGACAGCTGCAGTTGAGACGCAATTTTGTCCGTTTTTGGTTTGGGAAATTGTCGCAAAAAGTGGAACAGATTTTCGCACACACACACACACACACACACACACACACACAGAAAAAGCCAACAGCTGATAATTGTGGTGCGCCAATAAAAAGCAAATTAAGCTAATTGCAAAATTTGCAAAATCCCCCCATAAACGATCCAACGAAGAACTGGAACGAACAATAAGCCAAAAGAAAGTTCTGTCCAAGGCATAAGTCGGTAATTATGCGGCAACCGAAGACATGTTGCCAAAAGTTGCGACCACGCCACAAAATTCCCTCTCTTCTCCCAACTTAGTTGGCAGCTGCTGCAGCGCTTTGATAATTCCATTTTGGGCTGCACATTTTTATCGCTGCCAAAGTGAAATGTAATTAGAGCCAAAAAACCAAAAAAAATGATAACACCCAATACCGAAATTGGCCTTGCGACCCAGAAACAAGCCAAAGAACTGGACTCAAGCCAATCTCCGACTCTTCAAATATATTTTTGTGTATACTTAAGGCATGCGAAATGAAAATTTAGGCCATCGTAATTAATATCGAAGCACACAAGTTTATTTGCGATTAATTAGAGAAAGCCTTAGCCTCAATTCGTAGTCGAAGCCTAAAAACAAACTGGATCAAGGCTAGACATGATGCAATCATTAAATCCTTAAACAAATTGTGCCAGACTGAAAGAGAAAGAGTCTCCGACTGCGGCTTAGATTCTGACATATGATGAAGGATGCAGGCCTAAATTTTGACAAGGATTCATAGCCACAAGGACAATAAAACTCTGGCAGAGCAAAAACTAGCATCAACTGAAAGAAAAGCAAACAAAGCTCAAAGACACATGCAAAAACAGTCTGGGAAGTTAAATTGAAAAGCAACGCTTGATAGTTCAATAGCAAGTAGACTTGGCAAATATTTAAATAAATAGAAATGGAAATAGTTAGATGAGAAAAAGTGCGATAGAGTGTTTAGAAATAGAAATAGTTAAATGAAAAAAAGTACTTTGGCATTTTACTTTAGAGAGATTTTGGAAAAGTTCTTCAGTAAAAAAGAGATGAATTCAAATGACGGAATATTAGATACTTTTTATTTAAGGAAAGTCCGAAGAGCTGCAGTATATTAGATACTTTTTATATATTTTTAAGAAATGTAAATTCTATTTAATTTCCAATCTGACCTTTTGAATTTCGTATTAATTTACAGACCGTTTTCAAATGCCAGTGAAATGTTGTTTTTCATTCACTTTAATTGCTTCGCAATAAATTTGTTGTTGAGTTTTTAAATAAGTCGATCTTAATATGGAGGGAAAACCCAACTCAAGTGAATAATATTCGCGAGTTTATTTAGATGTAATTTTAAAGCCATAATATGCTGGTGTCTCTTCAGCTTAATGTTGTCGTTGAGCAGCCCATCAATTAGTCACTGCCTCGCCACCGCTCCGCCCCGCCCCGCCCCGCCCCTTAAGTGTGCCGACTGCGAATGAAGTAATTTGCAGTACATTGAGCTGCCTTCACTTCCTCTCTTTGCCCCTCAATCTTGCCTCTTGGTATCTGCCACCTGCTTTGCCATTTAAAATGGATATTGTGCTGAAGTGTGTGTGAGGGGAGGAGGAGGGAGGGAAGGACTAAGGTTGCACTTGTGCCAGACGAATGTGTGTAAGTGTATGTGTGTGTGTGTGTGTACATAATTATTCCTAAACGAGCTATTTAACTAACGGCTTTACACTCGACACACACGCAGGTCCCGTAATTAAAGTGGCATAAAGCAACCCCTCGACTCCTCCACCTCCTCCCCCCTCTCCCTCTGACTTGCACAACGACAAAAACCTGTCCGAAAAATATGTTTACATAAAATATTTAAAACGCGAGCGCGGCGAGTTACAAGTCCCAAAAACACGGCCAAAGCATATCCTGGGCCTAACCTTTTGGCGTTGCTTGCTCCGGTTCTCAGTTCTCCGTTCCATGTTCAGGTTTTAGTTTTTGGTTCGTGGTTCGGGGTTTTTATACCCGTTAAGCAATGGGAGTAAAGGGGTATTATGACGTTCTGACGAAAGACAATGCTTATAAGTAGCTTTTTTGTTAGTTTGTATGGTAAAATTTTAATATTTTAGTATATTTGTATACCAAATATTTTTAATTATATGGTCTATTTTAAATTTTGTAGTATATTGTTATAATATCTAGTCTATTTTCTATAATTTCAATGATGTGTTATACTGTTTTACCAATTATATCCATGGTATAATTTTAATGTTTTGGTAAGTTGTTAAGCCAAATATGCATATTTGTAAACTTTTTGGTATTTTCGAAATACTGCCGACAGAAAATGCTTACAAGAAGGAGAAAACATAAATATGTATATAGAATATTTTTCACTCTATTGTATAATTTGAATGTTTTGGTATATTTGTTATACTATATAGTATATTTTGTACTCTATGGTATAATTTAAATGTTATGGTATATTGTTATACCACATATTTTTGAACTCTATGGCATAATTTGAATGTTTTGGTATATTGTTATACCACATATTTTGAACTCTATGGTATAATTTGAATGATGAAGTATTCTTTTATACCAAATTTGCATATCTTTATATTTTGGTATTTTGCCGATATATTAATTCAGTATATGTTCATGATAATGCTGTACAGTTATACCAAATATGCCTCGTGGTATATTCTAGTATTATATCTTTATATACATTTTGTATATTTTAACGATAATACCATTTTTTGACTGTTCTGCGTTTATTAAGAATGCTTTGTCGGGTATCTCACAGTCGAGCACACTCAACTGCACCTTTCTCACATATTTTTTGGTCGGTTGGTGGCGCGAACGTTGCGGCATGTGGCATGTAATAAAGTTACGCGTGCTTAAACACTCGCCTGACTGTCATTGAAAATGAGTGTAATTTATGTATTAGTTTGCCTTGTGTATGTGTGAGTGTGTGTGTGTGTGTGTCTGTGCTGCATGTTAGAACATGCAAAAATATGCAAATTGCCGCAGTCAACGCGATGAGCCTTCGTTTCGTGTTGCGCCTTCTTCGATGCCAGTCGACAGTTTAAAGAGCATTTTCCGCTCTTGCTATCCATGCTCGTTATCGATTAACATGCTTTAAGGGTTTATCGAACTTGCAGCAGACTCAAACACAGACACAAAGTCGGTCAAATATTTGCACAAAACCTAGTCAAAGTGACTTTTATGTATAGAGAAGATGAAGAAGGGGAAAGGGAAGTGTGCATAATTTTTGCACGCTAGATTGTCATTTAAAATGAGTTAAGCGCTGCAATTGCTGCAATGCGGACAAGGTGGCAACGCTGCCAGCCTGCAGCTGCTCCTCCTCTTGCTCTTGCTCCTCCTCCTCTTGCTTGTGCTCCTCCTCCTACTGCTTCTTCTTCTGCTGCTGCTGGTCGCCCAGGTAATGAGCAAACAATAAAAGCAAACGGCGCTGCACGAAACAATGGCGACAAGTAAAAGGAAAAAGCAACAACAACAACGTCAACGAGGACACGCCAACGACAACAAGAAGAAAAACCAATTAGATCCAAACTGAAAAGCTGCACGTGGGCAGCAGACAGAGATAGCGCAGCAAAGAGAGCGATAGAGAGAGGGAGACAGCAAGAGAGAGAGTTGCACAACTTTTCGTGTTCTGTCGATGTTGTGACAAGCGACAGCGACAAGCGCCCCAACTATGACATTGCCAGCGAAACTTTGGCAGCACAGTGTAAAGAGAGAAACAGAGTGAGAGGGAAAGGAAGAGGGATAGGGAGAGATGAAGAGTGGGGTAGTTGTGTTTATTGTGCGCCTCGTTAGCTGCCAACAACAACAACAACGACAGCAACAACGACAGCAACAATGGCAACTTGGGCCGCGATGTAAATTGCATTTCCATTGTTAATTACCTGCGATTCATAAATTTTGCATTGCCCTTTGACCTCAACGAGCTCAACGAGTTGGCCCCAGCGGCAAGGGTTGCCATTGGCCTTTGACACGCACGTCAGCCAGGGTTGTCAGGGTTGTCGCCTGCCGCAAGACAGCAATTGAGCATGCACAACATTGCAATTATTGCATAAATCTACTAGCTGGAATGTTAAATCACATTTCTGATTCGGCCTCACATTAAGTGATTGCAACATATTTCTATCTTGATTGTGATGAAATTTTATCATAAAATACTAAATAATTACGTGAATATTTACGACATATTACGACAATAAGTTTTAAGAAAATAGATACATAAATAATAGTTAAATCCTCAGCAAAAAGTCCTGATATAAAAGATATCAACATTCATTTTTTTATATTTCTTTTTTAACTTCCCACAATTTTACTTCTGTAATTAGCTAAATATTTTTTAAAAGTTTTTAAGTTTCCAACATACATGATTGCGACATATTTCTATCTTGATGTTTATGAAATTTTATCACAATATATTAAATAATTACGTGAATATTTACGACATATTTCTATACTAATTTTAAAGAAAATTAAATACATAAAAATAGTTAAATCACTAGATAAAGTTCTTGTATATTCAACATTTATGTTTCCAATACATTTCCAGCCTGATGTTTACGAAATATTACCCCAATATATTGAAATCAACATAAATTTTATTTTATTTCTTCTTGACTTCTCAAAATTTCACTTCAGTAACTAGCAAAATATTTGGAAAAGTTCTTAGAATTTCAACATAAATATTTACGACATATTTTTTTCCTATTCTTTAGAAAATTTCTTATGTTTTCAACATAAATATTCCCAACATATTTCTATGCTGAATTTCCCTATGTATTCCCACAATTGTAATTAGTCAAATCTTTATATAAAAAATTCTTACATTTTCAAGATAATTTCCATTTCGAAATGAATTCATGAGATTTGAGTTGGGGCATTGTTATGGCTCGTTTCATAATTTCATTTGTGAAATTTGCATATTCTGACCATTTTCAAGAACGACGAAAAAAAGTTTAATGACTAAACTTAAAGTTCTAAGCATAGCTTAAAGCAGTGACGTCTCTCCCTCTCTCTCTCTCTCTCTCTTTGTGAGCCGCCTTTTCCTTTGCGCATATTTAGCAAATGTTTTTATTGGCCGTTAGCTTCACCTGGCCCATGTTAGATGCCCCCTCCCTCACACACAGATTGCGCCATGATAGAAAATTAGCATTCGTTATTTATCACCACCACACGAATGGGAAAATTCTATAGAAAATGCCGCGGGCGGCAAAGTTGGAGCCGCTTTTACTTTTACTTTTCACTCACCGCGTGACTTTTACAGCCTCTTAATTTAAACAGTCGCTGTTGCATTAAGAAGGGGCCGGATCTCGGGTGCGTTATGGCCACCTTGGGGGGGCGGTGCGGTAGTGGCAAAATTAATTTGTAGCAGACGACATTTTTAATGTGCCTCGCTGTCGCTTTGCATTTTGGATTTGAGAGAGTTGGCGTTTTTAGTTTCCTCTTTCTGTTGCGTTCTTGTCACGTAATTCAAATTTTATATTCACTTTCGAGTACGTCTCATTCCTCTCTAGCCACTACCTCCCGTCCCCTGCTGTGTACACGTGGCAAAGCTGCGTGCGTGAGAATTGCGATGTTGTAAATTTTATCGATTGCCGCACACAGATTTCACGCCCACAATCACCACAAAATCCAGCCCTGCTTCCACCTGTGTATGTGTCAAAGTGTGTGTGGAATGTGTGTACACGCGAAAATTAACATGAAATTATAATGCACGCATCAAATTCAAATTCATGTAAGCTTTTCATAATTATGCAATTTTCACAGTTTTGCATAAATTGTCGGACAGTTTGCGGCATTTATGTGTCCAAATCCACGCTCTGATCCATGTGGCTTAACGCCCTTCTCTATCTCCTGTCAGTATTTCACATTTGTGGGGCCTTTTTAACAATTTCTGATATGTTTATCCTAATGGAAAATTGTTTGATTATCCGATAATAGTCGGGAGAAAAGAAAAGGTAATGAATATTATTGTTGAGCTGCTTCAACAACAGCTTGTCTGAAAGTTCGATAAGATTAAATTTAGATTTGATAATGCAAATCTATTATTTCTAGTAGTTCTTGCTTTATTCTTCGCTTTTAGAATTCTACTTTTTCACAGTCTTATCGTAAATTATCTATTACGCCAACTAGAGTACAACATCCTCGATAGTATAGTGGTTAGTATCCCCGCCTGTCACGCGGGAGACCGGGGTTCAATTCCCCGTCGGGGAGAGATGTTTCGAATCTTTTTTTTTTACTTTTTTAAATTAATATTAACATTTTTAATTGGATTTTGAATATATTATTGAAATTTTAAATGCTTGGCATGCATTGTGGCACAAATTATACTTAATTATGCAGAAAAGTGTGCTTTGCCGAACTGTAAAACCAATATTAGCATAGCCAATTAGAATACTAGATTATATTCAATTAATAAATATTCATAAAAACTAAATACTTATAAAATGCAAATTTAAAAATTAAAAAAAAGTGGACAAAAAGAATGTTGTGAACATCTCCCCGACGGGGAATTGAACCCCGGTCTCCCGCGTGACAGGCGGGGATACTAACCACTATACTATCGAGGATGTTGATCATCGGGTTGAAAAATACCAAACTTCTATACGCTTCTAATACGTTTTCCACATTAGAGAGAATGTTTCTAGTGATGATAATAAGCAACGTTTTGTTTTGTATTTAACAACGTTGATAAATTAAAAAGATAATTTATTGTCAAAGTTTTCTTTATTTTTCTCTCTTCTCTGTTGCTTTCGCATCTCTGAGTGTGAGTAATTACACAAATTTTATAGAATAGGAGGGGGGGATTTGAAATTACTTTTGATGGTTAGCAATGACAGCAAATGTCTAACGACTGACTGCGCACGAAAAAACCAAAACGAAAACGATATGCAAAAATGTGTGTATAGAATGTGTATAGAATGCTGCAAGATTTGTTTATTGTACATCTGCTTGCTTACATCTGTCGCTGTCACTGTCTCTGTTTGTGTCATTTGCCGTCACTCTCCCTCTCTCTTCGAGTTTTAGATGCAGCGATAATGCTGTGTACTTGGCTTGCTCTCGAACTTTTGCCCAAAAACGCCCTGAAGGCACACAGAGCGCACAAAGCCAACAACAGAAATCGATTCTGTCATTGAGCCGCTGGGCTCGCAATGAGCTCCATTGGACACTGACTGTGACTCGACGATGTACATAGTAGGTGAGGAAGGCGGGGGCGTGGTTGCTGTTGTTTCGAGCCAAAGGCAAAGCCATTTCCGGCCAGACAATAAGCGGGCAACGTTGCCAGCTTGCTTGGCATTTCCGGCCTCGCGATCTACTTGCTACTGCCTGCTGTTGCTGTGTTTCGTTTTTTTCCTTCTTTTTTTTGATATTTCTTTGGCTCTTGGAATTGAAGTTTGACAATGCCAAAGCCAAAGCCAACAGCAGTTGAGACAGGCAAGTAAAAAAGTTGAGGCTGAAAAAAACTCATTTATCTTATGTCTGGGCTGAGGGCGGCAACCAAAAGGAGGCGGGAGAAGTCTTCACTGTTCCCTGTTGGCCGCAAGGCAATTCAATGTCGCCGGAGACATGTCAAAAGTTTCGCTGTTGTTATTATTGTTGCTGCTGTTGTTGCTCTGGCTGTTGTGTTTGTCGTTTAACTTAATTAAATTTGCGCACAAATTTCTCATTTTCTCATCTTTCGTAGGCCGCACAACGGTGCGTATGTGCAACAAATTGATTAAAATTTTATTGTTTCAGCAAATGTGCCCAGCAATAAGTAATTTCATTCAGTCTTTTGCATATTTTAGTTACACACAAATTGCTCTTAAAAAACAAGTTTCTTGACACGCAAAAAAGCAAAAAAGCGTACGAAAAACGAAAATTGTTTATTGCATTGCAAATGTGATACAAAAAGTGCGCATAAAAAAACATCATTTACAGTTAATAAAATGCGATGCATAATTGACATTTATTAGCCAATATAACGTGGCGTTTAGATTATGCATAAATAATTTAAGCAGCAATTTGTTTGTGCCATAAAATGGAAATGGAAGCGTAGCTTTATTGATTGCGTTTTCAATTAAGCGAAACAAATTTGCTAAGTTAAGATGAGATTAAATAAAGATGAGTAAAGATGAATCTTATGAATCTTGATAAGCACTTTAAGTAGAGCTAACAATGATTTTGGAGTCATTTTTCTTTTTTAAGATAATTGAACCAAATGATCAACCAATTTATATATTTTTAGCGTAAAACAGAATTTTGGATTTTGATTACAATAATACCTATAGCGTTTATAATTTCTAAAAAAAACTAGAATTTATTTAAGAAATTCTTTTGCATAAAGTAAAACGCCTTCTTACTACGGCCCTTAGTAGCTTTGATTAACAATCTGGTATATTTCGTACCATATGGTATATTTTCAATGTCCTATATCAATATGTCAAATATAGATTTCGGTATTAATTTGCTATATTTAAATAATAATACCACAATATACGGTATATTTAGAACGTAGTAATATACCAATATACCAAATATAGATTTTTACTATATTTTGGTATATTTGTGGTATATTATTTTGACAATCTTAAAGAATAATACTGCATACTATGGTATGTCTTGAACGTAGTACTATATCCATATACCAAATATAGATTTTGGTATTTTTTGCGAAATTTTGATTTGGTATATTCAACGAATTTTATCACTCTAGGAAATGTTTTGATTGTAGTACTATATCAATATGCCAAATATAGATTTTGGTATATTTAAATAACAATACCACAATCTATGGTATATTTAGAACGTAGTAACACACCCATATACCAAATATAGCTTTTAGTATTTTTGTGGTATATTAATTTGGCATATTTAAAGAATAATACAATATACTATGGCATATTTTGAATGTGGTACTATATAAATATACCAAATACAGATTTTGGTATTTTTGGGGAATATTGATTTGGTATATTCAAAGAATAATACCACACTCTAGGATATATTTTGATTGTATTACTATATCAATATACCAAATTTAGAGTTTTCTATGTTTTGGCATTTTTGCGGTATAATAATTCGGTATATTCAAAGAATAATACCATACTGTAGCGGGTACGCTCGACTGCAGCTTTCTTACTATTTTAGTGTCGCACGTCACAATCTATATTTAATATATATTATATTTGACGTGTTGCTTGTTTACATTTAAGCTTAAGTTGTTTAACTATTCACAGTACTTATTAAAAACTTGTCTTTTTCGTTTCTTCTTCTGCTTACAGACAACGA
Source organism: Drosophila nasuta (assembly GCF_023558535.2). Taxonomy (NCBI): domain Eukaryota; kingdom Metazoa; phylum Arthropoda; class Insecta; order Diptera; family Drosophilidae; genus Drosophila; species Drosophila nasuta. Next base: position 24,401,586 of record NC_083455.1, on the reverse strand, counting down.
ACTATACTCAGGCACTGTAGCCGATTTCAGTGGCAGTGATCCGATTATCTATCGTGAGCCTCTCCAGACGGAACAATATGATAGCCTCAGTCTCAATGGTAAGTTGTTGCTGAAGAAGTTCTCTCCATCCATTATTCCTTCCTTTTACAGCTTGTAGTGAAGCACTTCTGGTAATTGAAAATGTCAGAGCTCTGTTATGATTATTGTTGTGAGAGTATTGTCTGTTCTCTCTCTCTCTCTCTCTCTCTGTGTGTGTGTGTGTGTGTGTGTGGTTTCTATATATTAGTTGGAAATGCCTTGACTGCGAATTGAATTAAGTCTGATTGTGTTGTGCTGTTTCTCTCCGAGTGTATCGGTGTGTCCTGCAATCAGGACGTGGACGATGATGCCGTATTGCGTGTGAGGTGAGGTGAGGTGAGGTGAGAGGCAAAGTGCGGTTGCCTTTTGCATATTTCAAGTGCTCGCCGCGTTGCCTCGATTTTCATATGGCAGACGTCCATTAACTGAATAGACATGACAGCTTCGACTGCTTGTCCGATCCGATGCCAGCCAGTCCTTTGCTATTCCCCCATCCCGTCCCAATCCCCTTCCCCTTCCCCGTCTGTCTCTTCGTTACGCGCTTCCTGAATACTTTATGAAGAAGCCTTGCGACGTGTTGCGTGTACCGGGAAATTAAGAACTTTAAAGCCAGCAAAATCAAAGAAAATGTCTCTGGAGTCTTTCGTGATTAAACTTCACACTTTCATTTAAATTCATTTAAATTTCAAATGCGCGATGCGTGCGTAAATTTGTTTATCGAATCTCGCATATCGTTCGCTGATTAGATTACCGAAAGTTGGAACTTTATAGTTACGATGGCGCATAATATGTTAATCCTGAAATCTATAACTCAACTTTATGGCACATGTTTGAATCGTAAACTGGCATTCGATATGCTTGGCTTGTTATCGATTGTCTTGTCATCGGCACGAGTTGCTCATAAATCTATCCCAATTCCAAACAAACAAAAACCGAAGCGGGTCTATAAAATGTTTACAGCCAACGAGTACTATAAATGCGATTTATGACTAAACTTTTTTAACAATTTACACATTTGTCTTTTTTTCGTTTCTCTAGCGCCGAATTTTGTGAGCTCATTTACGCAGGGAGATTTCGTGTATTTCTTCTTTCGGGAAACGGCGGTGGAATTCATCAACTGCGGCAAGGTGAGTGTTGGAATCAATCGATATCAAATCGAACTCTCTCTCTCTCTCTCTGTCTCGCTCGCTCTTTTGAATATGTAAAATATGAAACCAAAACCAATTTCTACACACAACAAATGCATGTGGTTATAATTGGGCAAGAGCGAGCGAGAGAGAAGGGGAGAGGGAGGGAGGAAAGCCGCTCTAATGCCGCCATATTGGGCAGCCATTTTGCCTGTGTTTGCGTTGCGTTCGTGCGCACACTTCCGGCTTTGGCTTTGGCTTTGGTCCGTCGCCAAATACAGTTATCGGTTTTGGATTTTGGCCGGCTATTTGTTTATGGGCCGAAAAGGGAAAACCCGGCCAACAACGACCAACGACCAACGACCACATCAATGGATATTCCACCCACCTTCCACATTCCATCTCCTGCTGCGCATTAATATTTATCTTTTATGCTATTTCAGGCGATTTATTCGCGCGTCGCACGCGTCTGCAAATGGGATAAAGGCGGCCCGCATCGTTTCCGCAATCGCTGGACCTCGTTCCTCAAGTCTCGCCTGAATTGCTCCATACCGGGCGACTATCCGTTCTACTTTAATGAGATACGTAAGTGGCCTTGATTTGCTGTGTATATACCTTACCTTTTACTATATATATACTACATTTTATTCTCTCTCTCTCTTTCTTATAGAATCGGCAAGCAATCTCGTCGAGGGACAGTACGGCTCCATGAGCTCCAAATTGATTTACGGCGTTTTTAATACGCCAACAAATTCAATTCCCGGCTCAGCGGTTTGTGCTTTCGCCTTGCAGGTGAGTGCACAATTACGATTTACTTTCCTTCTCCTTCTCAGCGGGCCATCATCTTAAACTCTACTTTCTGTCTTCCCATTTTGTAATCTACAGGACATTGCCGACACATTCGAGGGACAGTTCAAGGAGCAAAGCGGCATCAATTCCAACTGGCTGCCAGTGAATAACGCCAAGGTGAGTAACGACTACGTTTCTACTTCAAACTCATATGTGGTTACGGTTAATGCGAGGAAGAGGGTGAATGAAGAGGGAGCAAGGAACAACACTTGAACGCAGCTGTGCCACAATTTATGGCCACACGAATTTGTTCTGGCCTTGGCCGGAATGAAAGAACTTTTCTTTTGCCAAAAATTTGCATTTGAATTACGAATGCCAACCTAAACACACAAAAACCGAAAACCGAACCGAACACTGAATGCTCTCAACGGCAGTTAGCGACGTCTGTGAGTTGATTGCTGTCTGGATGTGAGTGTTGCACATGTTGCCAGCGATTTGCTTTCTGCTTTTCCGTTTTGTGGCCAACTACTTGACGGGGCAGAAGCCAAATTAGAAATTGAATATCATTCTGGCCAAAAACAAAAAAAATACAATTGTTCTTATACACACAACACAAGACGAACACGAAAAAGAATGTATAAAACTTTTAATATCACACTTAAACTGCACTAGAGCCAAGCTGTTTGAATGCCATTTGAATGAAACTTCAACTCAAAAGGAAAGAGATTTTAAAGCAACGAGTACATTTATAAATACATTTGAGCTTTTTAAAGAGTTGCGATTCGAGTTGAGGGAACTTTAAAAGAATTGCTCTTCAAGTGAAATGTTAAAGAGGGAATGATTTAAGAGAAGTGTTGTAAGAAAGGGGAATAGAATAGACTACAAATTAATATGAAAATCTTGTTAGGTTAATGCCAATTATGTATACACTCAACAGGATTTAAAATACATAGGTAAAGCTGAGTTTGTAATACTTAGTTTTGAATTTAATTTATTAAAGAAAGAATTTATTTATTGAGGTACTTTGACCGTTAAGCATAGACTTTCAATATATTGAATATCTTAAAGCTATATAGCGTAATTTTATAGCTAAAATTGGTACATACAATACTATAGTATTTAAGAATCCTGGTTGCGATTAGATAGAAATTGTAAAAGTTATTTAAGAAATACTTTTGTATGAATAACAACTACGGACTTTAGTACTGGTATCTTTTAGTAGTCTATGGTATATTTTGAATGTAGTACTACATCAATATACAAAATATAACCTTTTGTATTTTTTTTGGTTTTTGCGGTATCTTAATTTGGTATATTTTAATATTAATACTTTATTAGAAATAGGTATCTTATAGTTGAGCACACTTTTACTACTTTTAACTATACCAAACAATGACTGATTCGATAATGTAGTAATACTCAATTTGGCATTTTGTTCAATATACAAATTCCTTATTAATTTGGGTTCTTTGTTTACCTAAGTCAGTCTACATAATTTTCAGTTCTATAGCAATATAAATAGAAAATTTTGCGTAGGCAAATAGTAAAACATTGTAGATATAATGAAATTCTCAATGAAATGAAATAAAGGTAAAGCTAAAAGGAGACCAAAGTAAATTTGTAATATAGAAGTAATTTCATTAACACATTAAATTCAACAATTTAACAGACTAGCAAACAAAATTAGAAACATATTCAAATGACATTTTTCAGCTGAATACTTTAAGTCTGTAAAGTTTTTCAGACGCTTCTTGGTAGCTCAGTTATGTGTATGAGAGCGAAAAGCGTCGAGTCCAATTACTGTCAAAATGTGTAGAGTCAAATTACAGTGCAGAAATCAGAACCTTTTGCCCTTTTTGCTGCCCATTTGAAGCCACAGACAGCGGTAGAAGGGAAGAGGTGGAGGAGGAAAGGAGCGTGGATATCCTTGCGCGAGTTGCACGTATGAATGCTGACTTTATATTTTACACACACACAACACACACATACACAGAGAGACAGAGACAGCTGCCAAGTCAACAGTTGAGCGCGCACTTTCCGCTGGCGATTCATAAACCAAATCATTGCCAAAACAGCAAGCTCACACAGACGGAGACCGAGACGGACAACACACATACCAACACACACAAAGGACACTCGCTGCTTTTGTCCGGCTGCACTTGGCCGTGCTGTGCAATTTCCGGAACGTTGTGTACGGGTATTTGTTACGGGTCTAGTGAGCAAGCAGTAAATGCAATTTATACACACTCTTTGCAGCTCACATTACAAAGCCAGAGAAGGGAAAGGAAAGGGAAAGGAAGGGAAGGATAGGGAAGGGAAGGATAGCGAAGGGAAGGATAGGGAAGGGAACTATAGGGAAGGATGGGAAGGATAGGGAAGGGAACTGAAGGATACAGAAGGAAAAGGAAGGATAGGGAAGGATACGGAACTAAAGGGGAGGGAAGTATAGGGAATGAAACGAAAGGAAAGCGAAGGGAAGGGTAGGGAAGCATATGGAAGGGAAGGCAAGGGAAAAGAAGGAACGGAAAGGCAAGGGAAAGGAATGGATGGGAAGCAGGGGAAGACAGCGAAGAGGAAAGGAAACAAAGACAAGGAAAGGGAACGGAGGGAACTGCGAACTGACCATGCATATAACCATAACTATAACCATATTGCAGTCACGATATCTCTGTGTATAGCCAAAACACTAATATATGTCTTCTCTTTCTCTCTCCCTTTCTATGTCTCTCTCTGTCTGTTGTCTTTTTGCAGGTTCCTGAACCGCGACCCGGCTCCTGTCACAATGATTCACGAACACTTCCGGATCCCACATTAAATTTCATCAAAACACATTCACTAATGGACGAGAATGTTCCGGCATTTTTCGGTCAGCCGATTCTCGTGCGGACGAGCACAATGTAAGTACTTACTTCACTACTCCCCCACCACCTACTTCCCTCTCTACTCTGTGCTCCTTGGGTGCGACTTGTTTTGTTGCTTTGCTGCACGGTCACGTCGCAAAGTAGCCCAAAACTGTTGCCCCGAATAATGTTGCGGCAATGTAAATATTATTGCACAAAGCCAAAGCCACAGTCTGTAGTCTATCTGCAGTCTATAGTCGGGGCCAAGTGTGGGCGTGGCAAAAGAGGGGGCGCAAATTTTGTGAGTGTGCGCTGCAAAAAGTTGCGACTGCAACTGCGGCTTATGTTGCACAGCATTTTGCCGAGTGAGTACGTGACGAACCAATCCAACTAATTTCATTTAAATAACAAATTTGTTGCCATGCGATAGCTGGCGGGAGTTACAAAATGGAGTTATTACCCTAATATTTTAGGGTATCAAAAGATGTAAGAACAACAAAATTAAGGCAGTGAATAGTAAGATTTTGATAGCTACTGAAATCAACTACAAATCATATGAATTATCAAAATTTAAAGAGAAGACATGAAAATATAAAGTTTTTGGAAATTAAAAAAAGAAGTAAGAACAACAATTAAGAATATTAATAACAGTATTTTGATAGCAACATTAAATCAATAACAACTATTTTGAATCATTTGAAAATTTAAAGAGAAGCAAGAGGAAACAAATAAAGACATTACACAACAGAAAGCATATGAATTATTTTTAAAAAGAAGTGACAGCAAAGAAATTAATAGAATGGCCAAGATGGTGTATAAACCTATTTAAATATTAATAATAATGATAGGTGGAAGGAACACTTTATTAGAATAGTAAGAATATGAAGTTAACAAGTGAATGTGTTTTATCTTACAAAAGAAAGCATAGACTAATTTTGACTTTTCTAATTAATGCACTAAAAAAATCATTGTGAGGAACATAATACAACATTTTGTAGAGGAAAAAGTATTTACAAAGAACTCTTAAATCTTATTTTAACCAATAACAAGAAAGCATAACTATTGCCTAAGTTAATGTTAAAGTTTTTTCAAACCAAACCAAATTTTATGGTAGAAAATTTCAAGTTTAGGAAATTAACCACATTTCGTTTGGAGTTAAAGTTTTTCTGTTATTATTGATGTTATTAAGTGATAAATTGCTGCGCATATTATATTTTGTGAAATTTCGTGTTGCTGTAGAAAGTAATGCAATCAAAGGTTGTTTAGTCTTTGTGCTTTTTGTGTGGTCCACCGCATTTGGCATTAACAAATCAATTAGCAATCAATATGCAAAGTGAAAAAGCATTTGCATTAATTTTTCAACAACAATTCTCTTTGTGCAATGCCAGACTTTGGGTCCATGTCCGTGTCTGTCCGTCTGTCTGCGAGTCTATCAAATTGCCTTGGCCAGACAATCGAGTCTGATGCTGAAGAGCTTAAAGCAAGGGCAACCTGCTGATAGCCATCAGAAATTGCCCAGCTGCTCCTCAGTCGAGGCTTTTTCTGCATGCTCATAAATTATTTTCAAGGCAGACATGTGGAAATTTAAAAATTCAATTTGGCAACTTTTCCATGTAATTGAGCCACAATTACGGGGAGTTGAGGGCGATGACTTGAGAGGGCATCTTTAAAGAGTAAATCATACTAGAAAGAGGATGATGATAGAGGAGGGGAGAGGGGAGAGGAGAGCAGCCACCTGCTACAGTTGCTGCAGTCAAGCGATAGTTTGAACCAAACGAACCGAGCCAGCCAGAAGGAATCGCATGGATGCGCCAAGCGAGAGAGAGAGAGAGAGAGAGAGAGAGAGAGAGTCGCAACCCGTAACGAAAATATGTATGCACAACTGAATAAATTAGAATGAAATATGGAACACGTAGGGAGAGCATCCTCTCCCCCTTCCCTCTCTCCACATGAGCACACACATTCAGCCACAACAAAATGCAAGTGCAGACGAGAGCAACATTAGCGAAGTGGTTGCGGGTAGAAGAGCAGAGAGAGAGAGAGGGAAGTTTCACAGCTTCGGGGTTTTCATTGTGTATATGACCACTTATTCATGCTGCAGCTGACTCATTGCGTGCTTTTTCCTTTTTTTTTTCATTGTGGCTATTTGGCAAGCGGGAAACGCACATCACGCATCCGAATTTAATCATGCCAAACACAATTGAAGAGCACCAAAAATTGTGCATAAAAGTTACGACAGACTTGACTTTTTTTGTTGAAATTTATATGTCAACCCACTTGCTGCATTTGGCAAGCCAGAATCGTAAGTCGGTCATGCACAGCAGCAACAACAACATGAAGAACTAAATTGTGACTACAGTAACTACCAGACTGCGCACTGTTAACTGTTAACTGTGACAGTAGCAGTTACTGCAACGAGCACAAGATGTAGTTACAACTGCAAAAACAGTTGTTCCAAGCATTTGCGCATCAGACGAATTTGTGGGGCTTTTAAAGGGGGAATATGAGAAGGGAATGTAAAAGTGTTTAGTGCGATTCTTAACAACTGTTCTTCATTTTTATAAAGTAAAATCTTTCTAACTCAATAAATACTAAATTAAAATTTAATTTGTAGTACAGCAGATGAATTTCAGTGCATGTATGAAGGAATTTATAAAGGGAGTTTGAAAGTATTTAGTGTGATTCTTAACCACTGTTCTTCATTTTTATAAAGTAAGGTTTTCCTCAATCAATAGATACTAAATTAAAATTTAACTTGTGGTATAGCACACGAATTTGTCTTAATGTATGAGGGAATTTCTGAAGTGAGTGTGAAAGTATTTGAATGCAATTCTTAACAACTGTTCTTCATTTTTATAAATTAAAGTATTCCTCATTCAATAGATACTAAATTAAAATTTAATTTGACGAATTTGAGAGGCTTTAATAGGGAATTTAAAACAGGAATGTTGCAGTACAATTCTTATCAACTGATTATTAATGGCTATCCACAAAGCATTGTTTTTATATCATAGTATCATAGTAAAGTATTTCTTATATAGGTATTAAATTTAGATTTAATTTGTAGTATAACAGACCAATTTGCTAGACTCTAATGGGAGATATGTATATCAAGAAAAATTTGTAAGTATTTAGTACAATTTTATTAACAGCTTTCCAAGAATTCTACGAATAAACGAACAAAATTTGTAGTTCAGCAACTGAATTTGTGGGACTTTAAAGGAATTTTGCTATCAGCAAAGGACAATGCAGCACTTAACAGATAGTTAACATTTTAGTATATTTGTATTAACAGTCAACTGTTAACAGTCAACTCTTTGCAGTAACTGTTAACTGCTAACTAAAATACTAAAATATTCTTAGCTAAATTTGGCAGAAAAGAGTATTTAAATTTATATGTATATCAATTAATGAGTATGATTACTAAAAAGTATTCTTTAGACAATGCTTCCTCAGTTCTTTTAAAACTTTCCAAGAATAAACTTTGGGTTCTTGGAGGTGTCAATAAACTATTGAGCTACAAATCATTTGTTATTATGTTTGATTAGTAGCTTTATTTCATTCAATTCAACAAATACCTCTCTTATTGACAATTTCACCCTCAATTTGCGCTATTGTCGCTAATCTTTTGTAAAGTAAGCTTTTAAACATTGTTGCTATCTATGTTTTAAGGCTTTGTTCATAATTTAAATGTAGTTTGACGAGCCGAAAGCCTTTAAGCTCGTCATTGAACAATTGCAAATTCATTTATCAAATATTATATTGCAATTTAAATAATGTACATAAATTAATCAAGGTTAAAGTCCGCCCCCAAAAGCACAGAAGAAGACCACAAAGCGACCAACATTGTTGGCAACTGATTCGAGGTTGAGAAGCTGTCGTTGCCATAGTTGTTGTAGTTGTTCTTGTTGTTGTTGTTGTTGTTTCAGTTTGTATTTCCAATTCGACTTCGATTTGGAGTCGAATTTCAGTTTGAGTTTGGGGTTTTTGGTCGCCTGTTTCTGGCATTATTGAACGCAAATGCCAAAATCAAATCAAAAATGCACAAAATTTATGGCATTTTGCTGAAGCATAAATTTATTATAATTTTATTTGAGCAAAAGCTTGGCAGTAACAGAGGGAAGAAGAAGAAGAATCAGCAGCCACTTCCGGCAGCCATTTTGTATGAATGTGTGTTTGAGGGAATAAATAAATCACAGAAACGAGCTGCGAAGAGAGAGAGAGAGAGAGAGGGACAGCAGAAGTAGCTGCTGGCAGTTGCTCACACTCTCACACACTCACACACACACACCGCAGGATACTCATTTGCATATGGCAGACCAAGCGAGATGGCGAGACTAAAGCTGGCTGGTTGGCCTAGAGTTGCCACCGCTAACAAAGTTTTCCGAAGGGAAACTTGAAAGTTTCAGCATCTCGACAAAAGTTAAATGCTTCAAGTTGCAAGTCGCCGGGGTCACAAGAAGCTCCTACTTCCAGACTCCAGTCTCCAGACTCGACTCCGGGTTTCGGCTCTGTAACAAATTGTTTCCTGGTCGACCCGGAAGTATCCATACTCAGCAGATTTCTGCCAGCTGGTTGACCAAGGTGCCAGCCACAATTGTGTTGTTCGCTGCGCTTATCTTATCGGTCAACTTTTTCTACCTCTCTCTGCCACTTTTACTGTCATGGCCTTTATCATGCATGTCCTTGCCCTCCAGCTGCAGCCACAGCTTTAGCTTCAGTTCCAACTTCCACTTCAGCTTCAGCTCTTTCTCTTTGACTGCCTTACTAATTTCATTCCACAGCGAATAGAGTTGACTTCCACTTCTGACCCATGTCCCTAGACTATTTTATTGTTGCTGCTGTTGTTGCTATTGTCGCTGGCCAAACTCATCGGAGCGACACACAAAACTTGGCAAAAATTGTGCAAGTTTCAATTGCCAGCTGTTAGAAAGCTGAACCCAAGAACCGAGAACCGAGAACTGCGAACTGCCAACTGACAACTGGCCAACTTCACTCTCCCTCAAAAAGTGTCCCTTTCTGTGTATGCTTATTTTTATTTCCCTTTTCTTTAGTTTTGTTTGTTTTTTGTATCTTTCATGTGTCTCGACTCCATCCAATTCCATTTTGTGTGCTGGCCTTTAGCATTTTGTAATTTTCGGCCAGCAAACTTTCTGTCTCCGAGAATTAATTTATAAGCCGACTCAACTTTGCTTTCAGAGCTCTCTTTCTCTCTCTCTTTCTCATTGTATTAAATATTTTATTTATCATCGTCATTGCCAGACATAATTGCTGCATTTCTCTCTCTCTCTGTCATTGTCTCTGTCGCATCAACATCAGCGATTCACATAAGACATAAGCAATTAGAAAAGTGTGTCTTTTTGTTGCCAGCTTAACTTCTTCTTTCATTCTTTTTTCTTTACTCAATTGCATTGTTTTAAATGCTACTGAAGCTCACATCAACTCGGTTATTATTTACCACAAACATAATTGCAAATCAAATTAAACTTTTACAATATTCAAAAAAATAAGCTGCTCAAGCTAAATTTTCATATTTCATAAAACCAGACACATATTTCTTAAGCTTAGCACTTGGAAATGTTATTTGCCAGATTTTATTTGTTCATTTAAGCGCATTGCATTATTTCAAGTCAGCAATATGTGAAAGATTTTTAAACATGATTTTGGGGTAACTTTTGTCGGGTTAATATTTATTATACCCGGAACTCATGGAGTAGAAGGGTATTATGCGTCTCTCCGTAAATCGATTTTTGGTACATACAATAATTACTATAGAAAATTTGGTTATAATTGCATAAAAATTGTAGAAGTTATCAAGGAAATACATTTGTTGCATAGTCTCTTAATTTAGTATTTTTGGAACTTTATGCATTCAAGATATACTTGAATGTAGTATTACATCGGTATACCAAATATAGCCATTGACATATTTCAGTAATTTTTGTGGATTATTTTGTCTGTTAATTCGGTATTTTTTGTACCCTTTGGTATATTTGAATGTAATAGTAAGTCGATATACCAAATACAGCCTCGGCATATTTCAATACTTTTCGGTATTAATTTGATTATTTTTTAGAATATGTTTTTTTTTAAATGGGTAGCGGATCACAGTATTTTTTCGGTATTCAGTATTTTCGGGCATTCAGTATATTTTCGGTATTTTGATTTAGTATATTTTATATGGTTTTAGTGAATAGTGGGATAGTGGGTATCAGTATTTTTTCGGTACTTTGCGATATTAAAAGTTGGTGTGTTTGTAGAAAATGGATACCGGGTATCTCACAGTCGAGCACACAAAACTCGACTATACCTTTCTTTCTTGCTAAATTTGATTTTGAAAATAACTTTTGCACCTTCAATGTTTAGTTTTAAATTGTGTTTAAAACGTTTTCAAATACATTAAAATGACATTTATTTGTGTGAAATTGTTTAGGCTGCCACCGATTATAAATTTAATAATCTAAAACTAAATGTGAAAACTAATCAAAAGTGTTTGTGATGTGAGCTCATTGTTGGCTAAAACAAATGCAACTTTCGTGCTGCGCTCAATCCGTTATCTGCTTTTGTTTTACATTTCACATATTGTTCATATAGTTATTGTACATATATTTTGTTGATGTTGTTGCTGTTGCTGTTGCTGCTGTCGAGGGCAACCGCAAAGAGTCATCACAAAGCGGAGGCCATTTAAACTGAGTCTCCGACCCGGGAGGGACAAAAGCAAAAAGCGATGCGATTCTTTTGCCATTTAGAAAATTGAGCAACATAACTAAAACTCAAAAAACGAGATTTGTTAATTAACAATAAAACAACGAGCAAGAGAACGAGGGAGATCCAGCTGCTGTTGCTGTTGGAGTTGCTGTTGCTGCGTCCATTGCGGGCATTTGCATTTAAATCGAGGCAGCAACTTACACACACAGAGAGAGTCAGAGACGGAGACGGACACAAAACAGTTGCACAAAAACCAACATGGAAGCAACAATAGACAGGGCAGCCAAGCGCACAGCCACAAATGTTGCCTGCAACAAGGACAACAGCAACAGCAGCAACAGCAACGAGGCAAACGTCCAACATTTTTGTGGTGAAATCAGAGAGAAATTTCCGTTTTTATTTCACATGTTTTTGCTGTTGTTTCTGTTGTTGCTGCTGCTGCTGCTGTTCGTTCAAATATGTTTTTACATATAAATGCGATTGTTGTTGCAGCTCTCTCTCTCTCTCTCTGGTTGTTGCTGCTGCCGCAGTTGTTGCTACCGCTGTTGTGGTTTGCTGCCATTCGCCTCGCTTTGCTGCCATTCTCGGTATCTGTCCATTATTAATGGTGTCTAACCAAAAAACCAGCCGCCCATCGAGAATGTCCTGTTATGTCGTTCAGCTGGCAGCAGCATTGACATGTTGTTTGTGGTTCCACTTCCACATCCACATCCAATTCCCTTTTCCATTCCACTTCGAGTTGCTGCTGGCGATGAGTTCTTTTGATAGCTAATCCGCAGCTTCAGCTCTTATAAGCCAATCTCTTCGCTCAAGATGATTTATTTTACTAATCACTCCGCTGAGTCTTATTTATCTTTTAACTGACTTTAACTCTTAAACATTTTTAACCTGTTTTATTTCTTTTTGCAGCTATCGCTTCACACAAATCGCTGTCGATGCCCAGATCAAAACGCCCGGCGGCAAGACATATGATGTGATTTTCGTTGGCACAGGTGAGTTGCATTCAATGCTATCAAACTCAGGCAGACAGACAGCTTTATGGGCCCAAAGGGCTGCACGAGGCAATCTGCTCTGACAGCGCAGAGCGCGCGATATCAATTGTTGTGGATGCGTTCGTTATCCGCCAGGCATCATAAACCTGGCATACTCTGTGAAATCAGCAGTGTGTGCTGAAAAGAGTTTATGTTGGGTTTAATTGGCGTATACTTGATATTTTTAGTATTGATAAGTCTATGTTAGATTCTTTTAGATTCCGAAAAATGCTTGAATTGCATTCAATATAGGTATACTTAATATTATATTTGTCAATGTGTCAATATAAAAGTCAATGTGAAGTTCTATTAATTTGCAAAGATATATGAAATGAAACTTACATGGCGTATACTTAATATTTGTAAACTTAAGTCTAATTGAAAGTTAAATTCTGTTAACTTCCATTTCATTATTGTTGTGAAGACTACACTGGCGTATACTTAATATTTGTAAACTAACGAATACTTAATAATTCATTGTTAATTTCTTTTAATTTCCATCGTAGTAGAAATTAAAAGATTTTAAAGATTTATATTCTCATGCATACTTGATAATTGAATGTTAAATTCTATTCATTTCCAAAAAGATTTTAGGCTGCATTAAAGTGGCGTATACATGATATTTGTATAGTAAAGAATACTTCAGAATTGAATGTTAAATTCTGGTCATTTCCGAAAAAGCGTTTAAGTCAAATTTACATGACGATATATTTATAGACGAAAGTATACTTGATTAGCCAATATTAGTTTCTATTAACTTCCATTGCATCATTGTAGTCAAAGCTACAAGACTTAGAAATCCATTTACCTCGCGTATTCTTAATATTTATAGACGAAAGTCTACTTTATAATTAAATGTTGAATTCGATTAACTTTAATTCCATTATTGAATTGAAAGTTTAAAGCGCTTGAAATGCATTTGCGAATACTTGATAAGTGAATTTCTAATTTACTTAATATTTATGTTCTAAGTACATATGATAATTCAATATTGATTCCATTCCATCATTGTAACGAAAGTGAAAAGTGTTTAAACAGCACTTACTTGATAATTGAATTGTGCATTTCACATTTACAGATCATGGCAAAATCATCAAGTCAGTGAATGCCGAGTCAGCAGACTCGGCGGAAAAAGTGACCTCAGTGGTCATCGAGGAGATCGATGTGCTGCCCAAGAGCGAACCGATTCGCAATTTGGAAATTGTGCGCACCATGCAATACGGTAAGTGGAAGAGGGAGTTAACAAAGCCAGTTGCAGTTGCTGTTGGTGAACTCAATTAAAAAGAAAAACGTGTAACGAGCTGGCATTGTAAAATGAATTCGCAATTTTGCAGATCAACCGAAAGATGGCAGCTACGACGATGGCAAATTAATCATTGTGACAGATAGTCAAGTGATAGCCATACAACTGCATCGATGTCACAATGACAAAATCACCAGCTGCAGGTAAGTAACGTAACTAAGAGGAAAGAGTGAAGAGTGAAGAGTGAAGAAGAGGCACAGATTGCAGCAGACAATGCCATTTTTATTTCATGTAACAATTTGCGTGACTTTCATGCGTCGACTGAAGAGCTTTCCGTCTGCCTCCCGCTTTCTCTCCTCACTTGATGTGCATTTATGGCGTTTTACATTTCACAATTTGCAATATGTTTACACCTCCTCACACACTCTGATTTCTCTCTCCCTACAGTGAATGCGTCGCATTGCAGGATCCGTATTGTGCCTGGGATAAAATTGCTGGCAAGTGTCGCTCGCATGGCGCGCCACGTTGGCTCGAGGAGAACTATTTCTATCAGAATGTGGCAACGGGTCAGCATGCCGCATGCCCCTCAGGTGAGTTAAATGGCCAATTCAACTGCCAGCCATCGAAATTAAAGCACTAACTCATGACGTTCTCTCTCTCTCTCTCCGCTCAGGTAAAATCAACTCGAAGGATGCTAATGTGGGGGAACAAAAAGGTTTCCGCAATGACATGGACTTGCTCGATTCGAGGCGTCAGAGCAAGGATCAGGAAATCATTGACAACATCGATAAGAACTTTGAAGGTAAGTTCAAAACAATTTCGTTTTGCATGTCTCTCTTTCTATCTCTCTTTTGCATGAGCTTCACTTTGTCTTCTTGTTGTAAATACTCGTATTTTTATCATGCTCACCAAGTCTGTTGTCATTTTGTAAATCACATTTTCATTTAACTCGCTGCAGACAGCAACATAACACCAGGTGCTACCTCGAGTGTCCTCTCTTTCTATCTCTCTGTCTCTGTCTCTTTGCATATTGCCACTTTATGCTTTGCAATTTCAATCAACATTTACCTTGCACTTTAGTCCGTCTGCTCTGTTATCATCTTGAATGCAGCAGCTACACAGTAAACATATTTACATTTTATGCAGCTTACATTTTTTATTGCACTCACTCTCCTTACTTCGACCATAACTATATTTATCTTGAACTCTGTTTTTATTTGCTGATTGTATTTTAAACGTGGCTTTGAATTATGCAATTTCCATTTGAATTTCATTCATTACTTTCATAATTATTTATTCTTTAAACTATATATTTTCAATCTATTCAATTTAAACTCACTCTGCACATTTCTAATTAGCTTTTTCACACACTTTTCCACACTTTAATACCATTCTGTACATAATAAACTCTATATTTATTATATAAATAAAGAAAACATTGTTGTTGTTCCTCGTATTAATTCGTTGATGTTGTTTCTCTTCTTCTTGTTTCATTTCATTTAAAAAAAAAAAACCAATACAAAAACCATTCTAAATATTTTCGATGTTTGGATGTTTATTGATGTCATTACAAAATGGATCTTATATGTACACACACATAACTACACACACTCCCACACACACACACACACATATGGACACACCTTATCCAACATTTGTGGTTCGCTGTTCAATCCCTGAAACCAACTTTATCTCGCTGTGTTTGATCAATTCGATCTCTGGTCTTGGCGCATTTACTAATCGAAGGTCCACAAATCTCTGCAGATATTATCAATGCACAGTACACGGTGGAAACTCTCGTCATGGCCGTCTTGGCTGGTTCGATATTCTCGCTGCTTGTGGGCTTCTTTACAGGCTACTTCTGTGGCCGTCGTTGCCACAAGGACGAAGACGACAATCTGCCTTATCCCGACACTGAATACGAATACTTTGAGCAGCGTCAGAATGTGAACAGGTAAACACTTTGAGAACAAGTTTCAAGAGAACTCAATACTCATGATTGCCATCTCTTTCAGTTTCCCATCTTCGTGCCGCATTCAACAGGAGCCAAAGCTGCTGCCCCAGGTGGAGGAGGTGACGTATGCGGAGCCGGTGTTGCTGCCACAGCCGCCGCCGCAGAACAAGATGCACTCGCCAAAGAACACGCTAAGGAAGCCACCGATGCACCAGATGCATCAGGGACCCAACTCGGAGACGCTCTTCCAGTTCCAACCCGATGGCTACAACACACAGCAAACATATCGCGGACGCGACAACTTTGGCACGTTGCGCTCGCACCAGGTGATGGTGAGTCCAACAACAACAACAACAAGTTGCCACAAAATCCACTTTCGAGAACTGTTTATTAATCAACTTTCATTTGCAGGGCGACAACTATAGACGCGGCGATGGCTTTTCGACCACTCGCAGCGTCAAGAAGGTGAGTCGTGAATTTTCCATTGTTGCCTGTTCCTCAATTCTCAACTATTCTCATTTATCATTTCCTTTGTTTATCGTACTACTTATGTATACTAATCTCTAATCAAATCTATTAACTAAACTAATCTAATCTTAACGTATCCATTGAGCTCTTTTCGATGTTGTTGACATTTTGACATTTAGTATAAAACAAAAAACAAAAAAAAAACAAAATAACGAATCCTTGTGGTGCGCTTGTATTTGATTGAAATCTCTCACTAAATCGTCGATTGGTGTATTTCTTAGACTCACATTTCAACTGTGTTTGTTGTGCTCTACGTGTGCGTGTGTGTGTGTCTCTCTCTATCTGTATGTTGGAGTGTCTGTCTACTAAAGTATCTGATCTATTAGTATATCTGTCTAACTAACTGTCTATCTTAGTCTTAAGTCGCACTCATCACCAGTCGCTAAAATCATGTCATTCATTTGTATTTTAGTTGCATGCTTCTCTAAAATTCTCAGTAAATTCTCACTTTTCATATCTTCCATTTTCAACTAAGCTAAGTTTCTTTATTGTTAACATTTGTGTAAAGTTAAATGATAAATTTATCATGTATGCTAGCTAAATTTTAAATGTTTTTTACCCAGTTTAAAAAATTAAAACCACTTCCAGTTCGTATTTTGATTTTTAAAGAAAATTTATTGAATTTTAAAAGGGAATTTTTAAAATTTGTAAATTCATCTTTAATTTTTTGTACAATCCTATTTAGTTCTCTCTTATTTTTAAAATTTTAAAATTCATTTTATTTTCAAACACATTAAGTTGAATTTTGAGGGAGGATTTTAAAGATTTTGAAATCCATCCAACATTTTTCTACAATCTTATTTATTTTTTTCGTATTAAAGTGAATATTTCCATTTTTTTGAGAGGGAATTTGTAAAACTTTTAAATTCATCTTAAATTTTTCTATAGTTTTATTTTTTTCTTGTTTTCCAACTTTCATTTTCAAAGAAACCTTACTGAATTATTTAAAATGATTTCTTGAAATTTTTTAATTCATATACAATTTAGATTACAATCTTATTTATTTCTTTCTTATTTCATAATTTTTTCGAGATTTAGTTTCATTAAATCTTTATTGAATATTGGAAGGCAATTTTCAAAAATCTTTAAATTTATCTTAAACTTTTATACAATCTTATTCATTTTCTTCAACTTTCAATTATTGTTATCAAATTATTTTTAATTCTAAATGTAAAATGTAAACGTAAGCAAAACTTCACTTATTTCAAATTTGTGTCTAAATGTAACTCTGTGTGTATTAAAATTCCACCATTAACCAAACATTCTCCATTCGCATGTCCATGAAATTAAACCTAATACTCGTCAACCATTTTGTATATACAAATCATATTCCATATATAACTGATTCGCTGATTGATAACTCGTAATTGAATTTTGTCTGGGGTTTTATTCCATTTACTTGTTGTACTCGTTAAATTAATTCTCGTACGTTGTTCGGCTGAAGGTCTAGAAATACACCAATTCTTCGATTGATTTGTAAATCTCTGCAGGCGTTTCTCTAAGCATTTTGTATAGTTTCGAATAAATCTGTGCTGTATAAAGATACACCTCAACTTTTTGCTCACTCACTCAACTTTTGTTACTAACCTCTGAACTATTGCTGAACTCTCATTACACAAGAAACAAACCTGTCAACTGTCGCGTGGACAACAAATACCGAAAAACTCTATCTATCTTTTCTTCTTCTTCCCTTTTTCCATTAGGTTTACCTTTGAGACGGGAGTGGGGCGGCTGAAACCAGTCAGGGACTAATTACCCAAAATATGGTAAATACTTACGCATAACTAAAGCAAATTTAGTTAATTTTCTTTTCCTTTTCTCCTTCTACTACTGTTTTTATTTATTCTATTTTGATTTATTCCATTTTATTTATTCATTTAACGAAAAAATACGGCTAAAAAAAAAAACAACAATTTGCTCGATAGCTGCAATGTGGATACCCTCGATTTCGAGATCAACTGAAATTCGAAACTCAAAAGTAATTTTGCAAAACAAAAAACCATTTTGCTTCAAAAATTTTTAACTATTATGATAATCTGCAAATTGAGTTTGATCACCCACGAATCTAGCTAATTTATTCAACTTCTACTACTTCTAATCGACACCCAGCACAGTTAACGAATTGATTTGATTTCTCTCTCTCTCTCTCTGCCTCTCACGAGTTTCTTGTAAATTACGTTTTTTGGAATGCCTTCTTATGATTTGCATTTTACTTAGCGAGCGCGTTTAACAAACAACAACAGTTCGATTTGAATTGTTATCGATAGCAATGTTATCGATCAGTCAGCCCAGTCCGTCAGCCATCCCGCGCCCAACTCGACGCTGCGTTGCTGCCTCACGATGTGCGCGAATGTATCTCTCTCTGTCTCTGTCTCTCCTTCCTCCTCTCTCTTTCTCTCTGTCTCACTTTTCGCGTGTGTGAGCTGTGCGTGTCTGGGACTCTTTTAGGTTGTCTCTTCTTCTGCATGGGCGCCCACTCTCGATACACTCGATACATCCGATAATTGTTGCGATAACTCATCACCTTCTTCCTCCCACCACTAGCCAGAGTATAAGCGAATGTGTGTGTGTGCATTTGAACTTAGATATGATATGATTAAAATGATAATTGTACTTCCACAACAATGATGCATAGATCAACTACTAAACAACTTACTACCTACTTAGTTACTACTACTAAATACTATTCGTAATACTCGTATTCATTTGTAATGCTATTCAGTTATCAGTTTATTGCTTGCTACTCACCTTAAGAGAGAAACGTTTCGAACTACACACACACGAAATCCAATCCACACACACACCTTAATAATTCGATAAAATCAAACTCACAATTTAAAGATCAGAATATCACGAAACTAAATTACTCTTCAAGTCCGTCCGATAAACTGGGCTGACTTAACTCAAAAAAAATTGGATTCCAATTCCGATTCCGATCTTTAAAGCTGGTTACTTAGAGTGCAACCGAAATTAGAGCAAAATTGCAAGAAAAAAAAAACATGTTTTGTTTTATATTTAAACTTTGCCTCGTTTTAAGTTTAGTGCGTAAAATACATATTAAAAGCGTATAAACGATTGTATCACAAATTACTCCTAGGCTGTAAACAACACAAACACACGTAACAGAAGTCTTGGTCGCGCAAGAAGACAGCCGCCCCGTCATGGTATCGGTAAGTTTTTCTGTTCTTTCTTCAATTTCATTTTAATTTCTTGAATTATTTATTGTAAAGTGGTGTAACACACGCATACACACACAAAGACACACGGCTGAAATTGAGAACCCGATCAATCACGATCCTTTTGCTCTGTTCTACAATTCGGCATCTCTTTCTCTCTCTCACTCACTCTCTCTGTCTTTTTCTCTGCCTCTCTCTCTCTCTGTCTTTGACTGTTGCTCTTTATATGTATTTGATCAACGAAAGAAACGAAATTTGAATACTCTTTCATTTTGCATTCAATTTCAAAGTCCAAATTCTAAACCATTCCAATTAAAGTTAATTTACATTATTAAATTTATATTTTTTAACGAGTATTGCAGTGTATGCGTGCGTACGTGTGCGTGTGTGTGTGTGTTGTGCATGTTGCAACAAGCTCAATGTTTGAAATAGATTACACATTAAATGTATCTGTGTATCTTATCTGTCTTAGCATTATGTATCTGTATCTGTATAGACTTTGTGTATTTGCATATGCTACAAAATATTGTATTTGTGTTTTGTTGCAACATGCCTGAGTGTGTGTGTGTGTGTGTGTGTGTGTGTGTGTGTGTGTGTGTGGCAAGCGAACTCAATTGACCGTCTCTCTCTCGTTTCTCGATATTGCAGTAACTCAGCACCGTTCAAATAGCCCACAGCAGCAGCAACAGCAACAACAGCAGCAGCCGCATTCCAGCTCCGGCTCATCGCCCGTAATGTCGAACAGCAGCTCCAGTCCAGCGCCGCCATCCAGCAGTCCCAGTCCGCAGGAGAGCCCCAAGAATTGCAGCTACATTTACCGTGATTGATTGATATGTAACACCAAATCGATGCCACTCATCCAGGCGCCAACTCCTCCACCTCCCCTTGGTTCACCTCCCCAACAGCAACAGCAACAACATCAGCAACACTTCCAGCTACAGCAGCAAAAGCAACAACAGCAACACGCAAAGGCTTCTTCTACCAGCAAACAGCTAGCCAAGTCCATGCCTGTTACACCCATTCAGCCGCAGTCGCCCACAGATTCAACAACCGCTGTCCAGCATCATTTCATGGCCATGCCACGTTCTCCCTCCTACGAGTTGTACGACGCTGCAACATCGCGTCCTCCTCATCCTCCGCTCTTTCGTCACGCTCACTCGCAGTCCGATGCCGCCGCCTTCCGCCTGCAGCAACAACACTACGAGGACTACGACGACGATGACGATGACGGTGAAGAGGATGAGGATGTGGATGAAGGTGAATTGGATGACGATGTCGAGGACACTTCATCGTTGGCCATGATTACACCGCCGCCGCCGTATGACACTCCTCTGGGTGCTGCCTCCAGTTCTGCGGCACCACCGCCGTTGCCACCGCCACGCAAATTTCGCTTTGGCAATCGCGAGCTGTTCAGCATGAGTCCGGGCACACCCAAATCCAATGCCATAACGCCCACAAAGCTCAGTGCTGCGGCTGCGGCCATGTTTGCCACGCCCCAAATGGCACAGCTCAATCGCAAGTGGGCGCATCTGCAGCGGAAGCGGAGGCGAAGGAACAGCAGCAACGGCGACTCAAAGGAACTCGATAAGCTCGTCCTGCAATCCGTCGACTGGGATGAGAATGAGATGTATTAAAATCGGTAAATAAGCGCATTTCATTTTACTCACTCCTAAATAGTAACTACTACTACAACTACTACAGCAACTAACTCCAATCGTAGCAAGAACAGCAAAACCTATAGAATAACTATGCATAACAAACAAATGTATCGATAGTAAATATCGATAGTAACAATCGTCTGTGAAGATTGTACTTTCTGTAAATTAACATTAGCCTGCGATACACACTCTTAGTCCCCCTCTCCCCCACACACATTGAAACACGATTTTTGATAGCCATCCAAATTTGCAGTTAATACGAGAGCATTGTTCATTTTTTGCCAATTTTAGATGCGACTTTACAAAATACGGCAATTATTAGGCAGGAGCAAACTTAGCACGCAAGCCAAACAACATTTAGAATTGTACAGGAACAAGCAAACTTATATACAGTACTATATAACATTCTTAGTTATAGCTGGGGGTTGTCTCAATTGGATCGATATATTACCAACTTTTGAATTATTTTGCAATATTTTAGTATTTTATGAATATGTACTTGTCCGATAATCATAAAATCTGGTCACATTTTTTGGTTGGATCGGAAGGAACTCCAAAAAGAAAGATATAAATCAAATTCATAAACAGTTGTCCGATAATCATGAACTCTGGACACACTTTTTGGTTCAATTTGAGAAGCAATCTTTTGGGGATGAATCCAAAAAGAAATATATAAATGGAATTCATAAATACTTGTCCGATAATCGTGAAATCTGGTCACACTTTTTGGTTCGATTTGCAGGAAATCAAATTCATAAATAATTGTCTGATAATCATGAAATCTGGTCACACTTTTTGGTTAAATTTGAAGAAAACTCCAAGAGAAAGGTATGCATGCATTTCATAAATAATTGTCCGATAATCATGAAATTTGGTCACACTTATCGGATAAATTTGAGTATCAACTCTTTGAAAATCTAAAAATGGGGAAGTATAAATCAAATTCATAAATACCTGTCCGATAATCATTACATCTGGTCACACTTTTAAGTTCGATTCAAGGTAGCAATCCTTTGGGGGAAATTCAAAAAAAGGGAAAGTATAAAATCAAATTGCTGGAATGGCTCGCTGACAACAACAACATGAGATCTAGGTGCATATACAAGTGCAAGTTACAGTTTTTATTCATTTTGTTGGCTAATAGACAACTCACACAAATATACACACACACTTGCACACTTACATGCATTTGTAGCTGTTTATCGCTGTGTGTAGGTGTTTCCCAATACTTATACAATACTTGATAATATAATATCGCGCATACGCCCCATACGGCAGGCAAAACTAAACATTTAGTCACAATCGAAAGGGAATAGTTTGCAAATTTTTGAAATTATTACAGATTTATGATATATCTACACAACCAGCAGAAGAAGAAAACAATAAGAAAACCAAGAAAAAACTGCAAAAACAATTAATAACAATGAGAATTATACACAGGATTTATAAAAATAGTTATATTATATTATATATACTTATATATACCGAGAGAGCTGCTAATTATACGCGAAAACTAAGAAGCGAAGAGATCAACTCGAGACAGCTAAGTAGGAACGCAAAAAAAAGGGCATTATATTGTTAAAGGACATTATAGGAATGGTCTGATCGGAGATGGCATGCATATTTTACACGATATTACTCTATATACATACAACTAGAACACATACACTTACACTTATTGTACAGTTTTTGAACGAGAAACATTAGGGATTTCGAAAAATGCAATTTGTAAATAGAAAATATATTAAAAAGAAAGAAAGAAATAAGAAGAAAAACACAACATACTCGTAATACAAAATATTATACAAGACATACATACAATTTTTTGCATTTAACAAAACGACGACAAACAAACAAAAAAAAAATAGTAAAAATATACAAAAAAGCAAAAGTTAAGAAAATACAAAAACAAAGAAAAGAACAAAAAAAAAACGAAACGCTTATTACTGATTTACAAATAAGTAAAATACCAAAATAGTAAGAACAAAAAATAAGAAAGCAAACAAATTAGTTGTAAAATTACTAAGATATGAAATTACAATACAATCCATTTATAGTTGAGAGACAGAGAAATATTGCTCCTGTTTTGCTTTGATTTCGATTTCACGTTCGATTTCGATATCGATTTACGATTACCGATTAACGATTTACGATATTATGCCTAAGCTTATATGGAACTGCCAACAGCTTACTCATCATCATTATTAACTACAACACATTGCTTGACTTTATTAGAAACTGAAACCCAAAATCCAAAAGAGAAGTAGATGATCCACACATGATACCTATATAGCATATATAGCAGACCGAATAGGAATAATCCCACTCTCCCTCTCTATCTCTATCTCTTTAACTGTGTTGGTAGTGGCCAGGCTTTGTTTTGTTTGAAAGTTCTCAAGGAACAAGAATATATATTATAGGAATATTTGTCAATTTGATTTGCAGCCTTCGATTTGATAATGCTTAACACTTAATCCCCTTATTAATCACTCTACTTATATACATAGATAAACATTTGAACTAGCTAAGTATACAACTTGTAAAAAAAAGAAAAAGAAAAACTTGTACAGCAGAGTGTTTATAGCAGCAACTGTACAGATCAATGTGTATGTGCGAAATGTGCCATAAAAACGAAAAGGTTAACCGAAGACTATATACCCAGTCTATATAGCATCCGATATATTACTCAGAAATATCTCTTTTTCATTTCCCTCACTCTTATTTGAGATGAAAGCAATTGGCTTTTTTAACTTTTTGAGTGTACATAAAGAGAGGGAGATTTGCAAAAGAAAACAAAAAAAAAACACGTTTTGTTCACGATTTTGTTGTTTGAAGAAAAGCGAGAAATTTCTTATAAAGTGATCGATCAAAACGTAGTGAAAATCATAACGTAACATTAGCTATAGAGACTTTACAAGTAATCGATATATATATATATACAAATATAGTAATCGTTAGCATTTAGGGCGTTAATATTACGTTTCTCTTTCGAAGTGTGAAGAGGGGTGAACGAAGGACCTTTTGTATAAAGCTTGAGGATGAGAAGGAGAAGCAGGAGGAGGAGGAGGAGGAGGAACACCCGGTAAACAGAATACAGAATAGAGCAGCAATAAGCTAAAGAGACAAGATTTTGCATTGCACATATTAAGGCAAAATGAAAACGAAAACGAAAGCGTAGTAATATCTAAATCAAAGCAAATGTATAAAGAAATGAAAACAAAAATCAACTAATACTAGAATAAAAACAAAATCCAGTAAACTCGAAAATATTAAGCAAACATTTCTTCTGGCAAAAAAAAAAAACAAAAGCATACGAGTAAATATATAATTCAAAATGATTTGCATTTACGAGAGCCAAAGACACATTTTAAGTTGAATAAATTAATTACTTTATTATTACTGTAAATAGAGAATATTTACATTTAAGTTGAATATTATTTAATTCTATATTGCAATAAATAAATTGACGTCGACAAATTCCGAGTTTTTTTTTTGATTTTCCAGATTTCAACTTTTCATTTCACATTCTTTGAATCAAATCATGTGTCGAGTACTTCAAAAGCAATACAAACACGTAAATCTAATATGAAATAAGCAAACAGCAACAGTTAAAAAAGAAAAAATGAAAAAGAAGAAGAGAAAACAACACTTAGAATATTAACTAGCGACTCTACTGAATTCTAGAACTACATTTACATTACAAAACATTTACATTTACGATTACGATTACGATTACGATATAACGGCATACTAAGTACATATATACGAACTAAAAATCAGATCATTAACTTTTATACACTTTACATTTTCATACCATATACACACACACGCACACACACACACACACACATATGTTTGCTGTGTGTGGTGTAATTTAGACTCAAGCTACAATTAAACAAAACAAAAAAAAGGTTTTACAGAGTATGCCTGCAGCCGAGAGAAGCAAATGGAAAAAGAGTAATTAACTATATATACAAACAAACAAAAAAACATATACATACATACATAGATGATGCATATACTAAGTACATAATTAATTAACTAATTAGATACTTTAGTAGTCAACAAAACAAAGTCTCGCAATGCTTTTTAAACAACAACAAAATGAAAACGAAAGTGAGAAGAAACGCAGCTTGAGACAGCAGCCATAAAGAACTATAACAAAAGAAAAAAAAAACAAATATAATAATAGTAATAATAATAATACTACAAATCATAAAATCAACTCAGCAACTTTTAGAAGCGCAGCAGCAAATGATTACGATGATGATGATGAATGAAATACTTTAAAGATTACAATCTAAGATAATGGACAAGATTTTTAACTCTCTGATAAACACACAGAAAAAGGAAAATGAAAATGATTATTAACTAATTATGTATGTATTGAAATCAATTGTAGCGAGCGCATATTGCAAATTTAGCAAACAAAAGAAATACTAAAGAAAAAAAGGCATTAACAAATTAGAGTTACAACAAAATGTCAAACAAAATGAACATTATTATTATTATTATTATTATGATCACACTCAAGTTTTCATTTATCATTAAAAACGATATATATTCAAGTGCTTCTTACATAAAATAAATAAAAACAAAACAAAAATATATATATACATACATAATATATATATATATATATTTAATTACATATAGTATATAGTATTATTAACAGGCATTACATACGGATAAACATAATTATAAAAGGAAGAGAAATACCTACTAATTAGGGTTTAAGCATTAAATTTACTATATATTATTTATTGACACATGACAAGCGAAACTATTGTAGAGATTGTGTGAAATGCCTAATCGAATCGTTTTTTAAATTAGACTACGATTACAATTTCCACTCAGGTAATCGAGTGGAATGCGACAGCGTTTGGTTTTTTAATTTGTAAGTAGCCTGCTAATTAAAACTTGCAATCGTAATCAATGCATTTTACTTCGTCGAACACACTTGCGAGAAATCAATTTCTATAATTATGTTAAGATTTTATAACGCAACAAAAGCAAAAAACCAAAAAACGATATTCGAACTCATACAGAAACAAACATAACTACTCTATAAATGAGACTTTGTAAATACTCGACATGCAATGATCAAATAAATAACCTTTCATTCCAAGCAAAACACAACACAAAATCGATTTTCTCTATCAATCAATATATATATTTTGGCCATAACACAGACACAAACACAACTGCAAGGATAAATACGTAGAAGAAGCGACAAGTTATGAATTATAACACAAAACTATTTAAGGTACATTTAAATTTGACACATTGAGATTGAAATTAAATTGAGAATTTAAATTCAAATTGTTGAATATGTAGCGCAAAAAACAAAATGAAAAAACGAGTAATAGAATAACCTGCATATAAATATTGTATTTAACCAAAACCAAACCAAACCAAAATAAGTTACGATATTTACGAGTAGACAACAGACGACACATGAACGGTACTTCCAAGCAACTATAGAGCTACAATACACACTCACACACACACTCAACTTACTCGGAATCCCTCTCTTGAGTTGTACTTTGTATGATACATAAAGATATTTAACTACCATTATATATATATAAACGATACGATTTAGTGGATCTCGGGTTGCAGTTCGATATCATAGCCCAAAAACCAAGAAACCACTTGAATGAGTCGGTTCTCGCACTCTATAAGAAGACAGACACTCTTTAGTTCGTCAAACGCTTACAAATTATATATATTATTATACTCTACACACACACACACACACTTTCCAAACAAATTAATTAAACAAAAGCAAAACAAAAATGTTAGTAAAAAGACTGAGCTACAAAAACATAAAACATAAAAAGAAGAAAAACAAAAACATACGAAAATGAGAAATTATATTAAATGAGGTATTTACTTTTTGTCGAAACGAGTTTTTTCTCCGATTTAGTTGAGCTCACTTTATAATGATTTTCTACAAAACTTGTATATTTATTGTAAGAAGCTAAATAATTAATAATTTGTTGAAATGCAATTGTTTGTTAAGAAGTTCCTAAAACCGAAAAATGCATTTAAGTGTTGCATTCGAAAATGAATATGAATCACTCTTTGTAGATTTGTCCAATTAACCCAAATACCCCAGAAAAATGGAACTTCGGCATTTCTTTATTTATTTTGAATACTTATAATATATGAATGTACTTACGCACAAGTTTCGTCAGATGAATGACAGAAAATGCATTTAAAAGGTTTTCATCACGTGACGGAAGTGAAGAGAATATTACGAGATAAGTTTGTACCCTTAAATACGTAAAACTTTGTTTCTGAGATTATGTTTTGACGACAACGATGATCATCATGGGCTAAGACATAATCATGATTTATATAAAGCAAATACTTCAGACACTCACAAACACAATTGATTTTAGCTTTCCTAGAGTTTTGTTTTTTATTTACTTACGGACAACACATAAATACATCAATAATTAACATACATACATTCATATATATGAAGACGATGATGAAAATGAATAACGATAGTGAAGAGGAAGCTGAGCGAGTCTTAAATAATAATCTCAAACAAAATACAATCTGACCCAGGCTTAAGAAAAGTCAAAACAAATGGCAAACAAGTAAAATAAAAAAAGCAAAAACAATTTGTTGAAAAAAAAACCTAATCAAATGAGAATTACGAACGAGTCACGAATTGAAATGATTTAAGTATAATTCATAATTACCATTTACTGACATCATCATTGATGTTCGACGACGACGACGACGAAGAAAAGATATAACAAAAAAACATAAAAAACAAAAAATCCGAATAGAGCAGAAAAAAAAAAAACAAAGTGTAGAACAGAAAGAACAGCGCATTCAAGTGTTAAATTCAAGAACATCCGAATGAATGAGAACAATTTAACAATATATTATTAACAATTATTATATTGTACTATTATAACTGAAATATTTAGATGAAATGAAGATTCTTAATTATAACATATTATTATAGAAACATACTGAAACAACAACAAGCAAAACATGAAAAACGAAAAACGATTAATAAATGACAAAATATAGAGAATATTATATTATGAAATCGAATTCTTCTCAATAACAATTTCTAGGTCTGATTGAAGAGTAAGTCTACTAAGTATCATATATAAGTTATTTATTTATTATTTAATTGTAGTTAATTTTAATTGCTTAATTTTGAAGTACTATTTCAATGCTTAGCGAGTTGTGTAATTGAGTTCTATGTTGATGATTTTCAAATTTCATTTCATCAAGTACTTTTTTAAATAGACTAAAAACAGAACAGAAGCGGTGATAACCCAGAGTGCTAATGTGACACTTGCACCATCTCATTTCATTGATAGACCGATAGAGACAATTACGACAGTGTGTGTGTGTGTGCGGGCAAAAACAACAAAACTGCCGCCGAGTTGAGATTAAAACTAGAGCGAGCACGAGAACTAGAACTACTTAGAAGCTACTCCCAAGTCTTGTTGTCTATTGTCCCCACTAGATTTGTTCATCTCAATCTTTATCTCTCTGTCGTTGTCTCTGTCTCTGTCTGTGTCCCTGTCTCGAGCGATTAAGTTTGAACTTTTGATTTCCTTTAGTTGTACTTGCCACATTTTCGAATCGAAAATCAGTTTTACTTTGACCACTTTCGAGAGCACAACATGCAGCTGGATCCAAGGATTCTGCTGCTGCTTCTGCCACTTGTAGGCATCTGCCACGCCCAACCCACCAACAGCTTCCACGACTGGGATGTCTTCACTCCTCAACCTCTGCGACCTGCGCCTTGGCAGGAGGAACCCACAACTCAGCCACCATCAAGTGGTGGAGTGCAGATTCCCGGTGTGGGAGAGGTGAATGGATTGCGTGGCTTTAAAACAATCAAGAACCGACCCATCGATGCCTTTTTGGGTGTGCGTTATGCCAAAGTGGGCACTCGTCTGGAACGCTTCCAGGAAGCGAAACGTTTGCCGTATCAGGGTCGCATCGATGCCACGCGTTCGTCACCGAATTGCGCCCAATTCCCGGAGGTTCAGCGCCTGCAGGAGGCCGAGGCACGTGGCGAGAATGTCGATGATTGCCTCACGTTGAACATCTATGCTCCGGCCGGAGCCAAGCAGCTGCCTGTGCTCGTCTTTGTCCACGGTGAAATGTTGTTCGATGGCGGTGCCGAAGAGGCACAGCCTGACTATGTCCTGGAGCACGATGTCGTCCTGGTATCGGTCAACTATCGTCTGGCGCCATTTGGATTCCTTAGCGCACTGGAGAAAGCGTTGCCAGGCAACGTTGCGCTTTCCGATCTGCAGTTGGCCTTGGAGTGGGTTAAAGCTAACATTCGTTACTTCGGCGGTGATGCGGAGAAGGTCACTTTGATTGGACAGGCTGGTGGTGCGACCTTGGCGCATGCACTCAGCATCAGTCCACGTACACAAGATCTTTTCCAGCAGCTGATTCTGCAGTCGGGAACCGCGCTGAATCCTTATCTGTTGGATGAGCAGCCCTTGGAAACTTTGACCACGTTCGCTCGTCTTGCCAACTGTCCTCCAGTCAATGGCCGCAATCTAGGTTCTGTGTACTTGTGTCTAAGTAATCTGCGCACCTCGCAGCTGGTGAGCGCCTTCCAGCAGCTGCATGAACAGAACGAGCCACGTGGCCTCAGCTCGTTGGGTGGCTTCAAGCTGGTCGTTGGCGATTCCCTTGGTTTCCTGCCCGAACATCCTGCTGCGCTGATTGCCAACAGCAACAAGCTGAACAAGACGAAGCCCCTGATTGTGGGTGCTGCCAAGGATGCCAGCGCCTTCATACTCTCACGTAAGTTTGGCATTCTTATGTTCTCTAGTGATAAACTTTAATGACTTTTTGTGTCTGGCAGGTTTCTACGATCAGATTCAAAGCTTGCAGTCGACGAACATCAGCGACTACATCAACGTTGTGCTCCGTCACACAGCTCCCCCACAGCAGCACAAGATCTGGCATGATTGGGCGATCCGTGAAATCTTCACGCCAGAGCAGACGCGCTACGTCAACGCTCGCAGTGTGTCGCAGGGTTTGCTCGAGCTGACCAATCTGATTTTGTATCGTGGACCGGTGATTGACTCCATCAGACTGTCGCACAAAAAGAACCCCACCTATCTGTACACCTTTGACTACCGCGGCGAACACCATCGCTTTGGACACCTCGACAATCCGCTGCCCTTCGGCGTGGATGCCTCGCTGAGTGACGACTCCGTCTACCTGTTCCCCTATCCCGAGGAGGTGAGCAACCTGAATCCCGAGGACAAGTCGCTGGCCCGCGCTTTGGTTGCCATGTGGGTGAACTTTGCCCAGAGCGGTATTCCCAATCCCAATGCGAACGTTTGGCCCAAGGCTACCTCGGAGTACGGTCCGTTCCTGCGTTTCACCAATTCGCGGCAAAACATTTTGGAACAGGATCAGCACTTTGGCGAGGGCATCAATGTGCCCAGTCTATACCCACAGCTGAGTGCAGTCGCTGCTCCAGCAACAACTACGACAAGGCGTCCGTACTACAGACCACAGCAGCCACCAACCTATCAACCACAGCCGCCACAGCAGCCAAATTACGAGCAACAGCAGCCAACTTATGAGCAACAGCAGCCAACTTATCAGGAACAGCCACAGCAGCCAACTTACGAGCAGCAACAGCCAACTTATCAGCAACAGCCACCACAGCAGCCAACTTACCAACCTCAGCAACCAACTTATCAGCAACAGCCTCAGCAACCAGCCCACCAGCCACAGCAGCCAACTTATCAACCACAGCAACCAACTTACCAACAACAGCCACCACAGCAGCCAACCTACGAGCAACAGCAACCAACTTATCAGCAACAGCCTCAGCAACCAGCCCACCAGCCACAGCAACCAATTTACCAACCAACTTATCAGCGTCAGCAGCCAACTTATCAGCCTCTGCAACCAACTTACGAACAACAGCCACAGCAACCACAGCCCGCTGAGCCTCAAGATCCCACCGCGCCACAACAACCAACCTACTATACTCCCTACTATTATGATTCCCAAGAACAAAGAAGACAGCAACTGCTGCGTGAATTGGCACTGAAGCAACGAGAGCAACAGGAGGCTGAACAACAACAACGCGAAGAACTGCAACGTCAAGAGGAGGAGCGTCGACTTGAGCAAAGACAACGCGAAGAGCAAATCCAACGGGAACAATTGAAACTAGAGCAATTGGAGCGTGAGCTACGTCAACGCGAACAGCAAGAGCGCGATCAATTGGCAATACGTCAGCAAGAGGAGCGGGAGCAAACTGAGCAAGACCAAGAGCAGCGAGAGAATGAGGCAAGACAACAGCAAGAACACGAACAGCGACAACGCGAGCAGCAAGCGCGTGAGCAACAGCAGCGACAATACCCAGCGCCAAGCGAAACCGAGCAACAGCAGCAAGAGCGACAATATCAACGCCACTGGGAGCAAGAGCAGAGGTCTCAAGAAGAACGGGATCAAGAGGCAAGACAGCAGCAAGAACGCGAGCAGGAAGAACGGGAGCAGCAGCAACGCGAGCAGGTGGCACGAGAGCAACAAGAGCGTGAGTCACAACCTGCTCAGCCCGAAGGTCCTAATCTTGATGATTTCCCCTCGTATGAGGACTATGTTAAAGCTTACGAACAATGGATAGCTGAGCAGATGAGCCGCTCCGTCCCACAGGCAAATGTCAGCGCAGAACAGGATGCTGAAGCAGAAGAATCCCCAGTAAACAATCAATATGAACCACAATATAAAAATTCCTTAGGTCCGCGTCGTGCTAAGCAAATGCGCAGATATCATCTTCGTTTGTTTTAAATATCCAATTCATTTTAATATTTCACTAATAATGTAAATTCCAATATATACAATGTATAAAAAATTGGTTAATAAATATAAATCAGCCTTGCTAATTTATCAAAGCAAATTTGGAAATATTATTATAATTGCAATACATGTCATATCTCTGCCAAATTTTTAAGGATCTTGAACGGCTAAAAATTTCCAACTTAGCGAGTGCAATACCAGGCGAACAGAAATCAGCAGAAAGCAAACGCCATCTATTGACTGAAGCTGGAATTAATTTTGCGCTGGCGCCATCTATCGTCATATAGTTCAATTAAAATTTCGGTCAGCGCCAACACTTTCAACACTCTGTGTCTCGGTCATTTGAAGACCGATCATGATGTCCTTTGGCACAAGGATTGGTCTAAGCGATAGTTTTAGTCCCTTTGATCCTGGCAATATGTGTCCTTTGAAAATATGGCAGGATATGACCGAAATATAGCATGTTTTCTAAAAAATACCAAGTTCGCACCCTCAAAGTATGCTACAAAAAATGGAATTTTGTCTAGCGCCAAATTTAAATTTGAAACAAATCCGTTAAATTTCAAAACAATTTTTCTGTTTTTTTAATTTTTGTTATATCTCTGTCAAATCGTTAAGGATCTTAAGAGGACTTACCTTTTTGTTATCAGGATAACCAAGACTATTGATTGCCATTCAAGGATTTTAAAGAACTTTAAAAAAAATTAACTTCAACTTTTTCAAGGGGTAACCATAGAAAAATGGCCAAAAATTTCAAAAATTCACTGTATCTCGGTCATTTGAAGGACGATCGCGATGTCCTTTGGAACAAGGATTGCTTGTACTAAAACAAACTAATTGGTATACTCAAAAGGACGAATGTCCTTACAGGACCTGAGATAATGTGAACAATTTGTATACAGAAAATTGCGTATATCTTAGTCATATCCTGTCTGATCCTTACGAGTCCTGTGTCAAACGAAGTTTTTGGATGGGAGATATCCTTGTGCCAAAGGACATTCCGATCGTCCTTGTAGTTCACGAGTTATCCTGCAATTTATGTTTTTCGCCTGTTTCCTTTGAGTTCCGGACTGAAAAATTTCAAGAATTGGATCCTTAGATGACCGCATATTTTGTTGATGCCAATCGTTAAAGTTGGTCCTTGCGATCCTTGAAATGTGTGTCCTTTTAATATGTGGCAGGATATGGCCGAGATATAGCTTGTTTTTGAAAAACTAACATTATCGCACCCTTAAAGTATGCAACAAAAATTGGTTGATCTTCGTGAATGGAGATTGTTGTTGTTGTTGCCCACTTGAAGCTACCGTGAACAGACAGAAATTGCCAACTTAGCTAGTGAAATACCAGGCGAACAGAAATCAGTAGCAAGCAAAAACCGGCTTATTTTTGTGGCGCCATCTATTGCTCAACGACGGAATTACATTTTGAACAGGCGCCATCTATCGCCATATAGTTCAACTAAAAATTGTTTAAGGCTACAAATTTCAAAAACTCACTGTATTTCAGTCATTTGAAGAACGATGGTGATGTCCTTTGGCAAAAGGATTGCTTACAGAAAAATAAATTTATTGGTGTACTCTAAAGGACGAATGTCCTTACAGGACTCGAGATAAAGTGACCTTTCTGTAGACAGAAAATTGCATATATCTTGGTCATATCCATGCGAATCCTTACGTGTCCAGTGTCAAACAAAGTTCTTTGATGGGAGCTATCCTCCTGCCAAAGGACATTCCAATCGTCCTTGTAGTTCACTAGTTATCCTGCAATTTATTATCTTGGTATATTTCATTTTTCAAACGAAACGGAAAAATTACATGTGCTGTATGTCAAGCGATAGTTTTAGTCCTTGTGATCATGGCAATATGTGTCCTTTGAAAATATGGCAGGATATGACCGAAATATAGCATGTTTTCTAAAAAATACCAATATCGCACCCTCAAAGTATGCAACAAAAAATGGTATTTTGTCTAGCGCCAAATTTAAATTTGAAACAAATCCGTTAAATTTCAAAACAATTTTTTTTGATTTTTTATTTCGTTTTTTTGCTATATCTCTGTCAAATCGTAAAGGATCCTAACAGGACTTACCTTTTTGTAATCAGGATAACCAGGACTATTGATTGCCATTCAAGGATTTTAAGGATCTTTCAAAAAATTTACCTTCAACTTTTTCAAGGGGTAACCATAGACAAATGGCCAAAAATTTCAAAAAGTCACTGTATCTTGGTCATTTGAAGGACGATCGCAATGTCCTTTGGAGCAAGGATTGCTTGTGCTAAAACAAACTGATCGGTATACTCAAAAGGACGAATGTCCTTACAGGACCTGAGATAATATGACCAATTTGTATACAGAAAATTGAGTATATCTTAGTCATATCCTGTCTGATCCTTACGAGTCCTGTGTCAAACGAAGTTTTTTGATGGGAGCTATCCTTGTGCCAAAGGACATTGCAATCGTCCTTGTAGTTCACGAGTTATCCTGCAATTTATGGTTTTTGCCTGTTTTCCTTAAGTTCCGGACTGAAAAATTTCAAGAATTGGATCCTTAAATGACCGCATATTTTGTTGATGCCAATCGTTAAAGTTGGTCCTTGCGATCCTTGAAATGTGTGTCCTTTTAATATGTGGCAGGATATGGCCGAGATATAGCTTGTTTTTGAAAAACTAACATTATCGCACCCTTAAAGTATGCAACAAAAATTGGTTGATCTTCGTGAATGGAGATTGTTGTTGTTGTTGCCCACTTGAAGCTACCGTGAACAGACAGAAATTGCCAACTTAGCTAGTGAAATACCAGGCGAACAGAAATCAGTAGCAAGCAGAAACCGGCTTATTTTTGTGGCGCCATCCATTGCTCAACGACGGAATTACATTTTGAACAGGCGCCATCTATCGCCATATAGTTCAACTAAAAATTGTTTAAGGCTACAAATTTCAAAAACTCACTGTATTTCAGTCATTTGAAGAACGATGGTGATGTCCTTTGGCAAAAGGATTGCTTACAGAAAAATAAATTTATTGGTGTACTCTAAAGGACGAATGGCCTTACAGGACTCGAGATAAAGTGACCTTTCTGTAGACAGAAAATTGCATATATCTTGGTCATATCCATGCGAATCCTTACGTGTCCAGTGTCAAACAAAGTTCTTTGATGGGAGCTATCCTCCTGCCAAAGGACATTCCAATCGTCCTTGTAGTTCACTAGTTATCCTGCAATTTATTATCTTGGTATATTTTATTTTTCAAACGAAACGGAAAAATTACATGTGCTGTATGTCAAGCGATAGTTTTAGTCCTTGTGATCCTGGCAATATGTGTCCTTTGAAAATATGGCAGGATATGACCGAAATATAGCATGTTTTCTAAAAAATACCAATATCGCACCCTCAAAGTATGCAACAAAAAATGGTATTTTGTCTAGCGCCAAATTTAAATTTGAAACAAATCCGTTAAATTTCAAAACAATTTTTTTTTGATTTTTTATTTCGTTTTTTTGCTATATCTCTGTCAAATCGTAAAGGATCCTAACAGGACTTACCTTTTTGTAATCAGGATAACCAGGACTATTGATTGCCATTCAAGGATTTTAAGGATCTTTCAAAAAATTTACCTTCAACTTTTTCAAGGGGTAACCATAGAAAAATGGCCAAAAATTTCAAAAATTCACTGTATCTCGGTCATTTGAAGGACGATCGCGATGTCCTTTGGAACAAGGATTGCTTGTACTAAAACAAACTAATTGGTATACTCAAAAGGACAAATGTCCTTACAGGACCTGAGATAATGTGACCAATTTGTATACAGAAATTTGCGTATATCTTAGTCATATCCTGTCTGATCCTTACGAGTCCTGTGTCAAACGAAGTTTTTTGATGAGAGCTATCACGGCGCCAAAGGACATTGCGATCGTCCTTGTAGTTCACGAGTTATCCTGCAATTTATGAATTTCGCCTGTTTTCTTGGAGTTCCGGACTGAAAAATTTCAAGAATTGGATCCTTAGATGACCCCATATTTTGTTGATGCCAATCGTTAGAGTTGGTCCTTGCGATCCTGGCAATATGAGTCCTTTGACTAGGCGGCAGGATACGGCCGATATATAGCTTGTTTTTGAAAAACTAACATTCTCGCACCCTCAAAGTATGCAACAAAATTTACATTTCTTTAGCGCCAATTTAAAATTCGTTTTTTTGGCTATATCTCGGCCAAATCTTTAAGGATCTGACAAGTTTATACATTTTTGTAATTGACATTTTAAATTAAGTTAAATCTTGTGGACAATTATTTACTCTATATTAAAGAATGTACAAAATTATGTTTCATATAAATACAATATTGTAATTTAAATTAATATAAATTTTCATCATTTTAATTATGCTAATTAAACAGTTTAGAAGCGTATCTTGTTGCGATTGGGACGCTTTACCAGACTCTTCCTAACGTGCACTTTTTTAAGTTTACTGGCAACAGCCGTCGCCTGTTTTTTTGCGCTGTGCCTGAGATTTCTGATGAGCACGTTTGCGAAGATAGTAAATCTCGCGAATGAGACTGTGACCCTGATCCTCGTCACGCAGAGTAGCGGAGAACTCATTGAAGTAATTGCCGGCAATGGTGAGAGTCTCGTCGATCTTCATGTAGGGGCCATAGAGTGTGGTCATGGGTGGCCAGTAGCCTGCTTTGTAGGAGCCCAGCGGATTGCCAGTGATGACAAAGTTGGTCCACAGATCCACCATGCGGCGAGCCATTGCCTCATCGGGCGGACTGAGACGCTGCACATGCTCCGGATAGGGGAAAAGATAAAGCGCCTCGTCTGTGAGTGAAACGCCCGCCTTGAAAGGACTTTGCATATTCGTTTCCTCGTCCATTTCGCGATAGCGATTGAACTCGCCCGCATAGTCAAAGGAGTAGAGGAATGTGTTGTCCGGATTGTGCTTGTTGTTCATGTTCAGTGCCAACAACACAGGAAGCTTGTGGTTCAGTGTACCCGCCACCTGAGAAATAAGAAAAGATTGTTACTCTGTCCGACTCTTCACAATCGCAGTACTCACATCAATTAGCCTGGGTATCAGCATATCGAAAGTGCCATTCTCGAGCAGCTGGCGATTGAAGAAGTCATGTGTGATGAAGCTGGTGAGGAGCATGGTCTTGTCAGTGCCCACAACCTGGCGTATGATGTGATCAATGTAGTTGTAGGTGTTGTATTCGTCATCCGGTATCTTTCCCTCAAAATCGTTCTCCACAATCTCGTTGAGCACACGCGTGCCTGCGTTCTTGGGACAGCCGCCCATGGCAGGATACGAGAAGTTGGACTCCAGCATCAGATCATAGGGATGCTTGGGCAATACGCCACTCGGTCCGCCGATGGTAAACTGTATACCTCCAGTGTGTCCAATGCCCAGATCAGATTTCTCCAACTGACAACAAGAAGAGAGTACTTTATTGAGTGTTTAAAGTTCGAAAAGTGAGTAGAGTGGAGTGACATTCACTTACCGCATGGTCCATAAAGGCATTCAGCAGCTCCATGGCGCTGAGCTCCATGAGACAATTGTTGAGATCACGCACAGTGACCATTTGGCACTCGGCCTTTTGGGCAATCTCCTGGGCATGCTTGCGAGGATTGTCCTCCAGAAAGATGGGCATGATGGCGGAGCCAGAGTGATAGATCACCTGACTGAACAGACCCCGTTGCACCATCGGCGAAAGTGTCAGCAGATGCGCTATGGCTGCTCCCCCCACCTGACCCGCAACGGTTACTCGACTTGGATCGCCGCCAAAGTATGTGATAAAGTGCTTGACGAACTGCAGCGCCAGAAAGATATCGAGGAAGCCCGCATTGCCGGGAATCTCATCGGTCTTGGTGGACAGAAAGCCAAAGGGACCAAGGCGATACTGCGGCGTCACCAGCACTATATCCTTCTCCAGCAGATAGTCTGGCGGTGCCTCAGAGTTGCTGCCCTCGTAGAGATATTCCCCGTGGATGTAGACAAGCACCGGCAAGGCGCCTGTTACATTTGGTGTCGTGATTGTCATGGTGAGGCAATCCTCCACGTCGAGCACATCGTCCAGCTTGGTCAGCGAATCCATGGACACCACCGAGGGGCAGCCAATCTTCTCGGCTGTCGCATCCATCACATCCTCCCAGGGCTCTATGGGACGCGGTGGCTGCACAGAGGAGGGAATTGAATTAATGATGCGTCAAAAATCAAAAGACTGCAAAGTGATTCGTTTAATGATTTTTAACCTTTTAAAGACTTATGTTTAAAATGTGTTAACTCAACTATAAACATTGGCCAAAATTGGAAAGAGAAACTCAAGAAATAGAGCAAAACTAAAAGTTAATTTAGTGAACTTCTTGAAATATGAATACTTTAAAGTGTTTTTTGTTTTGCAATTAACCTAATAAACAGAGTTCGAAATAATCTCAATACGTTTAAAATGGAAATAAAAATAATAAATCAATCTGAAGACAATGATTAATTTATTATTTTTATTTCCATTTTAAACGAATTGGATCTTATAAAATGACATTGTTTAGAACTACGATTATTAGGTAATTATTTTTAAATGTGTACTCTTGTTTTAGTTTTAGAAGCTATTCACTGATGAAGTTTATACTAAAAAAAAGTTGAGAAAGCTGTTTAACATAATATAAGATTATTTTGAATTTTGCTCCCGTTTCAAATTTCTTGATTTAATAATGTATTCTTGATATGTTTTTCTCTATGTTCTTCTAATTTGCTATGGCTCATCTCATTGCAATAAAGAATTGGTTTTGTTATTTCAATAAAATAATAATAACTTAAAGCTTACCTTGAATCGATATTGTCCCGTTGGCGGCTCGGCGTATCTCATATCCACAAACTGTAGAACTTCTCGATTAGTCCACGCTGTCTCGATGACTTTGCCCTGAATGGCGCCCAGTTTGGGCAGCTCGACAATTGTGTCCTTCTCCTCATCGTATTGTTTGCCACGCACTCGTGCCTCAACAGCTAAGAGCAAAGCGATAACGATGATGATGACGAAGACTACGGATCCAGATGACATAGATGAGCAGGAGAATGAAGACGACAGCACTCGAATACGCACGAAACTCAACTGAACCTTGGAAGATGATCCGGTTGAGCTTTTTGCCCAGGTCGAACTTGTCCGCGAATGAAAAGAAAGAAAAATAAATAGAAAAAGTTTCACCCCGGTGCGCATAGATCATGAACAGAGACTTGGAGACTCGGAGCCGGGCCTTTAGCATCCATATGTATATGCTAAGAAGAACGCCGAAAAAAAGAATGCCGAAAATGGAATGGCATCACAGACTCGAAGACTACATAGTGATCCATGCATATAAGAGATGTGAAA
The DNA here is from genome assembly GCF_023558535.2 of Drosophila nasuta. Classification (NCBI taxonomy): domain Eukaryota; kingdom Metazoa; phylum Arthropoda; class Insecta; order Diptera; family Drosophilidae; genus Drosophila; species Drosophila nasuta. The sequence continues at coordinate 24,362,272 of NC_083455.1, read as the reverse complement.
AACGGTGTCCCATTGCTTTTAATGGTGTGCAAATAATTAATTATGGAATTCGTTTGCTCCGGTTTTGTTTTTGTTTACGTTGTTTCGGTTGTTGTTGTGGTTGTTGCGGTCTTCTTAAAAGTAAAAGCATCACAAAGTTCCAGCAATTTGCTAATTGTCCGGCAAGAGGTCAATTCCAGCTGAGCCAATCACGAGCTGAACTAATTTGGTCAGCTGATCGTCACATTTGGTAACACACAGCATTAATAGTTGTCGACGTATTCTCGTAAATAGTTTTGTCGGTCTTCTGACGTTTATCTTTCTCACGACGAAAGTCCAAGCTTCAATTATGCGTTTAAAGCTGCGGGCCAAATGAATTTAAATTTTTAATTAATATTCATCTCGATGGCGGCGGCGGCGGACGGAGATTTGCGGCTACTGGTTTTCGGACTTAGTCTCAATTTGCGCACATCAAAATTAATCACTGCGAGCAGCGGGTGAAAGCATTTACCATTAAATACAAAACCTTAAAACAGGCAGCCGCTATAAACTTTGACAGGTCAACAACCTTTTTGAGCTGAACTCTTAACTCTTTTTGATATTTATCTATATATGCTTGTATTATCACATACATTATCAATAATTTAACATAAATTTAACCCGATGATAACATAATACTTGGAGTATTCTTTAGAATGCCACCTCCGAATGAATTATTCAAACAATTTATTTATACTCGACCCGCAAGAAAGTGTTAAATCACATTTACAAATCAAATCATTAATATGCTCGTATTGTTTTGCTGCTCAAATGCCTCACATACGAAATAGTTCTCAGTGGCGCATTTGAAATTTTTCATTTCAAACTTTGGTCCTTCAATATTCACGCAACCCGTATTTGATCCTCAACTTTTCTCCACATCTTGTGTCGACTTGAACGCGGTTCTCGGTCAACTACAATCGAATCTCAACCGAAATATTAGAGGTTAACTACGCTCGCTAACTTTAGAACACAAACTGTAGCCAATTAATACTTTACACTATTTAACAAATTTGTATTATTCGCTTTAAAACAATAATTACATAATAGATGTAAATAACATCCTACAATTAGTCACATAGATTCAAAGTTTTCTACAACTTATGGTTGCTTATATATAAAACAGTTTTATAAATCTCACAGATTCGTATTGAGCTTTGGAGCTATGTATAATCGAACTACTTCAAACGTTACACTTTTGTTACTCAGATGGATGTATATAATTGTATTATCACATACAAAATAAGATCGATAATGTAAATATAATAAACTTTTGGAAAGATTGCGATATGAATAATTGAAAAATTCTTAAGATCGCCATCAATAATAAATTATTCAAGAGTCCGCAAGAAAATGTTGACATTTACTATCTACATTTCCATATTGAAACAATTTTCAATAAATTTATTCCTCAAATGCCTCACATATGAAATAATTTTTCGACCGGCAATTCAGATCAATCATTTCAAACCTTGGTCCTTGGATGCCTGCGCATTCCTCACTTGCACTTGACTTTGGTTCTCCTCTTCTCCAATTAAAAAATTCAGCTCTCGATCCAGTGGTGATCGATACGTATTCATCAATTGACAGATCACTGACGTCAGTCCAGTAGGTGCCCTTTGCATACAGTTTCGGAATGATTGCATCCAGTTCCTCTTGATTATTTAGCGTGATCAAATGGCCACCGTGTCGATGGCATGCAAATACGGATGCAAACCAAGTGAGTTGCAACGCACTCTCAATGTAATAATATCCAGATCCGATCTGAACAAAGGGTTTTCGCAATTCCCTCTTACGCTTTTCAATTGATTTCATTTGATCGCTCAAATTCTTTCTATTTCTCGAAATGCGTTGCGTATTAGCAGACACCCTGAATTTCTGTGTCTTTAACTCTTTATCAATTTTATCCAGTCTGGCACTCGCATTGACAAATTGCATCGTCTCGTATTCGGTCAAACGGTTATACAGTGTGGCAATTGTGTTATGCAAGGGTTTCAGCTCTTTGAAGCAATAGGCATCGCAAGGAGCAGGTGCTCCGACCACAATTCCTTGCTGCCGATGGGGGAAAACACGTTTAACCGCTTCTTTAATTTCTGATTACTTATACGTACCGCATAACCGAAGGAAAGCCACAGAGCAAGAATAAGGATGCCTTCAAAATGGAATATCATCTTGTGACGACTTGAACGCGGTTCTCGGTCAACTACAATCGAATCTCATTCGAGTTATCAAAAGAGAGCTACGCTCGCTAGCTTCAGAACACAAACTGTAGACAATTAATATTTTACGCTATTTATCTAAATGTGTATTATTCGCTTTAAAATAATAATATATGTATATAATTGTATTATCACATACAAATTAAGATCGTCGATGTTATAAACTGTTTGAAAGATTGCGATATAAATATTTGGGAAATTCTTGTGATCGGCATCATTAATAAATTTTTCAAGAGTCCGCCAGAAAATGTTGACAATTACTATCTACATTTCCATATTGAAACAATTTTCAACACATTTATTCCTCAAATGCTTCACATATGAAATAGTTCTTCGTGTAGCAATTGAAATCATTCATTTCAAACGTTGGTCCTTCGATGCCTGTGCATTCCTCTTTTGCTCCTCCGTTTGGTTCTCCTTTTCTCCAATTAAGAAATTCAGCTCCCGATCCAGTGGTCATCGATACGTATTGACTAAAACTCAGATTATTGACGTCAGTCCAGTAGGTGCCCTTTGCATACAGTTTCGGAATAATTGCATCCAGTTCCTCTTGATTATTAAGCGTGATCAAATGACCACCGTGTCGAAGGCATGCGTGGACGGCTGAAAACCAACTGAGTTTGAGCTCACCCTCAATGTAATAATATCCAGATCCGATCTGAACAAAGGGTTTTCGCAATTCCCTCTTAGGCTTTTCAATTGATTTCATTTGATCGCTCAAATTCTTTCTATTTCTCGAAATGCCTTGCGTATTAGCAGACACCCTGAATTTCTGTGTCTTTAACTCTTTATCAATTTTTTCCAGTCTGGCACTCACATTGACCGATTGCATTGTCTCGCATTCGCTCAAACGATGATTAAGTGTGGCAATGTTGTTGTGCAGGGGTTTCAGATCTTTGAAGCAGTAGGCATCGCAAGGAGCAGGTGCTCCGACCACAATTCCTTGCTGCCGAAGGAGGAAAACACGATTAATCAGCTTCTTTAATTTCTGATTACTTATACGCACCACATTATCAAAGGAATGCCACAGAGTAAGAATAAGGATGCCTTCGAAAGTCAATATCATCTTATATCGACTTAAACCGGTTCTCGGTCAACTACAATCAAATCTCAATCGAAATATTAGAAGTTAACTTCGCTCGCTAACTTCAGAACACAAACTGTAGCCAATTAAACTAAATGTGCATTATATCCGCTTTAAAATAATAATTGCATAATAGATTTACATAAGATCCAACAATTAGTCACATTGACTCAAAGTTTTCTATAATTTATGCTTGCATGCTTATAAGACATTTTTATAAGTCTCACAGATTCGTATTGAGCTTTGGCATAACTCCATATATAATCGAACTACTTCAAACTTTTGTTACTCAGATAAATCTATATAATTGTATTATCACATACAAATTAAAAACGTCGATGTTACTATAATAAACTTTTTGAAAGATTGCGATATAAATATATTACTATCTACATTTCCAAAATGAAACAATTTTCAAGACTTTTATTCCTCAAATGCCTCACATATGAAATAGTTCTCTGGCAGGCACGGGTAATCATGCATTTCATATTTTGGTGAAACGATGCTCACGCATTCCTCTTTTGCTCCTCCGTCTGGTTGTCCTTTTGCCCACTTAAGAAATTCAGCTCTCCAACCAGTAGTGATCGATACGAAGTCATTAACTTCCAGATCAGTGACGTCAATCCAGTATCGGTTCCTTGTCAGTTTCGGAATGATTGCATCCAGTTCCTCTTGATTATTTAGCGTGATCAAATGGCCACCGAATCGAAGGCATGCACGGACGGCTCCAAACCAACTCAATGTAACCCCGTCTTCAATGTAATAATATCCAGATCCGATCTGAACAAAGGGTTTTCGCAATTCCCTCTTACGCTTTTCAATTGATTTCACTTTATCGCTCAAATTCTTTCTATTTCTCGAAATGCGTTGCGTATTAGCCGACACCCTGAATTTCTGTGTCTTTAACTCTTTATCAATTTTATCCAGTCTGGCACTCGCATTGACAGATTGTATTGTCCCGCATTCGCTCAAACGGTTATTCAGTATCGCAATGGTGTTGTGCAGGGGTTTCAACTCGTTGAAGCAGTAGGCATCGCAAGGAGCAGGTGCTCCGACCACAATTCCTTGCTGCCGAATGAGGAAAACACGTTTAAAAAGCTTCTTTAATTTCTGATTACTTATACGCACCGCATAACGGAAGGAATGCCACAGAGCAAGAATAAGGATGCTTTCAAAAGACAATATCATATTTTGTCGACTTGAACGCGGTTCTCGGTCAACTACAGTCGAATCTCAATCGAATATCAAATGACGGTTACGCTCGCTAACTTTAGAACACAAACTGTAGACAATTAATATTTTACGCTATTTATCTAAATGTGTATTATTCGCTTTAAAATAATAATATATGTATATAATTGTATTATCACTTCAAAATTAAGGTCGTCAATGTTACTATAATAAACTGTTTGAAAGATTGCGATATAAATATATTACTATCTACATTTCCAAAATGAAACAATTTTCAACACATTTATTCCTCATATGCCTCACATATGAAAAAATTTTTCGTCCAGCATGAGTAATCATGCATTTCATATTTTGGTGAAACGATGCTCACGCATTCCTCTTTTGCTCCTCCGTCTGGTTGTCCTTTTGCCCACTTAAGAAATTCAGCTCTCGATCCAGTGTTGATCGATACTAAATCATCAACTGACAGATTATTGACGTCAGTCCAGTAGCGGTTCCTTGTTAGTTTCGGAATGATTGCATCCAGTTCCTCTTGATTATTTAGCGTGATCAAATGGCCACCGAATCGAAGGCATAAGCGGACGGCTCCAAACCAACTTATTACAATCCCATCTTCAATGTAATAATATCCAGATCCAATCTGCACAAAGGGTTTTCGCAACTCCCTCTTACGCTTTTCAATTGATTTCACTTTATCGCTCAAATTCTTTCTATTTCCCGAAATGCGTTGCGTATTAGCCGACACCCTGAATTTCTGTGTCTTTAACTCTTTATCAATTTTATCCAGTCTGGCACTCGCATTGATCGATAGCATTGTCTCGCATTCGCTCAAACGATTATTAAGTGTGGCAATGGTGTTGTGCAGGGGTTTCACCTCGTTTAGGCAGTAGGCATCGCATGGTGCAGGTGCTCCGACCACAATTCTATGCTGCCGAGGGAAGAAAACACCTTTAAACAGCTTCGTTAATTTTATTACTTATACGCACCGAATAACCGAAGGAATGCCATAGAGCAAGAATAAGGATGCCTACCAAATGGAATATCATCTTGTGACGACTTGAACGCGGTTCTCGGTCAACTACAATCGAGTCTCAAGCGAGTTATCATAAGACGGCTACGCTCGCTAGCTTCATAACACAAACTGTAGACAATTAATATTTTACACTATTTAACTAAATGTTTATTATTCGCTTTAAAACAATAATTACATAATATATGTAGATAACATTCAACAATTAGTCACATAGACTCAAAGTTTATAAAACAGTTTTATAAATCTCACAGATTCGCATTGAGCTTTGAAGCTATGTATAATCGAACTACTTCAAACGTTACACTTTTGTTACTCAGATGGATGTATATAATTCTATTATCACATCCAAGTTAAGATCGTCAATGTTACTATAATAAACTGTTTGAAAGATTGCGATATAAATATTTGGGAAATTCTTAAGATCGCCATCAATAATAAATTATTCAAGAGTCCGCAAGAAAATGTTGACAATTACTATCTACATTTCTAAATTAAAACCATTCTCAATAAATTTATTCCTCAAATGCCTCACATATGAAATAGTTCTTCGCGTCGCAATTGAGATCATTCATTGCAAACGTTGGTCCTTCGATGTCTGCGCATTCCTCTTTTGCTCCTCCGTTTGGTTCTCCTTTTGCCCACTTAAGAAATTCAGCTCTCGATCCAGTGGTGATCGATACGAATTCATCAACTGTCAGATCATTGACGTCAATCCAGTATTTGCCCTTTGCATACAGTTTCGGAATGATTGCATCCAGTTCCTCTTGATTATTTAGCGTGATCAAATGGCCACCGTGTCGATGGCATGCGTGGACGGCTGAAAACCAAGTGAGTTTCATCGCACTCTCAATGTAATAATATCCAGATCCGATCTGAACAAAGGGTTTTCGCAATTCTCTCTTACGCTTTTCAAATGATTTCACTTGATCGCTCAAATTCTTTATATTTCTCGAAATGCGTTGCGTATTAGCCGACATCCTTAATTTCTTTAACTCTTTATCAATTTTATCCAGTCTGGCACTCGCATTGACAGATTGCATTGTCTGGCATTCGCTCAAACGATGATTAAGTGTGGCAATGTTGTTGTGCAGGGGTTTCAACTCGTTGAAGCAGTAGGCATCGCATGGTGCAGGTGCTCCGACCACAATTCCTTGCTGCCGAAGGAGGAAAACACGTTTAATCAGCTTCTTTAATTTCTGATTACTTATACGCACCACATTATCAAAGGAATGCCACAGAGCAAGAATAAGGATGCCTTCGAAAGTCAATATCATCTTGTGTCGACTTGAACGCGGTTCTCGGTCAACTACAATCGAATCTCAAGCGAGTTATCAAAAGAGAGCTACGCTCGCTAACTTCAGAACACAAACTGTAGACAATTAAAATTTTACACTTATTAACTACATATATGTGCATTATATCCGCTTTAAAGTAATAATTATATAATAGATTTACATAACATCCTACAATTAGTAACATTGAATCATTAATTCAAACTTTTTTATAACTTATGATTGAATGTATATTAAAAATTTTTATAAATCTCACAAATTCATTTTGAACTTTGGAGCTATGTATAATCAAAGAAAGTATTTCAAACGTAACATTTTTGATATTCAATTATAACGATATAATTGTAATATCACATACAATAAACTGTTCGAAATATTCCTATTTATGTAAATATTTAGGAAACTTTTAATCACGAACTCCAAGAAATTATTACTATTAACACATTTATTTCGTATTTATTTTGTACACTCGCACATATTTGTATTATTCCTCAAAAGCCTCACAAATGAAATTCATCTTCGTAGAGCATTTAAAATCATTCATTCTAAAATTATATCCACCGATGCTCACACAATTCTCAATTCCTCCTCCGTTATTTGGCTCCCACATTCCCCAGTTAAGAAATTCAGCTCCGAAACCAGTGGTGATCGATAGGAATTCATTCTCTTTGTTGAGATCATTGATATCAGTCCAATATGTACCATATTTTTGCAGTCTCGGAATGAGTGCATCCAGCTCCTCTTTATTATTCAGCCTGAGCAAATGTCCACCGTATCGAAGGCATGCGTGGACGGCTCCAAACCAATTAAGTTTCGTTGTATGTTCAATATAATAATATCCGGATCCGATTCGAATAAAGGGTTGTCGCAATTCCCTCTTACGCTTTTCAATTAATTTGCCTTGGTCCCTCAAACTCTCTCTATTTTTAAAAATCTCATGCGAATTAGACAATATCGTGAATTTCTGTTGCTTTAACTCTTCATCAATTCTATTCACTCTGGCGCTGGCATTGATGGAGTGCTTTGACTCGCATACTCTCAAATGATTATTCAGTGTGGCTATGGTGGAGGTCAAGGGCTTTAACTGTCTCAAGCAGAAGGCTTCGCATGTCATAGGTTGGACCATAATAGCTTGCTGCCAAAGGACGAAAAAAGTACGTTTAAGCAGCTGCATTAATTTCTTATTATATACGCACCGCATAGCCAAAGGAATGCAACAAAACAGGCATAAGGAAAAGTAATATCATCTTGTACCAACTTTTGCGGAGTTATCGCTTATAACGAAGCTTGTCAATAGTTGAGCTCAACTGGAGGCGGATCTCAGTCAAAATATCTTAAGTTAGCTACGCTCACTAAGCACAACTAAATTAAATCTGTATTCTATCCGTTTTTACACAGTGATAAAAGCTAAGAATTCTGCATTTCATTATAATTTCACACAGAAAAAGAACGGAGTGTAACAAATTTAGTTTACCCTATATCAAATTGTAAATATAAACCAATGAATATATACAATATGTATATTGATTTAAAGTATTGAAGAAGTTTTTCTAAGTTGTTCCTTTTTTATACCCGCTACCCAAAGGGTAGAAGGGTATTATAACTTTGTACTTTATTCTTGATCAGCGTCAACAGGCGATCGTCTCTAGCCATGTCCGTCTGTCCGTCTGTGTGTCTGTCCGTCTGTCCGTATGAAACACTGGATCTCAGAGACTATAAGAGATAGAGCTATAATTTTTTTTCGGCAGCATTTGTTATGTTTGCACGCAGATGAAGTTTGTTTCAAATTTTTGCCACGCCCACTTCCGCCCCCGCAAATCTAAAAAAATAATAACAAGCGCAATTTTATAGCTAGAGTTGCGAATTTTAGTATATACAATAACTATAGTAGTTATGATTCCTGAAAATTTGGTTGCGATCAGATAAAAATTGTCGAAGTTATTAAAGAAATACTTTTGTATGGGCAAAAACGCCTACTTACTAGGGGTTTTAGTTGCCCTGGACGACAATCTGGTATATTATGCCGTATATTTGGTATATTTTTAGTATTTTTGGTATATTTTGAAAATAATACCGCAATATTTTGCCTTTATTAAAAATGCGTAGCGGGTATCTCACAGTCGAGCACACTCGACTGTAACTTTCTTACTTGTTTAGTTTTGTTATGATTCATATTAAATTATAAACATTTGCTTCGTAATACCATAAAAAATTTGTTTGTTCACATATAATTCGATATCAATACGATAACGCAAAAAATGAATTTATTACTAATCTGTAAGATGTGTTGTTTTATAACATCACATTGAATCAATATCTCAAGTTTATTTACTTGAATGTAATCTGAACATTTTAATAAATTATTTATAATTGCACACCAATTGAAATATTTCATACACATTACGTTGGCCCACTTTTGATAATACAATAAACTGCTCGAAAGACTACGATATAAATACTTGAGAAATTTTTAAAAACTTGACTTTCAATTAATAATTCAAGAGTCCGCAAGAAAGTGTTAAGTCCTGATAAGAAATCAATTCATAACTATTATGCTATTTCCATATTGTAATAATTCATAAGACATTTATTTATTTTTTATTTTGTACACTCGCATATTATGTATTGTTTTATTCCTCAAATGACTCACAGATGAAATACGTCTCTGCGCCGCATTTAAAGTCATTCATTTGAAAACCTATTCCAAACATATTCACGCAATGCTCCAATTGCTGTGCATTATTCGGTTCCCCAGTTCTCCAGTTGAGAAACTCTGCCCCCAGGCCTGTTGTCATCGAAAGGAATTCATTCTCATGGCTGAGGTCATTGATGTCAATCCAATAAGAGTAATCTTTATGCAGTTTCGGAATGAGTGCATCCAGTTCCTCGCGATTATTCAGCTCAAGCAAATGTCCACCGTATCGATGGCATGTGTGGACGGCTGCAAACCAACTGAGTTTCATCGCATTCTCGATGTAATAATATCCAGATCCGATCTTCTCAAAGGGTTTTCGCAATTCCCGCTTATACTTTTCAATTGACTTCATTTGGTCCGTCAAATTCTGTTTATTTTCCTGAATAGCTGCTGCATTTGTCGCTTGAATTGCTTGCTGTGCCAGCAACTGTTGCTCAATTTTATCCAGTCTGTCGCTGGCATTGGCCGATTTCATTGCTCCGCATTCTTCCCACCGATTTTGCATAATGGATATGTGCTCCAACATGGGCTTCAACACATTGAAGCAATAGCTATCGCATGGGTTTACTTTGATCACCAGCTGATCGTCTGCATTTTGCTGAACGAATGAAGTGTTCGTTTAAGCAGCTGCACGAATAACTAATTACGTATACGCACCGTGTGTCCAAAGGAGTGCAAAAGAGCGAGCACAACGATGGCTCTCAAAAGGAATAACATTTTTGAACCGACTTACAACAAAGCTTCTTAATAACTGAGCTCAACTCTCAGCGAATTCAAGTCGAAATATGATTAATTCACTACAGCGAAAACTCAAAAACACAAACCGTTTGTAACTTGCGACGATAGTCAGCTAATTCACAATAATATTTAGACTGTATACTTATGCATACTCTATGCAAATTTGGCTCTATAAGAATTTATATATATATTATACATTTACTGCAATGTATTTGTATATAAAAATAAACACATTTTTGTCTATTAGATCTGCATAAAAAGCACATATACTTTTAGTATATATGAATTCCCTAAATTGCCAACTTTATTGTAAAGTTCTGCATTTAGACGTTACAAATCTCTTTGTAAAATAAAAGTACCCACGAAATAAAATAATTTAGTATTTATCAGAAATAAACTGCACAGCACACATATTAAAAGAAACTCGTACTTACTTCCGTTCTCTGGCGCTGATAAAAAATGTTACATTTATTACGAGTGATGTGGCTGGGCGAACAGTCCAGATTTTAATTGGGAATTGGGAATCCACAAAAAGCGCTCTCCATATTTTCATTTCTCACTTCACTGTTGGACACTTAATACCTTGGCAGGTTTGTAGTTGCGTCGTTTGGCAATGAATACCAAATTCTGACCACGCGCCTCGTTATCAGCTGCCTCCTCCTCCTCATCTTCTTGCTCGTCATCCTCCTCTTCCTCCTCTACGTTCAGTTTAGAGGGATTCTTCTCTCGCCTATCGAAAGCATCGCGCAGCACAGCCTCTAGTTCGTAGTAATCATCATTGATGAGGCTGTAACCCTGCTTCACCTCCTGCACAGCAATGCTGTACTCATCAAGATAGTTCTCCCCGAAGGTGACAGTGCGTCCGATGTGCATGTAGGGACCAGTCTCGTCACTCAACGATGGCCAAGCGGGCACTCCCTCGGCCCTAGGGATGCCATCGGCTGCAAAGGAGGTCCAGAGGGCGACCAATCGCTTGGCAATCTTCACATCGCGATTGGCATTGATCATGTGAACGCGTGGCCAGGGGAAGAGATAGAGATTCTCATCGGTGAGACTGACGCCCATGTCGAAGGGCACATCGACAGCCTCATCATCGCTGGTGGCATACCGATTCAACTCTCCTTCGTAGTCGAAAGTGTAGAGGAAGGTGTTGTTCGGCAGCTTCTTGGCATTCGCTTGCAGCACAAGCAACACGGGATTCTTTAGAGCAATCGTGCTACAGAGCTGAGAAATAATGAAGAACATATTATATTAATATTGATATATCTAATTCAATTTCGAAGCACACTCACATCGATCAGTCCAGGTGTCAGGCGCTTGAAGCTGCCGTTCTTGATGTCCGCCTCGCTGAAGATGTATTCCTCGGCAAACTCCCGCCAAGAGCCGGTGGGATCGTCTCCGTTGATCTGCTCGATGATTGTATCAATGTATTTGGCTCCCGTCATTTTGGCATTCGAGGTGCTCTCGTTCAAGTTTTCCACAAATATGTCTGCAATGAGAAGTTAGAATATGATAATGAGTATAATAGGAAATACATCAATTAATGCTCTCAAAGATTGATGCATAAGCTATAATGCGAAACCTAGATATTAAATAATTAGAAACTGTGTCCCAAGTTAAGCTTAATTTATAATTGAGTTTAACTTCCCAATAATTATAATAATATGTTTTATTTTCTAGCTATCTGCGCATGACATGCATATTAGTTTGACCCACTTTTGACCCGCCGAAGACTTAATTGATTTAAAACTGGTTTAAGCTCTGTTCTGAATACAATGGAAACCTGTTTCAATAATTCTTTTCCAGCTTATTTTGCAACTTCCATAGATGGTGTATATGATTAAAAATTCGTGGATATTTCGGTTCATTTCGGCATCTCATTTCTTTCTTCTCTTAAGTCATTCATTGCTACCTCCCTAGATAGTTAAAGTGGTTAATTCCGAAATATTTCTTTTGATATTAGCTTTTAATCTCTGTCGTCTGTTTTCTTCCGCTTCTTTTCGTATTTTTGCTAGCTTAAATATTCTTTCTTTTCTTTTCCCCTATATGTATTATGTATTCCTATTAATCGTTCCCTTCTTTTTGCATTTTTCCATTCTTTTTCGCATTCCCAACTGGTCTGTTCTACTCTACTCTCAACAATAGTTTTCCCTTGACGTCTCTAAAATTTTCTTCCCCCCTTCCCAGTCTTACCTCTCATCATGAAGGTGCCGCCGTGCTTGACGCTGCCGCCCAATGTGGGATACGCCTTGAAGTTCTCCGCAGCAAGCAAACGTCCCGGATGCTCGGGGAGAATTCCCTGAGGGTCCGCCAATGACCAATTGAATGCCACCGTAGGCGCCAGCACTGATCGATGGCTTATTCTCGCCATGTACACTAAAGGCAGCCAGCAACATGGTGGCGTTCATGCGATTGAAGCATCTGTGCAGAGAATCTGTTTTGGTCAGACTCTTGCAACCAGCTATGCGAGCAATTTCCTTGGTGGATGCCAAAGGAGAGTCCGTAATAAAAGCGGGCGACAGCGCTGTGCCCGACTGATAGATGACGCGATGGAAGAGATCCTTGGGCACAGCCGGACTCAAGGTGAGCACATTAATGAGAGCAGCACCGCCCACTTGGCCAAAGAGTGTCACACGCTCCGGATCACCGCCAAAGGCAGCAATGTGCTCCTGAATCCATTTGAGGGCGAGTATCAGATCAGTAACTGCGGCATTTCCGGGCATTTCCTCGCTGAGCGTGGAGAGGAACCCAAAGGGACCCAGACGATAACGAACCGAAACGAGAACCACATCGTGCTCCAGCAGATAGCCAGGAGCGGCCTCCACGCTGTCGCCATCATAGAAGAAGTCACCGTGCACATAGACCATCACAGGAGCATTGCCCTCCAGCTAAGGGATGAGTAATTAGTTAAAGCAAATTTATAGGAAAATAAGAGCAAAGCACTTACCGACTTGGTGTTGACTGTGAGTCGCAGACAATCCTCGATATCGACACCATTCTCCTCGAGGCTGGCGAACTTCACCAGGTTCTGAATCGAGGGGCAGCCAATGTGATGTTTGTGCGCCTGCAGAATGCCCTTCCAAGGAGCAATAGCCTCAGCTGCCTGTAGGAAATTGAATTAGTTACAGTTTAAATTAACTGCTCCTTACTAACCTTGAAGCGTTCGGCTTTGCCGTAGGGAATATCGAAGAACTGCATGATGCTTTTGCCAGTCCAGTCTGTTAACGCAGTGCGTCCTCGAATCTTGCCCAAAGTTGGCAACGTAGTTGTGAACACCTTGCTGTTGGCATTAGCATTTAAATTGGGTTTATTCTGCTGCGTCTGTGGTTTGGGTCTCTGCTGCTTCTGTGGTCGATTTCCCTGTTGTTGAATGGGACGTCTGTTGGGATTGAAACCCGGCTTAGGCCTCTGTGGTTTATTGTTCTTATTCTTGTTGTTATTGTTGTTCTGGGCAGATGCACTGCTAATGAAAGCAAGTGCTAGAAATGCTACCAAGAGCAGCAGCAGGACACTGCGTAGTTTTGCCATTTCGATGTGTGTGTTTTTCACCCGTTCCAAACGCCTGTCCAAGCTCAACTGTTCATCAACATCGGCATCTGTTCACCACGAAGACTTTCTTCTCGACATCTTTTGGCATAATTAAGTGTCTCTCGATCAATGGCAACAACTGCCGTCGGTTCTACTTTAGACGAGTGCTCTTCTCCTCCTAGGAAATGGGGTCAAGTTGCCTCAAGTTCTTCGTCTCAATCGAACACAATCCAATTCGCCAACCAATATTTTGATTATGAATATTAATAGCAACAGCATCAAAAGATCTCGCCCTAAGGGGCGTAACTTGAGAGAAGCTGCTTGCATGAATTATGCTTGATTTCGAAAGTAAAACACAGTCGCCAACCTACTTCTTGACCCCTTTCTGGGTAATATGTCAATATATGCAAAATCTGCATATCTATCTATCGGCTAATAGGCGACTAATATCGCTTATTAATCAAACGACTTAGGTCTATTGGATTTACAGACTACTATAAAAGAGATATCTATCTTTTAATGAATCGAATCGGTGTTTAAACTGCTATTAATCAAGCGGAATATAAAATTGACATTGTCACAGACTGCCGCATACTCTTACAGTCATTGTCAATATGGGTTTGAGGAAACATGGAAAAGAATTCAGAATATATTCTTTTAGTCCCCACACTGAGTAGTCTAAAAGCGGCTTAAACCGAAGAACATTAAGATGGCATTTTTAGACTATTAGGCTAATAAAATAAAGACATTCTATACTGCACAATGTGGCAAAATTGACAACAAAGATCTTATAATATAAAATAAATTCACACTTCGAAGTTGTATTACATTCGTTAATACTTTAATCATAAGTTAAACAATCAATTAAATTATAAGTATTCATTAAAATGCATTAGTCTAGATCCATATATGTATTTGTGAGTGGGTGTATGTGTGTGTTTACGATGATTTTCACTAGCTTAAAAACGCACAATTAACAATTGCATAGAAATGCGCAGAATTATTTCTGTTGCTTGAGCTGAGTCCAACAACAACAATTCTAGTCTCATTGCCAAGTTAATTTGAGAACATTTCACTGAATTCTTTTTCTAGTCATTTGTTGTTGGCAATGCAGATGAGCAGCAGCAGCGGCAACGGCGACGGCGGCAGAGACAACGGCAGCGGCTGAGGCAGAAGATCAATATGTATGCGATATTTTGTATATGAAAACGTACACCTGACACTGTGTGTGCGTGCAGAAGAGTGTGTCTGTGGGTGTGTGTGTGGTGATGCGAGCGTGCTTATGCGTGTGTGGGCGGCGCGCCCCCTTCTCGCCATCTCCATCTCTCCCTCGCTCCATCTCTTCCATTTATATGTAATACAAGCGCACAACCGATTTTGTGATGAGTGTTTCGTTGTCATAGAAACTGGTTTGAATTGTCACATTGCCATTTAAGACTTTTGCTGGCATCATTTGCGATTCGGGCGCCGCCTCGATGGTGCTCTGCCAGGTGTTTGTCGTATTCGGGCCCACAAAGCCCATCTCGAAGAACCATTCCTCCATGATGCGGCCCTTGAAAAGAACTTTCTGATCCAGTCGAAAATTATCCATGGCCTCAATGGTGCTGAAATTGATTTCTCGTGACACGGCTCGCATATCGAGAATTTTGACTGGCACTCGGGCCTCGTGCTCCACATCGGGGGCGGAAAAGTCCTTGTTCTCCTGCCAGATCACTTTGCCGGTGTCCGCATCGCGCAATATCATGTAGTTGATTTGGAAACCCTTTTGGATTTTCTCGCCGGCGCTGAGGTCATCGGAGCCCATATTAACTAAGCCACTAATTGTGTCACAACCAAAGGGAGATGCTTCTCCTATGCGTATTTAGTTCTTTCGCCTTGCACTTTGCTATTCGACAGCTCCAGATTATATTTTTGGAAATAAATCAATGTTTATTTTTAATACAAAAATATGTATGTGAACTGTGTCAGCCAAGCAGCTGTGCCAGCCAGCGTGACCGTGTGTAGAATGAGAGTGCACGTTTTGGTATTTCCGTAAATGGTCACTCTATTCGATTATGCCAGCAACAACTGTACAAAAACAGTGTTGGAAAGCGCACATTATCACTGTCATTATCAAACTCTGCTGCTGTCTGAATCAGCTGTTCAGCTGTTTGATTTTGTCACGAAAACATTCCAAAAATGATTATTTTTGGCGTTTATATAGTCAGTAAATCGGGTGGCCTGATATTCAATCTGGACAATAATGTACCTCGCATAGAGCACGAAAAGACCTTCACATACCCGCTCGACTTGGTCCTCGACTACGATCCAAAGAAAGTTTCTGTGGTATTCAATCGCAAAGACGGCATCAATAGTAGGCGTTTTCTTTTCTTATTGAATTCTCTTCCAATTTGGATTTATACCAATTTTATATTTCTAGTTGGCCATGTGCTAGTCGCTGTCAATGGCATGCCCGTTAACGGTGGCACATTGGAGGACGGCCGGGATGTGAAAACAACGCTTGAGTCCGCCGAGAATTTCCCCATAAACCTTAAGTTCAGTCGCCCCAAAATGACGACAAATGAGAAAATCTTTCTCGCTAGTATGTTCTATCCGCTCTTCGCCATTGCCAGCCAACTCAGCCCGGAGCCCAAGAGTTCAGGCATCGAGATACTTGAGGCGGACACCTTCACACTGCATTGCTTTCAAACGCTGACGGGCGTCAAGTTTATTGTGATCTCCGAGACGGGACTCAACGGCATGGATCTCTTGCTGAGGAAAGTCTACGAGTTATACTCGGATTACGTACTCAAGAATCCCTTCTATTCCCTCGAGATGCCCATTCGTTGCGAACTGTTCGATAATAAGCTGCAGGAGCTGCTATCGCAGGTCGAGAAGACGGGGATTAACAATATTGATAAATAAAACTAATTGTACTTTGTTAAATATTAAATTTATTAGCTAATTGTAGTACATCAATAGAGTATGTGTGCTTGGCACACATAATACATCAGGGTCTCGCAGTTTTCCGTATTTAAGAATCCCTTGGACATTACCACACATTTGTCCGTGTCAATGTCCGAATGACATTCATTCCATCTATTGTAGGGCATCGGCTCTCCAGTCGTGATAGATAGGAAAGTTTTTGACAGACTGTTTGAGGATGTCCAAAGGCTGTCCGATGGATATAAAGCAGCAAACAAATCCATTTCCGTACTGCTCTCAATGTTCAACATGTATCCTCCCATCTTACGGCAGTTGTTGACTGCTTTATACCAATTGACCTTCTCCTTGGACTCAACGTAATAAAGTTTCTTGCCAATTTGGAGATTGAACTTGCCACATGAGGCAACACATTTTGAAGAATCGCTCAATTGAGTAAAAGTTTGTGCTGTAAACATTTCTAGTTTATTTGACAGGACTTTGAATCTTCTTTGGATTACTCACGTATTTCCATCGACATGGACAGATGACACAATTGAAGGCAGAAGAAAAGGAAAACTAGTTTCGGACTCATTTTGAATGTTTAAACAGAACTGACGACTCTTTTGGAAAGTCTTCAGCATTTATTCTAAAATTTACACTCGATTGAAATTATCGGAGAATTCGCAAAATCTGATAAGAGTTCGCAATAAAATTAAGACCTACTTATAAAGAAATTGGGGTAATAACCACTTCAAGAAAGGAAACGGAAGTAACTGTTGTATTAGATATGTACATATTTCTCTTATAAATCAATTTAAGTGTTTTAATACGACAAGGTATGTTCTTATCGGTACCAACTTATTAACGTATATTGTCCACTGTTTGATGTTATGTCATGTGTCAAAAGCACTATAAATTATTCGAATTTGTTAATGACTTCTAAAGGTAAAACTAAAATGAATGAATGACACTGACGACCATTTTAACCATTTAATCAATTTGAATTTGTTTTTCCTTAAGAACGTTACTAGACAATTAAATTATTGTCTTAAATAATGCACAAACACTACATTTTTTAGTACAGTAAATCAATTGAGAATTGATAATTAATTGATAATTGATTTATGACGAAAGTAAACCAGCATATAATTATATGCATATGCATATATATATAGATGAATATAAATATAAGTAGGATCACGCAAAGGAGAGATTCTATAATACACATCATATAGTACAACAATGTTTGGTCTAGACTCTACAGGAATCTCCTGTTTATGAAAATGCTAACTAACTTTGTCAGATACTCAAGAATATCTGGAAATGTAATTTAGCAGAACAAAAAAAAAACAGGATTATGTCAATGATTTGGTGACACTTTTCGCTAAGTCAATTCTAATCAAATGAGAAGAGAAAATATCGAGAAACTGTAATATCCCAATGGTGAAATTAAAACAAGTAAGAAAGTTACAGTCGAGTGTGCTCGACTGTGAGATACCCGCTACCCACTTTTAATAAAGGCAAAATATACCGAAAATACTAAAAAAAAATACTAAAATTATAGCAAATGGTATGTTTGGTATATCAATATAGTACACCATTCAAAATATACCATAGACGGCACAATGTACCAGATTGTCGGCCAAAGCAACTCAGACCCCTAGTAAGTAGGCGCTTTTGCCCTTACAAAAGTATATCTTTAATAACTTCCATAATTTTTATCGGATCGCAACCACATCATTCAGGAATCATAACTACTATAGTAATTATTGTATATACCAAAATTCGCAACTCTAGCTTTAAAATTACGCTTGTTATTCGATTTTTTTTGATTTGCGGGGCGGAAATGGGCGTGGCAAAAATTTGAAACAAACTTGATCTGCGTGCAAACATAACAAGTGCTGTCGAAAAAAAATTATAGCTCTATCTCTTATAGTCTCTGAGATCCAGTGTTTCATACGGACGGACGGACAGACGGACATGGCTATATCGTCTCGGCTGTTGACGCTGATCAAGAATATATATACTTTATAGGGTCGGAGATGCCTCCTTCTACCTGTTACATACATTTCCTGCCGGCACAAAGTTATAATACCCTTCTACCCTATAGGTAGCAGGTATAATCATCACAAAAATTCCATAGCAAATTATGTATTATTTTGAAAACTTTGTCAATAATTGTATTAATACATTGTTTTGGCTTCGCATATAAATAAGCGCAGCTTAGTACACTTATTGTCATTTAATGCAGTTTTATCAAGTTCGCCACAGTATTCTGGGCCATCGGCGTTATTGGGTTCTCCAGATTTCCATCTAAAATATGGCATAGGCTCTCCTGTCACGATAGAAATGAACTCGCGGTTTTTTTGCCAGACAGTTAGCTGATATCCAATAACGATCGACGGGTATAATTGATAAGAGTTCATCCATTTCGTCGCTGCTTTCAATGTTTAGTAAATTTCCTCCCATTTCTCGGCAAATGTGAGCTGCTTCAAACCAAGTTACTGTCGACTCGGATTCCACATGGTAAAATTTGTGGCCAATTTGATATGTAAAGCTTGAAGCGACTTGGCGAACTGGATTAGAAAGTGTTACGATTACAAAATTTTGTATTATATATTTTGAATACATCAATTCAGTCCTTAGTTCTATATTACCCGTTTTAGTTGGCACTCCAGAATGCAAAAGTTGCGAGAAGAGTAATAGAATACCGAGTTTGCCGACCATGTTGCTGACTTTCGTTCAACTAATGATTCCTCGTGAAGGCTTTCCGAATTTATACTATTTCGAAAGTCCAGACTTATCGTAAGAAAAGTGATTATATTTGTTATCATTGATAACATCAATCAGTAAATTATGAATTGCTTTAATCTTTATGGGTTTTGCGTACTTTCTTTGATTCCTGGTTTGGCATCCGTATATTTGAAAATCAGATAACGGTCAGATTATGGCTAATTATTTGATATGTTAAAATATGTTAAACATTCTTTTCTTGCTTGTTTTGCATTTCAATCAACATTGTTTAACATTTAATTCGGCTTAAACGGACTTCAGTATACAAAGCCCAAAACAAATAGACGAATTTAATATTCAGCATGTCGAAAATGAGTTTAATAATTCCTAATTCGTTTGAAATATATCTTTGTGTTAAATAGGCATTAGATGCTAGGAACTTCATAGAAAAATGGTAGCTTTTGGGTTATCCAAGTATCCATCACACAAAATCTCTTTGAAGACTTTATCAATCCATTTGACATATATTGTATGCTCTTGTTTATAGATCGACCTCGTCGTTGAGATTGAAGAAGATTTCATTGTGTTACGTACTCAAGAATTCATTAGAAATATTGATAATAATGTAAATTGTATATTGTTTTTCGTTCGATTTATTTGCCAGAAAAGTATGTGAATTAACTAATTATAATTCATCAATAAAGTATGTGTGCTTGGCACACATAGTACTTCAAATTTTCACAATTTTCCGCATTCAGGAATCCCTTGGTCATTTCCACACACTTGTTTGAAACACTATTCACATGTCCCGCAATCCATCTATTGTAGGGCATTGGTTCTCCAGACGTGATAGAGAGATAAGCTTTGTACAGACTGTTTGAGGATGTCCAGAGGTTGTCCGAAGGATATAAAGCCACAAACAAATCCATTTCCGTACTGCTCTCAATAATTTCATTATTGTTTAGTATAGTAAAAAAACATATATTTCATATATAATTTCACAATTTGTGAAAAAGTAAAGTATGCATATAATTATATTCCACATATCATATAATTATCTAACTTTCTACACAAATCACAAAATAAATATTTCAAGTTCATTTGTTATAAATGAATGAATGAATATAAATAATAGAAGAAAAAGAAAAGAAGAATAAAAGAATAAAAAGAATCACGCGAAGGAACAATTTTATAATACATACGAGTATAACATAGTACAGCAGTGTTTGGTCTAGACTCTAAGTTATATACTAAACTAAATAGTTGAATTGTGATATAAATTCCAATGAATCAATATCATTACTCTAACACGACAAGTGTAAGTGAAAGTTAAGTATAATTTCATTATCAACACATTGATGTAACTCATTATGAATAGCTGCGTATTATTTAGAGTCGACCAAAAAAATCGCAAGTTTTAATTTAGAAATCTTCTTTTCTTTTATGAAAAAGCTAACTAACTTTGTCAGTTATTCTAGAGTATCTGGCAATGGAATATTAGTAGAACAAAAAAATTCAGGATAATGTCAATGATTTGGTGAAACTTTTTGCTTAGTGACTTCTAATCAAATGGGAAGAGAAAATATCGAGAAACTGTAAATGAACATCTCAAAGGTGAAAGTAAAATCATCACAAAAATTCCGAAGCAAATTATGTATTATTCTGAAAACTTTATTAACCCTTTGTAAGTCAATACATTATTTTGGCTTCACATATGAATTTCTTTACATGTACACAATTAGCATCGTTAAATTTGGAATTTTTGAATTCAAGACAATATTCTTCTCCATTATAATTATTGGGCTCTCCTGCGTTCCATCTTTCATAAGGTAGAGGTTGTCCTGTGGTAATCGAAATAAATTCCCTATTCCCCGCCAAACAGTATCCAGACAGCCAAATATAATATTCTGTAAAAACTGTTAAGAGCGCATCCATTTCTTGGCTGCTTTCGATGTTCACCAAATTACCTCCTAGCTGTCGACAAATGTGACTCGCTTTATACCAGGTTGCTTTCTCCTCACTGATTCGGTACAATTTGTTGCCAATTTGAAATGGGAAATTACCTCGCAATTCATCATTTGAATCTGCTGGGGTAATTATTTCAGACTGAGCTAAAACTTCAATTTCTAAATTAGATCAAGGCTTTTGAATCCTTCGTATTCTTCACTTACTCGTCTTATTTGCCATGGAAGAGTGCAAAAGTTGCAGGAAAAGTAATAAAAGAGCGAGTTTTCCGATCATGTTGCTGACTTTCGTTGAACTTATGGTTCTGCCCAAATGCTTTCCGAATTTATACTAATCCCAGATTGTGCACTTATCGTACGTGAAGTGGCGATAATTAATAATGTTGTATTCGATCCGCATATAGATTTATGATCATTGTTTATTGATGGGTGTATGGGTCTATTGTAAAACTTTTGAGTATTTGATCAGGAGAAATTATAATCTTGCAATCTTTACTGTCGGTATAATGAGCAAATCCTGTTTCATTTCCGTCTTTTTGAAGATTTGATAACGTTCGAATGTAGGTAAACTAATTGTGCTTATGAAGCAAGTTAACAAAGATAACAAATCGAATCATTCTGTCAAACTTTCTTTTCATGATTGCTTTGCATTTCAATCAACTTAGTTTGAACAATTCAAATGGTTGAGTTAAACCGTCTTCATAACGTAAAACTTAAAACCAATAGATGAATTGAATATTTGGAATGTCGAAATATCCTGAATTTTCGGGTACTTATGTAAAATGAATTTAAGAATTCCTGTGTGAGGGCTTTGCGTATGTTAAATAGGAATTAGATATTAGGATGTTCTTAGATAAATGCATTATAATAAAAGTCATTCATAATATAGGTATCTTAGTACTTCATCTAACGGGTAATTGTTCCCCACTTAGGATTCCCTTCGACACTTCCATATAAATGTCCGTTTTATTGTCCTCTCCATCTATGAAACTCATTCCATCTATTGTAGGAATCGGCTTCTCAGTCTTGATAAATTGAATATTTCTTGGCAGACTATTTAAAACTATCCTGGGCGATTCAATAGAAATTATTTATATTTAACATTATAAAGAAACAGTGCGACCAATTAAATCTTCTCTAGTGAAATATTGATTTTGTTTATATTAATTTGCTTTATTAATACATTATTTTAGCTTCGCATATAAATTTGCGCAATATAATGCACGAATTGTCATTTAACGCTGTTCGATCAAATTCACCACAAAACTCAACACCATTACGATTATTGGGCTCTCCATAGTCCCATCTAAAATATGGCATGATCTCTCCTGTGGCGATAGAAATGAACTCGCGGTCCTTTGCCAGACAGTATGCGGATATCCAATAACGATCAATGGGTATAATTGAAAGGAGATCATCCATTTCGTCGCTACTTTCAATATTGAGTAAGTTTCCTCCCAACTGTCGGCAAATGTGCGCCGCTTTGTACCAGTTTACACGCTGATCTTCGATTCGGTAAAATTTCTTGCCAATTTGAGTGGGAAATTGCTTTCCAATTCATCAATCGAAGATGCTTGGGTAATTATTTCAGGAGCTGAAACTTTAATTAATCAGTTAGATCAAGGCTTTTGAATCCTTTGTATTCTCTTACTCGTCTTATTTGACATTGCAAAGTGGCAAATTTGCAGAAAAATTAGGAGAAGACCAAGTTTTCCGACCATGTTGCTGACTTTCGTTCAACTAATGATTCCTTGTGAATACTTTCCGAATTTATACTATTCCAAAAGTCCATACTTATCGTAAGAAAAATGATTTTATTTGTTATCATTGATAACTTCAACAAGTAAATTATGAATTGCTTTAATCTTTATGGGTTGTGCGTACTTTGTGATCAGTATTCCGGTTATTTTTTCACCTAGTCGTTGAAGTGTACGTGAAATAATATATTAATTATAGTTTCATTATTAACACCTTGATTAAACTTCTCATGAATAGTTGCGGAGATTATTGAAAACTTTATTAAACCTTTGTAAATCAATACATTATTTTGGCTTCACATATGAATTTCTTTACATGTACACAATTAGCATCGTTAAATTTGGAATTTTTGAATTCAAGACAATATTCTTCTCCATTATAATTATTGGGCTCTCCTGCGTTCCATCTTTCATAAGGTAGAGGTTGTCCTGTGGTAATCGAAATAAATTCCCTATTCCCCGCCAAACAGTATCCAGACAGCCAAATATAATATTCTGTAAAAACTGTTAAGAGCGCATCCATTTCTTCGCTGCTTTCGATGTTCAGCAAATTACCTCCTAGCTGTCGGCAAATGTGATTCGCTTGATACCAGGTTGCTTTCTCCTCACTGATTCTGTTGCCAATTTGAAGTGGGAAATTACCTCGTAATTCATCAATTGAAGGTGCTTGGGTAATTATTTCAGACTGAGCTAAAACTCCAATTTCTAAATTAGATCAAGGCATTTGAATCCTTCGTATTCTTCACTTACTCGACTTATTTGCCATTGAAGAGTGCAGAAGCTGCAGAAAAAATAATAGAAGAACGAGTTTTCCGACCATGTTGCTGACTTTCGTTTAACTAATGATTCTTTGTAAATGTTTTTCGAATTTATACTATTCCAAAAGTAAACACTTATCGTAAGTGTAGTGATCATTTATAGTTACAAGGAAGAAATTGTGTATTGCTTATCTTTATGAGTGTTGCATACTTTACGCTATTGATCAGGATTCCTGTTTGATTTTTGGTGTAGTTAAAAATGCTATAACGATTGACTTCACGAAGCAAGTTAAAATTATAT
Organism: Drosophila nasuta; assembly: GCF_023558535.2. Lineage (NCBI taxonomy): Eukaryota > Metazoa > Arthropoda > Insecta > Diptera > Drosophilidae > Drosophila > Drosophila nasuta. Next base: position 24,338,057 of record NC_083455.1, on the reverse strand, counting down.
GAAATCGATTCAATATGTTAAACATTCTTTTCTTGGTTGTCTAGCAGTTCAATTAACATCGTTTCACATTTAACTCGCTCGGACTTCAGTATAGAAACATTAAAACCAATTGATGAATTAAATATTCAGCATGTCGAAAATGAATGTAATAATTTATAATATAATACGTTTGAAATATATCTTTGGGTTAAATAGGTATTAGATTTTATTCATTAATTTCATTTGAGATAGATTGTTTGCTCTTATTTTCAGATCGGGCTCGTCGTGGAATTTGAAGAAGGTTTAATAGTGTTATGTACTCAAGAATATGACTATTAAAAATATTGAGAATAAGTTAAATTGTATATTGTTTTTCGTTCGATTTATTTGTCTGGTAACTTTGTGAATTAACTAATTGTAATTCATCAATAAAGTATGTGTGCTTGGCACACATAGTACTTCAAATTTTCACAATTTTCCGCACTCAGGAATCCCTTGGTCATTTCCACACACAAATTATCACGGTCCAAATATCCCTCCTTCCATCTATTGTAGGGCATCGGCTCTCCAGTCGTGATGGATAGAAAAGTTTTGACAGACTGTTTGAGGATGTCCAGAGCCTGTCCGATGGATATAAAGCAGCAAACAAATCCATTTCTGTACTGCTCTCAATGTTCAACAAGTATCCGCCCATCTTACGGCAGTTGTTGACTGCATTATACCAATTGACCTTCTCCTTGGACTCAACGTAATAAAGTTTCTTGCCAATTTGGAGATTGAACTTGCCACATGAGGCGACACATTTGGAAGAATCGCTCAATTGAGTATAAGTTTGTGCTGTAAGCATTTCTAGTTTATTCGACAAGACTTTGAATCTTCTTTGGATTACTCACGTATTTCCATCGACATGGACAGATGACACAATTGAAGGCAGAAGAAAAGGAAAACTAGTTTCGGACTCATTTTGAATGTTTAAACAGAACTGACGACTTTTTCGGAAAGTCTTCAGCATTTATTCTAAAATTTTGCACTCGATTGAAATTATCGGAGAATTCGCAAAATCTGATAAGAGTTCGCAATAAAATTAAGAACTGCTTATTAAGAAATTGGGGTAATAACCACTTCAAGAAAGGAAACGGAAGTAACTGTTGTATTAGATATGTACATATTTCTCTCATAAATCAATTTAATTGTTCTAATACCGACAAGGTATGTTCTTATCGGTACCAACTTATTAATGTATTTTTTCACTGTTTGATGTTATGTCATGTGTTAAAAGCACTATAAATTATTCGAATTTGTTAATGGCTTTTAAAGGTGTTTCTAAAGGCAAAAATAAAATGAATGAATGACACAGACGACCAATTTAGTCATTTAAACATCAAATCAATTTGAATTTGTTTCTCCTTAAGAACGTTACTAGACAATTATATTATTGTCTTAAATACTGTTTTTTTTTTTTAGTACAGTAAAAAAAACAAGTAAGAAAGTTACAGTCGAGTGTGCTCGACTGTGAGATACCCGCTACGCATTTTTAATAAAGGCAAAATATTGCGGTATTATTATCAAAATATACGGAAAATACAGAAAAATGCTAAAAATATACCAAATGGTATGTTTGGTATATCGATATAGTACACCATTCCAAATATACCATAGACGGCACAATGTATCAGATTGTCGGCCAAAGTAACTAAGAGCCCTAGTAAGTAAGCGTTTTTGCCCATACAAAAGTATTTCTTTAAGAACTTCCACAATTTTTATCTGATCGCAACCAAATTTTCAGGAATCATAACTACTATAGTAATTATTGTATATACCAAACTTTAGCTTTAAAATTACGCTTGTTATTCGATTTTTGATTTGCGGGGGCGGAGGTGGGCGTGGCAAAAATTTGAAACAAACTTGATCTGCGTGCAAACATAACAAATGCTGTCGAAAAAAAATTATAGATCTATCTCTTATAGTCTCTGAGATCCAGTGTTTCATATAGACGGACGGACAGACGGACATGGCTATATCGTCTCGGCTGTTGACGCTGATCAAGAATATATATACTTTATAGGGTCGGAGATGCCTCGTTCTACCTGTTACATACATTTCCTGCCGGCACAAAGTTATAATACCCTTCTACCCTATGGGTAGCGGGTATAAAAACATATATTGAGAATTGATAATAACATTCATTTCGTCGCTGCTTTCAATGTTTAGTAAATTTCCTCCCATTTCTCGGCAAATGTGAGCTGCTTCAAACCAAGTTACTGTCGACTCGGATTCCACATGGTAAAATTTGTGGCCAATTTGATATGTAAAGCTTGAAGCGACTTGGCGAACTGGATTAGAAAGTGTTACGATTACAAAATTTTGTATTATATATTTTGAATACATCAATTCAGTCCTTAGTTCTATATTACCCGTTTTAGTTGGCACTCCAGAATGCAAAAGTTGCGAGAAGAGTAATAGAATACCGAGTTTGCCGACCATGTTGCTGACTTTCGTTCAACTAATGATTCCTCGTGAAGGCTTTCCGAATTTATACTATTTCGAAAGTCCAGACTTATCGTAAGAAAAGTGATTATATTTGTTATCATTGATAACATCAATCAGTAAATTATGAATTGCTTTAATCTTTATGGGTTTTGCGTACTTTCTTTGATTCCTGGTTTGGCATCCGTATATTTGAAAATCAGATAACGGTCAGATTATGGCTAATTATTTGATATGTTAAAATATGTTAAACATTCTTTTCTTGCTTGTTTTGCATTTCAATCAACATTGTTTAACATTTAATTCGGCTTAAACGGACTTCAGTATACAAAGCCCAAAACAAATAGACGAATTTAATATTCAGCATGTCGAAAATGAGTTTAATAATTCCTAATTCGTTTGAAATATATCTTTGTGTTAAATAGGCATTAGATGCTAGGAACTTCATAGAAAAATGGTAGCTTTTGGGTTATCCAAGTATCCATCACACAAAATCTCTTTGAAGACTTTATCAATCCATTTGACATATATTGTATGCTCTTGTTTATAGATCGACCTCGTCGTTGAGATTGAAGAAGATTTCATTGTGTTACGTACTCAAGAATTCATTAGAAATATTGATAATAATGTAAATTGTATATTGTTTTTCGTTCGATTTATTTGCCAGAAAAGTATGTGAATTAACTAATTATAATTCATCAATAAAGTATGTGTGCTTGGCACACATAGTACTTCAAATTTTCACAATTTTCCGCATTCAGGAATCCCTTGGTCATTTCCACACACTTGTTTGAAACACTATTCACATGTCCCGCAATCCATCTATTGTAGGGCATTGGTTCTCCAGACGTGATAGAGAGATAAGCTTTGTACAGACTGTTTGAGGATGTCCAGAGGTTGTCCGAAGGATATAAAGCCACAAACAAATCCATTTCCGTACTGCTCTCAATAATTTCATTATTGTTTAGTATAGTAAAAAAAAACATATATTTCATATATAATTTCACAATTTGTGAAAAAAAGTAAAGTATGCATATAATTATATTCCACATATCATATAATTATCTAACTTTCTACACAAATCACAAAATAAATATTTCAAGTTCATTTGTTATAAATGAATGAATGAATATAAATAATAGAAGAAAAAGAAAAGAAGAATAAAAGAATAAAAAGAATCACGCGAAGGAACAATTTTATAATACATACGAGTATAACATAGTACAGCAGTGTTTGGTCTAGACTCTAAGTTATATACTAAACTAAATAGTTGAATTGTGATATAAATTCCAATGAATCAATATCATTACTCTAACACGACAAGTGTAAGTGAAAGTTAAGTATAATTTCATTATCAACACATTGATGTAACTCATTATGAATAGCTGCGTATTATTTAGAGTCGACCAAAAAAATCGCAAGTTTTAATTTAGAAATCTTCTTTTTCTTTTATGAAAAAGCTAACTAACTTTGTCAGTTATTCTAGAGTATCTGGCAATGGAATATTAGTAGAACAAAAAAATTCAGGATAATGTCAATGATTTGGTGAAACTTTTTTGCTTAGTGACTTCTAATCAAATGGGAAGAGAAAATATCGAGAAACTGTAAATGAACATCTCAAAGGTGAAAGTAAAATCATCACAAAAATTCCGAAGCAAATTATGTATTATTCTGAAAACTTTATTAACCCTTTGTAAGTCAATACATTATTTTGGCTTCACATATGAATTTCTTTACATGTACACAATTAGCATCGTTAAATTTGGAATTTTTGAATTCAAGACAATATTCTTCTCCATTATAATTATTGGGCTCTCCTGCGTTCCATCTTTCATAAGGTAGAGGTTGTCCTGTGGTAATCGAAATAAATTCCTATTCCCCGCCAAACAGTATCCAGACAGCCAAATATAATATTCTGTAAAAACTGTTAAGAGCGCATCCATTTCTTGGCTGCTTTCGATGTTCACCAAATTACCTCCTAGCTGTCGACAAATGTGACTCGCTTTATACCAGGTTGCTTTCTCCTCACTGATTCGGTACAATTTGTTGCCAATTTGAAATGGGAAATTACCTCGCAATTCATCATTTGAATCTGCTGGGGTAATTATTTCAGACTGAGCTAAAACTTCAATTTCTAAATTAGATCAAGGCTTTTGAATCCTTCGTATTCTTCACTTACTCGTCTTATTTGCCATGGAAGAGTGCAAAAGTTGCAGGAAAAGTAATAAAAGAGCGAGTTTTCCGATCATGTTGCTGACTTTCGTTGAACTTATGGTTCTGCCCAAATGCTTTCCGAATTTATACTAATCCCAGATTGTGCACTTATCGTACGTGAAGTGGCGATAATTAATAATGTTGTATTCGATCCGCATATAGATTTATGATCATTGTTTATTGATGGGTGTATGGGTCTATTGTAAAACTTTTGAGTATTTGATCAGGAGAAATTATAATCTTGCAATCTTTACTGTCGGTATAATGAGCAAATCCTGTTTCATTTCCGTCTTTTTGAAGATTTGATAACGTTCGAATGTAGGTAAACTAATTGTGCTTATGAAGCAAGTTAACAAAGATAACAAATCGAATCATTCTGTCAAACTTTCTTTTCATGATTGCTTTGCATTTCAATCAACTTAGTTTGAACAATTCAAATGGTTGAGTTAAACCGTCTTCATAACGTAAAACTTAAAACCAATAGATGAATTGAATATTTGGAATGTCGAAATATCCTGAATTTTCGGGTACTTATGTAAAATGAATTTAAGAATTCCTGTGTGAGGGCTTTGCGTATGTTAAATAGGAATTAGATATTAGGATGTTCTTAGATAAATGCATTATAATAAAAGTCATTCATAATATAGGTATCTTAGTACTTCATCTAACGGGTAATTGTTCCCCACTTAGGATTCCCTTCGACACTTCCATATAAATGTCCGTTTTATTGTCCTCTCCATCTATGAAACTCATTCCATCTATTGTAGGGAATCGGCTTCTCAGTCTTGATAAATTGAATATTTCTTGGCAGACTATTTAAAACTATCCTGGGCGATTCAATAGAAATTATTTATATTTAACATTATAAAGAAACAGTGCGACCAATTAAATCTTCTCTAGTGAAATATTGATTTTGTTTATATTAATTTGCTTTATTAATACATTATTTTAGCTTCGCATATAAATTTGCGCAATATAATGCACGAATTGTCATTTAACGCTGTTCGATCAAATTCACCACAAAACTCAACACCATTACGATTATTGGGCTCTCCATAGTCCCATCTAAAATATGGCATGATCTCTCCTGTGGCGATAGAAATGAACTCGCGGTCCTTTGCCAGACAGTATGCGGATATCCAATAACGATCAATGGGTATAATTGAAAGGAGATCATCCATTTCGTCGCTACTTTCAATATTGAGTAAGTTTCCTCCCAACTGTCGGCAAATGTGCGCCGCTTTGTACCAGTTTACACGCTGATCTTCGATTCGGTAAAATTTCTTGCCAATTTGGAGTGGGAAATTGCTTTCCAATTCATCAATCGAAGATGCTTGGGTAATTATTTCAGGAGCTGAAACTTTAATTAATCAGTTAGATCAAGGCTTTTGAATCCTTTGTATTCTCTTACTCGTCTTATTTGACATTGCAAAGTGGCAAATTTGCAGAAAAATTAGGAGAAGACCAAGTTTTCCGACCATGTTGCTGACTTTCGTTCAACTAATGATTCCTTGTGAATACTTTCCGAATTTATACTATTCCAAAAGTCCATACTTATCGTAAGAAAAATGATTTTATTTGTTATCATTGATAACTTCAACAAGTAAATTATGAATTGCTTTAATCTTTATGGGTTGTGCGTACTTTGTGATCAGTATTCCGGTTATTTTTTCACCTAGTCGTTGAAGTGTACGTGAAATAATATATTAATTATAGTTTCATTATTAACACCTTGATTAAACTTCTCATGAATAGTTGCGGAGATTATTGAAAACTTTATTAAACCTTTGTAAATCAATACATTATTTTGGCTTCACATATGAATTTCTTTACATGTACACAATTAGCATCGTTAAATTTGGAATTTTTGAATTCAAGACAATATTCTTCTCCATTATAATTATTGGGCTCTCCTGCGTTCCATCTTTCATAAGGTAGAGGTTGTCCTGTGGTAATCGAAATAAATTCCCTATTCCCCGCCAAACAGTATCCAGACAGCCAAATATAATATTCTGTAAAAACTGTTAAGAGCGCATCCATTTCTTCGCTGCTTTCGATGTTCAGCAAATTACCTCCTAGCTGTCGGCAAATGTGATTCGCTTGATACCAGGTTGCTTTCTCCTCACTGATTCTGTTGCCAATTTGAAGTGGGAAATTACCTCGTAATTCATCAATTGAAGGTGCTTGGGTAATTATTTCAGACTGAGCTAAAACTCCAATTTCTAAATTAGATCAAGGCATTTGAATCCTTCGTATTCTTCACTTACTCGACTTATTTGCCATTGAAGAGTGCAGAAGCTGCAGAAAAATAATAGAAGAACGAGTTTTCCGACCATGTTGCTGACTTTCGTTTAACTAATGATTCTTTGTAAATGTTTTTCGAATTTATACTATTCCAAAAGTAAACACTTATCGTAAGTGTAGTGATCATTTATAGTTACAAGGAAGAAATTGTGTATTGCTTATCTTTATGAGTGTTGCATACTTTACGCTATTGATCAGGATTCCTGTTTGATTTTTGGTGTAGTTAAAAATGCTATAACGATTGACTTCACGAAGCAAGTTAAAATTATATGAAATCGATTCAATATGTTAAACATTCTTTTCTTGGTTGTCTAGCAGTTCAATTAACATCGTTTCACATTTAACTCGCTCGGACTTCAGTATAGAAACATTAAAACCAATTGATGAATTAAATATTCAGCATGTCGAAAATGAATGTAATAATTTATAATATAATACGTTTGAAATATATCTTTGGGTTAAATAGGTATTAGATTTTATTCATTAATTTCATTTGAGATAGATTGTTTGCTCTTATTTTCAGATCGGGCTCGTCGTGGAATTTGAAGAAGGTTTAATAGTGTTATGTACTCAAGAATATGACTATTAAAAATATTGAGAATAAGTTAAATTGTATATTGTTTTTCGTTCGATTTATTTGTCTGGTAACTTTGTGAATTAACTAATTGTAATTCATCAATAAAGTATGTGTGCTTGGCACACATAGTACTTCAAATTTTCACAATTTTCCGCACTCAGGAATCCCTTGGTCATTTCCACACACAAATTATCACGGTCCAAATATCCCTCCTTCCATCTATTGTAGGGCATCGGCTCTCCAGTCGTGATGGATAGAAAAGTTTTTGACAGACTGTTTGAGGATGTCCAGAGCCTGTCCGATGGATATAAAGCAGCAAACAAATCCATTTCTGTACTGCTCTCAATGTTCAACAAGTATCCGCCCATCTTACGGCAGTTGTTGACTGCATTATACCAATTGACCTTCTCCTTGGACTCAACGTAATAAAGTTTCTTGCCAATTTGGAGATTGAACTTGCCACATGAGGCGACACATTTGGAAGAATCGCTCAATTGAGTATAAGTTTGTGCTGTAAGCATTTCTAGTTTATTCGACAAGACTTTGAATCTTCTTTGGATTACTCACGTATTTCCATCGACATGGACAGATGACACAATTGAAGGCAGAAGAAAAGGAAAACTAGTTTCGGACTCATTTTGAATGTTTAAACAGAACTGACGACTTTTTCGGAAAGTCTTCAGCATTTATTCTAAAATTTTGCACTCGATTGAAATTATCGGAGAATTCGCAAAATCTGATAAGAGTTCGCAATAAAATTAAGAACTGCTTATTAAGAAATTGGGGTAATAACCACTTCAAGAAAGGAAACGGAAGTAACTGTTGTATTAGATATGTACATATTTCTCTCATAAATCAATTTAATTGTTCTAATACCGACAAGGTATGTTCTTATCGGTACCAACTTATTAATGTATTTTTTCACTGTTTGATGTTATGTCATGTGTTAAAAGCACTATAAATTATTCGAATTTGTTAATGGCTTTTAAAGGTGTTTCTAAAGGCAAAAATAAAATGAATGAATGACACAGACGACCAATTTAGCCATTTAAACATCAAATCAATTTGAATTTGTTTCTCCTTAAGAACGTTACTAGACAATTATATTATTGTCTTAAATACTGTTTTTTTTTAGTACAGTAAAAAAACAAGTAAGAAAGTTACAGTCGAGTGTGCTCGACTGTGAGATACCCGCTACGCATTTTTAATAAAGGCAAAATATTGCGGTATTATTATCAAAATATACGGAAAATACAGAAAAATGCTAAAATATACCAAATGGTATGTTTGGTATATCGATATAGTACACCATTCCAAATATACCATAGACGGCACAATGTATCAGATTGTCGGCCAAAGTAACTAAGAGCCCTAGTAAGTAAGCGTTTTTGCCCATACAAAAGTATTTCTTTAAGAACTTCCACAATTTTTATCTGATCGCAACCAAATTTTCAGGAATCATAACTACTATAGTAATTATTGTATATACCAAACTTTAGCTTTAAAATTACGCTTGTTATTCGATTTTTGATTTGCGGGGGCGGAGGTGGGCGTGGCAAAAATTTGAAACAAACTTGATCTGCGTGCAAACATAACAAATGCTGTCGAAAAAAATTATAGATCTATCTCTTATAGTCTCTGAGATCCAGTGTTTCATATAGACGGACGGACAGACGGACATGGCTATATCGTCTCGGCTGTTGACGCTGATCAAGAATATATATACTTTATAGGGTCGGAGATGCCTCGTTCTACCTGTTACATACATTTCCTGCCGGCACAAAGTTATAATACCCTTCTACCCTATGGGTAGCGGGTATAAAAACATATATTGAGAATTGATAATAACAAAATGATATAAATTTCAATTTCAATATTTGTAAAGAAAGTAAACCTATAGCATATAATTATATTCCACATATCTAACTTTCTACGTAGGTTAGGTTTTCTACGTAAATCACAAAACGTTTCATTTATTTAAAGTTCATTTGTTAAAGATGAATATAAATAATATAAAAAGAAAAAGAATCACGCAAAGGAACGATTTTATAATCTATATTCTATATTCTATATCTATACTAAACTGAATGGTTGAATGGTGATATCAACTCCAAAGAATCAATATCATTACTCTAACACAACAAGTGTATGTGAAATAATATATTAAGTATAATTTCATTATCAACATTTTGATTTAACTCATTATGAATAGCTGCGTATTAATTAGAGTCGACCAATAAATAAATTCGCAAGTTTTATTATATGAATCTTCTTTTTATGAAAAAGCTAACTAACTTTGACAGTTATTTTAGAGTATCTGGTAATGCAATTTTGTAGAACAAAAAAAAATTCAGGATAATGTCAATGATTTGGTGAAACTTTTTGCTAAGTGACTTCTAATCAAATGGGAAGAGAAAATATCGAGAAACTGTAAATGAACATCTCAAAGATGAAAGTAAAATCATCACAAAAATTCCGAAGCAAATTATGTATTATTTTGAAAACTTTATTAACCCTTTGTAACTCAATACATTATTTTGGCTTCACATATGAATTTGTTCATATTGAAACAAAAAGCATCGTTAAATTTGGAATATTTGAGTTCAATACAAGATTCAAGTCCAGCTAAATTATTGGGCTCTCCTGCATTCCATCTTTCATAAGGTAGAGGTTCTCCTGTGGCAACTGAAATAAATTCCCGATTCCCCCCCAAACAGTGTCCAGACACCCAAATAGAATCATCTGTAAAAAACTGTTAAGAGCGCATCCATTTCTTCGCTGCTTTCGATGTTCCACAAATTACCTCCTAGCTTTCGACAAATGTGATTCGCTTGATACCAGGTTGCATTCTCCTCACTGATTCTGTATAATTTGTTGCCAATTTGAACTGGGAAATTGCCTTGCAATTCATCAATTGAAGCTGATGGGGTAATTATTTCAGACTGAGCTAAAACTTCAATTTCTAAATTAAATCAAGGCTTTTAAATCCTTCGCATTCTTCACTTACTCGTCTTATTTGCCATGGAAGAGTGCAAAAGTTGCAGGAAAAATAATAGAAGACCCAGTTTTCCGATCATGTTGCTGACTTTCGTTGAACTTATTCTTCTGGCCAAATGCTTTCCGAATTTATACTAATCCCAGACTGTGCACTTATCGTACGTGAAGTGGCGATAATTAATAATGTTGTATTCGATCCGCATATAGATTTATGATCATTGTTTATTGATTGATTTATGGGTCTACTGTAAAACTTTTGAGTATTTGATCAGGAGAAATTATAATCTTGCAATCTTTACTGTCGGTATAATGAGCAAATCCTGTTTCATTTCCGTCTTTTTGAAGATTTGATAACGTTCGAATGTAGGTAAACTAATTGTGCTTATGAAGCAAGTTAACAAAGATAACAAATCGAATCATTCTGTCAAACTTTCTTTTCATGATTGCTTTGCATTTCAATCAACATAGTTTGAACAATTCAAATGGTTGAGTTAACCCGTCTTCATAATGCAAAGCACAAAACCAATAGATAAATTGAATATTTCGAATGTCGAAATGTCCTAAATTTTCGGGTACTTATGTAAAATGAATTTAAGAATTCCTTGTCTGTGTGAGGGCTTTGCTTATGTTAAATAGGAGTTAGATATCAGGATGTTCTTAGATCAATGCATTCTAATAAAACTCATTCATAATATAGGTATCTTAGTAATTACTTCATCTACCGGGTAATTGTTCCCCACTTAGGATTTCCTTCGACACTTCCATATAAGTGTGCGTTTTATTGTCTCTTCATCTATGAATTTCATTCCATCTATTGTAGGGCATCGGCTTCTCAGTCTTGATAAATAGAATATTTCTTGGCAGACTATTTAAAACTATCCTGGGCGATTCAAAAGAAATTATTTATATTTAACATTATAAAGAAACAGTGCGACCAATTAAATCTTCTCTAGTGAAATATTGATTTTATTTATATTAATTTGCTTTATTAATATATTATTTTAGCTTCGCATATAAATTTGCGGAATATAATGCACGAATTGTCATTTAACGCTGTTCGATCAAATTCACAACAAAACTCAACACCATTACGATTATTGGGCTCTCCATAGTCCCATCTAAAATATGGCATGATCTCTCCTGTGGCGATAGAAATGAACTCGCGGTCCTTTGCCAGACAGTATGCGGATATCCAAAACCGATCAATGGGTATAATTGAAAGGAGATCCATTTCGTCGCTACTTTCAATATTGAGTAAGTTTCCTCCCAACTGTCGGATAATGTGCGCCGCTGTGTACGAGTTTACATACTGATCTTCAATTCGGTAAAATTTCTTGCCAATTTGAAGTGGGAAATTGCTTTCCAGTTCATCAACCGAAGATGCTTGGCTAATTTTTTCAGGAGCTGAAACTTTAATTAATAAATTAGATCAAGGCTTTTGAATCCTTTGTATTCTCTTACTCGTCTTATTTGACATTGCAAAGTGTCAAATTTGCTGGAAAAATAGGAGAAGACCAAGTTTTCCGATCATGTTGCTGACTTTCGTTCAACTAATGATTCTTTGTAAATGCATTTCGAATTTATACTATTCCAAAAGTAAACACTTATCGTAAGTAAAGTGATCATTTATAGTTACAAGGACGAAATTGTGTATTGGTTATCTTTATGAGTGTTGTGTACTTAACGCTATTGATCAGGATTCCTGTTTGATTTTGCGATAACGATCAGATGTTGACTTAATGAAGAAAGTTAACAAAAAAAAGAAATCGAGTCAATCTGTTAAACATTCTATTCTTGCTTGTTTTGTTTCTAATTTATCTGGGTTAAGTTAAACGGACTTCAGAATATTCAGCATGTCGAACTGTTTTGAATTTTGTGGTACATATTTTGTAAAATGAATTTAATAATTCCAAATTCGTTTGAATGATATCTTTGTGTTAAATAGGTACTAGATGTTATGAACTTCATAGAAAAATGGTAGCTTTTGGGTTATCCATCGCACAAAATCTCTCTGAAGACTTTATCAATCCATTTGACATATATGTATGTATGTTTATAGATCGACCTCGTGGTTGAGATTGAAGAAGGTTTTATTGTGTTACGTACTCAAGAATTCATGAGAAATATTGATAATAATATGTAATATGATAATGTAAATTGTATATTGTTTTTCGTTCGATTTATTTGCCAGAAAAGTATGTGAATTAACTAATTATAATTCATCAATAAAGTATGTGTGCTTGGCACACATAGTACTTCAAATTTTCACAATTTATCGAATCCAGAAATCCCTTGGTCATTTCCACACACAAATTATTACGGTCCAAATATCCCTCCTTCCATCTATTGTAGGGCATCGGCTCTCCAGTCGTGATGGATAGAAAAGTTCCTGGCAGAATGTTTGAGAATAGATTAACTTTTGACAGAGTGTTTGAGGATGTCCACAGGCTGTCCGATGGATATAAAGCGGCAAACAAATCCATTTCCGTACTGCTCTCAATGTTCAACAAGTATCCGCCCATCTTACGGCAGTTGTTGACTGCTTTATACCAATTGACCTTCTCCTTGGATTCAACGTAATAGAGTTTCTTGCCAATTTGGAGATTGAACTTGCCACATGAAGCAACACATTTTGAAGAATCGCTCAATTGAGTATAAGTTTGTGCTGTAAGCATTTCTAGATTATTCGACAGGACTTTGAATCTTCTTTGGATTACTCACGTATTTCCATTGACATGGACAGATGACACAATTGAAGGCAGAAGAAAATGAAAACTAGTTTCGGACTCATTTTGAATGCTTAAACAGAACTGACGACTCTTTTGGAAAGTCTATAGCATTTATACTAAAATGTACACTCGATTGGTGAAATTATCAGAGATTTTGCAAATACGATAAGAGTTAGCATTGCGACCGCAATAAATTATACAACCACTTCTAAGCTAATTGGAGATATAACCCCTTCAGACAGGGAAACGGAAGATTTTCATGATTACGGTTAATAATGATGAAAGCCTAATTTTAATTGGATTAACAGTCAGTAAATGACTAAATTATTAATTAAAAGAAATCAGTTTGGTCACAAGCGATTTCTGATCCTTTATTTTAATTCCTTAAGCATCCCCAGTTGTTCTTAGAGCAATCTTTCCTTGGACTGTAGACGGATCTATGCTGATCTGATTTCGCATTTTTTCATTTCATTTTGGAAGCTCCATCGGAGGCAGAAAGAGTATTATTCGGAAGTTTACTCCAGTTGTCTTAACTCCACACAAGTTTGCAATACGTTGTGCTCAAAAATAATCTCTTTACTGTTTCAAAGCCGCATTGATCTCTCCGTTTGATCAAGATTTACATTGTACAACTTTTTTTAGTCACAAAAAGCAAAAAAAAAACGACACTGAGCTTCGCGATTTCACTTGCTCAGAGAATGAGAAACACGTGCTGCCTTTGAATACGTATATATTTTGATAGTTTATATATTCTATAGTTTCTTTTTTGTTTTTAGTTTACTGCTAAAGCAATACAAAATTGTTGTTTAAGCTACGAGTAATATGTATATAACAGCTACTGGCGCACTTATAGAATTGTAATTGTAATTGTGTAATGTATTTCTATATATATATATATATATATTCGCACTAAATATGTATGTACAAAATGTAAATGTATGCATACAATATTCTTAATTAATTTCCACACTCGCACACGCACGCAAATACTCTATATAATAATGCTAAAACGCACATTTCTTCATATAGACAATTCGATCTGGTGCTTATCTAATCATAATGTAATTTATTTATTGCGTACACGTCTATAAGTCTAGAGAAATACAATATATTTATATAGTATGAGAGTAGGGCATTCATTTATCCTCTCAGTTGAATGAATGTATGATTCAAATTATAATTCCACACTCTGTTGATATAGTACATATGTATAATTGTGTAGTTCGATACAGTTTATAATAGTATTGCAATAAGTTTTGGGACTCTTCTTTCATTCCTTATCCTTCTTCATTTTCGATTACAATTGTATAATAATATTGGAAAGAATTAAAGTGCTGGGATGAACAGAAAAGATGAGGAAACATTGGCTTTGGGAATGCGTATCACAGATACACAATGTATCCAAAGTCGCCTGTGCTACAAATGGATTATTTAATAAACATTTGTCTACGATTTCGTAGGAACACTTTGCGGTCTTCTAGTTGCACAATACAAAAGGTTGCATCAATCGAAACATTTCCAAAATATCTTCTTATTTATATATTTCTAGTATAGTCAGTCAGTCAGTCGTTGGCCTCTCTTGGCACCTGTTTTACTATTCAGATATTTGGTACATATGCGTAATCTAGGGAAATGTTTCAATCTTCAAATGCATCTTCATCGTATTGTCTTGGCTAATTTCTTAGTTTCGTTGTGTGCGAAAAAGGCCTTTTGTGTTAAGTTTTGACTTTCTTTTCTACTCGTAACAAATATTCTTCAGCAGGCGGCTGGGATATGTTTCAAAGCACTAAACTCAAATGAAAGAGAGAGAGTGAGTGGGTGAGAGGAAAGGAGGATAGATAACTAATGCTAAATGGTTTTGAAGACATATTTAGGAGGACTAATCATAACATATATAATTTGCACTAATTGAAAATTGTATTTCTTTCGGTTTAACATAATAGTATAATATATATTTATGCTGTTGCTTTTGCTGCCACCTTCTTTGTTCTCTCTCCGGGTTTTGTTTCGAATTTTCTGGTATGCTTAATGTAAATAAATTATATCACAACAATAGAGACAAAGTTTGTGGTCAGTGTGAGTGTGAGCTGAAGTGTGTGTTCTCAGGTGTGTGTTTGTGTGTGTAGTGTTGCTTTCGAGTCAAGAAAACGAAACGAACGAGGGCTGCACGCAGACTACAAAATACATACGAGATATGCTTATATACAAAACGTTGGGCTTATTACAACAATGAATTTGGAGCACTCACACACACACGTTATACATAAATCCATATATATACACACTACACACACACACAAGCACGCACACACACACATACTATTCTGCACCCACACAGACACAGACAAGCGGGCGCGTTTGCGCACAGCAAATGTTCCACTGAGATCCAAGATACACAAGAGTGACGCCCCCTCAAGTTGGAGGCGTGTCCCGTCCAGCGCTCACTTAATACTAACTCTTGCTGAGCGCCTTCTTTTTCCTTTGTACCAGAATATCGTAGAACGGATTGTGGCTGATGGACTGCGTCAGTCGCTTGATCCATTCCTGTTGATCCTCCTCCGTTGCGGCCGACATGCGATACACCGTGTGCTTGCCCTCCACCACCTGATAGATAAATCGAAATCGAAATGTGAATAGAATTCAGCTTCAGAAGTTTACTTCCTTCGTCGTCTTTTACCTTGCCCTCGGAGTCAGTCTTGCATGCCTTGATAATATCAGCGCCGCCGGTGGCAAAGAGCTCAAAGCAATGCGGTTTACTGCGATCCTGAATCTCACGCACCGATATATTCTCCAGCGGTATAATGCCACGCGGCTCCTTATCCGTTGTATACTCGAAATAATACAGGCAATTGTCGTTCAGTATGAACCAGCGTCGCTTCCACGATTTGTATCTGCACATACACAGTATAAATATTTTTAGCATTTCCAACATCAAGTTGCAATTCGAATTTAACTCCTACCTGCCGCCTTGTTTCCATAGCCAGCCCTCCTTGTCGGGATTGAAGAAGGTGTGCATCAGATCGTTGCCATCATCTTGGGGTATCTTAAAGGGTTCCGTTCGTATCGATTCGTACAGCGATTCGAGTAAACCGCGTGGCAAATCGCCTCCGTTGTTGATGCCACGATTCATCGAGATGAATTGCTCAACGGTGGGTTTGTCTTTGACCTTTTTTTTATTGGGATCCAACATTGAGAACAGTGAATATTAGAGAAACTTTCAACACCATTTCCAAACGCACTTTGCAGAGAGAGATAAATACACTTTACGATATTGACACTAATTGGGGTTAGATGCTGATGATGCTTTTGGCTAGCCAATTAGTTGACACTCGTGTGAAATGCTTTAGACTTGACCTATTTATAGCACAATTTTATAATTGCTGCTGCTGCTTCTACTGCTGCTGTTGCTGCATGCGGAAGTGGCGTCGTGTGCGTCGATAATTGCCAGCTGACAGGCGACACAAGTTAGAGAAACAGAATGTGTTTTCAATTCCGCACAACATTTTTGGGACACGCGTTTCGCGATTTCTTTTTCGCCAAAAAAGAAAACAATTCAAAAGAAACACACACTGAACTTCCTTCCGGTGGGCGAACATCATGACAGTGAATTGCAATTTGTTGGCAATAAAAACACACAACACAGAATGAATTTAACAAGTTTCTTTTTTTGAGTTTAGCACAGATACAAAATAAATTTGTAACTTTTGAATGGTGATTTTTTACTTCCTAATTTGTTTTCGTTTAGAGAACTTGCTGTTCGATAACAGATTTATATTTTATCACTGAAATTTTCTCTTTTAAATGGGAATTGTTTATAGAACTTTTTCGTCCTAATTTGTCTCCCTCTTCAGCGTCATATTTATAAAATTGACTGCATATTCTAGAATTTTGTTGTATATCAGCATAGATACAAAATAAATTTGTAACTAATGAAAGGGAATTTTGTTTTATAGAACTTTTTTGTCCTAATTATTTTTGTTTTTCAGTAACATTTAAATCACTTGTGGCCTCTATATCATATTTCTGTTTTGATTGGAATAAATTTGGAACTATTAAATACGAATATTTTTTTAAAGAATTTTTTCGTTCTAATTTGTTTTCCTTTTTAGGGTCATATTTATGAAACTTTTATATTGTGAATTCTTCTTCCTAATTTGCTTTCATATCTAAAACTTGTTTGCCTGGATTTTTCATGTTAGCAGCATAGATACAAAATAAATTTGTAAATATTACATATGATTTTTGTTTTATAGAACTTTTTCGTTCTAAATTGTTTCCCTTTTTAGTAACTTCTTTTTGCTGTTCTACATTATATTAATATTTTTGATTGGATTTTTCATGTTAGCAGCATTGATACAAAATAAATTTGTAACTTTTTTGCGTCCTAATCTGTTTCCCTTCTTCAGTGTCAATTACATCAACATATTTATCTTTTTGGGTGCCATTTGTTTGGATAATGCTATCCACTTTTTTGAAAAATATCGTAAACTTGACTCACCGATGGATTGTGTAGAGATGTATTGAGCATAATGATGGCAAAACTGAGCACATAGCAGGTATCTGTGTTGGTAAAAATATCCAGATTGAGTTGACAATATCGCTGGGCAAAGCATTCCATCATGCGATCGATCTTTTGCGCCTCGCCAGGCAATCGAAATGACCACAGAAATTGCCTAGAATAGAATAGGAAATATAATCAAAACATTATTATCAATTCAATTAGCTGAAAAGAGAGTGAGAGATGGAAGACATACCTCAGTGCTTGCACCAGTATCAGATTGGTGAAATCATGCAGGGCAACGAATGCCTTTAGCACATCCTCGTTGAAATCGTTTTTCTCGCCGAGGTAATCGCCTGGAAGAGAACGCGCAGTGAAATTTATGTTATGCGTTATGAACTTTTAATTGAATTTATTCGCCCAACTACCCTCCCCCAAAGTAAAGTCGTTGAACTCTGACTCTTACCTATTGCCGTTTTGTTGAGTCCCTCGCCCTTGTAGAGGAAATGCGCCACATCCTGTGGATCATGGCGTAGCAGTCGATTCTCCACAAGATACTCGATGCCTGCGAAGAAGATAGACAGAGAATATTTGTTAAAATTGCAATTAGTCGTGGTTCTATTGTACTTTCCAAAAGATAAGAAAACACCCGGAAACAGCTACCAACCAAGGCAGAGGCAAATGCAGGCCACAGCGAGCACAATCTCCCATATATGTAAATATTTATATATGTATGAAGACTGCGTTCGTATCGTCGTCAGTGAGCCGCAACATAAACCACACAGTAATCTCAATATAATAATAAATAAAGCAAAACACTAAGGAGCGGCCTTTGCTGTCGCTGTCGAAGTCGATGTCATTATTTGCCAATCAAAACGCGGAGGGTTCCAGAGACTCGAGTCTCTGAATCCGACTGCAGCAATTTGCGATAAAAGCCGGAAAGCAACAGAGCTCGAGGCAACATATAAAGTAAACACATTTAGAGCAAAGCAACACCCAACAACAACAACAACAGCGGCAACGACAGCAACAGAAAATGCGACAATCGACAGCCAAATTTGGCAATCGCGTGTGTTGGTACACACAACAGACGCTAGGTGGCGCCGTAAAAAACAATGCGCCCCAGGGACGTTCGTTGAGAAGATATCATCATAAATACACATAGATGAAATGAGGAAGCTACAAACAAAATGGAGTAATAAAAGGGTTGCCATATTCAAGCAAATTACATTTATATACTAAAAAACAAAGAGAGGTCAGCATATTAGGGAATTAAAAATGTAATGCAGTATTTTTATATACTGAACTTTATGCTGTCAATAATTAAGTTATTTAAATACATATTAAAGAAATGAGAAGTTACCATATTAATTAAAAAAATTTCATCTAAATTACATTGTCAATAATTCAGCTATTAAAAGCTAATAAAAAAAATTGTTGGTTGCCATTTTAAGCTAATAAAGTTATAAATTGTAATATAGCACTCTAATTGCCCGTAATCATAATCACATAATTATGACAATAATAAAGTTATTTCCGTTTACAATTATAACTGACAATTGCAAATCATGTAATTTAAGATAAAAAGTTATAATTGAGGAAATCAGTTTTTGAAAAAGCAACAAAAATTGTCAAAAAGAAATTGTCATTTTAGGTATTAGTTTTTCAATCATCATATCATTGAATTTAATAATTCCATCACTTTTGTTATATAGTGTGAAATGTTTTGAACTTAATAGATGTATTATTATTGTTATATAGGGGCAAGTTTAATATGACTCATCGTCTAATTACTCCATAATTTAATTAACTTGATAATGATGAATATATTGAAAATGATAATAATATTGTAAAAATGATAATAAATTAATCAAATTATAATAAAATGTCAAAAATTATAGTAAAATAATAAGAACAAACATTGAATGGCAAGCAATAAATTTGAACTTTTCTTTCCTTAGGAAGTTCGAATGATTATCATTTAAAATAATGAGCTTTTAATTGATGTATATAAATCACATTATTCCTAAGAATAACACACAAAACACTTTGGAAGCAACCCTCGCTTCGGCCAAACAACAAGTTGAGCGCTTTTCATTCTTTTTGTCGCTGTTTTTCTTGATAGCCAGACAGATTGGCTTTTCAGATTGAGGCTTTTGTAGTTTTGTTGCTGTCAATGGGAATCCATATACACCACAATGACAACAATAATAATAATGACAACAACAACAACAACAACAACAGCAAGAACAGAAATGACAATGACAACAATAATAATGGAGAAATGGCAACGATAATGACAAAGGAGTCGCCGCCTCGAGGAGTCGCAAAAGTTTTTGCGTGTCGCTGAGCGAGAGGGAGAGGAAGTGAAGAACCGAGAAGGGGGCTCGTCACACGCGATTAGCATCAGCAAGTTGGCAGCTCCACACTACCAAGCGGCAGCACCTCCCACCCAGACAATGTATCGCTGCTGTGCGTTATGGATGGCACATTTGTGAGCTATTAATTTAAGTGTGTGTGCGTGTTTTCTTTTCTTTTTTTTTTTGTTTGTGGTGTGTGATGTGGAGTGTGGGGGCTGATGTGGATAATCGGCCGATAAAGCGACAAATGACGACCCGACTGTCACCTCCCCACACTCCTCCCCTCCTCTAGGGACTTTTGCTCATGTGCAAGTTTTTAATGGCGTCTCCTTCGTTTTAGAATTCGAACCCGATTCCCTCTTTGTTATCACTCGTGTCGCTTCGGTCGCTGACTTCAATGTGGATTAGCATTTTTATTGCCGCCCCCTCTGACAATTGGTATTTTATGCAGGATATATTTTCATGCCTTGTTCAATGACAGGCGGAAGATGCGTGCTGTGGCCTAATTTCAACTTGTCAACGTGAATTTATGGCCTAGAGAGGACGATGAAAATATTTGATTGGCTCTCGAAAGTGACACTCAAGAGTGGAGGAAACCAGGTCGAGATCTTAATCGGGAACAGTCAGCGGTTCATGTTAAGAATGTTTGTTATATTGAAGCACTTCTTGAAGTGAAGACTCACTTTTTATACCCACTTAAAAGAATTGAAATAAACTTTAACAAGTACTTCTCTTCTCTCTTCCTAAGACAGTTTTCCCTGTAGATCTTTTGCTTGATATTAACTCACATCTGTTTGGAATCAACTACTGTTCATAGAAGATCTTGGCCTTGTTCGATCTGTCTGTCTGTCTCTTCATTTGTCCGTCTGCCCTTCACGCAGTTGTATATTGCGACATTGACATTTCCATTAAAAGCACTTCACTCTGCCTCATGTCTCTTGGGGCACACGCTCTTGTGGTGATTCCTGCAGCACGTACTACAAAATGTCAACGAACTGTCAAATTTGTCAGCGTTTTAAGCTAGTGAATTCCACTCTGTCTCTCTCTCTCCATCTCTCTTTCACTGACTGCATCTCATTTCAGGCTCATTACGTTATTAAATTAACGTCGAAATTATCTTGAACCCTCTCGACAGCAAGCATTGCATCACATTGAAGCCACCCAATTATGAATATGATGAGTGGAAATTTGCATGACAATTTTCGCTCTCTGGCGCCATGTCACGCTTGCAGTTTTCTCTTTCTCTTTTTCTCTTTTTGGCATTTTACTTCCTTGTCTCCAACATTTCAATTTGTCATCATTGAAATTTCATTTAAATTACTTTTCATGCGCATTTCCTCACGTATAAAGGACACTTTGCTCTGATTAAAATCAGTCACAAAATGATTCTTATTTAATACTTTTACAATGACTCAATCTGTTTGGCTTTTGTTTTCGTAAGAACTGCAGCTACTTTTAGCACATTTCTTGGAATGTCAATCAGTAGCGGGATTCACATTAAACAAAGTGTTTCAAGATATTTGAGGTTTATATCTGAATAACCCATTTAATTTATGAATAAACTTGAGATTCTGTACTTTCCCAGAACCTGCCAAATGTAAACTTCTGTTTACAGCTAATAAAATAGCACTAAATATTGAGAGTATATTTACAGACAAATAAAGTGAAGAACAAGATGTTTGAGAAGTCAAATAAAATACTTCTTTTAAATGAAGAATAACCAATAAAATCCTTGCTTGATATATGAAAAGCAACCAATAGAATCTTTGCTTTGATATATTGAATGCTTTTCAGCTAATAAACATTTCGGTAATAAAATATTACTAAATGTTAGTTGGTAGGTGTCCATTGAATTAGAAAAGCAGCAATGATACAATAGTTTAGTTACTCAAATCGGCATCTATCTTTCAATAGATTAGCTAAATAATAAAATGTCTGCCCAAATATGTTTTCTCCAAATTGAATATAACCAGTACTAAAACATAAACGGACTTTAACAGACAAATAGTTGAAAAATTCTTGAAATTAAAAGATATCAATAAGGTAAATAGTTTCAAACTCTCGAATTTCTGGTGTCAATTGTTGCATTCTTATCATACTATTAATAAAAAGCAAACCAGTGCTGTATTAATTTCGAAAATATACCAAAAAATATACAACAAAAATACTAAAAAATATACCAACGTCTATATTTGGTAGTAGTATAGTACATAGTACTACATCCAATATATGTGGTATATGGTAGTGTAAATATACCATAAAATGCCAAATATAGCAAATTGTCAGCTAAAGCAACTAAGACTGAACAAGTGCAGTGGAAAAGAAATTGTATCTTTAATTTATAGTCTCTGAGATGCAGTGTTTCATAAGGACATTTTACATTACATTGAAGAATCTTTTTTGTCAGTTTTACTATTCATTAAATTTAGCATATTATGAAAACTCACCTTTCTTGGGATCCATGTTGAACTTTTTGCGTCCAATCGACATCTGTTTATCCTTGTTGGAATGCTTGTCCTCGGGCACATCGAGCGCCTCCATTTCGGAGACGACTTCGCACAGTTCATCTTTGATTTGCTGCAAGTGAACGAAAACGAAAGCGGAAAGGAAATTGAATTTAAAGAGTTTACAACTTTCACAAAAAACATATTTGCATGCACAGCTGCAGGAACTCAATTCGCACTCGAGTGTCGAGTATGCTATTCACATATTCGAATTGAGTGGTATTGAGCAAATGAGCGAATGCAGCTGGAATAGAGTCGTATAATTTGCGGAAATGTGGCGACAACAATTGTTGCTAAAAATATCGAAAATAAAAAACAAAACTGTTGACGAAAAGCTCAACAAGAAGTTGTCGTTGTCAGTCAGAGTTGTGAGTACATTCAAAGTAAGTGAGTGTAATGTGCGAATCATTTACATTGGCGACTGGCGCCAAACGGGACGAGCAAACGAATTTGTTTCACTTGAAACAATTTTCGTGATTCGTTGCAAGTGCTAAAAATAGAGAAACAGAGAGAGAGAGAACAATGAAAGCGCAGCACTGAGATTCATGGCGAATTTGATTTAATTGAATTATGCGGCAACAACAAGTACCTGTCACGGTGCGGTTCGCGTCCATTCATGGGGGTCAATTGCGCCTTAGAGGCAGATACAGATACGTTTAACA
The DNA here is from genome assembly GCF_023558535.2 of Drosophila nasuta. Classification (NCBI taxonomy): domain Eukaryota; kingdom Metazoa; phylum Arthropoda; class Insecta; order Diptera; family Drosophilidae; genus Drosophila; species Drosophila nasuta. The sequence continues at coordinate 24,314,746 of NC_083455.1, read as the reverse complement.
GTATCCATGAGATACTTGAAGCGTGTCACGCTCACATCGCTGTCGTTGTCGCTGTCTTGCGAATATTCATCACATACATATTATGCTCACAATACGTATGAGCAAAGAGGCGTGACAAATTTGTCAAACATCTAATTGAGAAGCAGCAGCAAGGCTGTAAATGTATCTGTGAAGTCTACAAGTATCTGAGTATCTGTAGCAGCACATTCGAGATACAGTTTAGTGCACTCAAGTGTCTCTCAGTTATTTGTCAAACAGTTGACGCTTGACTTGGCGAATGGCCACGAGACCGGAACATATCAATTGCCCCCCAAGACACAGCATTGCCCCTTCTCCTCCTCCTCTTTCTCTCTCTCTTCTCTGAAGTCTACTGCATGACCTTCTGACTCATTTGCTCAGTCTCTATATGCAAATCGAGTGCGGAATGCCAATTAAAACCGTTGTGGAAAAACAATTGACAACAGCTAAAGATTTTTTTGTCGTCAGCGTCTTGGCAAGTTTGGAAGTTATGCGATGAGCTCATTCCTTGCGATGACCCCAGAGAATTTGCTAATTTTAGAGATTTCCGAAACAGAATCTCAATTCGTCTTTTTCGAGAATTCGATGCGCATCGACTGATTTCTACGGGTCGTTGACGTGACGAATGCTTTTTTTTGTTTTTCTTTTTGCTCCACTTCGAAATTCCGAAATGTCTGAAATGCTGATCAATAATTCCGATCAGCAAACTCGAATTCCGTCTACAATAAAAGTAGACATCGATATAAAAAAACAACTTGATTAGACACAGTTTGGGAATTGAATCTCTGAGAGGTTTTATGCATATGGAACGCGATGCGCTTCCGCTGGGCATTAATAAGCCATAAAAAACCAAAAACACAACGAAACCTTTCAATTAGTGAGGAGTTTGAATTATGTAAATTACCGCGTAGGGTTAAATGATCAGACAGAAGCCAAAGCGAAGCCCTTGGCTATGATAAAAACATTTACCAAATGATCGAAAATTACATAAAATCCAAACCAAAAGGGGACGACGGCGAAGGCTGATCAAAGAGCAACAGGTGGACAACTTCCAGGGGTTATTGATAGAGCAAAGACAGAATTAAAAAACCAACGAGCGAGTGGCAGACGCAAAGCTAATGAACGTCAAGCTTTAAAAATAACTCGACAACAATGTGAACGATGACGCTGAGAACGACAGGTAAACGACGTCGAAGGTGTGGGAACGAGAAAGAGAGAGAGAGAGAATCAGAGAATCAATCAAGAAACCTGTTTCAATGCAATGCAAATTCAATCACACTTCACAACACAATCGAGAGTTGCACAGTGTATGTTGGTTATCGCACATCAAGAAATACTTTTAAATAGCATTTGTTTCACTTAAATGACAATCCAACAATTAGGTAATGTCATTAAGCAACTTATAGAGAACCGATTGCAGATTGTACGCAATCGACAGTTATGAATTGTTTGACGCTGCCAAGTGAACATTCTGAGTAATTAGATCGAGAATTCTATACGAGGTAGTTGGAATATAGGAAGTTATGAAACTAATGAGAAAAGTAGTTGAGAAAACATTTGAATTATAGAGTAAAATCAATTAAGAAATGAGAATAAATACAGGTAACTTGTTGTAAAATAAATTGGTTAGATAAAATGCCTAAGAAAAGGAATATTTAACTTTGAAATACAAAATTAAAATAAAAATAAAAACTAAGAATAATTTTATTTGTGGTTATGAGTAAAGAAGGTTGTAGAAAAAACATAATGAATAAAAATCAACGAGACATTTGTCATTCAGGAAGTTATAAAATCAATGACAAATGTAGTTATGAAAAAATTTAATTATAGAGCAAAATCAATTAAGAAATATGAACAAATATAGGCAACTGTTGTTTAGTACTTTAGTTAAATTAAATGCCTAAGGAAAGAAATTTAATTTTGAAATACAAAGATACAAGATACACACACATAAATAACTTTCCGTTTGTCGGTATGAATAAAAAAGTATTAAAGTCAACTGTGATAGGCATGTGCCATTAAGGAAGTCATAAAACTAATGTGAAAAGTTGATATGCAAAATATGAATTATTAAGGTAATACAATCCAATTGAAATTCCAATTGAGGTAATGACAATTCGTAAGATACATAGAAGAAATTCTTTAGTTTGCCAATATTTTGATACTAAAGATTTTATACTCTGCCAAGTTGTAGTTTAATGATGTAATGAACCTTTTGCTTCATAAAGAAAGTACTTGTAAAGAAAGAAATTCCCTAATGAAACATATTTGATATGCTTCATAAAAAACAAAAGTAGTTTTTGACAAAGTTAGACAGAAATTATTACAGAAAATCAAATGAAGAATTCACATGAGGAAGACATTCATTTATATAGTGAATTTTATCATTAAAAAAGTGTTGTAAGCAAATACCAAACAATATGAAATTTCCATTTAAGACAAATATAATTTACGATCACTAAAATGGATGTAGAGAATAAAATTGTTGCTTAAATATTGTGAAATTTGAGAGAAGTACGCATTTACGCAGCAATATTATAATGAAATATAAATTCAAAATTTGTTAGATAAACTACTCATTAAGTTAAAGAAAATAAGACAGCAACATTATAAAATTGAAATATGTCATCAAATTGAAAAATAAACAGAGAAAAAGAATAGTTGTTATCCATTTCAATAGCAAGATAATAACTTGATGTCGCCTTGGGAACTCGGCACATAATCCGAGACAATTGAGGACGCCTTTCGCAATGACAAAACCCCAACCAACACTATAAAATATCTTTTTTCGCTGTAGTTGTATTTGTTGTTGTGGTATTTCACAAGCGGCGAGGGAATTGCAGACGGCAAGAGATTAGGTTAATTCGCAGAAAGATCACAAAGTAATTCCCAAAGCCCATATCAGATAACAGACACACATGACTGTCTCCGTTCCCCTCGATCAGTCTCCCCTTCCTCCCTCCACCCCTCCTCCACTATCTTCTCTCCCCGTGTGGCGACTCAATCTCATACCTGTGGTCGCCGCAGTATGACGACATTGCTCTGCTCGGCATTGTTGCGATTTCGCTCGATGAGCGTTCGACAACTCTCGCAGAGATTCGCCAGCTGTTGATTGTTGTAATCACTGCTGCTGCTATTGTTGTTGTTGTTGTTGTTGTTATTGAGCTGCTTGCTGCTGTTGTTGTTGTCGGCAATGCTGTTGCTGTTGTTATTCTGCTGCTGCTGCTGTTGCTGACTGATTGAATTGCGCTCCGATTCGCTCTGCGAATTCGAGCTGTCATCAATGAACCGCAATTCACCCGCCTCAGGTGTCAACGGCGAGCTCAACACCGAGCTGCCCGCCTCCCTCTCCTGCTCCCTCTCCGTGTCCAGCTGCAGCGCCTCATTGTCAATGCCCCCCTCAAGTTCATCCTGCACATCGAGCATGCAACCCAGCGAATTGGAGCGCGTTTTGCGAGGCGCTTGAGGCGGTCTCTTGGCCACAATTTCGCCTCGCTCGTTGAGCAAAAGTTCGACGGGTCGCGACACAATCAAAGTGCTCGTCGTTGTCGTCTTATGTGTGTGTGTCAACTCCGAGCGCATGTTGTAGAGCAGCGTTCGAGCATCTTCACTTTGCAATCTGTGGAGCTGCGTCTTGTGGCTGACATCGCTGCAGTTGACGGTTGTCGAGCTCAAAGTGGGACTCGCTGGCGGAGGCGACTCTGCTCGCAGTTCTGTGATCTTATAGGTGGCCACGCTGGTGAACGGCGACAGCGAGGGCGAGCGTGGCGAACGGGGCGTGCCAGTCAGGGGAGTCGTCGCTGGTGTTGTTATGAGAGGCGGCAACTTCTCGGGCAGCGACTTCTCCTTCTTGCAACTGCTGCTGCCGCCCAAATTGCAAAAGCAACGCGCACAAACGCCGCTGCTCAAAGTGCTGCTGCTGCTGTTGCTGCCACTTCCATTGCCGCTGCCACTTCCACTGCCCAGCAGTCGACGTCGATCTTCTTCAGTCTGTGGCGCACTTATGTAGAAGGTGCTGCTGCTGCGACTTCCAGCCACAACTCCGCTTTGAGGTGTTGTTGCCACCGCCGTGGAGCTGAGATCGAAGCAGCTGCGTTGTAACTGCTGCTTGCTGCCAAAGCTGCCACCGCTGCGTGCCCCAAGAGAGCCTGCCGCGCCCTTCTTGGCCTTTGGCTGGCGACGCAGCGAACTGAACCAGTTGCTGATGCTGGGACGCTTCTGATGCAGCGTCTGTGTTGTTGTTGTCGTCATCTTTTCTTTATCCAATTGCTCACTTCCTTTCGCTGTTTGACTCTTGTTGAACGAGTTCTCTCTTTGCACGTTTACGACTTGGATTTCAGGCTAATTATTTTGGCTTCTTCATGGCGCTGAAAAGTGTAGAACGCTATTGTAGCAACCAGCAACACAAAGGGTTACCAGCAATTTACAAGTACAAAAGGTGCGACGCAGCGGCAAGAAAAGCATAAATTCATTAGCTAATTATGCTGCCGATGACAACAGGATGAACACAACAGGAAACGGCGTCAGGCGACCTCAAAAATTTTTCAAATTTCGGTGAGACACAAAACAAATTACGCTAATGGCGCACAGGTTAAGAAAGTTGCCTGGCTTTAATCCCCGACAAACAGGACGACAGGACATCAGCACACAAGTGTGTGGCAAAGCGAGAGGGAGAGAGAGGGAGCGGAGTTAAGGGCAACAGCTACAAATTGAAACGCACATTCAACTTGTGGCCTGGCGTTGATTTATTGCGCTGCCTTTCCTTTCACTTCGCTCTGTTTCAATGTTTGCTCTTTGCATTTTGGGTTTTGCTCGTTCGTAGCGGAAGGAAGTCAGCACGATAAAGCAACTCTGCCTCTGGCTGTGACAACTCTGGCTAACTCTAATTGCAGGCACGATGTTGTTGGCCATGTGGCACAAAACAAAATAATGAATGTCCCCCCTTTAAAAAAAACTCAGTGATCCATATGCAAAAATAAGTAAGAAACCAACTGTCAAGTATGCTCGACTGTGAAATACCCGCAAAAATATACCACAAAAATACTAATATATACCGAAGCCGACACTTGGTAAATCGTATTGTCTACTACATTCTAAGTATACCAAATTCTAAAAATATACCGCAAAAATACTAGCTTATACCGAAACCAATACTTGGTATATCGATATAGTATTGCATTCAAAATGTTCGACTATGAAATACCCTCTACCCATTTGCAATAAAACCAGATTCTACAAATATACCACAAAAATACTAATATATACCGAAGCCTATACTTGGTATATCGTACTATAGTGCATTCAAAATATACCAGATTCTAAAAATATACCTCAACGATACTAAGTCTATACTTGGTATATCGAGATGTGAAATATACCTTAAAAATACTAATATATACCGAAGATTATTCTTGGTGTATGGATATAATACTACATTCAACATTTGCAATAAAACTATATTCTACAAATTTACCGAAAATATACCGCAAAAATACAAAAATATACCGAAGCCTATACTTGGTATATCGATATTGTACCAAATTCAAAATATACCAAATTGTAAAAGAATTACAAAAGTATTTCTTAAATAAGATCAACATTTTCAGTAGACACAAAGCTATAATACCCTTCTACTCTATGGGTAGATGAAAAATGTTGCAGACATTCTTTGTTTCGCACAGCTTATTGTTATTTATGACATGTTCGGCAACACTGCGCAGCAGAGTTGTCGCCCATCTCAATTATGTTTATGCGTGCGGTGTTTGCACGTATTTCAAATCATAATTTGCGGCAAATGAGCGTGAAATGTGACAACAAAATAAATGCGACAAAATGTGCAGCAAACACGAAACAGAAATGATTGAAATGTGACTATTAAATAAGCCAAATAATAATTACGCTGGATAAATGAGGAAAACACAAAGTTGTTTATTAAAGACAACTTGAATGAACTGCTGAAGTTGCTAAACAATCGAAAGTCTCTCGACTTTAGCTATTTATTTAAACTATTTACCTTTTTTGAGGGACCTAAAAAACTCTTTCAATACTCTGGCATGCCATTCTAAGAGCGAGTCCCAAGGGATGGAAGGCGAAAAGGGCAATTGAGTTGGTGCCACACCCACACGCATAACATTAGCAACTTTAAATTACGAGTAACGAGAGAAAGAGAGAGAGAGGGAGAGAGATCCTTTTGGTTGCAGAACGTGATTCGATTGCTTAAGTAAGAACAATCAAACCGCAGCGTCAAGAATCTTTATACATACACACAATGTATATGCATTAAAAAGGCGCGACCAAGAGTAGAGTAGAAGAAAGAAAAAAAAACAGAAGAAGTCGACGTTCAGGTGAATGCCGCAAAGACATTAACAAGAGAGTCAAATGAAATTTGTAAACAAACTATCAATCAAACAAATGTGTAGAATAAACACAGACACAAGACGAAGCGATATGGAAGCAGGTATAATAGAATTTTATATATGCTATGAGATGGTCGCATAGAGAAGCTTCAGATACAAGATACTAGATACGAGATACAACAACGACAGCCTCAAGTGCTGCTAAACAAAAGGCCAAAGCCGCATTCTCAGCTACCTGAGAAAATGTCTACGAGTGTGTGTGAGTGTACTCATGAGTGTAAGTGAATCTGTGTGTGTGTAAGTGTGGGCAGGAAATGCGCTTTGGCTATGCCAAACTAATGCGGCATGTAAAACGCTTCTCGCTTTGGTTTCTGTGTGTTCAAACTTTTGTTCCAACCATGATGAATGGCCAACAAAAAAAGAGCAGAGAAAGAAAAGCATTTCGTCTGTCAGACAGTAGCTGAGAGCGAAAGAAAGGCGGGGAAGCGGGCGGGGTGTGGCACTTGTTAGGTGCAATTTATCTTGACATTTTAATCTGTAAACTGCAAGTGTGGCAACTACGACAACGAGTGAGTTTCGAGTGTGCTCTCGGCCAACGCCCATGGGTTAACACGCTGCTGCTTAACCCCTCACTGCCCCTGCTCCCGTTGCTTGAAATCCAATTAGGCAATCAGACACATAAACAAAGATACTGCCTGGAAGCTTACAAGTTCTGGGATTTAGTATCCTTGTAAAGAGACGACTTTCACTTTCGTTAGCGCGGAATGCAATTAAACGCAAGCTTTGTTATGTTCCTTCATCTTTTGTCTCTGCCAACTAACAACAAAAGTATCTCAATGCGAGCTCGGTCAATGCTCGCTAGAAGTCGCTGCGGGAAAGTGTGAAAAATGCTTTTTCTTGTCGCTCATTTTCCTCTATTGATTGCGTGGAAATATGCCAAACACACTTTAACTGAGCTAAGCGCATCTTTTCACTTTTATTTCTCAACATAAATTGTAAGCGCCTTAAAAAGAACTCGCAGTCTCTTCTTTGCTTTTAAACATTTTCAACTGAATGAAGAGAGGTCGCTATGCGAGTGATTGAAGCGGAAATAGCAGCAGCTCATTGATGCACACAATGCAATTAGATTCATTACACTTGCAAAGTGATTCAATTACAATCTCATTGAAGAAAAGAGAATGTGTTTATAGCTCTTTATAACTTTTTATCGAGCAGATACAAATTGTTGAAGTTATTTAAGAAATACTTTACTAAGGGCTTTAGCTGCTTTATCTGACAATCTGGTATATTTTGCACTCTGGTATATTAAAATACCATATACGACTTTTGGTATTTTTTTGAAGTATTTTTTGCATTTTAGTATTAATGCATTCCTTTGGTATCTTTTGAAATGAATACCAGTACTATATCAATATATAATACTAAATATAGCTTTTGGTATATTTTTAGTATTTTATGGTGTATTCCTTTGGTATCTTTTGAAATGAATGCAAGTACTGTATTAATATACCGAATATAGCTTTTGGTATATTCTTTTAGTATTTTAAGGTATATTAATTCGGTATATTATTATACTAAATATAGTTTTTGGTATATTTTCAGTATGTGAACAGTATATTAATTTGGTATATTTTGAAATTAATACTACTACACTCGGCTGTATCTTTTCCACTTGTTTTTACTTTGCCTTTAAAACATTTCCCTTGCATTATTTCTCTTCTAGTCATCATCATTTTCTACGCTCATGTCATAAATCAAGCTAGCAAACGGCTTTCGCAATTTCTGCTCTAATGCATATATAAAAACGTTGACCAAATATCATATTTTTACATGGTAAACAAATGGCTTAGCGAAGGACCAGCTGCTGTCAGTCAGGGAGGTCGCCACACATTGCGTCAGCTACAAACATATTTGTATCTGTATCTATAGCTCTGGCTGCCGTTGTATCTCAACCATATATACTCGCACGCTTATGGATATTGCTCATTAGACGGCCAGCATCCCCAACAGCAAAACTGGGCTGCTATTTATTTATTTATCCAACTTTGCCAGACAGTCAGCTAATTTCCAGCCCAACTGACCGCATGCCATTTTCTTCCACAGCATTCTTTCCTTTTTTTTTGTATTATAATGTTGTTTGTATTTGCTATTTTCAATAAAATGCCCAAAAATTTACATTTTCGAAACTAAAACAAAAGACACGATAAATTTGCATCTTTCTTGTTTTTAGAAAAATGACGCAACTAAAAGTGGCAACAAATTCCACATATGGCCAAAGTTTATGCTTAAAGCGTCACATGGTTATTTTGTTTTGCTTTCAATTTGTTGCAGGGCAAAAAAAGTAAATAAACTCAAACAAGTTTCGGCCATTAGCAAAAACAACATAAAACAAAAATACATTCATCATTGCTATATTAAGTAAATAGTTAAAACGAAATGAGCAGAAGCTATTTTAATGTTCGATTTGAAATTGGCATTGCCAAAAAAACCAAAAACTAAAAACAAGAAATGCCCAAAAACATATTTCATGTTTTTCTTAGTAGAAAAACTTTCTCCTTGGCTAAAGAAATCTTTAATATTTATGTCAAAAGCTGTCAATCATTTGTTAGCTACTTTCGTTAGACAGTCGATTCTAGTTAAAGTCAGCTTCCAAATTCTGCATTAATATACAAAATTTGTCGCTGCTTCAAATGAAAGTTTTAATAGAATTTTGCTGGGTATAAAAATAGCATCAAAAACTGTGCAAATTGTATTAATTATGGGCTAGAACATGTGTTGTTCTGTGTTGACTACGCGTTTTGCTTACTGAACCATTAAAATACACAAGTTCGTTGGCCCACTTTGGTAGAAAAAAGGCGACAACAAACAAAACAATGGCAACATTAACGAGAAAAGCAGAGAGTCGCCGCCAGAATGTCTATTTAAATGTGTTTTTAATTAAATGCCTTTTGTTCTGGGCTCAAGAAAGACAAAAGCGACGAGTACCTGTCGCCTCTATCTCTATCTCTCTCTGTATCTTTTAGCTATTCTTCGGCTGACCAATTTCAGTCGAAATAATTGTGAATATCTTTGCTGCTCTACTCAACTTTTTTGGTGGGCATTTCCCACAGCTCATTAGAAATGCCGCTTAGCAAACAATTTAGTTGCTCCAGCACGAATATTTTCCCAATGTAATTACACTGAGCAAGCGAGTGAAAGAGAAAAACACACAATACAAGTAAGAAAGCTACAGTAGAGCTCGACTTTGAGATACCTGTTACTATTCCATAAAAATACTAAACATCTACCAACGGATATATTTGGTATATTGATATAGTACTGGTATAAATTTCAAAATATACCCAATTAATATATCAGAAAATACTATTAATATTATATTAATATATTAATATTATATGTCATATTCGGTATATTAATATAGTATTGGTATTAATTTCAAAATATACTAAATATACTCTTAATATATCAGAAAATACTATTAATATACCAAAATGCCATATTCGGTATATTAATATAGTGTTGCTATTAATTTCAAAATAAACTGAATACAAATATACCAAAGTCTATATTTGATATATTAATATAGTCCTACAAAATATACTGCAAAATATACCATAACGTCAGTCCAAGCAACTAAAATCCGAGGTAATTAGCCGTTTTTGCCCATACAAAAGTATTTCTTAAATAACTTCTACAATTTCTATCTAATCGCAATCAAGAAATCATAAAACCTATAGTTAACATAGTATTTACATTTCATAGGGGCACAAAGTTATAATACCCTTATACTCAGAGTAATGGGTATAACAAGGCACACACACATTTTTCTGTAGCTTAGAACAAAAAACGGCTATTGAGTATAAATTGTATACACATTTTGCTGTGGAATTTTCTATTGTATACTAATAAAATGCTAGTTTGACGCGTTTTGCATATTAAACAGCAAAATACACAAACACAACTATCTATCAGATACTCGCAACTTGCTTCATGCGTGAGTTTTTATGGCGCCGCTGTTCGTCATTGAGGGAGCAACAGGTGCACTGGACTCTCGAGTTATAAATGTATCTAGATACTTTTGTAGCTTCTGCCATCAATTGTAACTGACTGCCTTTGAGATCAATGCCATTTCTTTATACTTTCAACATTTGACTTTGATGCTGTCATGATGTGTGTTGGGTCAAGGTACATACATCAGCTGGGAGAACACATTTCGAATTCAATTTGCTAAATTGATAGACTGAAATTGACTGATTGATTGACTGGATACGAGTCGAGGCGTTTTTGCTGCATAGTTGAATATGAATCAATGCTTTTCAATTCACTGCAGATGAACTTAAATTAATTACATATGTAATTTTCAACCAGCATTCGAAACTTTTCTGACATTCTAATTAGCAACTAGTCGAACTGAGTGCAACATTTTAGCAAAAGTTGAACTCTAGTGAAATGTGTTTTCTTCGATTTTTGTTGTCACATCAAATTTGCAATTCGAAATGAAAAAACTTTTGAATGGAATGCCGCCATTCGGGGACGGGGAAAACTAATTAAGAAATTGAAAAACTAATTTGTAAAACGAGCTCTTGACCTTTGTCATCTATCGTGTGGCCTCTGCAATTGGAGCTTGAAAATTTAACAAATTGGTGTATTATAATCAATAAAAGCTCAGGCAAACAGGTTGAGGCCAAAAAGGGTGTCGAATAATGTTTAACATAATCAAAATAACCAAAACAATGCCGAATGCTGCAAAAGGTTGTGAAACCAGTTTTAATAAAGCGAAACAGCCAAAAGCACGTTGTATTATGATTGCTTCTAAGAAGCTGCGGGTATATTTTATTCTTTTCGGTTTTTAAAGAGCTCGTAGTTTCCTTTCTTTTCAGAATTTCAGCTGATTAGCTCAAAGCCGAGTTGCTTTGAATTTTAGTTTCGCTGATAAAATGCGACGAACGGACGCGACGCGCATTGCGAAAGGCAAGCGGATGTTTTTCTCAGATATGTAAGTACACATATTATTTATTTAGTATATATGTATATCGCAAGTCGCTTTAGAGAGGACGCAGCTGGCAGCAAAGCAAGTGTGCAACATTAACAAGTCGTTGACACTCGCACAGAAGTACAATGAATACCAAAATCCATAAGATAAACACACAAACACACACACACACTCACAGAATCCGGCACATAAAGTCAGCTCTGAGGTTTGAAGTAAATGCTGCGAGGGCTGCTTACAATATAAGTTAAACTGCATTAGAAGACTGTATTTTATAACTACTTGACTTAGAAATAAAAGGTTGAATTTAGTTCCAAGTCAGACTAACCAAAAGATTCGGTACAAAAGTGTATTAAAAATACAACTTGAATTAAAAGATTCACCCAAGGTTCGTTACTAAGAAAATATACCAAGTCACATATTTAGTATTTTTTAGTATTTATAAAAAAATTATCGTAGACGAAACTAAGATTGTTATTAGCGATTTTTGCTTCCAAAGTTCAATTTAAAAATAAATACTAAAAAAAATACTAAATTTGTGGTAAGCTATGAAGATGTTGTAAAAGAGCAAACACAGATTCATATTACCGATTGTTCGAAGACATAAGTTAAAAATAACTTAAAAAATAAGTCAAATATTTGTCAAAAGATCCATTACTTGAAAAATAAATACTAAAAAAATACTAAATTGATGACAAGCTAGACATATTTCATAGTTTAGCAAGCAAATATATATAGTATATACTGCGACTTCAAGCAACATTCTTTAAAAATAACCTTGCCAATAGTGATTGTAAAAGTTTCTAGACTTCAGTCAATAGATATTCATTAACGTTATTCTCCACACATTTTTAACATAGCTTAAGCAATAAATTCTAAGAATCGTGAATGCCACATAGCTAGTAGAACACTTTCCATTTTGAATTCGAAAGACAAAGAAAGGCAAAAAAGGAAAAAAAAGAGGGCAAAGGCAAAGGACAAATGCCAAATGCGTCTGCAACACATACAACAAACAATAAATGAATATGTGGCGAGTGCATTTAAATGTCTTCTCCAGAGTCTGGATGTGAATTTGGTATTTTGCCACTTGCCCTGGTTGCAAGTTGCCCAGTTGCCCGGATAGCCCGGGTTGCCAGACGTGCCTCGTCTGCGACGTGATTTGAACACGCAAAAGATATCCGCACTGGCTTTTTTGTGGCTCCCTGACTCTCTGACTATTTTGCACTTTTTCTTTCAGTTGAGTTCTCTTTCTCTATCTCTGTACAATTTTTTTTGGCGTTCTTTTGTCTGACTGATTGTCTGTCGTCGTGGTTGTCTGTTGCTTCCTAAATGTGTTTGTGGCTGGGTCGTCAGACACGCGCATCTTTTGCTTACGTTTTTTTTTTCATCGTTGTCGTTTTCTTGTTTATAAATTTGAGCATTTTATGGTTGCTTTGGCAAAATACACACACACACACAAAAACTGAACCCAAACTGTTTCACTGTCTCTGTCTTTGTCTTGTGTCTCTATTTTCTGGTCGCATATGGAAAGTGAATTGTGTGTAGTCCTTGAAAATAGCTGTCAGCGAGCTCAGTCGGATCTCAACTTCTTGGGCGCGGTGTTAATAACTGCAATGCACTTTTAAGTTGTTTCCAATTGCGTCGCAGATACAATTTTTGTATCTATGCCTTGCCTTTGTCTTTGTCTCTCTAGTTTTCTAGTTTTTCCTGCTGCATTTTCCCCTCCTCGCTACACGACGTGTGAATTGCTTTGCCTGGTTTTTATTTTTGGTTACACGCTTCCGACATGTGTTTCGGATTGAAAAACTCATTTAGTGTGTCAAACGACACATTTTCCAATTTTCCACCAGTTTCTACGAATTATTTCCATATTTATACATGATGTTGGGCATTTCTCTGGCTTCGAGTTGTCTAGCAAAAAAAAAAGACAAACATATCTATAAATACACGTATCTTATCATCCATCGACTGATAGATAATGATGATATTGATTGATAATGTTGACGTAAATGTGAAAGTTCAATTAAGTTTGCTGCGATTACAACTGATAACAACAACAAAATTGGTTGTGGAAAATCCAAGAAACTTTCAGTCACTGCCAAAAGTGTTCGATTGCTAATCGATTCTATTCACAATTAAAAGCTATTTGAATGCAATTCTCGCCTTCATTCCGTTTTCGAGTGTATTCAATGTTGTTGCCAAAATACTCAAGGCCATTGAACGACGAATCTTTCTCTCTTCTCTCTGTATTCACTTGGGATGAGTCACAAAACATTCCAATGTCGACGCTAATTCAATTAATAATAATAATCACATTATTAACCACAGACACAGACCAAAAACAAATACCAGAAGAACTTAACTTGAATAGCATTTAGAAATTGTCATTTGCTGTTGGCTCAAGAACACGACAAGTTCACAAACCAAATTTCACTCTTTTGAGTTAATTAATAAACATAAATCTTTTCTATTTTCTTTCTTTTGATTTTTCCACACAATGTTTGTGCTTTTTGTGTTTTGCTTTTGCTTTTGGCGCATTTAATTATTTATTTTCATTTTATTGACAGCCAAAAAGGCAGCCAAAAAAAGAGAAACGGCTAAACGGCGGAGAAATTCAGCGAGCCAACAAAATTAAAAGAAATATAAAAAGAAAAAAATAAACAAAATATGTAACGAACTGCCGGCAACCAAAAAATAAAATAAAAATAAAAACACTTTCGTAATACAATGTGCCAAAAATGTATAATTAAGTTGGCAAATGAAACGACGACACTCAGATACTCATTGAATAACGAAAATGTTACAGTGAATAGTTAAAAGTTGTTTACGATTGTTGAAGATATAGCAAAGATTTACTCACATTGTGTTTTAAGATAGAAGATATAGCAAAGATTTACTTAAATTGTATTTCAAGAGTATTTTCTTTACTTCTCACATTTTTCATTAAAGTAAAGTAAATATATTTCTCATAAAAAAAAAAGATTTGCTATCACATTTCATTGAAAAAGATTTTGTAAATTTTAAACAATAACTAAAATGATATTGAGAAAAGTTTGGCAGTTTTTTAAGATTTGTTGAAAATATAGAAAAGATTTACTTAAATTGTAATTCAATATTCTTATTTCTTATTTTTTTACATTTAACTAAAGTAAATATATTTCTCATCAATGAAAAACCTTTTACAATTTTCAATAACAAATCTAGGGTACAAACTGCGCAACAAAAGATGCATTGTGGTTGGTATAATTATTGCTTAAATCATTGCTGAACGTCTGTTTCATATTTGAATACATATTATTGAATTGAATTGAGCACAATTTGCGCTATTCACTCGCAGCTGGAATGAGACGAGGCGGCAATTGATCTATTTATTTAGTTAAGTGCTAAGTATATCGATAAAGTGGTTGCAGATACATGATATATTGCTATATAGCCAGAGAGCAGTCAGACCGCAGCGTGTGGGAAATTGAACTCGTGCAAAGTTAAACAAATAAAAGTGGCACACAAATTGTTTCCCACGTGCATTTAAACAGTTTCACCTAATTACGTTTTTGCATTGATCAAAAGAGAGTGAGAGAGAGAGAGACTGTAAGAGAGTGAGGAGAGCAACCCCAACCGCAACCCGAACCACACAATTTCAATTTCCCCCCACAAACTGAAACCCAACCCTACGAACAGCCTTAGCCTCCTCAGTTATTTGGACAGGCTATAAACATCAGATGCTCACGTTAATTTATGACCTTTACATGACTAAAAGTATCTGTATCTCTCTCGCATCTGTATCTACAACTGTGTGTGTTTGTGGATTATAAAAAGCGTCACAGCTTTAATATAAAAATACCGAAATTGTGGAAGAAGTATGTAGACGTAGAAAAAGCGCCACAAGTTGCATCTCAAGGAAAGGAAAACAAGAATTAATGTCCGCTAAAGGGAAACCTCAGCACACTTGAATTTGAATTTGTTGTGCGATGAAAGTATCTTTTACACTATCGAACACACACAATTCAATGCAAGCGATACTATCGCTAGGTTGTTTGTACTTTGGCATAATGGAAAAAGCCCATTTGCAGCACTTGCACATGAAAGTGAGTGAGGAAATCCTGCAGAAGGAGCAGCTCCTTTCCACAGGCCACTTGACACAGAAAAATGCGACAGCTAAAAGCCTGCCAAAGTAATGGCATTGTGAAAGTGATTGTGAGTGAGTATATTCACACACACTACAACTACAACTACAACTAGAATGACTCAAAATGTAAAAATGAGTCACAGTCACAAACGAAACGAAAAAAGCGTTTCAAATGCAAATGCAAATTCGCAAATAGAAGGAAGGCGAGGTCAAGAGAGGGATGGCAACAGTTTAATTACGCATGTCAAGTATCTGAAAGATACATTCTTGCATAATTAACATACGCATGCGAAATGCGAAACAATCAGCAACAAAACTATAAACAGTTAGTTCAACAACTTGTTGCTTGTGGCATGCAACATTCACTAAGTGCACAGCCATTGTATTTGCATAGAAAGGGGCAGCAAACTCGACGCATTGCAGCTTAGATCAACTGGCCCAAGATAGGCCTCAGTTTCCAAGTCCCCAGTCATGGGACGCACCCATCAAATTGTGTGACTCATTCTCGATATTTGCACACATGCAACACGACAGTAGCTGTTGCTGCTGTGTCAAGTAAAAGGCAAAAGTAGCTATGCGCCGCATAAATCAGACGTAGATAAAGAAAATCGCAACGAAACATTATGTTAGATAACTGACAAGCACATAAAGATAACAAAGAAATAAGCAAAAGACTTGTATTAGCGCTCTTGTTAAGTGCCACAAACTGGGCGACAATTGCCACGAGCAACAACGGATGTTGACACACAATGATGCACAACAAGGGGAGAGTGAGGTGAGTTGTCAAAGAGGGGGGAAAAGGTGAACAGTGAGCGCTTGTTGTGATCGAAGTCAATAACAAGACAAAACAAACAGCAGACAGCAGCTAAAAGCTAAGTGCGCAAACAATTAAAGCTAGCTTACACAACGATAACACGCAGTTATCGATAACTTATCGTTGTAAGACAAGGTTGTAAACAAAGTCTAACGAAAAGGGAATTCTTTAGAGTTGAGTCAGAAATATAATATATTAACTATTTAATAAAAAGAATTAGTTAAAAACATTTAAATTAGAACTTGAATTAAACATCAAGAATATAACTCATTAGAAATGATTAGATATGAAAATATGAATTAAAAATGTAAAAAAAAATAGTTTAAGAGAAGAAACACATTTAATGATTTACTTATTAAATGGAAATTACTAAAAAATGTATTTAAATTTAAGTTTTCTGCTACTGAAGTTTCACTTAAATTTTTCACCTTCCCAGTCATTTTCTTTTAGCTACGATAACAAAGAGTTATCGATAACCGTGACATAAGAAGGTTTTAAAAAGAGAATATTAAAAAGGGAGATCTTCAGAGTTTGAATAAAAACAAAAGAGTGCGTGTTATTAATTTTAAAATATACTAAAAGTATACCACAAAAATACTTAAAAATACCAACGGCTATTTTAAGTATATTAGTACAGTACTACATTCAAAATATTTCGCAAATTGTCAGCCAAGGCAACTAAGACCAAAACTATCGCAACCAAATTTTCAGGAATCATAAAGACTATCGAAAATTTGATATCTTCAAAATTACCAATCAAATTTTGATTAATCTTATCGAAAATCTTATAGCTTCAAATTTACCAATCAAATTTTGATTAATTTAAAGCCTTTTGCTATTTAATTTTCACTCTCTATTTATCATTTTACCAGTCAACTTTTTTTTAGCTACTTGCACAAATTTAATCACTTATTGCCATTTAATTGCTTTATTCACTTTGGGCAAAATCTGTTGCGAATGCGTCGCAAAAGACTTTGAACACAACAACTTACTGAGTGGTGTAGAAAAACAATAGCACGTTGTCGTGTTGATCAAATGAAAACAATTACAATAAATTAATTTAATGGCAACAATAACAATTCGCACTGCCCGCAGCAATGCAAAAAATAACAAAGAAACGACACAAGTGAGAAGGAAAATGTATTTTAATTGCGCACAATGGGTGAAGTGACTTTGCCTGGCTTTGGACCTGCTACTGGAATTTGTATTCGCAGCCTAGACTGACAGATAGATGGAGAATGAAGAAGGGAGAAGGAAGAAGGGAGACGGATAGAGAGTCCGCGTCCATTTCAAGTCATTGATCTTCGTTTGGCTCTGACAAAAGCCAACAGCAGCAATGGACACGCCCCAGACGACAGCAGCAACAGTCGCAACAGCAACATCGACAACGACAACAACATTAGCATCAATTTCCAACTACAACAGAGAGACTGAGACGCAGAGAGAGAGAGACATCAATGTCGCCCTTAACGTCAACGTCAAAGTCAGACAGAAAGGTCGAGCATTTCCTCTTCATGTTGCTTGTTGCTCGAGGGTTAAGGTCGCCCAACGCCCTTTTTTCCAGTTTAGTTGGCTAAAGTGCAAACAACATTTCAGTGTTCGATTTAATAGTTTTAGAGTTCACAATTTCCCATACACGCAACGCACACTTCAAAACTTGGCGCCATCTGTATGCAAATTTCACACACACACTAAACAAAACAAAAAAAAAAAGGGGCAACAACTTTTGCATAGGGTTCGAGTTTGGGTTTTTGGACTTGGGTTTGGTCGGCTGCCTGGCACGCGAGAGGAAGTTCAAAATGTAATAAAAACTGAACTGTGTGCTTGGCTCTGGGCTCTATCGTCGTTTTGTTATAATTAGCATTTGCCGCATGTGGCAGCAGCTGGTGTGGCAACAGCCAGATAGTCAGACAAACATGCAGCAGAAAGTAGTTCCGTTTGCTAGTTCAAAGTCATAAAAGTCCAGGTTAGACGCCATTTGGTGGTCGCGACTTCTTCATAATGCATTTCCTATTGACTGCCGAAGATGCTCTTTTCCCCTGCTGAGCACACAACTTAAGGCGAAGAGTCAGCGCAACAAGTTCTTCATGTTTATTGCCACCGAAACGTGAAATTAATGAAGCACAGTTGATAATGAAGAAGACGTCGAGTTGCTTATTATTTGAAACAACATAGAATTATTCTTGTTTACTTTAATGGTAGAGAGAAGTAAGCAAAGAACCAGTATTCAAGTTCATATTTCATACGTTTTTCCCCTTTAATACTTTCATTAAAATATATTCATGCTTGCTTTAATCAATGGTTCATAAAAATCAGAGAACCAGTTCAGTTCTCGAGCTAGAAATGACTGCAAGTCAATCTAAAGTAAATTTTTTATTCGTTATTCCTCTTCAATATTTTCATTAAAATATAGAGGATTATTCATGCTTACTCTTATCAATAGTTCAAAAATGCAATGAACCAGTTCAGTTCACAATCTACAAACTTTAAGAATGTCAGCAATATAAATCACCTCTTTTCTTAGGCACAAGTGCATTTAGTAGTTGAATTTTTTGTCTGACTTCCTCTTAAATATTTCCAATCTAAATTATTGTTTACATGAATTGATAGTTCATAAAGAGCAGTAAGTAAGGAACTAGTTCAGATCACAATATACAAACTCAGGTAATATTAGCAACCTAAATCCCCTATTTTTTATTTAACTTCCTCTTTAATATTTAAAAAAAAAATTCAGTTCACTTCAAAAAATAGTTCATAAAAAGCAGACAAGTGTAAACAAAGAACCAGCTCAGCTCAGTTCTGAATCTCAATTCTCTTATAAATAGGTAACCACAAATAATGATTAAGTTGTTATTTCTAAACAACAACAAAAATCATCAGTAGCTGTAAGAGAGCGTGATTTTTTCTAAAATATACATCGTATATATAAAAAGTTTGAAAATAAATAATTTGCGGTCATTCGAAAATAAAGAAAAGGGAATGCTTACATTATGTAGATCATATGTTGCATACTTCAGTAAAAAATAAAACTAAACAAACAATGATTACAGTCTCTGCTAAAAATTACTTTAATTGAAATCCCAACTCAACTAAAAAGTGCATTTAGTGTTCGATCTGCTGGCTCTTTAATAATTTCGTTGCATTTTAATAACTTAATAATTTTGTAAAGTTTTCTCCCCATTGTCAGTTGCATTTTCGTTTCATTTTCCATAGTGCACCCTCTCTCTGATTCTTTGTCCCCTTCTTCATCCGCTGTCTGCATTCAATAAGTGCCATATAAGCCATTATTTTGTGAGTTGCCAAGGGCTACTCCCCGTTTTCCCTCCCTCTCTCCCCACCGACATGGCACATGCAATTAGCTGTAGACTGTGAGGCATGAGGGTGTCTCGGGGCCTCGAGTCTTGGGTCTCGAGTCTCGGGTTGCCTTGCCCTTGGAAAATGGAAAATATTATTATGAGTGCGGATAGTTTTTATTGTCTTTATAGCCAAAGTCTGGCAGGCAGGCAGTCAACTAGCCAAGGCACATTAGGGCCATAAGCAAACACACACATACAGAGATACTATATGCATTTCTATTGTAACTAGTCCGTAAGTAGACGGAAAGGGGTGAGTCGCTTTTGCTTCTGCGGCTTCTATTACGAAGCAAGCGAGCGTCTTGTTTACCTACGTGCCATGTCGGAGAACTATTAAATTAATTATGCCCGCTTTAATGGCGCTGACTCGCTTTTATTTTATAGATTTATGAAAAAAGGCGACCCAACAATTTAGAACACACACACACACACATACTGACTTCTATTACTATTTATTCATGCCACACATTGTTTTTCTTCTCGTTATCTTTAAATGTTTTTTTGTTTTTCGCATGAAAAACTTTGCAATTTTAATAGTTGTGGTTCTTATGGTTTATTTTTTTGGTTAAACATTAATTTATCTACACACTTGATAAACAACCATGAACGTAATCTTGAAAATAGCTTTTTACTATTATTATTATTATGTTATAAATTCAGTTGAAAATGTTTTACTAGCATTTTGTGGCCACATAAACAAATCAGCTTGGATATATTATATACAGCAATTGAAGGGCGACTATTCTGGGAAATATTATGAAATCATTCATTAGAGATCAACCCACACTCACAGTTATTAATTAACTGCTTTAGCGGTTTGTTGTGCAATTTTTTAATTAGTGCAAAATTGCAATTGCATCGAGAATATATACTTTGTTTTCTATGCATTTAATCGGAAACAAATCAAATTGCGATCTAATTGCTGACAGCGTGCACAGCATCTGCTCTGAGCACGTGATTGAAGTTTGGCTCTGAGATTGACATTGATTTTTTTTGTTTGTTCCTGTCTAAATAAATACGTTTATAGTATACTATATAATCGCTGCTACTTCACGCCTTTTGCTCTCAGCTGTCTGCAAATTGTTTGTTGTTTTGCTGTCAGTTTTAGCAGAGCTCTAATGAGAGCATATACAAAGCCGAAAGCCAAGAAACAAAAACAATCTTGCCAAGTTCAGTATTGCATTACAACATGAGCACACACACTCTGTGAGTAGACTTTTGCTGTTGACTTTGGCCTAAAGAAGTTTTTTTTTCGGCATTTGTGTTCGTTCGTGCTCGAAATTCGAAATCTGAAATCTCAATTCATGAAATCCTCACATTACAACGATCCACACCAGATACGACAATAAACAATTACACTTGCACGCGCCTTGTCCAAGCATTGTTGCGTCTCCTTTTCTTTTTGGGGTCTCGGCAACAGTTTGTTAAGTAATTCAACAAAATATTGAATTTCATCAAACGTAAACAAAACGAACAAAAAAACTTTGGTTGTCCGTGCGAAAATTGTGAGTTTGCCCCACAGCAAAATTGGCCAAAATGTTCGATGGTAAATCGCAGTTGGCATAAACAAATTGGTATGCAGTGAAATCACATGCGGAACATATGGAATGGAACATGTAAATGCATGTATATGAAGTAATTTCTACACAGCATGAAGTTAATAGTGCAATTGCACTTTGGAACGAATGGAATGGAACATGTAAAAGAATCATTTCTAAGCAGTATGAAGTTAAAAGGGCAATACACATGTGGAACGAGTGAAATGGAACACTACTGAAGTCTCAAATACAGTTGACACTAAAAGTGTAGCTTGAAATCGAATAGTTACACCCGAAATACTAATAAATTCTCGCCAAGAAACTTGGAACAGCTGAAATGGAACACGAATTGCACACACTTATAGTGTACACAATAAACAAAAAGTGTATACAGCATGTATAAAAAGTAATTTATATACAGTAAAGTTAGTTGTGCAATTGCACATTGGAACGAATGGAATGGAACACAACTAAAGTCCCAAATACAGCTAATACTAAAAATGTAAGTAGCTATCGAATAGTTACACCCAAAATACTAATAAATTCTCGTATATAAACTTGGAACAGCTGGAATGAAACACTTTTTGCGCTTACTTAAAGTGTAAACAATCAACAAAATGTCCAACAAATTGAATGCTAGTGAACTGTATTTTCAAAGCATGTTTAAGTTGTAGATAAATAAAGTTTTCCAACTAATTTCCAGAGGAAAAGCAAGAAGGGAAAACAGGTAAACTTTCTATAAAAAAGTAAAAAGTAAAAATGTTGTTAACAACAAGCAAATTGCAAACAGTTGCAAAAAGTTATAAACAGATATGCAACTAAATATAGATAGAGAAATGCTTGAAAAAATATGCTTTAATTGCAAGTGTGCAGATACTTTATGCAGCACTGTTGTGTTTACCCCTTCAACTGTTTCCATGTTGCTGTTGCAACCGTCTGCGGTTACCTGGCGACAGTGTCTACTTTTCGCACCTGCAACCGATTAAAATCGCGCCCCTCTCCACCAACTTTAAATAGAGTTGACCACACGTGGCCTGGGACAAGCAAAAGTATTTTTTTTGTTGTGCTCTGCTCTGGGGTCGCTTAGCTAATGCACAATTTGAACGAACAGACATAACATACATATAATGCGAAGGGGCCAAATGTGAATGCAAAAATTGTAAATGGCAAAATGCAATTATTTTTAGCGCATGCAACGCGACTTTGCACGGCACACGAAGCTGCTTTTGTGGCACACGCGTTGCGCATGTTTGTTGACAATTAATGTGTGGCTGTTGTTGTTGTCAGTTTGATTGTTGTTGGTTGCTGGTTGTTGGGCGCACCCAAAATGCAAGTTAGCAACCGGAGTGCGGCGCCGCAGCAACTGCAACTGCAACTGAAAAACTGCAATTGCACTTTGTGCATTAATTTCCGCATAACTTGAACACATTCGGAGCGATTCAGTGTATGCAACGCTGTCAACCTCAACTAGCAACAACAGCAACAACTACAACAGTTGAATGCATTAATAGACTGACCAATTGCACAAAATTCTTGCACGGCAACTGAAAATTTAATGAACGCATCCGCTGCAGGGTCAATCGTTGGCACTTGGGTGACACAATGTGCAGCCAGTCAATCGAGCATGGCGAGCGAACCACACACAAACACACACACACATACATATAATCCCCCCTCTCCCTCATCATCATTCGCTCATTCATTCACTCTTGCAGTCACTCAAACTCAACTTGATTATGATGAAGCTGGACGCATCGCACTTTGATGTTGTTTTAGTGGCTTTTCTGCTGCTTCTGCTTCTGCTGTCAACGTCCAGAGGTTAATATACCCTGATAAACCGCAAATTGTGGCTTCTTTTGCTGCTTCTTCTTCCACTTCTTGCAATTGTCGCCGCCCTTTGACTTTTTATGAAACCCCGCCCGCTGTTCCGCATTAATGTCGCATCATTGTCACGCATTTGTTGACTTCTCTTACACAAGATTGTGGATATATTGGCTAATCATCAGCTCAGTTGCAAAACGAATTGGAAAAGAAACAAAAACTGACAATCGCCTAATGAATGTTTTGCATTCCATTCCAAATCGTTGCGCCTAACAGGCTTTTTCCGTTTTGTGTTCCATTCCAAGTGAAAGAAGAGAACGGAATGAATCAAAGTAAAGAGGAAAGTAAATAGCGACTGTTATATGCAAGAAATAATATAAGAAGTTGGAACTACTCAAAATTCGCTGTTTCATTTCAAGTATTCCACTTGGCGTGTTCCATTCCCAATTATACCAACAATCAGTCTTCAAAATGTTATTCATTATCAATGCGTTTCATTCTCGCAAAACTGCGCTTAACACGCTTTTTTGTTTTGTGTTCCATTCCAAGTGGCAGAAAAGCGACAGAATGGAAAGAAACAAAGTAAGGAAGAAAGTAAGCAGCGATTGATATATGCAAGAAATATAAGAGTTCCAATCCAATCGGATTTAAGTAGGGAACTATGCAAAATTCAATGTTTCAAGCGTTCCATTTAGCTTGTTCCCAAAATTCGATTTTCCATTTCAAGTATGCCATTTAGCATATTCCTTTCCCAATTATTCAAACAATCACTATCCAAAATGTTTACAACCATTTCTCATAATCAAAATAACTTTGTTTACTGTTGTGAAATTGTTATGCGCATATTTTATGTTTGAAGCCAAGAGATTAGATACGAAACCATATTCAGTTTTTTTTTTCTGGGCATCATAAAAAGTAACTACGAGTTTATAGCATACAATTGGGAGGTACTTTTAATCAAATGAAAGGTGAAAGGAGCACACAAAAAAAAAAGGAAAAGAGAAAAGTGCAATCGACATCTTCGATTGCAATTCACAGACAAAGGAACAACGCATAATTCCAGTGTTGGCTATTGATTTTCTTCTTTGTGTGAACTTTTCGGTGACTGAAAAGATACTTGCCACTTGCGGCAAAGTGGCCCAGAGAGAAGCCGGCGGAATGTCGACAAACACAGCGCGCGCCATTTGCATTCTTGGCACTACACAAAAAAAAAAAAAAAACGTTGGCAACACTTCAATTCCCCTCCTCTCCGCTCTCCTCTTGTAGTTTGCTGTGTTTTTGGCATGTTTCATTGGCAGGCGCGCTTAAAATATGCAGAAAAAGTCGGCGGCAAAGACGCGCAGCAGGTGGATGAAGCCAATGAGGAACCAGGACGCAGAGCAGAGCAAAGGGGGACAGCAGGAGGTTGATGGGAGGAGGGTGCAATAGGAGCCTCTGCTCCACACCCAGTTTTATAGTTTGCAGTTTACAATTGCTTGCGCAGCGTGTTTTGTGACGCGGTGTTTATTACGCGACGCTTGATAAAAAATGCCACCGCTAGAGGTCGCCACCCGAGTGGCAATTGTTGTGGCTTGTTCCCATTGCAGCAGACAGACACAAAACTATGGCAAACCATGTTCCCAAATGCAAAAACGCCAAAAATAAAAAACATGTGCAATTGATGTTTCAATTCAATGAGTTTCTCATGAGAAAAGCGAATATTTGAAATTGAAATTGAGACCGAAATGAAATAGTTTACTCATGTAGATACAAAAGTTTGGCAAACAGTCTTCCCAAATGCAAAAACGCCAAAAAAAAGTGACAGCTACAAAGATGTTTCAATTTCATGCGTTTCTTATGTGAAAAGCGAATATATGAAAATGAAATTGAGAACGAAATTAAATATTTTATTCATGTAGATACAAAAGTTTAGCAACCCGTGTTCCCAAATGCAAAAACGCCAAAAATAAAAGTGACAACTACAACGATGTTTCAATTCATAGCGTTTCTCATAAGAAAAGCAAGTACTTTAAATTGAAATTGAGAACGAAATTAAATATTTTATTTACGTGAACATACAAAACTATGGAAACCCGTGTTCCCAAATGCAAAAACGCCAAAAATAAAAATGACAGCAGCCATCATGTTTCAATTCCATGCGTTTCTCATAAGAGAAGCAAATATTTGGCATTGAAATGGAGACTGAATTTAAATACGATGTTCCAGATTGCAAAAACGACAACTGTTATTTAGCTTAAATTTCATGCGTTTCGCTTTATAGAATCGACTCTTTTGGCATTGAAAACACCGAATTGAGTTCAAATTTAAATGCCTAATTTATTTGCTAGAAGAAAGCAGACATCGTAAATCTCCAAAACACATTAGTTGTTCTAAATTGAGTGCGAAATTAAATATTTAATTTATATAGCGAAGAAAGTGTGAATCGGAAATCTTTCTAAACACCTGAGTTCCTCATTGCAAGATTAATGAAGCGGGAAGCGAATGCAAATGACAGCGATAAATACAAGTGTGTGTGTGTTGTTTTGTTGTTCATGTTGCCCTCGCAAAATTCTTGCGAATTGAAAAACGCGTTTGGGGATATTGGAACAGGAAGTGTTAAGTTGGCAAACGCCATCGACACTTCGACATCCAAAAGGGGTTGCCACCCACTTCAGACACAACTACAACTACAACTACAACTACACCAAACTGAATGTGGGGGAATATTTATTTATCTATACAAGTCTGGTTAGCAAGTTCTACAATTGCTGCAGCGTCATTTTCGCTGCTTCTCTTCTTCTTTTTTTGGCGCAGTAAATTTGTTGTGAATTTATTTGGGGGCCAAAAGTTTTGGCCTATTGGGAAAATGAGTCTCGAGTGCTCGTAACAGCAAAACGGGTTAGTGCGAAAAGTGTGTGTGTATGTGTGTGTGAGTGCGTGTGTGTGTGAGTGTGCGTAACTTGTGCCAGGGGCGTCATGCGGTCTCCCAAAAAACTAACCTTCGTCTGCTTTGGCTGCTCGCTGAACTGTATCCAGCTAGCCTGACCTTTTCCATAATGATTTGTTGTGTCCTGTCCTTTTTTTTTGTTCATGTCTTTCCATTTCATTTTGCCAAATAATTTTCATCATTGGGCGATGCTCTACTGCATTATTATCTTGTGTTTATTTAAGTACATCATGTACAATATATACGTATATAAGAAAAAAGAGACTGAATAAAGGAAAAGCTGATTGTTTTCCATACGATAAAGTGGATTTGGCTTAACTCGCCATGAGTCATCAATTGTTTCAGTTGAAATAGCTCAAGATTAAACAGGAAATGCTCTGTGTATCTTTGCCAACGTTGCTGTGACGTTTGTTCCATTCCATTTCGTTCCCGTCTCATATATTTAATCCTATTTGCCATACAAATTAATGTCGATTGAAGATGGAATTCCCAAAAAAACAGTTGTTCTACTTGATTCTATTTCTCTTTCACCATTTTAAACCTCTAAAATGTCGCTTGCTTCTCTAGTTGTTATCGATAAACCATGTCAAAGCTTTGCAAATAATCGATAGCTAAAAGAAGTCATTCTATTTGATTATATTTCTCTTTACGATTTTAAACATTTAAAATCTTTCTTCCTTCTCTAGTTGTTATCGATAAGCTAGCTTTAAGCTTAGCAAATAATCGATAGCTAAAAGAAGTCATTCTATTTGATTCTATTTCGCTTTTACCACTTCAAACCTCTAGAATGTTTCTTGGTACTTATCTGCAATGTTGTCTGTAGTTGTTATCGATAAACCATGTCAAAACTTAGTAAATAATCGATAGCTAAAAGAAGTTCTTCTATTTGATTCTATTTCTCTTTTACCACTTCAAACCTCTAGAATGTTTCTTGCTACTTGCAATGTTGTCTGTATTTGTTATCGATAAACCCTGTCTAAGATTAGTAAATAATCGATAATTAAAAGAAGTCATTCTATTTGATTCTATTTCTCTTTTACCACTTCAAACCTCTAGAATGTTTCGTGCTACTTGCAATGTTATCTCTAGTTGTTATCGATAAACCATGTCTAAGCTTAGCAAATAATCGATAGCATTTCATTCCCAGTGTCTCCTGCTTATCAGCAATGTTGCCCAACAATTGTTATCGATAGTATTTCATTCCACACCTTTCAATTTCTTATTCCTTGCAGTGGAAAATTCTGCAGCTCATCAATCCAAAAATCACGTGCTCACACACACAAAGACAAATACACACCCACACACACCTCTTTGAGGTGTTAATGATTTAGTTAAGCAACAAAAAATATAAATTCGCTTGATCAAAAACGATTCTTCTTCGGCTGCCACCGCAAAATCGCAAAGCGTGTCGAAAAACAATGTTTATTACTCATGTGTGTGGCCAAAGTTAAACAAATAAAATGAGAGAATGGGGGAGAATAAAATTCCATAGTTGATAAAAAAAAAAATAACTACTATACTATGTTTGCTATCGATATGTGAACAGTAAGCGTCAATAAAGCGGAAACACGAAACTGACGTCACAACGACGCCTATTTGTTTATCATGTCTCAAAGTATGATTAACCAAAAGGTGAGGCCGGCTAAACGCTAGGGGGGAGAGGGGTCAAGAAGAGGGGAACAGGGGAGGGGCAAACCTAGGCAAATGGAGCAAGAGAAACGTCGCGTCTTTCGGCCTTGTCAATTATTTATTAGCTGACGCGATTCGCTGATTTTTTTTGTACTTGTAAATTGCTGACAATAAAAAATACAAAATTTATTTTTTGCAATATTTACATGGAAGATTCAGGGAAAACGGCTCCAAAGTTGGTTGCAATATTTTCGTGTTTGATTCACTCGACAAACACAGCACTTAAAAAACTTTTTCGCACAAAATTCTCACTTGTTTCGCTTTCAAATTTGTTGATAATTTTATTTTCTTTTTATTTTTTGGATTGCGATTAAATGCGATAAGACGTCTTCTTATCACAACACTTTGTTAGGCACAATGTGATGTTTGCACAATAAATAAAACGAGTTTATTTATTTCTAAATCCACTTTAATTCTTTTCTTTTCTTTTTTTGCACTAATTCCTTTGAGATTTTATTTGCTGAATTGTGTTGTTGTTGTTGTGGCTATAAATAAATAGATCCATGCGCCGGGCTCACTAAAATATTTTTTGTTTTGGCACTTCGACAAAATACGGGATTTTCTCTTGCGTACGAAAATAACACGAAAAATAGAATTTTTGTTTTGTTTTTTTTTTTTTGTTGGTGGTTTTCCGCTTTCCGTTTTCGAGTGCCGCACGACGCCGACGAGTTTCGTCCGTTACGTTGACATTTTGTTTGGATTCTCGACTGTTAATGGTGCGAGGCCAACAACAACAAGTGTCTCGGAGCGAAAAAAACGCTTAACAGCGTCTGTTGCTGTTAATGCTCTCCGGCTGTTATGCTCAAATGGCGCTGTATGACTCAAAACTGCACTGCTAAGTTGCTGTTAATCAGTAATGAGCAGCATGTTAACATAGTCTGTAAAGCCTAACAGTTGCTAAGAGAAAAACATTTCTCTTACATGCCAAGCTCACAACAAGTGTCTTTAGAGTTGAAGAGAACGCTGATTTGTAGTTGTAGAGTAATGGCTAAGGATACAATGTGTTTTAAAGACTAGGCTACATTTTACAACTTGCCGGAACGTGCGGAATCGAAACACACAACACAACACAAGTGAAGTGAAGTGAAGCCATTTGCATGCAGACGTCATAAACTGCAATGCTCTCTGGCCACATTTGTGCTGCTTGGCCACTTCGATTAGACTGCCATTGTGTGGAGCAGCAGGAGAGACAGAGGGGGGAGGGGAGAAATGGATGTTGTAGTTGAAACGGTCATTGTTGCCACTCGTCGTCGACGTCGTCGTTGTCGTTTATAACCTCAAAGCAGACGCCATAAATCAAAGCACAAATTTGCACTTTAAGTGCGCTTTCAATAAGTTTAGCACTCGACTTCATTGTTGTTGTTGTTGCTGCCGTTGCTGTCGTTCAAAGTTTTGTTTGTTCTTGCTGTTCACATAAATCATAATTTAAAAGCTTTGCAAATACAGCGTTGTAAAATATATATAACAACTTAATGAAGCAAAGCAAACAAAACAAAGTAAAAACTTTGCAATTTGCATTTCGCTGCCATATTAACGAAGCAAAGAGAGCGGGAGGAGATGGCAAATTAAGAGAAGACAAGATCCCAATCAGACGAAGAGTAATAATGACTAACAACAACAACAACAACATGGCGCAAGTTTAAATATAACATTTACATACATATATATTTATCTACAAACGCTGTTAGCGACGTCAACGTCAACTGAGTCCATCAACATCAGCAGCGGAGATAAGAAAATGTAGAATGGCGGAAGAAAGAGAGAGGGCAAAAAAAAGAAGAAACGTTACTCTCTTTATCTTATCAGCTGCGGCAAAAAAAAAATTGTAAAAGAAAACAATTTAGTTGAAATGAATGCAAAGCAGCGACGTCAAACACACACACGCACACACACACTCATACAAATGCAGTTGCGATTCCTTAAGCAAAAGTCACTCACACATATTAACACACACGTGCAGTTGTCTGACAATGAGTTTATTTTGATAAGCGGGGGCACTTGAGAATGATTCATAGCCAAGCATCTGCGCAAATCGAAAGGCAAATAATGAATTAATTCCGAGGAAATTCCTGGAAATTATGATGCACTCGCCGGGGGTCAATAAAGCAACAAAACTAGCTGAATAATTTACAAATAAACGCAAATTAATTTACTAAGAATCAATATTTCTAAGTAAAAAGTTTTGAATATTCAATCAAAACACATTTCAAGTTCAAAGTTAGCTTCACCAAATTAAACATCTCAATCGTGTTGTAAAAATTTTAGAGCATACTTTTAGGCTGGATACTTAAATTGCTCGCATGCGATATTTTCAATGCGATAAAAATATCGCATCTTGCATTTAAAATTTAAATGTAGAACGTCTGCTAATGATTAATGTTTATTAGCACAAGTTTTTGGCAAAGTTTGCAACAGTTTTATGCTGTCTGCGTTAACAAAAACCATTAGCAAAGAAAGTTGAGCGGATAATAAAACTTTAAATGCTCCTCTAAAAGTAAATGATGATGATTGGAGTGTGAATATGAATATGATCCATAAGTAAATAAGATATACAATAACAAAAAAAGGGGTTGAGACGAGCACAAGCCAAAAACTTAACCCAACTTAACCCGAAATCTGAACTCGACTAATTGCCGAAAAATTGAAATGAAAACCCAAAGAAACCCTTCGCACAATAGCGAGGGGAGGGAGACAGGAGAGAGGGAGAGAGCCAAGAAAGGAAGTCAGGTAAGCGAGGGGAACACTCGAAAGAACACAGGAGAGGATCAGAGAGCGCAATTGAGGTGTCGATTGCTCGCGCCAGGTAGTCAAGGAATTATTTTACGAAATGGAAACCGAAATTATGCGAAAGAAACTGTTGTTGTGGAAATTGAAAGGAAAACTCACGAAATATTTATAATATGCTGAGCATATGAAGAGGATTAGCGGACTAGACTGATACTCTACCTGCTTTAGGTTTACGAAGTTTCAAGATTAAACGAGAATTATTTGAAAACAAGAATGCTAAACGAATACGAATACAGTTGATCGAGGCATTGAAATAACTGTTTAGATTAAAATTCCTCAAGATTATTTATTTCATTCATTCGCTTATCGAACATTGATTAAATGCAGTATTTCTTAACCTGCACAACAAACGCATAGTAAATAATTTCATTTCATTCATTCAATTATAGATAACAATATTTTACAACTGCGGTCTTTTTTGTTGTTGTTTGTGAATCACTCACCTTGGATTTGGTTTTGTTTATAATCTTGCGATATAGGAACTTGTACATAGCACAACAACAAGCACAACAACGATAACAACGGCAGCACAATAACATTCAAGAAATCACGTTTCTTCGCTCGCGAATCTATTTCTCCAAATTTGACACGCACGACACAAAAAGTTTACAATAATTTATGTTTATCGCCTGCGATTCGAACGCACTGCGATTCGATAGTCGATAGCCTGTCTGTCTGTCTGTCTGTCCGTCCGTCGGTCTATCGGTCGATCTGTCTGTCGGTCTGAATTTTAATGTCTGCGGCGCGAGACGTCATCGATGACTAAGCGACGATATCAGCGACTTGTGAGAGACGAGGGCAAATTTTTGCATGCGACCGCACAGAAGCGGATCGCAGGTAGATCTCATTGTTTGGGCCCACATGTTGTCACAGCTGTTGTCTAGACTATGCAAATACTGCTTCTTTAAAAACAAAAAAAAGAAGCGAACTTAATTCATAATTGAGAAACAATGTCTAGTCGAATGATAGGTGAAAATATGACTTAATTGGAATTATTTAGTAAGCATCAAAAAGTTTAAATAATAATCAGAAAAGAATCAATTTAAATCACTGCTCAAATTGATTAAAAGTTTGCAGTACAAAAATTAATAAAATTATATTCGTCTCTAAATTAAAAACCATTTAATATTAAGAATACCTTGCATAGCAAAAGAATGATAAAGGAAATTCTTAATCAAACAATGATTATATGAATTATTTAAAAAAAAAACATTTAACTTTTGTATTAATAATCTCAATTTCACTCGCCCCACATTGGGCCCTTTAAGCAAACCCTTGAATGCGCTACTGTTGCCGAGCAATGTTTACCGTTGCTTTTGCGATGCCGCCACTTCACTTGCTCCCACGTTGTTAAGCCAAGAAAAAGCAAAAACAACAACAAGAAAGATCAACACACAGAAATGTCACAAAGCAAAAGTTCAAAAACTGGGCACACTTCGCTCTTTATTACTGCTCATTAGGCGCGCATTGTTGAGCGAGAGAGAGACAGAGAGAGCATATTCACGACGAATAGCCAAAAGAAGCAGAAGCAGAAGCGAAGTGGTCATTAAAAACAATCAAATCGATTTGACAACAAAATCAAAACTGAACGTGGCAAAATGTGAACAAACTAATTAGCCATAACGAACGAACAAAATAAGAACGAAAACGTGCGAGGCGAACGAAGAGGAGGAAGTGACAATGCGCAAGGTGTTTGAAAGGGAGAAAAAGAGACAGCCAGATATGGGAGCTTTGACATTTGCAGAGTTAAAGTTGTTGGTGTTGGGCACAAAGGTGAAGGCAATAACAAAATAAAAAAAGATGAAGAGATAAAGTTTTGCGAACTTACCTGAATCTCGAGCAGAAGCTCCTGTCTCTTTCTGCGCAGCTCAATGAGCATCTTCTGCTGCTCTGGCGTCAATTCTGCAAGAGAGACAAGAACACACACATAATTCTCGCTTTTGCTTTGCCTTTGTTTTTTTCTTCTTTTTTTTATTTGGTTAATTGGAACAGCGACATTCCACTCATACACAAACACAGGCGACGCACGCAGCACGTAAACAGTGGAGTGCACACACCCACACATACACACAAGCACACACACGCTAGCTGCATTGCAGTGCTGCCAAATCAATACAAACATAATTTAACAATTGCTCTCACTGTTTTTATGGTATTGTTTCACAACGGGCCATCATCGAATTTGGCATTAATTGGTTTATTAGTTTAATGCCGCCTCGCCGGATTACGCATTAATTCAATTGAAGGCCAGTTTAATAGACATAGTACACATACACATACACATATTCACACACGCACACACACACACACTCACACACGCCCACAAAAGCAGCAGCGTCGCGTCGCTTGTTGCTTCCAGTTCTCGATTTGCGTCTGGAATTATTTGAATTGCTTTCATCGATTTGCATTTCGACTTTCGCACAATTGCACTTCAATTGCAGCTTAAACTAATCTTTATTGAGCCTTCTTTGTTTTCTTGTTTACTCATTTCTGTGCTTTGCTGCATTTGTAGTTGTACTTGTATTTGTAGTCGTGTTGTGTGTTTACCTGGCATCGAGAATTCACTGCGCCCCTTGGAAATCGCACCGTACGATCTGTTGTCGAAATTGTCCATAGCGCTAATCATTGTGGCGCGGCACAGCTAACACACACACACGCACGCACTCACGATCCGTTAGTTTAACATAATTCACAACTTTTCACGATTTGTTGGCGTTTTTTTCATTTATTATTACAAATTTATTTTGAAAAAACAAAATCAACAACACAAAATTCTTTCGCCTTTTTTTCCCACTAGGGATGGACTATTTGCGCTGGTCAAAGAGATGTGCCAACAGAAATATCGCAAGCGTATATCGATAGGCGTGCGATGTCAAGCTCTGTTAATAACAGAGTGGTAGTTTACAGCACTCACGATTGACTTATTTAAAATTAAATACAAATGTACAATTAATTTTAGTAACATGTAATAATATTTATATACATATGTATGTTTTGCCTAATCTTTTGCATCTTATTAACAGCAGTAGTGTAACAAGAGTAGCTTAATAGCAAGTGTATAACAGAATTGCTCCTCACAGGCAAAAGAAGAGCAGTAACTGCGACTCGTGACAAGTGAATGGCAATAATGCAGTGTGACCCATGAGCAAGCTTAATTGTAATTGTAAAAGTAAAAGGATGGGAAAATATTAATTTTTTACTTATGACTTGTTAATTTAATATTCCCATTCCCAATTTTTAAGCTATTTAAAAATAAGTGCTCTATCAATACAATAGACTATCTGTAATCAGCTGACAATTAACAGTGTTTTTGCTAGTCACGCTGCTTTCATCGTTGTTGATGCTTAAACGATATTTCGACATACCAAAGCACGCAATACTAATTGATAGTATCGTCTAATGTGCAATTGCGGTATCGATGTATCGATAACAACATCCCTAGTTCCAAGATTGACTGCCAAGGCAGCGAGCGAGTAACTTGAATTTCTAGAAAATTCCAAATATTTAACAATAAACAGCACCAAACGCCAACTGCCAGGCAACACAAACATAGGCGGAGGACACGCGAATGCGATTATCACAGCGAGTTTAATACAGCAAAGAGCAGACAAAAGCAAAAGCCATGGCCAAATGGGGAGAAGGAGATCCACGCTGGATTGTCGAGGAGCGACCCGATGCGACGAATGTGAACAATTGGCATTGGACGGAAAAGAATGCGACACCCTGGTCCAAGGAGAGATTGCAACAGTTGTTCGACGACTTTAAAATCGGTACATATGCAATTACATTACAAAGTTTCTGTTTGTTGTACAATTCCTAACCTTAATCTTTGTTTCAACCAACACAAGTGCAAAGTGATATCGAGTGCGCTGTGGATGCGGTGGATAAGTGCACCGGGGAGGCAACTGTGAACAATCGCAAGGGCAAACTGATATTCTTCTATGAATGGGAATTGGTCTTGAAGTGGTCCGGCCGACTGCTCAAAAATAGCAAACTGAGCCACAAGGGTAAACTGACAATCCCCAATCTATCCGAGGAGAATAGTCTGGAGGATGTGGAGCTAACGGTGACCATTGATGAGAGCAACGATGAGTCCGAGACGCTTAAACAATTCATGTACAATGTGGGACGTGAGCGTGTGCGCCAACAGCTGGGCGTCTACATCAAGGAGCTGAAGGAGGAGTATTCCAAGAACTTGATACTACCAAAGAAAAGTGACGATGGCAGCGGCGGCGCTCTGAAGGATGCCAACAATGCGAAGAATGCCGCCCAACAGAAGGCAGCGTCTGGTGTCACATCATCGTCGTCATCGATCAACAGCAGCAGCAACAGCAAGAGCAGCAGCGTTGGCTGCAAGCTGGACGTGCGCACGTTGTCCATGTGCGAGGAGTTCCACTGTAATGCCAACGATTTGTACAACGCACTAACAAAGCCCGACATGGTCACAGCATTCACACGTGCCCCGGCCAAAGTCGATGCTGTGCGTGGTGGCGAGTGAGCATCGAAATCTTTTTTTTTATTACACTTTAACAAAGAATCTCTCAATTGAATTATATTTCTTTTTTTAGATTCGTCCTCTATGGCGGCAATGTGCTGGGCAAGTTTGAGGAACTGGTGCCCGAGAAGAAGATCCAGCAGAGCTGGCGTCTGAAAAACTGGTCATCTGGTCACTACTCGCATGTCGTTATCGAGCTCGAGGAAACTGTAAGTGTCGGCGATCAAGTGATCATCTTGTCTCAACTTAGTTGTTAGTCTTAGTCGCATTTCTTTTCAAGTTCATAAAACAATTCTCTCATATTAGTGTTCGAGGATCATCATGTCAGATCTTTGATTAGTGTAATAGTTTACTTCTTTGTAAAAAACTTGTTTAATTACCTTTTTTAACATTGCAACAGATCCTCATATCTGATCTTCGTTTAGTTTAGCAGTTTACTGCATTGTAAAAGACTTGTTTAACTACCATTTTTAATTTAGCGACTTTAATCTTCATTATTATCAAAGGTTGATTTGTATTTTTAAAGTTTATAGAACAATGTTCTTTAAGGATTAACTTGTCTGATCTTCAAATTAATTGTATTAATAGTTCACTTCTTTGTAAATGATTTGTTTTCTGAATCTTATTGATTATCAAAGGTTGTTTTTTATTATTAATATTTATGCAACCATTTTTTTGCTACCTAAGGATATTCTTGTCTGATCTTCAAATTGTATTAATAGTTTACTTCATAGTAAAAGAATCCCTTTTAATTAACTCAATTTACCTCCAATTAATATCCAAGTTTGTTCACTTAAAGCTTCTAGAACATGTCTCTAATATACTCTTAAGCTCTTTGTAATCTATTTAGATCCTTGTCTATGGTTTTTCATTTGAGCTGCTTTCCTTTAAAAATTGAGGAACTTTTGTGTAGAGCATCAGCTTAACTCACTTTAATCTATAAAGAAAATCAATTCACTTTAAGAAAATGTCATTAAATCCACGCTTGAAATAACTCTAAAAAAATAATGAGTATAGTTTAACTCAAGATTTACTTCAATTTATATGCTAATGTTAATATTTAAAATCAAGTTACTTTTTCGAATACATATAGAATTTATTTTATATTATCAGACAAAATATCATTCTTAGAGATTTGTAAGTTGCTAAAGCATTTCAATGTGTGCCTAATGTGAGTAAGATAAAGAATCTATTAAATTTATCTTTGCAATGTAGTCGTGATAAAATTAGCAAGTAGGGAGAGTCATATATGAAGGTGAATAGAGGATTTAATCAACATATCAGCTTCTAAACATATCAGCTTCTAACTACCAATACAATTAAGTCAGTTTTTTAGTTTCAAATTGATTCGACTTTAACATAATTTCAGCATTTAAAATATTACTATGATAGAATTGTATTAGAAAATGAATAGTTTAATCTATATCAACACATTTTCTATGTTAAATGTTGAAAACGAAAGCGATCCTTACGACTAACTTTGCTTACTGAAAGTTTCTATATTTCTTTATTTATTGTGCTATATTAATGTATCGTTCTCTGTTGCAGTCATCGAGCACAATGATGACGCTGAAGCAGACCGGCATTCCCGCCTCAGAGTACGATGCGATGAGGACAAACTGGCATCGATACTATTGGCACAGCATTAAGCAGACCTTTGGCTTTGGTAGCTCCATTTCCGACGCCTTATAAGGAGCACCTTTTCCGTCTCCCTCATTCGGTTAAATTGGACACACATACACACACACATAGACACAGATACTACACTACACTAGCTTCTCTGATTGGCTTTGCTTATCACTCGGATTTGGATTCGGATTCGATTTTGGATTCCATTACAGAACAGAACAGCGGCTGCAACTTGATTATCCATCATCCACCATAATAAGAACAACAATCTCTAGCTATAATTTCTGTCCAGCTGCGCGCCATTGCACTCTGTTAACAATTTCATTATGATAATGGTATTAAAGTACATACATAACGCATACATATGTAATGTAGATGGATTCACTGTACGACAACAGCAACACGTACAAACAAACACACATACACTCACATATATAAAACAACCATTCTAAGTGGCGAAATAAATGCGAAATCGAAATGCTTCTCTCGTTTAGCTTATTCAACATCAAAATAATCTTTCTTCCAATCGTGAGCTGAAATTACAACAATTGGATTGGAAAAATATCGGAAAAACAGTCAGCTCTATAATAAAGGCTTTATCTCGATTCTAAACAAGCAAGGAAAAATGTGTTACTCGCTGAAATACAAATTTAACTCAAATGCTGCAATATTAAAACAAGATTGAGATTTTTTTTATACCAGAAGCGTTTTATAACTTAGTGCTGTCAAGAAATATATATGACAACCAGAAGGAGGCATCTCCGATCCTATAAGGTATATCTATTCTTGATATGGCCATGTCCGACTGTCTGTCTGTCTGTATATTTTAATAGCGCTCTAAAAATTGGTAGTCGAGCTCATTCGACTTCAACTTTTTTGTTTAAATAATCTTTTAAGAAAGAACTTCCGTTTTACATTTGCTCTATTTATTTCAACAATTGAATGACTGATAAGATTGTTATGGATTTATTTATTTATATATTTATATTTATATAACACTCATTTTCGCTGTGAAGCTTTTGAGTTTTAGCTTCTTTTATCCTCTATTTATTTAATTTACCAATTTCCTCATTTAATATTTGCTGGGTTCTTTCAGATTCAATCTGAACATCGTTCAATCTTTGCTTGTAGCGAGCGATATCTTCCTCACTCCTCTTAAGCCAATCCTGGACATGTTTTATGTAATCAAGATCTTTTTGGCGTTGTTCCCAATAAGGTTTCAGCAATTCATCGTGTTTATCCTTGTTATCCTATGAATGGAATCACACTCTTAAAACTATTATTAATTTGGTTCGTAAAGGACACTCACTTCCGCATAGCCGTAGACAACAAGAACTGCGACGAGGAGCCCGAATAATATTATTTTCATTTTGATACGCACTGAAAAACTTTTTGTGAAACACTGAAGCTCTTAGTTTAATAAGTGGAGCTTAAATAGCCAAAAAAAAGACAATAAAAACTATGTGGCAAGTGGCGTGATGTACCTAATACTTTTTATATATGTATTGTATGATTTATTTCTTGGGGTTATCATTAAAAAAAGAGCGCGATCATTGCGTACTTAGATTTCAGTAATCTGCATAGCGACAGCGCTTTTGTTTTTCAATCTATTTCCGTGTTTTGTTAAGCGTGTTTGAAACTTTTCAAGACACATTTTAAATACGAATATTTGTTAGTAGATTACTCATTTGAACAATAACACATCATCATGCTCTGATATAGAATATACATTTATTAAATTAAGGTTTCCACTATCGCAGAGAATTCGCCCACTTAAGTATATTTTAATATTGCAATGATCGAAATGAGTTTTATTTATTTTGAATTCTTTGAAGTCGCGGTGATTCTTCTTATTAACATTACATATGACATATCTATTACATATATATTACAAATATAACTCGTTAGAGAACTATGCAAGCTAGTTTCTATGTTCGAAAATAAATTGTTTTATATCACATTTATCATCATTAATTTTTTTAGATGTTCCATGTAGTTCGATTCTCAATTTTTGAATTGCTTTGCTTATGCGACATTTTTTCGCATATGGAGAACTTTGATAATTGTGATGTATTTGATCTTGAGGTCATTAAAATTGGGTCAAGAGCAGAGATAAGTCATTGACTTTTACTTTCATTAATCTAAGCATATAATGTATTGAATTCTGAGTACGTTATCAGAGCAGCGTCTGGCAGACTTTGCTTTCGGGCTTTAACTATCACAATTTCTAATGATAGAATACTGAATTCAATTTTGAAATTTTTCGGAAAAGAATCACTTTATTATATATACAATTTAGTAAACAAAATTTGTCTGAAAAAAAAAAAAAAACTGTTGCTACAATCGAATAAGCAATTCTTAAACATCCCTTTCAATTATACAGATGTGTAGTAATATTTATTTGGCTAGCTGGGAAAATAATATATTTAATAAAATTAATTTCCAAATCCGCAAATAAACAATTGTTCATAACTACAATCAAAAAGAAACATTTGGTGTTCGAATATTGAATTCAATTCGACGCAATTTTGATCACCATTGAGATCGTCTGGTTCATCTGGCCCCCCATTTAAAATAGTTTGCTCTGCGGCCTGTAGAAATCGAAGTATATTCATTCTTTTTAGCTAAACCGTTAATGTCAATCCAATATTGTTTACGATTTTGCAGTTTCTGCTTGATTGCGTTGAATTCATCCACATTTTGGATACTAACCAAATGTCCATCCATTGAGAGACATTTGTTGACTGCACCAAACCAATTGAGTTCTTCAGATTTTTCAATATAATAATACTTCGATCCAATCTGCTGATAAGGTGGTCCAGGTATTGGCTTCTTAA
Source organism: Drosophila nasuta (assembly GCF_023558535.2). Taxonomy (NCBI): domain Eukaryota; kingdom Metazoa; phylum Arthropoda; class Insecta; order Diptera; family Drosophilidae; genus Drosophila; species Drosophila nasuta. Next base: position 24,275,367 of record NC_083455.1, on the reverse strand, counting down.
CTTCCTCCGCCTTAGGAAGATGTTCCAATTGTTGCTCGACTTGTTTACCCTGCAATTTTATTTGTTCCATAATTTGTTCACTTGCAGTGCTTAAGTCTCTCAATTTCTGTTCAATCTTTTTATCCTCAGCTTTATAAAGATGATCCAATTGTTGCTCGAATTGTTTACCCTGCAATTTTATTTGTTGCGAAATTGATTCAATTGCAATGTCCAAGTCTTTAAATTTCTGTTCGGTCTTCTTTTCTTGCGAATCGAATTTGTTCTCCGACAAGCATTTCTCTTCAGGTTTAAAATTAGTCAATTGTCTCTCTAACGCCTTCGTATGTTCTAATACAATCTTTAGGACTTTATGGCAATATGTTCCGCAGATTGACTCAAGTTGCCTCGATTCCTGACAGCTCTATGAATAGAAACCGAAACTAAGGATCATCTAAAGATGGATTTATTAGGAGTACTTACTTCCTCACTGCCATACACAACGAGGACTGAGAGAAGGAGTCCAAATACTTGTATTATTATATTCATTTTGATTCACACTATATTAAACAGTGATGTGTTTCAAACTAAATCTCTGTTGCCCAAATCAGAGTTTATATAGCCAAAATTTATTACATAATTGAAAGCATATAGCGAACTGTGATAAGTAATTATAGTATTTGATCTTGAGGTCATTAAAATTGGGTCAAGAACAGAGATAAGTCATTGACTTATACTTTCATTAATCTAAGCATATAATATATTGAACTCTGAATACGTTATCAGAGCAGCGTCTGCCAGACTTTGCTTTCTAATAATAGAGTACAGAATTTTAAAAAGAATCACTTTATTACAATTATTATTATTATTATTAGAATTTAGTAAACAAAAAACGGTTGCTAACATATAATCAATTAATTTTTAAATGACCCACTCAATTATACAGATGTGTAGCAGAATAATAATATATTTATTAATATTAATTTCTAGATTCGCAGATAAACAATTTTTCTTTTGAACATGTGTCATCATTCATTTGGTGCTCAACCGCAAAATACAATTCACCGCAATGTTCATTACCATCGACATTGTTTGGTTCATTTGGCGCCCACTTAAAATAGTTTGCGTTGCGACCTGTAGAAATCGAAGTAAATTCACCCGTTTTAGCTAAATCGCTAATGCCAATCCAATAACTTTTGTTAGTCTGCAATTTCTCCTTGATTGCATTGAATTCATCCAGATTTTCGATACTAATTAAATGTCCATCCATTGCCAGACATTTGTTGACTGCCCCAAACCAATTGAGTTCTTCAGATTTTTCAATATAATAATACTTTGATCCAATCTGCTGATAAGGTGGCCCAGGTATTGGCTTCTTAACTTCCTCCGCTTTTTTAAGATGTTCCAACTGTTGCTCGACTTGTTTACCCTGTGATTTGATTTGTTGCATAATTTGATCACTTGCAGTGCTCAAGTCTCTAAATTTCTGTTGGATCGTATTATCCTGCAAATCGAATTTTGCCTCTAATATTTTCTTCGTGTTTTCCAGCTCCAACAAAAATGGTTTTTCATGAGCAAAATCAGTCATTTGTCGCTCTAAGGCCTTCGTATAATCTAACATAGGCTTCATGGCTCTAAAGCAATAATTTCCACAGATTGACTCAAGTTGCCTCGATTCCTGACAGCTCTATGAATGGAAACCGAAACTAAGGATCATCTAAAGAGAGATTTATTAGGTGTACTTACTTCCTCACTGCCATACACAACGACGACTGAGAGAAGGAGTCCAAATATTATTATATTCATTTTGATTCACACTATATTAAACAGTGATGTGTTTCAAACTAAATCTCTGTTGCACAAATCAGAGTTTATATAGCCAAAATATATTACATAACTGAAAGCATATGACGAACTTTGATAATTGCGATGTATTTGATCATGAGGTCATTCAAATTGGGACAAGGACAGAGATAAGTTGTTGACTTTTACTTTCACTTTTCTAAGTATATAATATATTGAATTCTGAATGCGTTATCAGAGCAGCGTCTGGCAGACTTTGCCTCAGGCTTTTACTATCACAATTTCTAATGATAGAGTACTGAGTTCAATTTTGAAATTTTTCCTAAAAGAATCACTTTATTTTTCACGAAGTGCGCTAACAAAAGCACTGCCATAAGAAACGAAAAGTAAATAAAATACATTTTAGTAAAACAAATTTGTCTGAAAAAACTGTTGCTAACATATAATCGAATAAGCAATTCGTAAATGACCCTCACTCAATTATACAAATGTGTAGTAGAATAATACTATATTGAATAATATTAATTTCTAAATTCGCAAATAAACAATTGTTTTGTTGAACATGGGGTATCATTCATTAGGTGCCCTAACTCCGAATACAATTCAACGCAATGTTCGTCACCACCGTTATTGTTTGGTTCCGGTGACTTAAAATTAGAATACGTCGGCTTTTTGCCTGTTGCTACTGAAATAAATTTTTTCTCCTCAGCTAAATCATAAATGTCAATCCAATAATCTTTTCCAGCTTGTAGTTTCTGCTTGATTGCGTTAAACTCATCCTGATTTTCGAAACTAACTAAATATCCATCCATTGCCAAACATTTGTTAACTGCTTCAAACCAATTGAGTTCTTCAGATTCTTCAATATAGTAATACTTTGAGCCAATCTGCTGATAAGGTGCTCCAGGTATTTGCTTCTTAACTTCCACCACTTTATAAAGATGTTGCAACTGTTGCTCGACTTGTTTAACCTGTGATTTGATTTGTTGCATATTTTGTTCACTTCCAGTGCTCAAATCTCTCAATTTCTGTTCAATCTTTTTATCCAGCGAAGCAAATTTCTCCTCCATCATCTTATTCGTGTTCTCGAACTGCGACAAACATTTCGTTTGATGTTTAAAATCATTGACTTGGCTCTGTAGATTTCTCGTAACGTTTAGCACAGGGTTTATAATATTCGAGCAGTAATTGACACAGTTCGTCTCTTGCTGCTTCGACTCCTGAAGATTCTATAGGTGGAAATTGACTTTGAGATCATTTTAATGATCATTAATCGAATTAGACTTACATCTTCACTGCCGTATACCACAAGGACTGAGGCAAGGAGACAAACAAATAATGTGTTCATTTTGATTCGCACAAAGTTAAATATCGAACTGAAGCTATTGAACCCGTAAGTAGAGCTTATATATCCAGAAAATATATACTATATATATATACATATGTACTATATATCAACACATTCCTTAGAATGCTGTTTGATAACAAATTTCTGGTTACACAATTTTTTTGTTATTCAGATGAAATTTGTAAGCTTTTTCCCAATTCAATTAAAAAATAATAAAATTTCTTTTCAGATGATTTATAACAATGCTGAAATTTCCAATTGCGTCAAATAGAAGTACATTTCCAAAATATAGCCTCATTAAACTGAGGAATTTTTTTACATACTTTTTCGCATTTTTATCAGAATAAAACATTAGAGAAAGCTACAGTCGAGTGTGCTCGACGTTGAGATACCCGCTACCGATTGTTAGTAAAAGCAAAACTGTGTTGTATTTATCCCCAAAAATACTAGAAAAAAATGCTCAACATACCAGATTATCGATAGTGATTGATAGTTTCCATAAACTATCGACGATAGCAAGGAAAATCTATCGTCGATAGTTGTCGATAGTGCACTAAAAGAAAATAATTTAATTAGTTATTAAAAAAATTCCATATTCGTTTAAAGTATGAGAGTATGAAATTGGTTTTCCAATCCATATCTAAAAATAATAAAAAATTATTATTCAAACAATTTGATTTTTTATTTTTTAGGTTTACCATAACTGCTATTTATATATTTATTTCAACCAATAAATTTGTACGCCAATTTGAAATGATTTGTCCTGTTTTGTTGAAGACCCTCTACGATTTTACGGAGGATACGGGTTTACAAAGAAATTTGAAAAAATATTGACCACTATCGACGATAGCGATTCACCACTATCGACAGTGCGCGCCGCTATCGAGAGCGTGTCGATACTGGCCAACCATCGATAGTCCCGATATTGCAATCGATAGTTCTCCACCTCTACTATGAATATGTTATTGTTCTAATCCCAAAATAATAGTCTCTGAGACTTAGATGTTCATACAGACGGACATGGCTAGATTGTCTTGGCTGTTGACGCTGATCAAGAATATTTATACTTTATAGGGTCGGATACCTTCTTCTATCTGTTGCATACATTTTCTGCCGGCACAAAGTTATAATACCCTAAAACCAGAATTCATATACCCAAAATATATTACACTGAAGAAAAGAACAGTTTCTAAAATGAAGAACATTCGACTTAAAATTTGTGTTCTTAAAATTAAAGCACTTTAACAACTAATTTCTGGCACTAAGAACATTAGTATACAAAATTTTTTATGTGGGTTGTATCAAATGTTCTTGAAATCAAGATGTGTTTTCTAACTTTATGATTTTTATTTTCTTAATCAAAATTCTTAGTACTAAGTCCAAAATCTTAATTTTCGAACTTTTGTTGCAGTGTATAGGTACATAATTGAAAGTGTATAGCAAACTGTGATAAGTGTGATGTATTTGATCTTGAGGACAGAAATGAGTCGTTGCCCTCTACTTAAGAAGAAGCATATAATGTATTGAATTCAGAATGTGTTATCAGAACAACGACGGCAGTCTTTATTTTCGGATTTTTACTATAAGAATTTCTAATAATAAATCAATTTTGAAATTTTTGCGAAAATATAATAATATACATTTTAGTAAACAACATTTGTCTAAAAAAAAAACTGTTGCTAGAATCAAATAAGCAATTCTTTATTTCTAAATTCGCAAATAAACAATTGTTTTTTGGTACATGTATCATCATTCATTTTGTATTCATGAATCGAATTCAATTCACCGCAATCTTCATTATTATTGAGATCGCTTGGTTCACCTGATTTCCAATTGAAATATGTCGGTTTTTTGCCAGTTGCTACTGAAATAAATTCTCTCTCGTTAGCTAAGTCGTTAATGTCAATCCAATAATCTTTTCTAGCCTGCAATTTGGCTTTGATAGCGTTGAATTCATCCAGATTTTTGATACTAACCAAATGTCCATTTATTGCCAGACATTTGTTGACTGCACCAAACCAATTGACTTCTTCTGATTCTTCAATATAGTAATATTTTGAGCCAATCTTCTGATAAGACGCTATTGATTTTTTAGCTTCCTCGATTTTAGTAAGATGTTCCATTTGATACTCGATTTGTTTAACCTGTGATTTGATTTGTTGCATAATTTGTTCACTTCCAGTGCTCAAGTCGCTTATTTTCTGTTCAATCTTTTTATCCAGCGAAGCAAATTTCTCCTCCATCAGCTTATTCGTGTTCTCGAACTGCGACAAACATTTCGTTTGATGTTTAAAATCATTCACTTGCTGCTGTAGATTCCTCGTAACATTCAGCACGGGTTTTACAATATTCGAGCAGTAATTTACACAGCTCGTATTTTGTTGCTTCGACTCCTGAAGATTCTACAGATGGAAATTGACTTTAAGATCATCCTAACGATAATTAATCGAATTAACATAGACTTACATCTTCACTGCCGTATACCACAAGGACTGAGGCAAGGAGAAAAACAAATAATGGGTTCATTTTGACTCGAATAAATTTAAATATCGAACTGAAGTTATTGGACCCATAACCAGAGTTTATATACCCAGAAAATATGTACTATATACGTATATCAACGCATTTCTTAGAAGGCTGTTTGAAAGCTTTTTCCCAATTCAATTAAAAAATAATAAAATTTCTTTTCAGATGATTTATAACAATGCTGAAATTTCCAATTGCGTCAAATAGAAGTACATTTCCAAAATATAGCCTCATTAAACTGGGGAATTTTTTACATACTTTTTCGCATTTTTATCAGAATAAAACATTAGAGAAAGCTACAGTCGAGTGTGCTCGACTTTGAGATACCCACAACCGATTGTTAGTAAAAGCAAAACAGTGTGGTATTTATCGGTAAAAATACTAAAAATATGCCAAAGTCTATATTTCGTATATTGATATAGTATCATGCTCAAAATATACCATTGAGTGCATAATATACCAGATTATCAGTTAAAGCAGGTCAAATTTTATAGTCTCTGAGATATAGTGCTTCAGACGGACAGACAGACACAGACAGACGGACTATATAGAATATATATGTACTTTACATGGACGGAGATGCCTCCTTCTACCTGTTACATACATTTCCTGCCGACACAAAGTTATAATACCCTTCTACCCTATGGATAGCGGGTATAAAAAGAGCGCCATCATTGCGTACTTAGATTTCAGTAATCTGCATAGCGACAGCGCTTTTGTTTTCCCAATCTATTTCCGTGTTTTGTCAAGCGTGTTTGAAACTTTCCAAGACATATTTTAAACACGAATATTTGCTACTAGATTTTTGTAGTTAATTCCCAACAACAACTTTTATAACTCATCTGCTTTCCGTTGGAACAATAACACATCATAATGCTCTTATATAAAATATACATTTATTATAGTATTAGGGTTTCCACTCTCGCAGAGAATATGCAGAGTCAAACCCCATTTAGGTATATTTTAATATTGCAATGATCGAAAAGATTCCGCAAATTTCAGTGTCGTCGGAAATGAGTTTTATTTATTTGGAATTCTTTGAAGTCGCGGTGATTCTTTTTATTGTCATTACATATAATAAAACATATGTACTCGTATTACATATATATTAGATATTTAACTCTTTAGAGAACTATGCAAACTAGTTTCTATGTTCGCAAATAAATAATTGTTTTTTATCACATTTATCATCATTCATTTTTTTTAGATGTTCCATGTAGTTCGACGCAATTCTCAATTTTTGAATTGCTTGGTTGATTTGTTAACCAATTAAAATAGGTTCCTTTCCGGCCCGTGGCAATTGAAAAGTATTCTCCTTCATTTTCCAAGTCATTAATGTCAATCCAAAAATCTTTTTCAGCTTGCAGTTTCTCCTCGATTGGATTGAATTCATCCTGATTTTCGAACCTAACCAAATGTCCACCTATGGCCTGACGTCTGTTAACTGCTTCATACCAATTGACATTCGCATATGGAGAACTTTGATAATTGTGATGTATTTGATCCTGAGGTCATTAAAATTGGGTCAAGAGCAGAGATAAGTCATTGACTTTTACTTTCATTAATCTAAGCATATAAAATATTGAATTCTAAATGCGTTATTAGAGCAGCGTCTGTCAGACATTGCATTTTAATAATAGAGTACAGAATTGCAAAAAGAATCACTTTATTACAATTATTACTATTATTATTATTACAATTTAGTAAATAAAATTTGTCTGAAAAAAAACTTTTGCTAACATATAATCGAATAAGCAATTCTTAAATGATCCACTCAATTATACATATGTGTAGTAGAATAATAATATATTTAATAATATTAATTTCTAAATTCGCAAATAAACATTTGTTTTTTGGTACAAGTATCATCTATCATTTTGAATCTATCATTGAAGTGCAATTCACCGCAATGTTCATTACCATCGACATTGTTTGGGTCACCTGACTGCCACATGAAATAGTTTGCTCTGCGACCTGTAGAAATGGAAGTAAATTCATCCTGTTTAGCTAAATCGTTAATGCCAATCCAATAATCTTTATTAGTCTGCAATTTATCCGTGATTTCATAGAATTCATCCGAATTTTCGAAACTAACTAAATGTCCACCTATTGCCCGACATTTGTTGACTGCCCCAAACCAATTGACTTCTTCAGATTCTTCAATATAATAATACTTCGATCCAATCTGCTGATAAGGTGGTCCAGGTATTTGCTTCTTAACTTCATCTGTTTTATGAAGATGTTCCATTTGCTGCTCTATTTGTTTACCCTGTAATTTTATTTGCTGCATAATTTGTTCAGTTGCAGTGCTCAAGTCTCTCAATTTCTGTTCAATCTTTTTGTCCTGCGAAGCAAATTTCTCCTCCATCAGCTTATTCGTGTTCTCGAACTGCGACAAACATTTCGTTTCATTTAGCACGGGTTTTACAATATTCGAGCAGTAATTGACACAGCTCGTATTTTGTTGCTTCGACTCCTGAAGATTCTACAGATGGAAATTGACTTTGAGATCATCCTAACGATCATTAATCGTTTAGACTTACATCTTCACTGCCGTATACCACAAAGACTGAGGCAAGGAGACAAACAAATAATGTGTTCATTTTGAATCGCGCAAAGTTAAATATCGAACTGAAGCTATTGGACCCATAACCAGAGTTTATATACCCAGAAAATATGTACTATATATGTATATATGTATATAGTAATATATCCACCACCAGAATAATTTCTCGTACGTGACAAACACTCATAATTATTCCCCTATCTTCCAAATTCTTTCCCACAAGTCAAATCATAAACATAAACACTTGTCGCGACGGCACCGACTGTCACAAATAGAAAGATCCTATTACATTGGCGATCGTGCCACTTCCAAAAATCCAAAGTCCATTAAAACTTTCCGTTTGCAACTTGAGGACTCAGCATTACTGCACTAACACAAACACAAAACATCACACGTATGTTAGCCCTAAGTCGTAATAAGAACTTTCATGTTAGAGCCCAACATATTGTGAGTTCAGTTTTTTTAAGACACTTTCCTCATTCAAGACGCGTAGCTCGCGACTTTATAAATAAAAATAAAGTAGTCTATTAAGTAAACAAAAATAAATCCTTGCGTTTTATTTTTTTTACTGTTCGTGTACCGCGAACTTATAATTGGCGCAGCCGGTAGGATACGTCGATCTAGTTACTGAATCAACAAAGTAGTCGTGAACCGCTAGAAGGACTTTAACATTGTCCGGGAGAACGCGTCCAAGTTGTGAACTAGCCAAAACGTATCCGCGAAAAACATCTACGTGCGTGAGTGCGTTATTAAACGGTAATACAAAAAACCCTGTAAAAATCCGTCATAATAAAAATCTCAAAAACCCGAACCACGTGTGCAAATCAATAACAATTCAAAAATGGCAACCGAATTAACTGAGGCACACTTAAACCAGTGTCTAAATCAAATCAAACACGTGCCAGCGTTTGATAACGGAGCAGAAAACTTGTCGGCATTTATAAAGAGAATAGATTTCATTCTGTCTCTATACCCAACAACTGATGTACGCCAAAGCAGCGTAATCTTCGGTGCTATTGAGCGACAACTGGATGGAGAAGCCTTGCGTACCTCCCAGATTACTCAATCCAACAATTGGCTGTCGCTGAGATCGTCCTTAATCGAGGAATTCAAGACGCAAACACCTTATGAGGAGCTACTAAGAAAACTATACAATACCAATTGGAACGGAAGCCTGCGTAAGTTCGTAGAAGAGCTCGAGAGAAAATCCTATATTATTAGCAATAAGTTAGCACTAGACACTGATGGTAGCACAGCAATAATTTATAAAAATGCGTTAAAAATAACAACAAAAAATGTAATAACCAGAAAATTACCAGACAGGATATACATGACCTTAGCAAGGCATGATATAACTTCAATAAGCAAACTAAAAGCAGTTGCTCAAACAGAAGGTATTTATGAGTCTTATGAGACTCAGAATAACCAAAAAAGTGAAAACAATAGTCGTAGGAATCAAAATAGATCTTACGCAAACTATACAAACAATTCTCATTCAGATGATTCGTCCAATTCAAAACCACAAACTAATTATCCAAATTCAAATCAGAATAATCAAAATCTTCACCAAGAATTCAATAAAAAACTAAAAGAAGCTCAAACACAAAACCCTTATAACTATTCGAGGGATACTTCAACAAGCCGTGGGCCTAACCCACCGGTAAAAAGACAAAGAGAGAGCCAAAGCGGCCAGTTCAAAATGGAGCATGGTGAAAATTTTCATCAAAATGCCTCGGAACTAAATGCAGAACAAACACACCATACATAAGAATCAAAATGAATGAAGTGAACCTAAAATGTATCATTGATACAGGTTCCTCAATAAACCTTTTAAAACAAAATACTTTCAGTTTTCCAATTTACAAAAATCCAATCAATGTTCAAACAATTAATGGCACTACCGAGTTGTCAGAAAGTATACTTTTGGTCCCAGCAGACTTTGCCCTACAAATCAAAATTTTACATTCATAATTTCTCTGAAAATTATGATATGCTATTAGGAAGAGAATACTTAAAAGCCAGTAAATCCCAAATTGATTACGAAAATGGCACAGTTACATTAGGAGAATATAAATTTACATTTCAAAACGAAGAAGAAAATTCTGAAGAAACTTACACAGAAGATTGTGCAAATCCACCCTTGACCGAAGATAGGCCATTCAACTTCGCAATCGAAGATGAATTAAAAGAATGTAATGAGTTCAGACTTGAACATCTCAACACAGAAGAGGTAGAAAAACTAAAAAAGGTTTTACATGAATTTCGCGATATTCAGTACCGGGAAGGTGAAAATTTGACTTTCACCAGTACGATTAAGCATTCAATTCAAACGAAACACGAAGACCCAATATATAAAAGACCCTACAAGTATCCACAGGCTTACGATCAAGAGGTCAATAAACAAATTAACGAAATGATAGAGCAGGGCATAATTAAGAAATCAAAATCCCCCTATTGTTCACCCATCTGGATTGTTCCAAAGAAAATGGACGCTTCAGGAAAGCAAAAATTCCGGTTAGTCATTGACTACCGCAACCTCAATGAAATAACCATTGACGACAAATTCCCTATACCAAATATGGATGAGATCCTAGACAAGTTAGGCAAATGCCAATACTTCACTACGATCGATCTTGCAAAGGGTTTCCATCAAATCCAAATGAGTCCCGACTCAATTGCAAAACTGCCTTTTCAACCAAGCATGGTCACTACGAATTTACTCGTATGCCCTTTGGGCTTAAAAATGCTCCAGCGACTTTCCAGCGCTGTATGAATAACCTACTTGAAGATCTGATTTTCAAGGATTGTCTAGTTTACTTAGATGATATTATTATCTACTCCACTTCATTGGAAGAGCATATATCATCCATTTCGAAAGTCTTCTCAAAACTTCGGGAAGCAAATTTGAAATTACAATTAGACAAATGCGAATTCATGAAAAAGGAAACTGATTTCCTCGGGCATGTAATCACCACGCAAGGTATAAAACCAAATCCAAACAAAATTAAGGCAATTGTTGAATTCCCAATACCAAAGACACCAAAAGAAATCAAATCATTCCTAGGTTTATGCGGATTTTATCGCAAATTTATACCCAATTTTGCAAGTATTGCAAAACCCATGACAACAAAGTTGAAGAAAAACGCCACCATAAACATAAAAGATCCCACTTATGTATCAGCATTTGAAAAATTCAAAGTTTTAATAACGTCCGATCCGATACTAGTTTATCCAAATTTCGAGAAACCATTCTCATTGACTACAGATGCTAGCAACTTTGCTATAGGCGCTGTTCTATCACAAGAACACAAACCCATTTGCTATGCAAGTCGAACTTTAAACGAACACGAATCAAACTATTCAGCTATAGAGAAGGAACTATTAGCTATCGTGTGGGCAACCAAATATTTCCGTTCTTACCTATTCGGTAGAAAATTCCAGATCTTAAGCGATCACAAGCCATTAGTTTGGCTCAGTAACATTAAAGAACCAAACATGAAATTACAAAGATGGAAAATCCGATTAAACGAATACGATTATCAAATCAAGTATTTACCAGGAAAGGAAAATAACGTAGCAGATGCACTTTCACGTATAAAAATAGAAGAGAATTTCTTAGGAGAAGATGCAATTAGCACAGGAGCAACTATACATAGTGCTCAAGAGGACAGTCAATATCACATACCAATAACTGAAAGACCTTTAAACTACTTTAACAGGCAAATAGAATTCATAAAAGTGACGATAATAAAGTTGAAACAACTCACTATTTTCATAAACTTAACATTAAAATTTCTTACAAGGAAATGACTAACCAATATGCCAAAGATATGATAAAGGAATATCTTTGCTCGAAAAATAGTATTGTCTATTTTCATGATGAAATAGATTTTCCAATTTTTCAAAGAGCCTATTTAGAAATAATAAGCCCGAGTAATATAACTAAAATAATGAAAACAAGCTTAAAATTAATTGACTTACAAACCTTTGCAGAGTTTAAAGAATTAATTTTAAAAACACATAAACAATTGTTACATCCAGGTATAGAAAAAACAATAAATTGGTTTAAGGAAAAATATTATTACCCTGATTACCAGAAACTAATACAAAATCTAATTAATGAATGCGAAATTTGCAACATAGCTAAAACCGAACATAGAGATACAAAACTCACGTTCGAGATAACACCCGAAGTACTTAATGTTAGGGATAAATATGTTATAGATTTTTATATGATAGATAAGAAACAATTTCTTTCTTGTATAGACGTTTATTCCAAATTCACAACATTAGTTGAAGTTCAAAGTAGAGATTGGTTAGAAGCTAAAAGAGCTTTACTAAAAGTTTTCAATGAAATGGGAAAACCCATAGAAATAAAAGCAGACAAAGACTCAGCATTCATCAGTGCAGCTTTGCAAATTTGGTTACAAGAAGAAGGCATAAAAATTAACATAACAACAAGTAAAACAGGAATATCAGATATAGAAAGGTTTCATAAAACTATAAATGAAAAGTTAAGAATAATAGGAAGCGACGATAATATTGAAAATAAAATTACAAAGTTCGAAACAATATTATATACTTATAATCATAAAACAAAACATAAAGCAACTAATAGAACTCCAGCAGATATTTTTATTTATGCAGGAACCCTGAATATAACTCACAAGAGAATAAAGTAAATCAAATAAGTAACCTCAATAAAAACAGAAGTGATTTTGAAGTAGATACACGATTTAGACAAGCCCCATTGGTTAAATCAAAAACCACAAATCCTTTCAAAAAACAGGTAACATTAAAAGCTCGATGAAAAACATTACGAAGAAACGAATAGAGGTAGAAAAGTTACACATTATAGATCGAAGTTTAAAAGAAGAAAGTAATTAACAAAAGTAAATATGTTAATTCCAGCCCAAGTGACAAAACATCCTAAATTACTGATGTTACTTATATTGTCAATTATTTGCACAACCGTAAACGCTCAACAAGTTGAAGTAAATCCCATTCAAAATGATCAAGGATTCATCCTATTTGAGTCAGGAACAATTAATTTACCAATATCCTTCGAACATCATTGCTTAACTATAAACGTAACACAAATAGAGAACTCTTTTGATTTATTATTAACTCAAAGCCATATCTTTAATAAGTACCCCCAAATAAAATATTTAATGAATAAATTAGAAAAGCAAATGGCAGGTATCAGAATAACAAGTCGTACTAAACGAGGTTTATTCGATTTCATAGGATCATCACTTAAATTCCTTTTCGGCACATTAGATGAAGAAGATAAGAAACAATTTGAAAACCAAATTAACGTTATTGCCCATAATTCAATTCAGGCAAATAATCTTAATGATTTTATAAATACATTTAATCAAGGTATTAATGTTATAAATAATCAAAGCAAAATTTTGGAAGAAGAAAAACAATTAAATTCATTAATTTTTAACATTGAACATTTTACCGAATATATAGAAGACATCGAACTAAGCCTACAATTAACTCGCTTAGGAATATTTAATCCAAAATTACTTAAACACGATCAAATAGATCACATTAATCACGAAAAGTTGATGAATATTAAAACTTCTGCTTGGTTCAGTACACTTACAAATGAAATTTTCATCATGTCCCATATTCCATTGAGTAATCTTGAAACCAAAACTTTCCAAGTAATCCCTTACCCAGATAAGAATGGACAAATCATCAATGAAAATGTTGAAGGAAAATTTTATCTACACAATAACTTTGTTTCAAATTCAATCTCTAAAAAGATCATAAATGACCACTGCATAAATAATATAATAAAACATGAAACTCCAGTTTGCACTTTTAATAAATACCGTAAACAAGAATTTATACAAATAGTAGAGCCGAATATCATAATAACCTGGAACTTAACCAGAACCAAACTAAATCAGAATTGTAATGATTTAGATATGTACATCGAAAAGATAAAATAATAAAAATATTTAATTGTACCATTGAATTGAAAAATGTTAAAATTTCAAATAGAGCACAACAATTTACAACTATTATGTTTACAGAATATAATGTAACTAAAATAGAACCACTATCACACATTGAAATAAAAGAAATGATTATGTATAACAATAGAGAAAACAATAATTACAAATATTCAATAATTACGATTGTATTAATATTAATCCTCATTGTTATATACAACTTAGTGAATAAGAAAATTAAAACACTATTCAACATAATAACACAAAAATTTGTAAAAACACATGACACAGACATAAGTGCTAATGCTGAAACCGATAATATTGAAATTCCAGTCCCACTTATGTATCCTGAACTAAACGCTTGAGGACAAGCTAACCTCTATAGGTTGGGGGGAGTAATATATCCACCACCAGAATAATTTCTCGTACGTGACAAACACTCATAATTATTCCCCTATCTTCCAAATTCTTTCCCACAAGTCAAATCATAAACATAAACACTTGTCGCGACGGCACCGACTGTCACAAATAGAAAGATCCTATTACATTGGCGATCGTGCCACTTCCAAAAATCCAAAGTCCATTAAAACTTTCCGTTTGCAACTTGAGGACTCAGCATTACTGCACTAACACAAACACAAAACATCACACGTATGTTAGCCCTAAGTCGTAATAAGAACTTTCATGTTAGAGCCCAACATATTGTGAGTTCAGTTTTTTTAAGACACTTTCCTCATTCAAGACGCGTAGCTCGCGACTTTATAAATAAAAATAAAGTAGTCTATTAAGTAAACAAAAATAAATCCTTGCGTTTTATTTTTTTTACTGTTCGTGTACCGCGAACTTATAATTATATACATATATCAACACATTTCTTAGAATGCTGTTTGATAACAAATTTCTGGTTACACAAATTTTTGTTATACAGATGAAATTTGTAAGCTTTTTCCCAATTCAATTAAAAAATATTAAAATTTCTTTTCAGATGAATTATAACAATGCTCGAATTTCTAATTGCGTCAAATAAAAGTACATTTCTAAAATATAGTCTTAATAAACTGGGAAATTTTTTACAGAACAAAACAAAACGACCTTATCAGAACAAACCATATAAGTGTGTCGAGTGTGCTTGATTGTGAAATACCGGCTACCCAACAAAAAAACAAAACAATGCGGTACTTATTTTAAATATACTGCAAAAATTAAAAAAAATACCTAATTGTTTATTTGGTATATTGATATAGTACCACATTCAAAATATACCAATGAGTACAAAATATATCAGATTGTCAGCCAAACCAACTAAGACATCTAGTAAATGCTATCGAAAACAATTATATCTCTATCTCTTAAAGTCTTTAAGATCTAGGTATTCATACGGTCAGACAGACGAGCATGGCTATATGAAGAATATATATACTGTATAGGATCGGAGGTAGCTCCTTCTGCGTGTTATATACATTTCCTGCAGGCACAAAGTTATAATAACCTTCCACCCTATGAGCAGAGGGTATAAATATTAAAATACACCTCTGATTTCTTATCCGATGAGTTTTAACAAAAGAATTTAATGCTGTAATCTAAAATTGGGTCAATTACTAGGCTTTTATGCATCTTGTTAATTCACGTTTGAGACTAACATTTGTAAGACTTAAAGTAAAAGTAAAAGTAAAATATTATGATTCGTACAAATTTGTTGCAACAATCATTTAACTCAAGTTGCGCCAATTAAACATTCATTCTTCTAATCATCATATATTTTGATATAAATACTATTTTACACCTTTTCATTTAAGAAAGTTCATCTGAGTGCCAATAATTAGTTTCTATAAATATTAAAATATTTAATTTACTATATGTATTTTTGAAGTGCCGTTAGCAGAATAAAGAAACAAGAAATCTACAGTCGAGTGAACTCGACTGAGAAATACCCGCTAGAAGCAAATCAATTAAAAAAATACCAAAATATACTACAATGTATATTTGGTATAACAGGTGCTCTCAAATAAATAATACCCTATATTATATCCATTTCGATTCGTACTAAATAATCGAAAATTAATAATCAAACAAAATTTAGTGTTCACATCATTTTCAGTGGTAAAAACATTTGGCAAATTCCTTTATGCCATAATACTAATTACATGTGTATTTGTTTCTGAGGCTATCGTAAAAAACAAACAATCTTTGCTACAAATTTTGACTTCGCTGTCTTATCAGCACATATTTCTATTTTTCGGTCAATAAGAAAAAAAAGTGATTTATTTATTTCGAATAAGACGACAATATTTAAACTGATATTTTATTAAAAATTCATAATTGTTCATGTCAATTTTGTTCTATGCTCGCAAATAAACAACTGCTTGTCGTGACATGTAGCATCATTCATTAGGTGATTTCCATCACAGAACCATAATTCATTGCAATGTTCTGTAAAATTCCAACCGTTGTTTGGTTCATGAAAATGCCAATTCACATATGTCGGCTTTTTGCCAGTTGCTACTGAAATAAATTCTCCCTCGTTAGCTAAATCGTTAATGTCAATCCAATAATCTTCATCAGCTTGCAATTTATTCTTGATTGCATTGAACTCATCCTGATTTTCGAAACTAACTAAATGTCCATCTAGCATAAGACATTTGTTAACTGCTTCAAACCAATTGAGTTCTTCAGATTCTTCAATATAATAATACTTCGATCCAATCTGCTGATAAGGTGGTCCAGGTATAAACTTTTTGACTACCTCCATTTGTTGCTCGACTTGTTTACCCTGCAATTTGATTTGCTGCATAATTTGTTCACTTGCAATGTGCAAGTCTCTCAATTTCTGTTGGATCGTATTATCCTTCGAATCGAATTTGTTCTCCGACAAGCATTTTTTCTTCAGGTTTACAATCAGTCAATTGTCTCTCTAACGCCTTCGTATGTTCTAATAGAGGCTTCAGAGCTTTATGGCAATATGTTCCACAGTTTGACTCAAGTTGCCTCGATTCCTGACAGCTCTATGAATGGAAACCGAAACTTAGGATCATCTAAAGGAAGATTTATTAAGAGTACTTACTTCCTCACTGCCATATACAACAAGGACTGAGAGAAGGAGTCCAAATATTATTATATTCATGTTGATTCACACAATATTAAACAGTGATGTTTTTTTGAACTGAAGCTCTTCTGGCAAAAACAGAACTTATATACCCAAAATATACTATATTTAGTTCATGTGTAACTGATTGAAATGCACGCAATGCATAATATGTGTTATGCAATTGAACTTAAGGTTATCAAAATTGAAACAAATAAGGAGATGAGTCGTTGTCTATCACTTTCATTAATCTAAACATATAGTGAAAATGTTCGATAGACTCTGCTTCTAGATTTATACGAATAGAATTAAATGAATGTTATAAAATAATTGAGTACTAAGTGCAATTTTTAGATTTGTTGTTGAAATAATTAATTTATTACTATTTAGTGTTTTTATAAAGTGCACAAAGGCATTGCCATAAGAAGCAAAAAGAAAAGAAAATATATTTTAGTAAACAAAACTTGTATGAAAAACTGTTGCTATAATCGTGAAGACAATTCTTAAATAACCTATTCAATTAAACAGATGTGTATTTATGTGGCTGCCTGGAATAATAATATATTTATTTATGTTCATTTCCGAGTTCACAAATAAACAATTGCTTTTTACTACATGTATCATCATTCATTTGATGCCCAACAGCGCAATGTAATTCGCCGCAATGTTCATTATTACCGACATTGTTTGGTTCACCAGACTTCCATATAAAATAGTTTGCTCTACGACCTGTCGAAATCGAAGTAAATTCTCCCTCTTTAGATATATCGTTAATGTCAATCCAATAATCTTTATCAGTTCGCAATTTCTTTTTGATTGCATTGAACTCATCTAGATTTTCGATACTAATCAAATGTCCACCCAAGGTTAGACATTTGTTGACTGCCCCCATCCAATTGATCTCTTCAGATTCTTCAATATAATAATATTTCGAACCAATTTTCTGAAAAGACGGCCCAACTTTTTGTTTATGTTCTTCTATTAGTTTCTGTAGATTTTGCAGTTTTTGATCGACCTTTTCATCTTGCAATTTGAAGTGTTTAAGTAAATCTGCTTCAGCAGCTGCTCTCAAATTATCTAATCTCTGTTCGATCCAAGTGTCTACATGTTTCTTTAAATTGTCTGGCTCAGTCAAGCGTTGGCTTTGATTCTGTAAATGCTTTGTATAATCTAACACAGGTTTCATGGCTTTAAAACAATAATTTCCACAGGTTGATTCCAGTTCTTTAGATTCTTGGCAGCTCTATAAATAGAAAGCGAATCTTGTGGCAATCTTGAATATAATTTAATAGTTGAACTCACTATTTCCACGTTATTCCCTGCAACCGCCGAGATAAGGGACACGAATAATATTATTGTATTCATTTCGATTCGCACAAAAGTAAACAGTAAATATGTTTACCTAGAAGCCGAGCTTAAATACCAAAAATATACTAGATTTCACGGAATTTGCGTCACATAATTTATATTCTTTTTTTAGAGGTTATCACTTGACCCTCTTTTTATTAAAGACGTTTCCTTTATAATCATATAAAGTGTCATGAATGGAAATTTATGAGGGGAATTACACACGTATTTTATAAATAATAAATATGATCAGCATTAAATGAGTGATTCATTTCTATTGGGGTTATCAATGTCACATGCGCGTGAATCACATTTCAATCTCTTCATGACAGCAATCTATGAAAATTTCTTAAATTATACAAACGATGAACCTTTTTGAGTTAAGACAACGATTTGACATTTTAAATTTGGTATATTTTAAGATTGAATCACACAAGCATCGGTGGTTCAGTGGTAGAATGCTCGCCTGCCACGCGGGCGGCCCGGGTTCGATTCCCGGCCGATGCAAAAAAAACCTTTTTTCTATTTTGTGTACCATAAAAATTTTCTGTTTCACTTACCTTCAAATTACTTAAAATTGTATACTTTTAGGAGCATTTCAAATGATTTATGCCAACGGCGAATTGTGTGTGCGTAAATGCAGTTGATACTCCTTAAAACTGTTGCTCTTGAAGATGCTGGTTGAGTGCGGATCCTCAGCCATGCAGGAGGCACACTCGTAGATGAATTTGCCGGGATGTTTGCCCGTCTTGATGATGTGATTCCGCAGGTTATCCAACGTGCTGCATTGGTAGTCACAGTGCGGACATTTGTGCGATTTGCTGCCCGTGTGACGAAGCATGTGTCGCTTCAGTTGACCCTTGAGACGCGCCTTGAAATCACACTGATCGCAGCCAAAGCGTTCGCTCTCATGCGAATTGAGGTGCCTGAAGAAAACAAAAAAACTGTTAAATATTCGCACTGCTAGTAGTCGAAGCCATATTTAAAATCTTGAACTTGATTAGGAGGTAAATTCCAGTGGCGGCGGCTGTCGCAGAGCAACGCAGCCAGCAACAACTAATTGCTAATTTCGCATTCGAATCGCACGCCCGAAATCAAAATACGAATAAGTTGGCAACTCGCGCCGCTTCAAAAGGACAACAGGCAATCGACAACGTTTGCGGTTCTCAGTTGCGGTGTGAGGGTGTGGATAAGGGACAAGAGACAAGGGAAAGAGAGGCGGGACTGAAAACCGTCTACTCAGATGTAGATCTGTTTTGGTAAACTGCATCAAAGCATTCGCTTTGCTTGGGTTTTTCAGACTAAAATATACGCTATTTGCAATTTATTCAAAGGCTGCTCAGCTATTAACATAATGCTTTGATTTATAGACAATTAGTACGCAAAGTAATCTATTTAAATAGGAATAAAATATTAAAAAAAAAGTATATAAGGAAATTTTATATCTAAGCTAAACATCCACTGATTTTAAAGTAACTTTTAATGATAGCAAATTCAATAGAAGGTTTAATTTACTTCAGCTCAAAATCGTAAGCTGATGACTAGAAAAAGTTATTTCTCTTCAATGCAAAAATAAACAATATTTATATTCTCAATTTGCATATTCTTAATTTTCGAATCTCTGATCTTTATTTGAAAAAATTTACTTCAGTTCAAAATCTCAAGCTGATCTTCAATGTCTAGAAAAAAAATTGATTTATATTCAAAGAAAAAACAAACAATTTTTATATTCTCAATTTTCATATTCTTAATTTTCGAATCTCTGATCTTTATTTGAAAAAATTTACTTCAGTTCAAAATCTTAAGCTGATCTTCAATGTCTCGAAAAAAAAAATAGATTTCTATTCAAAGCAAAAATAAACAATATTTATATTCTCAATTTGCATATTCTTAATTTTCGAATCTCTGATCTTTATTTAAACAAGTAAGAAAGCTACAGTCGAGTGTACTCGACTGTGAGATACCCGCTACCCATTTTGAATAAAAGCAATATATTTTGCGGTATATTTCTCAAAATATACCAAATATACTACTAAAAACCAAAAAAAAATATACCAAATGGTATATTTGGTATATCGATATAGTACCGCATTCAAAATATACCATAGACAGCACAATATACCAGACTGTCGGCCAAAGCAAATTAGACCCCTAGTAAGTAGGCGTTTTTGCCCATACAAAAGTATTTCTTTAATAACTTCGACAATTTTTATCTGATCGCAACCAAATTTTTAGGAATCATAACTACTATAGTAATTATTATATATACCAAAATTCGTAACTCTAGCTTTAAAATTACGCTTGTTATTCGATTTTTTTTATTTGCGGGGGCGGAAGGGGGCGTGGCAAAAATTTGAAACAAACTTGATCTGCGTGCAAACATAACAAATGTTGTCGAAAAAAAATTATAGCTCTATCTCTTATAGTCTCTGAGATCTA
This sequence comes from Drosophila nasuta, assembly GCF_023558535.2. Taxonomy (NCBI): domain Eukaryota; kingdom Metazoa; phylum Arthropoda; class Insecta; order Diptera; family Drosophilidae; genus Drosophila; species Drosophila nasuta. The sequence continues at coordinate 24,254,311 of NC_083455.1, read as the reverse complement.
GGTGTTCATACGGACAGACGGACGGACACACAGACGGACAGACACACAGACGGACAGACGGACATGGCTAGATCGTCTCGGCTGTTGAAGCTGATCAAGAATATATATACTTTATAGGGTCGGAGATGCCTCCTTCTGCCTGTTACATACATTTCCTGCCGGCACAAAGTTATAATACCCTTCTACCCTATGGGTAGCGGGTATAAAAATGTACTTCAGTTAAAAACCTTAAGCTGATCTTCAATGTGTAGAAATAGATTATTTCTATTCAAAATGTATTAATCTTAATTTTAGCTGATTAATGCTTAGAAAAAGTTTTGTTTCTATTCGCCACATATATTTTAAGATGAGCTGATCTTCGATTGAATCGATTGAGTACAGTTTGAAAAGTCACAAAGCAGATATCTCTGCCCATATGCCTAACTTTCGATGATGCCATACACGACTGTAGGGTGCACACAGTTACGCGGCTTCAATTACGACGACGACCCAATGCCAATGCACGGCCTTTGGAGATGCTTCTGGCAGAGTCTGGCAAAAAACTAAGCAAAAAAAATACCCAGAAGCAAATTCGGGGCCTGCGGCTGACGCTCATTTGTTGCTGTTGCTGTGGCTGTGGCTGTTGTGTCCACTCCAGTTATCAGCTACTGTCCAAACCGAGGACTCACAATTAATTGCCAATGTTCTGCGTGGCCGCGTCGAATTGGAATCTGTGTGAAATCTCAAGCAGAGCTTAAGTTGCAGCCTCGATAGAGAGAGCGGAAAAACAGACTCTGTGACTCTGAGATGGAAACCGAGACGAAGACGAAGACGGAGAACAAGACTGAAACTGAGAGGTGGAGACAGAGACGTTTGTCGTGCGGTTCATGCGCACTCGGTAGGCTTAATTAGCGGCAAGTAATGGAGCCGCTCATTGCTGTTGCAGTTGCTGTGGCAGTTGCATATTCGTGCCACGCTGCAAGTTGTAGGAGTTGTAGGACTTGCGTCTCCTTTGAGCGGCCGACAACTCGTCGATCGTACCAAATACTGAACGCATTTCAGAGACCCGGCTTTGAATTCCACAACAGGCCGCACTTTTTCTCTTCTTTGTTGTATTTTGATAGCTAATTGAAGATCTTGACTGCGAGTTAAGCATATCACAGTTCGCGCTTCTTGCCACTTCTGTGCGGGATTTATGCATCCCATTTTAATGAGAGTCTCGCAATTATTTGAAATTGTTGAGCGTAAACAACAGTTTTCGTTCGTGTGTGATTGAATATTGATTCATTTTTCCATACTTCTTTTTAAATTTTGTTGCTTACATTTCCGACATATTCACTTGTGAGTAATTAAAGTATTTTTGGGTTTTTTAAGAATGAACTAAAAATAAATCTGAGCAAAACAATACGATGTTTTCAACTGCTCTAGCTGAACGATTTTTTTCGCCCTATGAATTGATCGTAAGTATTATGGCAATGGGTATAGAGCTCTACATATATATTAGTTGCGGCAATACAATAAATAGTGCAGCATTGAATTGCTTGCCACATGCAACTTTGCAATATTCAAATTCTGTGCAAACAACTGGAAAAAGAAAAGAGTACAAAAGACAACGCCAAATGTTGTCCCCATCAAAGCGATCGCAACGAGGCGACGCTGCACGTTCACAATTACACAAAAAAAAAAAGAACAAGTAAGAAAGCTACAGTAGAGTGTGCTCGACTGTGAGAGTCCCGATATATCCAGACAAAACTGGGAGGTATTTATTTTATTTAGTTTAAAATATAGCAAACAATATACCACAAAAATACTAATATGTGCTGAAGGTCATATTTGGTATATTGTTGAGGTACTCGATTATAAATATACATATTTGGTATATTTACCGCTATGCGGTATTAATTTTAAAATATACCAAATAATATACTAAAAATACTAAAATATACTGAATGTCATGTTTGGTATATTGTTGAAATACTCGTTTATAAATATACCTATTTGGTACAAAGCTGTGCGGTATTAATTTTAAAATATACCGAATAATATACCACAAAAATTCTAAAATGTACTGAAGGTCATTTTTGGTATATCGTTGAAGTGCTAGATGTGAAATATACCTTTATGGTATATTAATTATACCAGATTGTATACCATACAGAAGTATATTTTAAGTGATTTGTTATCAATTTTATGCGATCGCAATCAAATTTTCAGGAATCAGAAATACTAAAGCTATTATTGTCTTTACCAAAATTAGCAACTCTAGCTTCAAAATTTTACATGTTATTTGATATTTTCAGTTTTTGCGGGGCGGAAGTGGGCGTGGTAAACATACGAAACAAACTTGATCTGCGGGCAAACATAACAAATGCTATCAAAACCAAATTCTATCTCTATCTCTAATAGTCTCTGAGATCTAGGTGTTCATACGGACGGACAGACAGACAGACATATCTACATGTATCGCCTCGACTGTTGACGCTGATCAAGAATATATAAACTTTTTTGGATCGTCAATCCCTCCTTCTGCATGTTACATACATTTCCTGCTGGCACAAACTTATAATACCCTTCTACTCTTTAGCTAGAGAGTATAAGAAAAAGACCACTCGCAACTGCTCTCTGTGTGTGTGTTGCAGATTGGACTTGGGGCGGACAGCTGCACAGTGGCAGTGGCAGACAACGGTGGCACTGCCATTGCCAGCAATTGGCCCTGAACGAGCCGAAACGTCGTCGCACAGATCGAACGCTGTCGCTGAAGCTGCTGTGGCTGCTGCATGCGGAGGAGGAGCTGCAACTTGCAACTTGCAACTGGTAACTGGCAACTTGCAACAGGAGGCAGCTGCAGCAGCATTGAGACGGGCAGCGCATTGGAAATATTACAAGAATTCAATGCGCATATCAAAGGCGATCGATAAGTCACGATTTTGTGGTTCGACTCTCGGGCAACTTGCTTATTTCCCCTTTTTCCCCCACTTGGCTCCACACTTTGATGTGGCAAGCAGCTTCTGGTTGTTGTTGCTGTTGTTGCTTTCATCAATTTATGCAATTGCCGTTCAAAGTCTGCAATTATGGATGACATTTTTGCTCTTGTTGCTACTTTTTTTTTTATTTGCTTTTTTGCATTTTGCTTTTACAACTTTTTCTACCCTAGAAAAAGAAATGTGGGAAGCGGGCTGTTTGGCTTTGATTTGAGTATAAATACTGCGAATAATCAAGGAAAAAACCAGACAATATTCTCGATTTGATTTTGAGATTATTAATTGAGCTTTCGCTACCTTCTATAATAAATAAATATAGTACATTCTACAATATGAAATGTGCTTATTTAATGCCCGTCATTCATTCGGCTGTTTTAGTCATCTGCCAGCTCTCATTTCTTTAACTCACACTCAAGTGCGTCGCAATGAAAAACAACTTATTTTCAGTTTTAATCGCATTGCTTGCCGTCCAAAAGTGCAACGCGGTGAGTCATTAACCTCATCATCATCGACGTAGTGATAACAAAATTCGATTCTCTATTTTAGAACTGTGAAGAATCTAGAGAACTTGAGTCAACTTGCGGCAAATATTGCTTTAAAGTCGTTAAGCCTTTCTTGGACCATATGAAGATGTGCCACAGCAGAGCCGATGACATCGAAGATAAGCGACAATCGAATACCCTGGAAAATCTCACCGACAGCATTGATGAACTACGCAAAACGGTCAACGAAGAATTCAAATCTATTAATCGAGAGATGAGTTCGCGACAGGTTGAAACTATTCCAGGAAAGCTTTTACTATTAGAAAAAAAGTCACAGGCACCGACGGAACAACTATTTCAGAAAATCGGTGCAAAATATTACTATATTGAAAACTCAAAGAGGTTGAATTGGTTCGCTGCTTGGCATGAGTGCGTCAAAATGGATGCACACTTAGTGAGTCTACAAAGTGAAGATGAACGCAATGCAATTATTTCGAAATTAACTGCAAGTACGTATTGGATTGATGTCAACGATATTGAGACTGAAGGTGAATATATATCCCTTAAAACTGGAAAGCAGGCGCCATTCCTCAAATGGCATTCAGGCGAACCGAATAATATGCAAAATGAAGATTGCGTTCTACTAATTCGTACCCAAACTTCATATTATCTGATGATCGATGGTCATTGTGTCCCTGAAAGTAACTTTATTTGCGAAAGGGAATAAAGACTTTAGAGTATTTGAATATTCACTCTTAATAAATCTATAAAACATACACGAAAGTGTATACTAAAATTGTTTTTTAAATAAATCAACATTGCATCAGAACAAATAATTTTCCAACACTTGGTTTTAAATTGCTGATAAGAAATGTATATAAGTATATATAATGAATATAAACAAACAATTTTCCAACACTTGTTTTTAAATTGCTGATAAAGACTATATATAATAAAATATATATAATATATAAAAATATTATTTATATATAAAGATTACAAGTTATTGACACGTCTCAGGTCATTTGATAAGGAATATTTTTATAACGCAATACAGTGAAGACTCTCTTGGCAGAACACTGACAATCGAACAACTTTCGTCAGCTCATGGAAAAAAAATGTTAATTTAAAAGAGAATAAATAATTATGAAAATTGAACTATAGAGAAAGTGTTCATTAAAAGTGGTGGCTCACTTAACGAGTTTTCACTGTATTCAACGCTGTCAAACTGGCGGATTTCGTGACAACTTTTTTCATGTGCATCATTCGTCTGCCAGCTTTCAATAATAAAATACTGACGCGGAAAGTCTTATTCTATTGTTATAAAAGTTAATATTAACGAATAAATAAATATAAAATAAACACAATGAAAATCGTTTTATTTTCGATTTTGATCGCAGTACTTGCCGTGCAAAAGTGCCAAGCAGTGAGTTTTGTTAATGTAGTGCATCATCAATAAATTGATAACAACAAATCTAGATTCTCTTTTGTAGAACTGCCAAGAATTGCGAGAGCTTGAATCAACTTGTGGTCGTTATTGTTTTAAGTCGTTGCATCCGATCTTGGAGCACACTCGTGTCTTGCAGAGCAGAATCAGTTACTTGGAAGCTATTGAGGACTCCAAGACTCATGAGAAATTGGAAAATATTGAGCGTCTACTACATAAAACTATCGATCCAATTCAAGCATTGCCATTTGAGAGAATTGGTTCGAAGTATTACTATATTGAGCATGACGACGAGGTGAATTGGTTCAAGGCTGCTCACAAATGCGCCGAATTAGGTGGACATTTGGCGCATCTACAAAATGAGCATGATCTTGAGGTATTAAGTGGGAAGTTAAAGCACAAATATTACTGGATCGATATCAATGATTTGGCCAACGAAAGTGAATATATTTCACTGACGTCTGGACTAAAGGCGCCATTCTTAAAATGGTTTTCTCCTGGTGAACCAAACGATGCAAACTCCAACGAAGATTGCGTGCAGTTGCGTGAGGTCGATAATATCTATACGATGAATGATATTTCTTGCTACGATAAATGTAACTTCATATGCGAGAAGAACAACCCGTAAACTCTACATACTTCATTGTTACAAGAAAAATTTAAGTATCTGAATTGAAACTTGATTGAAATAATTTTACTTTGTTATTTGCCATGCTAAATAATTTTAAATAAAGAGTTCATTTTAATGAAGTTTCCATTTTTAATGGAACTTTAAAAGTACGGTATTTATCTAAACAGATACCAAAATTTATATTCCGAAAAAATACTAAAAATATACCGAAATATGTGTTTGGTATATCGATATACTATCACATTCAAAAATATACTAAAGACTGCAAAATATACCTCATTATCAAAATATAAAATTATTTCTTAAATAGGTTTTAAAATTTTTTCCAACTAACCAAATAAATACTGTTATTGTTATTGGAAGTACTAAAAATGAGTGCAAATGAATTGTTGCTGAAAAAGTTTTAAAGTCTATGGCAACTCACCTCTTTAAGTGCTGAGCACTTTTGCCCACATAACTGCAATTGTTGTGGGAACACTTGTGACTGCCCTCGGCATGGGAGAGCAGGTGCGTTTTCAGGGCTGCACTGCGAAAGGTTGAATAGTGGCAGCCCTCAAATTGACAGCGAAGACTGCGCTCGAGGTCAGTGTGAAGCATTTCGTGGTCCTTCAAAGAGGATCTGTAAGAGAAGAGTTGTAGAGCATGGTTAGAGAGAGAGATGTTACATCACATTTATTTATTCCTTTTGTTTTGTTGTATTTCGCATTTTATTTGAACATTTTTTAATTACATTAAATCAAAGCAAAAGTAATTCGCACCAAAGTCACGTCGCATGCAAAGGCACGTTCAATGGGCACAGAGACACGAACCTGAACCGACCTACCGACCATGTCCATGTCCATGTCCCAGTCTGTGTCCATGTCCATGTCCATGTCCGTGTCCACTCAAAAAGGTCCGTTCGAGTTGTCGGCCCACAATCCAAATGCAAACTCGTAGGCAAAACTTTTCTGCACATCAATTACAGATGCTAATTAATCGAAACAGCTGAGAGTCGTCGTCGTTATCATCGTCATTGTTGTTGTTGTCGTTATTGTCTAAGGCCAATGCTCACTTTAAATTAGTCGGACATTTAGGGTTTCTAGCACATATAGCTTCAATTGAAATTGAATATACAGCATAGTTGAAATGATTTAAAATAACAATCCCCATAGTCAAGTGCACTTAAAGTCCTGAATCTGGTATATTTTGTATTTAGTATACCAAATATAATTTATTTTAGTACGTTTTGGTATATTAGTTTGGTATATTATGAAAATACTATATGGTTTATTTGGTATTTAGTACTATATCCATATACAAAATACTAGTTATTTTTAGTATTTTTGGTATATTAGTTTGGTATATTGTGAGAATACTACATGGTTTATTTGGTATGTAGTACTATCACGATATACCAAATATAGTTTTTGTTACATTTCAGTATTTTTTGGTATATTGTGAGAATACTGTTTAATATGCATTACTCTATCTAATGATATATTTTAGTATTTTTGGTATATTGTGAAAGTATAGCCTGGTATATTTGGTATGTAAGAAAATCTGAATTTATTTGTTCAGCACATCAAAACAAAACACTTTAGACGGAATATCTATTTATTAGAAATACTTCTGCGCAATAAAGTAAATTATTATTAAAGAGAAAGTCAAAACACTTGTCTTTAATTTAATACAGATTGCAATGCTGTGCTTAGTTTTCTGCCACATTTGTGCGCATAAATATTGAAAGTGTTAATTTCCGTTGCTCATTTGGAATTTATGTGACGTTGGTTGGGCATATAGAAAAAGATTCTTCTTAATAATGCGCGACATTAACAAAGTTTCAATCTTTAATCTAAATTCCTCTTAGCGGCAACAATGCTAGCGACGATATCAGGTAGTTGTTGTTGTTGTTGGGTGGGAGGGGGAAACATTGTGCTTGGAGGCGTGGCCAGGCTGGTGTTGGAGACATTGTCATGCATTTCTAATGATGCCGTCGCGTGGGCGTCGGCAACAACAACAACAACAAAAAGAGAACAAAAACGACAACGACAACGTTGGCGTTGATATGTGAAATGTCACTTTGTATGGAGTTTGAATAGCAACGACAATGACAACGACAACGACAACAGGATGATGATGGGCGTGGCAGGCGGGTGGGCGGTGGACAACAGCAAGTCGATGCTGGCGTTTGAGACTTGACAAAAGGATGCCATTTCACCTGCAGGAGTTTTCCCGTAAATTGTTGTTGTTGTTGTTCATGTTGCTGCTGTTGATGTTGCTGGCATGCACACTGGGATAATGGCGCCGACGGCAACAACAAATGAAAGCAAAGCGAATTAGATGCAACAACGACAACAACAAAATTATCTTTCGCTTCGCTCTTTCGTTCGTTCCTGTATTTTCAGTTATAACATTAACTTTTATTTCCTCAACTGCATTTTACGCTTCCTCTTCTTTTGCTTCTTCTTCTCCTTCTTGCCCGCTTTTCAGTTCAGTTCGTTCTCAAACTTCTGCAGCTTTAACTGTCTGTCTCACTAATTCGCATCTCTTAGATACTTATTTCCATCCACGAATTCCAACTGTCATTAACGTAAATTGAATGCTTCCAACATTTTCGGGAAAATACAAAAACTTAACTATTTATATAGTACAGCAAATTGATTTGAGTATAAATGAATTAATGCTATCTTTAGTTTTATTTCTAAACAAGTAAGAAAGCTAAAGTATGCTCGACTGTGAGATACTCGCTGGACATTGTGTAACGGTGCGGTATTAACTTTAAAGTATACTAAATTAATATACAGCAAAATACTAAAAATATACTAAATACTATATTTGGTATATGTATATAGTACTTCATTTAAAACATACCATAAAAGCAAAACAGTGCGGTATTAACGTTAAAGTACACCAAAATAATATACCACAAAAATACTAAAAATAAACCAAAGAATATATTTGGTATATATATGAAGTACTATAAAGGGCAAAATATACCAGATTCACAGCCAAAGCAATTTTGACGCGTTTCTTCCATATAAATAAAATAAATAACCTCTACATAACTTTATGACATTTCGATAGTCAGTTCAAAAATGATCGCAATAAATCATAAGTGAATATACTTTTGAGGTTGAAAAGAAAGAACAAAGAACAAAGAAAGTGTATGAATGATTGTATATCTCTTTAAAGAATTTAAAATATTGCAATTTAATCTGTTTTTTTTACTTAGTCACACGACTTATTGAGAGATAAGAAAATAAATTCAAGTCTAATCGCTTTTGCACAATTTCTATAGTCTGTCAAAATACAAATGTTTAAAATGTCATTCATTGCATAAAACATTTAAAATCGAAACACGCCCTGCAGCAAGCGCCGCCTTTCAATGTGAATATGCATAAGGATAAGAATAAGAATGTGACTGAGGATGAGGATGTGGATGAGCTGGTAGCGAGGCAACTTCGTTGCGATTAGTTGACGAAACGTTTCACGCCTGGCGACGAAAACTTTGCCCTTTTGTTCTGCAGCCAATGGCTGGGTGTGGAAGTCAAAAAGGGGAGCTGAAGAAGGGAATGCTGCCTTCAAAGTCGAACTCAAGTCTACAGAAATCAGCCGAGAGCAACACGAGAGAAGCAGCAGCTGCACGCGGCAAAGAAGCTGTTTGGCTTTGGGCTGGCGGTGTTGTGTCAACTTTTGCACGCCATCCATTAGCAGAGGAGGCAGCAGGAGCTGAAGCTAAGGACATGGCTGGCTGAATGGTTGGCGGAAGCCCAAGACGCTGAGCAAACATGTCGCGGGTGCGGCAGCTGCAGGTGCAAATGTATCCTGCTGCTGCTGCTGATGCTGCTGCCTGCTCATTGTCAGCTGCAATTCCTTGTGTCTTGCCTCCTTTTAACTCCCAACTCCAACTCCATCTCGCATCTGAACTGCTTCTTAGACAATCGCATGTGTAGTCGCAGTCAATGGTGTTGTGCTCTGTCTTTGGCATTGTTGTTCCCAAAACTCGCATAAATATTTATGACAGCCTTTTGCTTGTCTTCCTTGTCGTGTCTTCTGTGTTAGTGTGTGTGTGTGTGTGTGTGTTGGTTTGGCACAAGTTTTGTGCCGCGGGTGTTAGTCACCAGTGCAGCGACAGCTTCCGGTGTCACTCACAAGGATGTGCTCAAGTTTTCGCCAGTCAAGCTTTCACTCCCCCCTCCACATCCACATCCACTGGCATCCAATCCTTGTCCAACTTTCATGTAATTGGTACGTAAGTCTTGTGCCACATCGTCTTTTGCAGTTCTCCAAAGTTGTTGTTCGCTTGTGCGACATTAGCTGGATTTTGATGGTTCGTCCTGTGCTGCATGTGAAATTAGTTTTTTATCAAGCTACAGTGGGCGTGGCTGCACACACATTTATGCCCCATGTGTAATTAGGGAAGTGCCACCCAAACACCTTTTATTCATTTTCGTTGGCTTATCTGCGAGGCGGCAGCACAACTTGAAGCGTCGCCGGAAATTATCGTTAAATGTCTTACGTCTCACCTCTAACACCTTGCAATCTTTTTTATTTCATTATGAACGCATCTGATATCCAGATCACTTCTATGCTTATTATTCCTATCTTTTATATAGTCTCAAAAATAACTTCTTCACATACAGATTTTTAATAATGTATAGGAATTCTAAACTGGAAATAATGCTCGACGAAATAAAGCATTTTAAACTAGATTTTAGCGGGGATATTTCAGGTATGCATTCAGTATAAAGTCATTAAATTGATTAAAGTTATTTGGGAAACAATTTTATATTGCAGGAAAAGCTTTTTCAGTCAGGTTTTAGTTGACTTGGTTAAAATTATTTAGTATATATTATTCTCAATGGTATATTTTTTGTCTTTGGTTTATTTAAATATTTTTCAGTATATTGCTATAGTTGGTATATTTTTTTACTCAATGGTATATTTTTTAATGCACTATCTCATCTATATACCGAATATTGTCTTTGGTATATTTAAATATGTTTCGGTATATGGCTATAGTTGGTATATTTTATACTCAATGGTATACTTTTATTGCGATAGTTCATCTATACACCGAATATTGTTTTTGGTATATTTAATTGTATATTTTTAACGCAGTTTTGGTATATTTAAGTATTCTTTGGTATATTAATTTGGTATTGTTTATGTTTTGCCTTACTGAAAATGGTTAGCGGGTATATTAAAGTTGAGCCCACTCGACATTCTTACTGTTTTCCACGCATGTTATTCCTCTTTGGCGTATTTATTTCTTTCTGTGTAATTTATATTAATTTTTTAAAAGCACTAAGCACAAGCATTACTTATATGATTCCAGAAATCAATATGCATACAGACATTTTATGACGTAATAATTTCAACCTTTTAAACTTTTGATTACGAGCTGTTTACGCTTTGTCACACGATTGAGTGTGTGCTCTACTGGTGATAAGAAAAGGAAAATACATACATAAAATACATATTCAAAATTGAATGAATAGGAAATATACTTAGTACGGCCTGACTTTATACACACATAAAGTAAAGATTATGTAAATTAAACAAATTCTGTTTATACATAAATATAAAATCAAAAATCAAACGGATGCGAAATAATATTTGACAAAAAAAATCATCATACATGTTTGATGTCCTGATAATTGGTTGAATTTAGTAGTTGTTCCGCTAATAAAAAAATGATATCTTCCAAATTATACAAAAATTCCTATATAAAGTATTAACAATTCAATGGCATTAAAAATCGGTGCGCTTATCGACATTATACTGTATTTCTTATATATACATATATTATTTATATAATATATATATAAATCATATTGATGAAATACGAAATATAGTACAGCTTGCTATATATGCTGTGCATTATCGGCATTTAGTTTTAGTTTTGCTGCCTTGTGCGAATCGAAATGAATATATGTATATTAAGTATGATTCTGATTATGTATGTCGACTTTATTGTTAGTTTAATATCCTCTTCAAATTTACTTTACTTTTACTTATGAGAGACAACGGATCTTTTATCACAATTTGCATTGTATTGCTTCAATGTCATTCAACCTGTGCTAGCGATTCCGAACAGCTTTCAAGGTCTAATTAGGCAAGCTAATATGCCAAAAATATACTAAAATATACCGAATGCTATATTTAGTATACCGATATACTATTATATGAGTATTTATTGAAAATGGGTAGAGGGTTATTCACAGTCACAGTGTGGCTTTCAAGAGTCAAGGAAATTCAAACAACATGTTAAGGGCATACAAATAACATTATAATATCCATTGCTTTAGTGTAATGTAACAGAACTTAAATGACCCTTAACCACTCCTTAAATAGTATTTCGATTGATTAGCAAATCAAACTATTGCCCATAGGAGTGAACATTTCAAAAATGTTGCTAGGTTAAAATCATACTCAATATTTAATACTCTACTTGAGTGAGGTTTTGTTTATTGATAACGCATACCACACAAAATCAGCAATGATTAAGAAAAGAGTATTACATTTGCAGCACTGAACTAATCTTGAAATTCCTTCTCACAGATAATATTGAAATAACTAGAATCGCACTTGGCATCGCTCATTGCATACACTGAAAACTTATTGTGCAGCTCAACACAGCGCTCTTGACCCTTGTTTGGCTCATTTGGAAACCAAGCGAAGAAAGGCGGTGCTTTGCCCGATGTTTTGGATACATAATCGTCCTCTTTCAGGATATTGTTGATATCCAGCCAATAATCGTTGTTGCTCAGCCGCGGGATGATTGCATTCAGCTCGCTTCGATTCTGAAGGTGCACCAAATGTCCGCTCGTTAGGAGACACAGACGATTCGCTTGAGACCAGTTGAGATAAAGTCCCTCTTCAATCAAGTAGAACTTTGAACCGATTTGCTCATAGGGATATATATCAGCTGGCAATTTAATCGGCAAATCCTTAAGCCTTTTCTCCACCTTGGCCTCCAGTGTTTTAAACTTTTGTTCAATCAGGGCATCGATGTTTGATTCAGAGTTTGGATTGCAATATCTGAGTTCACTTTGCATTGCTTTTGAGTGATCTAACAGCGATTTGACAACATTAAAGCAATAGCCACCGCAAGTCAACTCAAGTGCTTTGGATTCCTCACAAGTCTGTCATATTTATTACAAAAAAAAAGAAAAACGCATTTGAATTTTTAATCGCAGAGTGTTTTGTTGCGTAATCTCACCGGAACATTCCCTTGAACTGCGAGTACTGCGATTAAAAGCACCAGACCAATGACTCTCATTGTGACTCACTGTTGGCAGACGGCAGCAGACAACTAAAGCATCCGAATGAATTTTCAAACTATTTAATGGAATCTATTAAATTGATTTAAATAATACACGCTTCGTCATACCCGGCACACATTACGAGCGAGTGTGTATTAAGTTTTCGAACAATATATACTATATTGATATACCAAATATATACCAAATATAGCTTTTGGTACATTTTTGTATTTATAAGATATTTAATTTGGTATATTTTAATAATAATACCGCTTTTACCGTGTGTGTAAAACATTGTTTTAACATTTTGTTTACTAAAACAATTTATATTGCAGTTTACTTATTTTAGATTTAAAGCCGGGTATCGCACAGTCGACTAAGAACTACTTTAGTATTCCTTCACGATTATAAACAAAATTTAATATATGTATATGTTATCACTTTGTATTCTCTGCTATCAGCGCTTATAACGTGTTAAACAATTAGTTCTAGTTCAAGTTTGCGACATTTGACTTATACCCTAGACATTTGTGATGTGTTGAAGGGGACTTGAGTTAGACACTCTTGTATAAAATGCTCGACAGAAGCATATTCTGTATTCAGCATTAAGATTAACTCACACTGATTTTCCATTAATTCCCAATCTATTCTTTAGCTGCTAAAATTCGACAAATTGAATTGAAAGCCTGAAATTATTGAGCTGTTTTCATGGGAAATAATTGAAAAATGTGATTACAAAATGCATATAAAATAGGGTATCACAAGTGTTATTGATTGAAAATGGAATGATACACAATGAGGTAACATATATATAGAAATTTGGTATATAACAATTCAAAAAAAGTTAGTTATGTTAAATGGTGAGATTGACAGATCAATAAATGGATAGGTAGATACTAGAAATTTTAAAAGATAATTATTCTGCCTCAAATTAAACTGCAGCTAGCACACTATCTTTTTCTTAATTCTCTTTTATGGAGAGCTGTATAAGCTCAATCGAAAAGGTCTCCATTTGATAAACATTTATGCATGCTGACGTGATGCTCACGAGTTGATGCCACAGACAGCAGTATAGAAAGATACGACATGGCTTGGCTGCGACTTGCCAATGAGCATCAACAACAACAGCGATTGAAACTCAGTACAAATACAAAACAAGAGCAGAACACACACACACACACATACACGTTCTGCTGACGGGGGCCGGACCACAAAAACCGAACAATGTCCGACTCAATTTCGCAGATTCATAAAAGTGAAGTGCGCTGGCTGGCGAGAGTTGAGCATGCCAATCCCTTAAATCGATGGATGGAGCAAGTGTGTTGGCATTGGAAATGGGAAATCAAGTTTTGTGAAATTGACTCTCAAGTGACGACTGGACCTCGGACTAGGGAAATGGGACGTGGAAGTGGTGTGATGGAGAGAGACCATTAAAATGAATTGCACTGCACTTTGTGCCATCAACAGAATCAACTCCGGGAGAACGAATGATGCAGCATAGAAATGACTTAAAATACAAAATAAAATAAACTAGAAACGCAGACATAGAAAGCTACAGAAAAAGAAGAGAGTAGAGAGAAAAGCAGTCGAAGCAGCGGCAGCAACAACTACGAATTGGAAATGCGAAATGCCAAAAGAATCCGATTCCTATTCCGAAACAGCACAGAACAAAACAGAACATTGCACGCCATTTCAATAAAAGTGAATTGCCCAACGACGACGACGACGTCGACGACGATGGATGAAAATGAGCAAGAGAAAAAGAGGTTGAGGATGGAGATGAGAATGAGGACGTGAGCGCCTCAAACTTTAGACTGATGCTGATACTGGCAAAGTATCCGCACAGGACCCATCTAAACAGCCAGCGAGCAGACTCTAGTCAAGCTAGTGATGCGCTCGTGACACGAATTAATGAGAAATGAATTAGCTATACGCTAGATACGAGTAAATTTATATGACTTGTATTATCTGACCAGCTATAATCTAACTTTCAATATTGAGATTCAATTATAAATTATGATCTTTAGGAAGTCAAAAATTATTATTAAGTATTTGATCATATACTAATTGCTTGTTTGTCATTTAAAACAACTTTTAATATTGAGGTTTATTTGTAAATTATGAACTTTAAGAAATAAAAAATAACTCAGGATTGTTAATGAGATTATCTTGCTAAAAGAAATAGTATTTTTCTGTAGGCTGTAAATTTTCTAACCAATTTAACTATATTTATATGTATTATATAATTATATGTAATATTCATATCAACTTGTACTTGGTAATGCTAGTGTTCTATTTCCTAAAATGAGTTATATAAATACATATTATATATTTAACATATTAGCAAAATTAAAAAAAAAAAGAATTACATAAAAATTTCATTAGAGAAAAATACAAAATATTTCGCTATTTAAAAAATAATTTATTTATGATTTTTCCCTAAAAAAAAATGTAAACTCAATCTATAAAATATATATCAAATTTATATAGTTCAATATTTTGGTATGAAAACTCAATCTACATAAATATCTAGCAACTTTATATAGTTCAATATTTTGGTATTATCCTACTCGTGTCACGCTGCCATCTCTAGCGTCGCTGGTAGCAGAAACCCGCCGTCAGCAGCCGTAAAAGTTGAGTTAGTTCAAGTCTGGAATTCCGGAAGTGAGCTGCGCTGCGCTGCGTTGCGTTGCGTTGTTGACATGACTGACGACGTCGCGTCGTCCTTTTCTCAACGGCGAACTGCGACTGCGACTGCGGCATACTGGAAACTTTTGCTGGCACTGGCAACCCACTTCTCTTCCCCTTCCTTATCCCCATCCCCTTCCCCTTTTCCCAGTTCAGTGTAATCTTGCAGCCAGTTGATCTGCGAGTCTCGGGCTCCTTGGCTGGCCACTTGGTCTCGTTAGTCGTAAAAGCAAAGTATCTACATCAAAGCGCGCACGACAATAACTTCAAATGAGCATTTTAATAAATTTTTCAAATAATCACTTGAAAAGTGGAAAATACTCTCTCTCTCTGCTTTTTCTCCTCACAAGACCCTTTGCTTTATGCATTCAGTTATTCCCAGTCAAACTTCAGACTCAGACTCAGATTCAGACTCAGAGTCTCAGTCTCAGCCGTCGACTAGCTGCAATTCAACTTAATGTTTGCTTAAGGAATTAGTTGCAACTTGGCAGCGAGCATCAACTATAGGATATGGATATGAATGTGAATGTGAATGCAGGACGTGAACGAGGAGCAGCAGACGTCATCACATAGCACAGACTAAAAGAAAACTTATGATTAGTTACGACTGAGACGTAATTGGATGCCTAGATTTGGATCTGTCCACGCCAGAATAGCATTCCCAATCCCCTCATCCCCTCGAATCTAACTTGAGTCACAATGAAAGCAGCGAGTCTTTGGGATTATTTAATATAAATACGAGATTAAAATACAACTACAATATGTATAATAAATTAAGTAATCGAAGTAAACAAATCGGGGAATTTCTCTTGAACTGTCGTGATTAATTTATTGCGACCTTTTGAAATACAGCATGACCATAATTAATTAATAATAAGTATACTAATAATAAATTAATAAGTATGCTAATTGGATGATTTGTGTCAACATTTGACATCGAATTTGGTTTTATTTTGAACACAGATAAGATTGCTCTCTATGAAATGTATTATTTTATATGCCACAAAAAGCCTGCTGCTTTCGGGTCTTGATTGATTTGCTTGGCAATCTGGTATATTTTGAATTAACATACCTCAAAATACTAATAATATACCGAATTCTTTTTTTTTTGGTATATTGATATACTACTCAATATGCCAAATAAAAAATTTAAGCAAAACATTGCCGCATTATTGTCAGCAAATACCAAATGAATAAAGCAAAAATACTGAAAATATACCAAAGACTATATTTGGTATATTGATGTACTACTTAAAAATGAATATATCTAAAAATACTAATATATATCTAAGGCTATATTTGGTATACTAATATACTACTCAAAAATACTATAAATATGCCGAAGGCTATATTTGGTATACTACTAATTCTTAATGAGGAATATTTTGAGAATAATACAGCAATGTTTTGTTTTTATTGACTTGTTTTGTCGACTTTCTTAATTGTATTTAATGTATGTTAAGAGTATCTGCGAATCGATGCATCTAACAACATTGATAGACCATCTGCGCTGAGTACTGAATTGCATAAGGAAATTATTTTGCAACGCAATCAAATATAGTAATAGTAAACAAAAACATAGCAGCGTAAACAAAACTCAATGTGCTGACTAATCCGAAAATGATGTATTTAAGACTCTCCCATTCAATGGGATGCTTCAGTCGTGATCTACATTTCAATAGCAGCAAGCATAGCTAGCAATATCACAATGCAAATCGGAATTATTTTGAGTATTATTTCGCTATGCACATTGCAAATCATACAAGCCAACAATTATATAGACCCTGAAGACTATCGGCTTCTCGAATTTCCTAAATTGGCGAGCAGATCAGAAGCACACTCCCTTTGTGAACTAAGTAATGGATTGCTCTTACAATTGCGAGACCACGAAGACCTGGATGCCATTCAACATCAGTTAAGGCAACCGAGATATTGGCTCGGAAGTCGCAATAGCTATCGACGGATCGGACGTGGATGTCCAGTAATTGAGCGAAATGATGATTCTACAAGTTATCGAATAAACAAAAGTTCAAGTTGCTCAGCATTGAATAACGTCATCTGCCAGTTAAATTAAGTCTAAATAAGTTGAAATAAATATAATTTTGTTATTAATTGCATATTAATAATGTTGATAAGCTCTTGTGATATTTCGCTTTAAATATTCATTAAAATATGCGTCTAGTTTCAGATGTGTTTTAGTTGTCAATAACAATATCAAAAGACTAGATTTACATTGATCTTATGTCATGTGTTTTGAAAGATTCGCGCATTTAGACCAGTTCGTATAATGAAATGCTTTTTAAATAAATAACGAACAGTCCATGATGATTTAATGTTTGGTTATCATCACCATAATTCATCAAAGATATAAAACAAGTAAGAAAGCTTCAGTCGAGCACAGTCGACTGTAAGATATTTGCTACGTGTTTTGAATAAAAGCAAAACAGTGCGGTATTATTCCTAAAACAGACGATAAAATACTAAAAATATACCAAATTAATAAAGTACTAGATTCAAAATATACCATTGAGTGCAAAATATACCAAGCAAAAGTATTTTTGAAGCAACTCCCTAAAACATATCATAAAATACTAAAAATATACCAAATTAATATGGTACTAGATTCAAAATATACCATTGAGTGCAAAATATACCAAACAAAAGTATTTTTTAAGTGACTTCTACAATATTTATTTGATTGCGACTATTTATTGTTTTATATAATACCAAAAATAAAATGTGTTCTGCATTGAATTATATTATAGTATATATTTTAATGAATTAAGGTATTCAAATATTCGAATAACAATTTAACAACTTATATTTTCAGATTACACAGAAAGTGTATTCTCGCTTGGGCTTGCCATGAAGACAGCAAATGTTTTGTGCTCACTTGGTTTATATTCTTTGGTGCACTTTTTGGTGGCAGAGCCGCAGGCAGGCTTGATTTGCGAGTGCATTGCATACTTTGTGGCAAGTTGCAGTCCTGCCACATGCCACATGCCGCATGCTACATGTGTGTGTTTTCCTACACTCCCACTCACTCTCTTGTTCTTTTTTCTTTGCGTAATTTAGCTGGAATGTCCAGCACTTAATGAGTTATTTTTTGGTTACTTATTTGGCAATCGCAGCAAACGCTTTTCGCCCCGGAATTTTTAATTAATGCAAAATGCAAAATTGCACGGATTTCATTTGCAGCGCCTTTTTCATTTGCTGCATCTCATGCTGTTGTGTTCTTTGCATAATGGTCAACTATTTGCCTGAAAGGCGACTACACAATAAATTGCATGACATTTTCTCATATGTGCAAAACATTTCACATTGCATCTCCTGAGGCTGTTTTGCTATATACGACTGCTTGTATTATTTTCTGCATTTCTAATTAGCGCACATTTTTGCTGGGTTCGGGTTGAAAGAAACATTTGTAGCACAGTGTATTGCAGTTTTAATTTGTTTAAAGTAATGTAATAATTTTAAAATTACTTAAAAAACCAAATAGAAATAGCTTGTTAAAAAATATGACTTCATCAAGTAACTCAACTTAAATTTCATAAAAATAGATGATCAGACTTTGCCTAGTAAGTAAAAGTAAATTTCCCTTTCATTTCAATACAAAACTAATACAGAATTTATTTTAATCGCAATAGTCTTTCCTATAGTTAAGCAAACAAAAAGTTGCATTTTAGTAGATTAACGAAGACTTTCAAATCAAAACCTTTGAAATTATATCTCATAAGTATTAAAGTAAGTTCTTCTTTTCATTTCAATATTACGAAGTCTTTTAAAAGACGTAAGAAGAAAAGAGTTTAAAACCCTTTAATTAAAGATTCTTTTTTTAATAACAATTTAATGTCAGTGTAGGAAATGAGAACAGTAAAAAAAGTTAAATCAGTAATGAAATTCAATGACAATGTGCAAAATGTTGGTACATCAATGTATCTTGATTAGAGCCTACAATAAGATGTGAACTTAAATGCAATTTGATTAAAGTTCTTGCTTTCACTGAGAAATATGTTAGTTCAATATTTTGCCACAAGATGCAGTAAAAAAACCTTTTTTGCATTCAAAACAGAGAATAAAAAGTCTATTGAGAAATCGTACTTACTTTTTGTTCAATATTTTGCCACAGGTGCCACACTGAAAAGTCTTTCGTGGCTTCTCCGCATTTGTCTTGGGCAACTGCTTTCGCTTAGCATTGCTCGATGTTGCTGTTGTCACTTGTTCCTGACGACCATGACCGTGCATGGTGGCCATGTGATTCTTGAGATTGCTGCGCCTCGCAAACTTGGTCGAGCACTCGGCGCACTCAAAGATGCGTTCATCGGTGTGATTCCGCAGATGGGCGCGCAAAGAGTGTTTGCGAAACTGCTTTGGACACAGCGGACATGGCAGCAGCTCGTTCTTGCCAATCGCCGAGTCGCGAGTGTGAAAGAAACGATGATAGAGGAGATCCGATTTGTACTGCGCACTAAAACCGCATTCATCGCAGTGATAAGAGTTCGCCGGTGGATTGCAGTGGCTAGAACTGGAGGCCAAAGGCGGTTGGCAACTGCGTGTGTGTCGACCCAACGCTTGGGCGGACTGAAAGCTGCTGCCACAGCTGAGGCAGGCGTGATTGTCCATGGGATGGCACAGGCGACGATGCTCGACCAGCGCTTGAGGCGTCTCAAAGCTGAGCGCACAACTGCTGCAGCATTGCTTCTTGGCATCTTGGTTGTCTTTTTCCGTTTCTGGCTGCTGTTCCTCGAGCACTTCGCACAACATTTGCTCCAGTTCACGCTCTGGCTGCCCTGCCCTCATCTTTGCCCGTTTGGGCAGCAGTCGCTTGGCATGCCGCTTGTGCTGCATCAGATTGCGATGACGTCGCGCCTCCATCGGCGTCTCGAACTGCAGTTGACACAGCGCACAATAGTAGCGCGCAAGGCGATGCTTGTGCTTCTCGTGACGCTGCAGCGCAACACGCGATCTCTGTGCCACGCCGCAGATGTTGCAGCGAAAGCGACACTGATACTCATCCGATGCGCTGCCCTGCTGTGTGGCCAACACCTCAACGTGCTCGTTGGCCAGATGCTGACGCAGTTGCGCATTGTAGAGAAACCGTTCGCTGCACACTCCGCAGCTCAGCAGTCGACGCTGGGCAATGCAAACCGGCACGGATCGATTGAGGGCCAAGAGCACCTCCTTGTGTGTGGCGTCGAGCAGATGCTGCCACATCTCCTCGTTGCTGCCACACTCGAATTGACAGTAGCTGCACCAGAAGTCGCCGCCTAACCGCTCGGTCAGCTCCACATGCGAAGCGGAACGCCAATGAGACTGCAATCAAAAGAGAAGAGAATTTATTAACAATATCAAGGAAATGTTTAAAAATGGTTTCAGAACGAGCTGTGAATATTGACGGCATGAAGAAATCTACATATAACAAAAAATCTACAGACGAGTGTTCTCGACTATGAGATACCTGTTACCTATTTTAAATGAAAGCAAAACAGTGCGATTTTATTCTTAAAACATACGAAATTAATAGACAGCAAAAATACAAAAAGTGTACCGAATGATTACTTTAGTATATGATATACCAAATACCAAAATGCTATCTTAAGTATATTAATATAGTACCGCCTTCAAAATATACCAGATTGCCGATAAAAATCGTTCGTACAATAATATCTACTGTCTTTATAACTCCTGAAAACTTGATAGCAATTAGATAAGAATTGTTGAAGTTATTTAAGAAATATTTGTAGTCGAGTCTTCGTTGCTATCGTTGATAATTTGGTATATTTTGAAGCCTATGGTATATTTGTAGCTACCTTTGGTATATTTAAGTATTTTGAGATTAATTAAATATAATATAATTTAGTTTATTTTGGTAGTATATGGTATATTTTGCACTCCATAGTATACCGATAAGCTTAATAAAGCCTTTTGCTATATATTTTAATATTTTTTTGTATATCAATTTGATATGTTTTAAGAATAATATCGCACTGTGTTGCGCCCTTTGAAAAAGTGTGGCAGATATTAAACAGTCGAGCACTCCCGACAAAATATTTAATTATGAATATTTGCATTTACTTTTTGTCTGTGTCTTTAACAATACAGTTTGTCTGCTTTCCGTTAAACTAATCAACAATTTCTTGGAATATTATCAAGAAGCTTTATGAATGGAAGTTGCACATAAAACAAGTAATTAACTTAAATGCAAATCTAGTGATAAGACATCATTTCCGTTATGTACAATAAGATTTTATTTAATGCAATGAGTTTTATCTGTCTTATCTCTAAGCGAAATATAGTATATTCTGGGTATTTAAGCAGAAGCAAATCATTTAAGAGCAACAGTTTCTTAGAGTTCACAATTCTGCAATTTTTTTCAAGCTAAAATGAATATACGGAGCGTATTTTTTGTACTTCTAGTCTCAATGTTTATTCTGTTGGGCAATGGAGAAGTGAGTAGACCTATTTATTATAAAATAGTAATGTGAAGTGAATGTTGAGTTTAAAAAATTTACAGAACAACTGCAGCGAGTTGATCAATCTGCAATCACTGTGTCGAAAGTATTGCCTTCAAGCTATAAAACCTGCGTTAAATAAAATGCAAGACTTACAGAGCAAACTGGATGACTTGAAGAATGAGTCAATGAACAGTTTCACGAAATTCGGAAAACTAATAGATTTACAGAATGAAAAGTTTGTAGAGAATTTCGCAAATTTACGTAATGAAACTGAAACAAATAAATATGTCGAACAAAAGCTACAAATTGCAACAGAGAGAATACAACAACAATTACAACAGCAAGATGTAAAGTTCCAGCAAAAGCTTAACAATCTTGAAGTACGAAAAACATTAGTTGGTCCACCTTATCAAAAAATTGGTTCAAAATATTATTATATTGAAGAAAGTTCAGAAGTTAATTGGTTTGAGGCAGTTAACAAATGTCTGGCACTTGGTGGACATTTGGCTAGTTTCAAGAATAAGATGGAAAATAATGCAATCAAGCACAAATTGCAGAATGACAAAGATTATTGGATTGACATTAACGATCTAGCTAAGGAGGGAGAGTATGTTTCCATTGCCACAGGTCGCCGGGCAACCTATTTTGACTGGAAATCAGGTGAACCTAACAACTGGAAAGATATCGAGAATTGCGTTGAATTGAATCGTAATGGTAACTTTCAAATGAATGATGATACATGTAGTAAAAACCAATTGTTTATTTGCGAACATAGAAACGAGCTCTAATAAGTTATGTAATTTAAGTATGACGACTTTTTCCTTTTTTATTTCAACCAATTGATGCATAATTATCGCATATTTTATTCGCGAATATTCGAAATAAATAAATCAACTTTAACTGCAAATGTTTGAAGTTTAATATGGTTGAATAAACATTCTACGCGCGTCCGTCTAGTAGAGATTACACTGTGTTAAAAAGTACAATCTACTTTCAGCAATATACTATAAGAAAATACTATTTTTATAAACAATCGCTTGATGATAACCTCAAGATCAAATACATATCTCAAATCTGGATCGCTATATACAATGTTTTTTCAAGGCCATCAGTTACATAAGCTATAACATATTTTGAGTATTTAAGTTCGGCTTTTGGCAGAAGAAGCTCAGTTCGACGAAAACTTCAGTACATAATATTTTTTGAATCAAAATGAATATAAAAATATTTGGTCTCCTTTTCTTAGTCCTAGCTGTTTATGGCAGTGAGGAAGTAAGTACACCTAATACATTGTCTATTAGATGATTCTAAGTTCCGGTTTCCATGCATAGAGCTGTCAGGAATCGAAGCAACTTGATTTATACCTGGACCCCCTTATCAGCAGATTGGTTCAAAATATTATTATATTGATGACTCTGAAAAAGTCAATTGGTTTGGTGAAGTCAACAAATGTCTCTCAATTTAGTTAGTATCCAAGATATGGATGAATTCATCGCAATTAAGCAGAAACTGCAAAACGATAAAAATTATTGGGTTGTCATTAACGATTTAGATAAAAATGATAACTTGACTTCGATTTCTACAAGTCGCAGAGCAAACTTCAAAGTTGAAAACTATTTTTTTTGGAGATTTAATTGTTATTCGATAGTATTTACTAGAGGACTTAGTTGCTTTAGCTGACAATCTGGTATATTTTGCACTCATTGTTATATGTTGAATGTAGTACTATATCAATGTACCAAATAAACAATTCGGTATATTTTGTTTTTTTTCGCTATATTATTCGGTATATTTAAAATAAGTACCGCATTGTTTTAATTTTTATTGGGTAGTTGTGTATTTTACAATCAAGCACACTCGTTGTAGCTTTCCTATATGTTTTGTTCTGATAAAGTTGCGAAAAAAGTATGTAAAAAATTGCACAGTTTATTGAGGCTATATTTTAGAAATGTATTTTTATTTGACGCAATTTCAAATTCCATCATGTTATAAATCATCTGATAAGAAATTTTAATAGTTTTTAATTGACATTTCATCTGAACAACAATAAATTATTTCACCAGAAATTTTATATCAAACAGCCTTCTAAGAAATGAGTTGACATATGTATATATAATATAATGTATAGGTCATATTTTCTGGGTATATAAACTCTGGTTATGGGTCCAATAGCTTCAGTTCGATATTTAACTTTGTGCGAGTCAAAATGAACACATTATTCGTTTGTCTCCTTGCCTCAGTCCTTGTGGTATACGGCAGTGAAGATGTAAGTCTAATTCGATTAATGATCGTTAAGATGATCTCAAAGTCAATTTCCATCTATAGAATCTTCAGGAGTCGAAGCAGCAAGAGACGGACTGTGTCAATTACTGCTCGAATATTATAAACCCTATGCTAAACGTTACGAGGAATCTACAAAACCAAGTGAATGATTTTAAACATCAAACGAAATGTTTGGCGCAACTGGAGAACACGAATAAACTGTTGGCGGAGAAATTTGCTTCGCAGGACAAAAAGATTGAACAGAAATGGAAAGACTTGAGCACTGCACGTGGAAAAATTGTGCAACAAATCGAATTACAGGGAGAACAAGTCAAAAAACAGTTGGAACATCTTCAAAAAGCGAAGGAAGTTAAGAAGCAAATACCTGGATCACCTTATCAGAAGATTGGTTCAAAATATTATTATATTGAAGAATCTGAAAAAGTCAATTGGTTTGGGGCAGTCAACAAATGTCTCTCAATGGATGGACATTTAGTTAGTATCCAAAATCTGGATGAATTTAACGCAATCAAGCAGAAACTGCATTCAGGCAACAATTATTGGATTGACATTAACGTTTTAGCTAATAAGGATGAATGTACTTCGATTTCTACAGGTCGGAGAGCAAATTTTTTTATGTGGCAGTCAGGTGAACCAAACAATGGCGGTGGTATTTACAATTGTTGTATGTGGAATTCATTTGGAGAATTCAAAATGTTTCTTAATACATGTAGTAATAAAGTTTTGTTTATTTGCGAATTTAGAAATTAATATTGTTAAATATAATATTATTCCAGCCAGCCTAATAAATATTAGTACACATCTGTATAATTGAATGGGTTATTTAAGAATTTTTTATCCGATTGTAGCAACAGTTTTTTTTCTTCAGACAAATGTTTACAAAAATGTATATTTTTTTATTTTCACTTTTTATGGCATTTCCAATGTGAGCGCTTTTGACAAAAACATTAAAATATAATAAAAGAATTGATTCAATAACAAATTTCAAAATTGAAATCAGTATTCTATTATTAGAAATTCTGATAGTAAAAGACCGAAAGTAAAGACTGTTGGGCGTTGTTCTGATAACACATTCTGAATTCAATACATTATATGCTTATTATTAAGTAGAGGGCAACGACTCATTTCTGTCCTCAATATCATATACATACATCACACTTATCACAGTTTTCTTACACTTATACCTTCAATTATGAATCACTCCAAAAGTTTCTGCTTCCAAAAACCAATCTGTGGCAAGTGCGCTGGCTCGTACACGACTGGTTCGGTACTATTCACTAGTGATGACTATTTGTGCATCAACTGTGGAGGTGATCATGCTTCAACAGACAAGAAATGTCCAGCCAGGGCTAAAAAAAGCAGAATGCCATAACCAAAACCAAGGCTCCCTGCCTCCAGAAACACTTTGAGAGCAAGACATAACCAGGACGTCACTCGGAGTTTCATCCCTGCTAGCACTGTCAGTTGCAATATTTCCTACGCTGAGGTCGCTCCAAACGGGCTTAACCTGGGCCAAGCGCTCTTAAACATAACCAGCGAGACCCAAACGTGCTGCCTGATAATAAATTCAACGCAAGAATGGAACAATTATTTAAGTTGGTCCAAGAAACATTGGAGGCAAACAAGGTATTTCGAAATCTGGTCACGGTTAAAATCAACCGACTGTTAAAGTCGGATCTCCGGTTTTTCCTTAGTGCTCATAATATAGATGTTATGCTGGCCACAGAAACACATATGAAAGAAGGACAGCGTATATTTCTGCCAGGATATACTTCTTTCCAAATGGTGGTACCTCAGTGATTGTGCGCTCCACATTGAACTACACTCTACAGTCTTCTGTGGACAGACAAATAGCTCGAGTGAATCTACTAACCTCTCCCACCCAATGTACCATGGACCAAAGTGGGATTTGAGTCCCAGTTCGCCGAGTTTGGTAACAAATTTATTGCTGGAGGTGACTACAATGCCAAACATGCATAGTGGGGCCCCACGAGTGGCAATCCGAGTGCCTACTCCAGAGGCAAACTGTGCAAGAAGTAGTAGCGAATAGCCAATACCAGATTGTGGCAACGGGAGAGCCCACTTTCTATTCCTACAACTCACAAATTACACCATCAGCAATAGATTTTTTTGTTACCAATGGCATCAACAGCAATAGGATTCATGACAGAACGCTGCACGAACTTTCTTCGGATCACACTTCTAGACTGACTAAAGCTTACGCTACTCCGTCAAGGAAGCCACTACGCGATCGTATACTCGCTCGTGGAGCCGATATGAGAATTTTCAAGGCGCACTTGGAGGAGGAATTGGACCTCAACATGGAAATTCAAGAGGAGGATATTGACAACGCCATCAATATTTTCATGAACCAACTAACACAAACTGCAACAAGAGCTGCTCCTAGAAACCTACAACATGTGAATGAACAACGCCAGCTTCAGCTTCCTCCTGCAATCATCGAACTTCTCCGAATTAAGCGCAAAGTCACAAGAGAGTACGTCAGAGCTGGTGATGCTCAAATCCAGCAGATTGACAATAGATTGGCCAATCGTCTTCACAAAGTCCTGGTTCGCAGGAAACAAATGCAAATTGGCAATTTGCTCGATATCTTAGGGACGGATGCTTCTACTAACTACTCCCTGTGGAAAATAACTAAAAGGTACAGGACGCTACCCACAACAGAGTCTGCTTTTAAAGACTCTAAAGGAGGCTGGTGCCGCACTAGACAAAGCAGAAGTGAAACCCCGTTTCAAATGACTTTACCCGCAGATCCTGTCTCACTGGACGAAGTTAAGCAACTAATTTCGAAATTAAAAGTAAAGAAAGCCCCTGGCGAGGACTTGCTGGACCATCAGAATACTTCCAGATCAAGCTTTGCTATTCTCTCATGTTCAACAGTATCCTGCGTTTGGGATACTTTCCGAGTGCTTGGAAGTCGGCGAGCATCATTATGATAAAGCAACCATCAAATGTGGATTCTTACAGGCCTATCAGTCTTCTTCCTTCTTTAGAAAAAATAATGGAGAGGCTGATTCTAAACAGAATGATAAGTGTCGAGGCTGTCACCCGTGCGATTCCCAAGTTCGAGTTTGGTTTTCGTAGTCTGCATGGCACCCCAGAGCAACTTCATAGAGTTGTCAACTTTGCGCTGGAGGCGAAAGAGTATGCGGTGGCTGCTTTCTTGGATATCCAGCAGAGTGTGGCATCCCGGACTTCTTCACAAAGCAAAAAATGGCTAACACCTCAGCTTTTCTTACTAATAAGGAGCTTCTTAGAAGGATGCTCTTTTCATGTGGTGACCGATAGATAGACCCGTCGTCGATCAAGTCTATAGAAGCGCGTGTTGGCCCAACATTGTATACACTATACTCTGCTGACATGCCCACCCACTCGTCAATCAAAGCACTTACACGAAAGGATACACGGATTGCAACCTATGCTAACGGTACTGCGGTATTCACCAAAAACAGCTCCATAGAGCTTGCAAATATAGGTCTCCAAGAATAACTAGATGCAGTTCAGGAATGGGCTAGGAATTGGAACGTGTGCATCAATGCAGGTAAATGCGCAAACATGACCTTCGCAAATCGAGCGCGAAAATGCCCGTGTGTGACGCTTAATGGTAGAGTGTTAACTCACTCAGCATCACGCGAATACCTTGGAGCCGTTCTAGACAGAAGGCTCAATTTCGAAAGCCATGTCAAGTCGCTGCTGCACTCTTAAAAATATACGGAAATGCTTGGAGGTCACCCTAACAGCCTGGCTAGGCGCCAAACGCCAAGTCATCGCACTACAGTCAGGAGAAGATTAAAACGATATCATCCTCAAGACCTGCTGGCTCGGGCCTTGACCTAATATTTACCAGCTATACTATACATACATTTCTCGTATATACTTAGGTTTAATTTATTTAATCTTTATTTACTTTATATTGCTGCTGACACAATTAATTTTCTGTTTAGTATTTCTGATTTGCTTAAGTTGCTAATGCTCTTAGAATTAGTTGTCTTTTCTTCAGTGTAATATATTTTGCGTATATAGGTTCTGTTTTTTATAATTTTGTTTTGGCAAGAAATGTGTGTAACAGGTAGAAGAAGGTATCTCCGACCCTATAAAGTATTAATATTCCTGATTAGCGTCAACAGCCGAGACGATCTAGCTATGTCCGTCTGTATGAACATCTAAATCTCAGAGACTATAAGGATAGAAATATAATTGTTTTTCGATAGCATTTATTAGAGGTCTTAGTTTATTTGGCTGACAATCTGGTATATTTTGCACTCATTGGTATATTTTGAATGGAGCACTATATTTTTGCGGTATATTATTTGGTGTATTTTAAAATAAGTACCGCATTGTTTTGTTTTTGTTGCGGGTAGCGGGTAGCGTGTATTTCACAGTCAAGCACACTCGATGTAGCTTTCCTATATGTTTTATTGTGATAAGGTTCACAGTTTATTGAGGCTATATTTTAGAACTGTACTTTTATTTGACGCAATTTAAAATTCCATCATTTTTAAAAATCATCTGATAAGAAAATATAATATTTTTTAATTGAATTGAGAAAAAGCTTACAAATTTCATCTGAACAACAAAAAACAATTTCACCAGAAATTTGATATCAAGCCGCATTCTAAGAAATGTGTTGGTTTATGTATGTATATAGAACATATTTTCTGGGTATATAAACTCTGGTTATGGGTCCAATAGCTTAAGTTCGATATTTAACTTTGTGCGAGTCAAAATGAACACATTATTTGTTTTTTTCCTTGCCTCAGTCCTTGTGGTATACGGCAGTGAAAATGTAAGTCTAATTCGATTAATGATCGTTAAGATGATCTCAAAGTCAATTTCCATCTATAGAATCTTCAGGAGTCGAAGCAGCAAAAGACGAGCTGTGTCAATTACTGCTCGAATATTATGAAGCCTGTGCTAAATGTTACGAGGAATCTACAAAACCAAGTGAATGATTTTAAACATCAAACGAAATGTTTGTCGCAGTTCGAGAGCACGAATAAGATGATGGAGGAGAAATTTGCATCACAGGATAAAAAGATTGACCAGAAATTGGGAGACTTGAGCAATGCAACTGAAGAAATTATGGAACAAATAAAATTACAGGGTAAACAAGTCGAGCAGCAAATGGAACATCTTCATAAAACGGAGGAACTTAAGAAGCAAATACCTGGACCACCTTATCAGAAGATTGGATCAAAGTATTATTATATTGAAGAATCTGAAGAAGTCAATTGGTTTAGGGCAGTCAACAAATGTCTTATCCTAGGTGGACATTTGGTTAACTTCCAAAATCAGGATGAATTCAATGCAGTCAAGGGGAAACTGCAAGCAAACCAAGATTATTGGATTGACCTTAACGATTTAGCTAAGGAGGGTGAATTTATTTCAGTAGCAACTGGTCAAAAGCCGAAGTTTTTGAATTGGCATATTTATGAACCAAATAACGGTGAGTCTTCTAACGAGCATTGCGGTGAATTATGGTTCAATAATGAAAATCACCTAATGAATGATGCTATATGTGAAAATAAGAACTTGTTTATTTGTGAACGTACAGAGAACTAAATTGACATCAACACCTTTGAATTTTTAATGAACTATCAGTTTAACTATTGTTCTCATATTAAAAAAAAATAAATCACTTTTGTTTCTTATAGACCCAAAAATATAAATATATTCTGAGGAAACAGTAATTCCGAATATCTGTACCAAAAATTGTTTGCTTTTCCGATAGCCTTAGACACAGATATATATTTAGAATTAAAAATTATTTCATAACACAATTTGGCAAATGTTTTTACTGCTGAAAATGATGTGAACACTAAATTATGTTTGATTATTATTAATCAAAGATTTAGTACGAATCGAAATGGGTAATATAATTTATTTGAGAGCATGTGGAAGTCTGATGAACCACACGATATTGGTAATAATGAACATTGCACTGCGCTGTTTTTTTGTTTATTAAATGAATATAGATGAAGATAAATGAATATATTATTATTCCAGCGGGACATTGCACAGTTTATTGAGGCTATATTTTAGAAATGTATTTTTATTTGACGATATTTAAAATTCCATCATTTTTAAAAATCATCTGATAAGAAAATATAATATTTTTTAATTGAATTGAGAAAAAGCTTTCAAATTTAATCTGAAAAACAATAAATTATTTCACCAGAAATTTGATATCAAATATATAGTACATATTTTCTGGGTATATAAACTCTGGTTATGGGTTCAAAGCTTCAGTTCGATATTTAACTTTGTGTGAGTCAAAATGAACACATTATTTGTTTTTTTCCTTGCCTCAGTCCTTGTGGTATACGGCAGTGAAGATGTAAGTCTATGTTAATTCGATTAATTATCGTTAGGATGATCTCAAAGTCAATTTCCATCTATCTTCAGGAGTCGAAACAGCAAGAGACGAGCTGTGTCAATTACTGCTCGAATATTATGAAGCCTGTGCTAAATGTTACGAGGAATCTACAAAACCAAGTGAATGATTTTAAACATCAAACGAAATGTTTGTCGCAGTTCGAGAGCACGAATAAGATGATGGAGGAGAAATTTGCATCACAGGATAAAAAGATTGACCAGAAATTGGGAGACTTGAGCAATGCAACTGAAGAAATTATGGAACAAATAAAATTACAGGGTAAACAAGTCAAGGAACAGTTGGAACATCTTCAAAAAGCGGAGGAACTTAAGAAGCCAATACCTGGACCAGCTTATCAGCGGATTGGATCAAAGTATTATTATATTGAAGAATCTGAAGAAGTCAATTGGTTTGTTGCAGTCAACAAATGTTTTATCATAGGTGGACATTTAATTAGTATCGAAAATCAGGATGAATTCAATGCAATCAAGGGGAAACTGCAAGCTACAAAAAATTATTGGATTGACATTAACGATTTAGCTAAAGAGGGTGAATTTATTTCCGTAGTAACTCGTCAAAAGCCGAAGTTTTTGAATTGGCATATTAATGAGCCAAATAACGGTGCGTCTTTTAACGAGCATTGCGGTGAATTATGGTTCCATAATGAAAATCACCTAATGAATGATGGTATATGTGAAAAGAAGAACTTGTTTATTTGTGAACGTACAGAGAACTAAATTGACATCAACACTTATGAATTTTTAATAAACTATCAGTTTAACTATTGTCGTCTTAACATATTCGAAATAAATAAATCACTTTTGCTTCTTATTGACCGAGAAACATAAATTTGTGCTGATAAAACAGCGAACCAAACAATATTGTAATAATGATGCTGACAATGCACTGCGCTGGTTTTTGGTTATTTGCGAATTACGAAATGAAGATAAATGAATATATTATTATTCAAATAAATACACATCTGTTTAATTGAATGGGCTATTTAAGAATTGTCTTCACGATTATAGCAACAGTTTTTCATACAATTTTTGTTTATTAAGGTGTATTTTCTTTTATTTTTTGCTTCTTATGGCAATGTCTTTCTGCACTTAATAAAAACACTAAATTGTAATAAAGTTATTATTTCAACAACAAATCTAAAAGTTGCCCTTAGTGCTCAATATTTTAACCTTCATAAAATTCTATTCGTATAAATCTAGAAGCAGAGTCTATCGAACACGTTCAACCATTAATACTATATGTTTAGATTAATGAAAGTGATAGACAACGACTCGTCTCTTTCTTTGTCTCAATTTTGATAACCTTAAGTTCAATTACATAACACATATTGTGCATTACGTGCATTCCAATCAGTTACACATGAACTAAATATAGTATATTTTTGGTATATAAGTTCTGTTTTTGCCAGAAGAGCTTCAGTTCAAAAACACATCACTGTTTAATATTGTGTGAATCAAAATGAATATAATAATACAAGTATTTGGACTCCTTCTCTTAGTCCTCGTTGTGTATGGCAGTGCGGAAGTAAGAAATCTTTATAAATCGTGCTTTCGATGATTCTCAAATGATTCGGTTTCCATTCATAGAGCTGTCAGGAATCGAGGCAACTTGAGTCAATCTGTGGAAATTATTGCTTTAGAGCCATGAAGCCTATGTTAGATTATACGAAGACTTTAGAGCGACAAATGACTGATTTTGCTCATGAAAAACAATTTTTGTTGGAGCTGGCAAACACGAAGAAAATATTAGAGGCAAAATTCGATTTGCAGGATAATACGATCCAACAGAAATTTAGAGACTTGAGCACTGCAAGTGAACAAATTTTGCAACAAATCAAATCACAGGGTAAACAAGTCGAGCAACAGTTGGAACATCTTCATAAAGCGGAGGAAGATAAGAAGCCAATACCTGGACCAGCTTATCAGCGGATTGGATCAAAGTATTATTATATTGAAGAATCTGAAGAAGTCAATTGGTTTGTTGCAGTCAACAAATGTTTTATCATAGGTGGACATTTAATTAGTATCGAAAATCAGGATGAATTCAATGCAATTAAGGAGAAATTGCAGACTGATAAAGATTATTGGATTGGAATTAGCGATTTAGCTAAAGAGGGGAAATACGTTTCGGTTGTCAAGGGTGACGAAGAGGGTTATTTAAATTGGCATGATGGCGAACCTTATAATTATGAATCGAGCGAGCACTGCGTTGAATTAAGATTTAACGATAATAAGCATCTAATGAATGTTGAGAATTGTGATACAAAACAATTGTTTATTTGCGAGAAGACGCTAATGTTGTAAGATTTAAAAATATATAAACTTTATTCATTTCTATGCCAAATAAATAAAGAAGTAAATGCTCATTAATTTATTATTTTTATATTCATTTACAATTTCAGTTTCGTTGTTTTTTTTTTTACTGAGAGATACTGTATATTTCTGTCTAGTGATTTGCACTTTCGGCAATACTGATAATAAGTTTATAATAATTATTCAGTGCAAACATTGACAACATTGTACGGTTTTAATTCATTCCGTTTATGGAGAATCTCGAAGCTGTCTTGCCACACATTGTAAATATTTCCATATACGTATGTATATAATACGTATTGTAATTTTTTTGTTCTTTTCCAATCATTTAATCGCTGTTGACTATATAAGGCAAATCAAGATGACCTTATATGTATAGCGACGTTATCAATTTTTATTTGCCTCGTATTAATCAAATCAGTTTATGGCAGACGCGACAATAAAAAAGAATAAAAATAAGCGTATTTATACCGGGTCAATCGAGTGAAATTCTACAGTCGTGTTTTGGTTTTCAAACGTAAAAGTAACAAGTAAAGAGTTCGCAATGGGAATCCGATTTGCTTTAAGTATAATTCTAATTCTCGTTCTGCAAAACTCCATGAAAGTGAGCTGCCGTAATCTCTCAGTTTCTGATGATCGTTACAAGCAGTACGGAAAAAAATATTATTATATTGAAAGCACTCAGAAAGTGGATTGGAAAACGGCAAGCGAGATGTGTTCGTCTTCGGGTGGCCGTGTGGCAGGTCCCCATATTGAGCCTCAATTTGAAAGCCATATTAACAGCCTGATGAATAAGCCAACTTTTTGGCAATACCACGAAATTACATTTGGACAATTGAAGTTTTGGTTTACAGCACCAGTAAGCGAATTGCTTTCACGTGACTGGAGTCCGAAATCTTGTCTTACGCTATTTGATAACAATGGATTTTACTCTCGAAGAAACGTGGATTGCGCACTGTTGAATTACTTCATTTGTGAACATTTAGAAAATTAATATAACAATTACTTAAACCATTCAATATAATATGCGTTCAATAGAAATAAATGTATTTTACACAAGGCGTCATTCAACGATGAATAAATTGCAATGCTAAATTTCAATAAAGTGTTATTGTTGAAGAGCAAATTTTTAAGTAAATTATATGAATTTAGCAAAACAACTAATTGCAATAAAAAGTGCTAAAAATTGATTGTTTAACTTTACAATAAATATAAAAAAAAATCATTTCTAAATTCGAATAATAATTGAGCAGCGAACACCGAGCTTGATGCCTAACTACTACTAATATGGTATATACTATATACCATATATACTATAATGCTTAAAATATACTATAGAGTACAAAATATACTAGATGGTCAACCAATAAAATCAGGACCCGACTGCATCTTTATTTTTTGAATGCCGATATTTGATATATCGATATACTATAACGTTCAAAATATACTATAGAGTACAAAATATACTGATTGTCAATGGAAGCAGCCAAGACCCGATTACAGGCCTTGTATACCTATATTTGGTATATCTATATACTATAACGTTCAAAATATACTATAGAGTACAAAAATGTACCAGACTTTTAACCAAACCAACCAGGAATTCAGCTCTATCCTTTGTATCCCGATATTTGGTATATTGAAATACTACAATGCTTAAAATATACTATAGAGTACAAAATAAACTAGATTGTCAAACAATAAATTCAGAACCCGACTACATCTTTATTTATTGTATGCCGATATTTGGCAAAAATGTACTAGATTTTCAATCAAAGCAACCAGGTCCCGATTACAGCTCTATCCTTTGTATATCTATATTTCGTATATCGATATACTATAACATTCAAGATACGCCATAGTGTATCAAATATACTAGATTTTCAACCAAAGCAACCAGGATCCAGATATATCTCTTGTATTCCGATATTTGGTATATCGTAATACTATAACGTTTAAAATATACTATAGAGTACCAAAGCAAACAGGGATCGAATCCAGCTCTATTTCTTGTAGTGCTTTAGATCTAGGTGTTCAGACGGACAGACTGACTTGTTATAAATGTTCACAATCTTATTTTCTCTGTATAAAACTTAGTTACTCCTTAATGTAATAAAAACTATATTGGGATATGGTGAAGATGGGAAAGATTTTTCAAAGTGGTGTTAATTTCATAGCTTCTCGATATGTTAAAGCTTTACCTACCTGAAAGGCCTGCTCGGTGTTGGCATAGAATTGACAGGGCAGACACTGGAAGGGCGCCTGTCGCACAATGCTGCCCATGTGCTCGAGTATGGCGTGCAACGAGTTCTGTCGCTGTGGCTGCGTCTGCTGCTGCAGGCGTCGATAGTGATAATGCGAGATGAGATGCTTGCCCATCAGATGGCGGGCCATGCTGTGGCGACAGAGTTCACAGCGCAGCAGCTGCGTGCGACGCTGACGACGACAACGACGCTGGCGACGAGGTGGCTCAAGTTCGACGGGTTGAAAGGCTTTGGTGAGCGTCAGATTGTCGCCCTCGAGATTCGCCTGCTCCAGCTGTCGTTCGGCCTCGGCGCGTCGCTGATGATAGGCGCTGCGCAAGTGTTGCTCATAGTTGAGACGCGTCTTGAGGCGGCGACAGCAGATGTTGCACCAATAGCTCGCGTTCGGTTGCTGCAACTTGGTCAGATCGATATTCTCGCGATACTCCAGCTGCTTACTGCCCGGTACCCATTTGCCATGCGTATGTTCTGCCGGCGGATGATCGTGATGCTGCTCCTCGGCTGGTTCATCCCAACTGGGCGAGATGCGTTCGAGATGTGTGTGTTGCAGCTGCGCCGGACGATGTTCGGGTTTCCATTTGCCACCTGTGTGTGTGGCGGGCACAGCTGGTGGCGAGTGACGACGTGGCGTCACATCGTAATCCTCGTCAGCATCGTGATCGTGATCGGGATCATCGTCATCGGCCTCAAAGTCATCTGGATCATCGTCATCATCCTCTTCGTCGCTTGCCTCGGGCGAATGCACAAATTTCAACGGCTTAAAATCGCTTTCCTCCTGATCGCGCATCGCCTTCAACAGCGGATCTCCATGCCAGCCTTGCTCCTCTTTTCCTCCACGTTCGTTGTTCATTGCTCGTGTGGCACTCGATTTGCCGCCCGTGGAGACACTCTGCAGCTGCAGCGACGAGAAGAACACATCGGCACCCATCGGCTCGTAGCTGGCATCGTAGGCTTCGGTCAGCGTTTTGGATGTCTTGCCCCCATGACTGGCATTTGCTTTACGCAAATAACTGCTGGGTGCTTCGGGCTCGGCGAAATGCGAAAAGCTGTGATCGTAGCTGTGATCCGATGTTGGAGTCGTCTCCGTTGTTGCTGTTGTCGCTGCCACTTGCTTTGTATCTGCATTTCTGGCATTGTTGCTGAGGCAGTTGCCCTTGCGATGCTGTATGTACTTGCTGAGACCCACAATCGTTGCATTGCACTTGATGCACAGATGTGTGTCCTCCAGCTCATCTGATTCCTGCTGGTTGTGCATAATGGTTAACTGCAAGGAGAAGAGCATCACATTGGAATCAGATTAAGTTCAAAAATTGCTTGCTTAACTTAGTAAATAAATGGCATTTAAGTAATTGTTGGTTATATAGACAAACCTTTCATTATTTAATATACGCATAATTGATAATACGTACAGTTTGATTAACTTAAATAATACTGCTTGCTGTTGACGACCGCTGTTTAACGTCCTACGATTGAAGATCTACTACTTCCAACAACTGATGATCAACTGACGATATATTATACCGATAGCTTAGCTTGCTAATGCCAATAGATACCTATAAGATCAATCAAACCTCTGTTAGATTTATTTAGAGACCCAATATAATTTGAATGAGAATAAAAATTACTTGTTTCCTTAACTTTAATTTTGTGATTTTAAATTTTTGTAAATAAAACATTCAAAAAATGGATATTAGAATCTATAAATTACCGAAAAAAGCTTAATTTAATTATTTTTTTTGTATAATATTGTTTAT
Source organism: Drosophila nasuta (assembly GCF_023558535.2). Taxonomy (NCBI): domain Eukaryota; kingdom Metazoa; phylum Arthropoda; class Insecta; order Diptera; family Drosophilidae; genus Drosophila; species Drosophila nasuta. The sequence continues at coordinate 24,217,370 of NC_083455.1, read as the reverse complement.
TCATTGAGCCATGTATTTTATTCAATAATACCTTTAAAAATTTAAGATCTAGCCTAAAATGCTAATGGACTAAGTAAAGAAGAATGCTGTAGCGGCCGATTTATTCCCAACAAATCTATTTATTATAAGTGAAGCATTAAAAATTCAGATTTTGAGAGACATCATATAAACTCAGCATTTATTTAGCTGCATATGCATTTGAAGAACATTGTCAGCAAGTTTCGCATCGCTATCTCTTCAAATTTCTGAGATCTGTCAGTTCATACAAACGGACAGACGGGCAGACGGGATGCCGAAAATCCCATTTTCTGCATGTTACATTACCATTAAGCCATTACACCCTTCAACTGCTGCACATTTTATGCGAGTCTATATTCTCCAGACGAAGCGTTTGCATGATTTATCGGCGCTTTGAGGCTCTTCATTGAGCGCTCGGCGCAAGAGAATTGCAGGGAATGTGGTGGGTCATATATTTCAAGCGCAGTTTATTCATTAAGCATGTTGGCAACTGCGTGAACAGCGGCCAATGTCGCTGTTGCTCTCATTCCCTCAGTGCTCACCACAGCGTTGACATGCCATCGGGTTGACTGTGCGTATACGCGATATGTGTGCTGAGTGTGTGTCTCTCTACTCTGTCGTTTATCCCTTGCGCCTGTTTTGTGTTCCTGTTTATGTCCGTGTCCGCCTGTTGGCATTGCGGCCTGTCACAAATGAAGTTTATTGCGTCTGTGTTGCGTACGTGTCGCGCTCTCTAGCCGTCTCACTCGCACTCTCTCTCTCTCTCTCTGTTTTGCGCGCGATGGCTAAATGTAAAAGTGTCATTTCCGCCATATGTGAGCGCGATGAACGATGCGTCGACGCCAACGCGAGCATCTCTTCTTGTTGTTGTTGTTGTTACTGCTGCTGCTGCTGCTGTTGTTAATAATTTCCACAGTACAATTGCAGCAGCAGTTGGCAGTGGCTGCTGGAATTTATACAAACGAGGCCCATGTCTGAGGTTAAATACGAAAAACATAACAATTCTCACTGCCTCCGCCTCGTGGAGGCGGATGTCAAAGCATTTGGCGCTGTTGCTGTTGATGATATGCTTTGCTCTCGTTGGAATGAGAAGCACAACACACAGCCGTTGTTGTTGCTCTTGCTGCTGCTGTTGCTGCTGCGTTCATCCGTCTAAACGAGCGGCAAAACGACAAGGACAATATTGGCCCAGACTGTGCTAACGGTGCCAGGGATGCGACCATTGTTGTTGTTGCTCTGAGTGATAAACGCGCGTTTGTTTAACAATTAACGTGCCATGCAACACATGCACAATTATTTATACTACTACTCAGCCCAGTCTTTCAGCTCTCTATCTCTCTCTATCTTTCTGTTGCTCTCCTTCAACTATTGCAAGTATTTTGGCTGAGCTGTTACCAATTTTTATATGGCTAATTAGTAGGCTGCCTGATTTTCAAACTTGACTGTGTGTGTGGGTGTGCTTGTGTGTGATTCATGTTAATTGCTTATTACACATACACAAATATGTACATGCTTGTGCGTAAGAGGCGTTTAAACATCTAATTGCCATCTAATTGCACATATCCTCGAATTTATGTGCTGAGATCCAAAGTCAAAGTCAAGACAAGACAAGCGACTCGAAATTAATGACACCTGTGCTGCAAGTGAGTTAAGCGAGGCGATGCGAAGCGAAGCGAATTAACAAACGCCATTCAACGCAACACCAAATTCATTACACATAAATCTCGACTAAACAGAGAAGTAAGTTAAAAAAATCATAGAAAAGGAAAAATCATTTGCAATTGTAAACTTTCAACATACTTAAAACTTACTAAGATTATATGTAATTTAATATACTTTTGAAGCAAATTGTGGTTCATTAATATTTATTTTATTTTATGACTTCAGATTGTTGATACCGAAATGGTTGCATTATAAATGCCAAAATGCAAAATAGATCATTTAGGAATTTAACGTATATTGAAATAGAATTTATTTGTATACCCGTTTTGTCTGACGATATGGTATATTCCAGTACTCTATAGTATATGTTATTTATGTGCAGTATTATATTAATATACTTAAAATTGTTAAATTGATATATTTTAAGAATACTACTACACTATTTTCTCTTTTTTAAATGCGACTATGTGATATATTTTAGTGCCCTATGGTATATTTTGAATATCAATATACCAAATATATATATATCAATATACCAAATATAGTTTTTAGTATTTTTGCGGTATATTTTAAGACTTATACTGCACTGTTTTACTTTTATTCAAAATTGGTAAAGGATAGCTTTCTTACTTTCTCTAACAATCTGGTATATTTCAGTACTCGATGGTATATCTTGAATATAAAAAATACCTACAAAATCCTTTGGTAAATTTATAGCACTTTATCGGTATATTAATTTGGTATATTTTAAACGCATAGCTTTCTAATATCTAATTTTTATTAAAAAAAACTTTTCTGGTAACGTTATGGCACCCAAATATTCAAAATGTGTTTCTTACTAGAAAAAGAGATTTCATAGTGACCCCTAAAAGTATGCTATACTTTTTGCTCACCTCAAAGAAATTGAGAGACAGAAATTGATAAGATTAAACAGCAAATAAAACAATTTATTGAAAGTGTTTATAATATTTATGAATAATTTAGTTGTTCAGTAACTTATTTATATCATATATTTATTTAATCTATTGCTTTTGTAAGCTCTTTTTGTCTTTGTCTCTCTTTTTAATGTATTTCTAAAAATGAGTAGAAATTTACATAAACAATCATCATCTATAAATGATTCAATTAATATATTTAAAGTTATAGACATTTGAAATAATTGAATTTATTATTTTTTAGATTTCATTCTATTTACATTCGATTTTAAATGCTTTAACGAATATTTGCTCACATGTGTTGTTATATTGGAGTAGTCGATGTGTTGTAAATGCGGATATGGGAGTGATTAGATTGGTATGTGCCACCGTTTGTGGTACGTACTCATGCAGCGCCACTAATATTGAGGAATTAAATAATAAAAGCAGTTAAAAGCTGCACAAACACAATTGTGCCATTATTTGCATTTGTGACAACGGCAGCAGCGACAGCGACAGCAACAGCAACAGCCATGGCAATGGCAACAGCCGCCCATCAACAACAATAAAAGCAAAATGGCAATACCAAAAGCAACGACAACAACAACGACAGCAATGAGAGCAACAACTAACAAAACACGACGACATTGTTGAGGACATCATCAGCAAACAGAACAACAAACCGACAGAAAACCAGGCGAACGATGTGGACGAGAGAGAGAGAGAAATCCTCGTGGTTGTTTGATTCGAAAATTGAGTTTTAGCGGCGCAAATAAAAATAAAACTTAGAAACAACAACAAAAACAACAACAACAAGCAGGGGTAATAGCAACAGCAGCCAGTGTTCAACCATTAAAAAGGAGTTATCACCCAATTTAGCACCACAAGCGCGAAATAACGCACACAAACACTTGGATGAGCATACAACCCATACAATATACATACTATACATATACAAAGTAGGGGTAAAGAGGCTTGGGGTTTTGCCTCGACATGCTTGTGCAAGCCATCGACGTCGTCGTCGTCGTCGTCAGCGTCAGTTGAACACCAAATAGACATACTGTACAACATGGCATTTATGTCAAACCCAAACGGTCCCATATGAATGGCTTTTCAGACGGGGGCGACAGCAAGGCAACTGGGGGACATGATTTGGCTGTGGACAGAGGCAAGTCAAAGCTTCTAATATGGAGTTACGATACTGATAAATTGATAGAGTGAACCAATAAGCAAACACAAAGTATTGGAAAGAAAATGAAATACTCCAAAAAATATAGCATACTTTTTAGGGCTACAAATTTTCTGGAACAGCATGCATTATGAAAAATTGTCTAAGTAAATATAAATAAATATACAACTAAAAAGGCGTCTTTGTTGCCAATTTTTTGTATTCCACAAGAAAATAAAATATGTACTAATTAATGTCAAAATAGAAGGGGTAATAATATCGATGTCTTCATAACATTTACAACATGATTATTTTGCAAACATAATAAATCCTTAAATAAAAAAGAAATACTAAAATATGACAACGTCTATATTTTGTTTATTTTAATAAATTTATTCTTATTATTTGATATACTGTTGCATTCAAAATATACCAAGTGTACAGTATATACCAAATTGTCAACAAAAGCATCCAAGATCCGACCGCAACAATTTCAAGAATCAGAATTGGCGGCTAGCATGTATTCAAAATATACCAAATGAACAGTATATTCCAAATCACATTAAAAATATACCAAAGGTGCAGTATATACCAGACTGTCAAAGATTACTGATAATATTGTATAGTATGTATCAAAGAAAGAGTATAAAAAAGTATATGTATTTAATTAATATACTATTTAATTCAAAATATACAAATGTACTGAAAATACCAGATTGTCAGTCAATCAGTCAATTGCAGCAGTTTAATAAATTTTCAAAGTAAAAAGCTTAAAAATATTTTTATATTTTTTATTGATTTATATTTCCCAAATATCGAATGCTCATTGAATGTAGGCCAAATAGCTTTCAATGAGCTTCGGCAGTCGCTTGCAGTGCTCCCATTGAGCTGCAACTTGAGCCAGTTGCTGGCTAATTCCACGCACATCTTCCATGTGATTGAAGAGCAGACTCTGAAGGCGTCCCAAGACCCAATGTGTCCAGTAATCCGTCTCCTTTTGCTCATAGGACATTTCGTGCTCTGTCAAAACCTTAGCGCACCACTGAACAACATAGATGAAGAGATCATTGAATCCTTGCTGTTGTAACGAGGGTTTATTGGTGTCTTGAGTGCTTTGATTTTTGGTGAACTTGATGATCGATTCAATCACTTCCCACAAATACATGTGACACAATTGTTCTGGCTGTCCAAAGATCCAGTCGACAATAACATTTGCCTTCACCAGTTGAGTTTTCAACATTTTCTCGACAAGCACAAATTGCAGATGATCGTTGTTGGCCCAAACTTCCGAGATGGCCGACAATATGGACAGCTGATTATCTTCATTGTGCACCAACATCTAAGCACAATATGAGTAACTAAATATAGCGAACCTCAAAGCGCAACTCACCTGCAACACAGGCTGAAACTTGGCGAGTATGGCAAAGACGTGTGTGAAAGATTTGCAGCCAAGATGGAGACAACACTGCATGAATACGTTAATCTTGAGATCGACTTCCAAATCGGCTTCCTCGACCAGACCGCCAACAGACAGAACGCTGCTCTTGCCGCGTATCGCTTGCAACACATGATTGGCCAAACTTGCGCCAGGCAACAGCTGATCAATGTACTTGAAGACGTGGTCAGGCGGCGGAGGCAGCAATGCGGCATAGGAATCAGGCACCAACTGCACAATGTATTCGCGATAACTCAGACTGTGGAACAGCAGTGAAAGCTTAACAAAATTAAAGTGCTATTTACCACGGAGCGATCTAAAATCAGGAAATTCATGAATTTTCGTTCATACTATAAACAAATTTCTAATTTCCGGATTACAACTTTTCCATCTTAAAGTCAGAAATTATGAAATAATATCGGGAACTTCAAGAATTTCAAAAATATTTAAGTAAATTCTACGAATTGTTTATAATATCTGGAATTAAATTCGTGATTTATAAAAAATTGCATTATTAAAAAAGTCATGAAAGAAACTTATAAAAACTTTATAAAATTCGGCATTAACTTGAAGAATTTTATTTATTTCTTTGCTTCAAAAAATTTAAATTTGAATATTGAAGATAATGTTTTAGAAATGCTAACCCAAGAAATTGTAATTCAAAATGAAATGAAACAAAAAACTATAAAATAGCAGAAAGCAAACTATGTGAAAATTAATGCCTAAGATCTTAATTCGATCTGTTAAGATTCGAAATATTGATAAAACTTAAAATCGAACAATATTTACAATATCAATATAAAAACAGAAACAAATTGTACTATAAAAATGGTATCGAAAATCGCTATAAAGAAAAGAAAACTTTGTTGAATAAAGCAATGTAATTTTGCCAACAAAAAAATGTGATTGACTACAGTAGAGCAGAGACTTTTTAGAATTACCTAATTATATCCTAATTTCACAAATATATGTTCCCATCTCATTTTTTAAGAATTCATGAAAATTTCTGACCTTAGAACACGTTCTTTTCTCATTATATGTATCTACCTACCGCATGCACCTCTTGAACAGCTCGCGCACAAACATTGGACTCGGATGCAGCGGCGGCAATCGGGTGCAACACTCCCAATCCTGCCAGTTCCATTGATAGCGAAAGTTGCTCAAATGATGCGAGAACCACATGACAAACCGATCGAGGCTCGAGACGCTCATAAACTCCAGCTGGGTGAACAATACATCGACAGCTTGGGCAACAATCTGTGAGAATTGGCTTGGCTGCTGCTTGCACAGCTCAATGATGATGGAGCCATAGTTGATGATCAAGTACGGAGCTTGTGGCAGCTGCAACATTTGACCGAGCAGCACCTCAACGATGCAGTGTTCGACGGCAAGCTGCGGCTTCGAGGCGGCATAGATAAGCATTTGATTGGCGCACAACTTGCGCTCCAAGTGATGCAACTGCAACAGTTCTAGAATGTGCGATTCCAAGACGTAACGCTCAATGTCCAGCTCCTCGGGCAGACGCAAATTCGATGGGGCATCGCTCGGCTCGAAGAGACGAAAGCCAAGTCGAGTCTTTGGATAGCGTATAGTCGATGTTGCAACTGCTCCCAGCTGGGGTGGCAACTCTTGAGTGGGCAACACGTGTTGCAACGCTGTGCTCAGTCGATCATCGAATGCCAAATGGGGACGCAGCAACTGCTGCTCGATCCAATTGCTTCGCTCGAGTCGCAACAATTGCTGCCACAACAGCTCCAGATACTCCTGTTGCGGCATCTCGCGATGACTCCAGATGTGCAACATTGCAACACTGCGCTCCGGTGCACAACGCTCCTTGCTCATGTAGAGCTGCAGCCGCTTGATCAGCACCTGCAACGCCATCTCCTTCTTTTCGTAGAACTCGCGACCCACCAGCGGCAAAGCGCTCATCACCAAGTAGGCAAAAAAGTCGCGTCGCGCTTGCGGCGACTCCTCTTCGTCGCAGACATCCAACAGCTTGGAGAGCAACTGCATCATGGAGCCAACAGTCACCAGATTGGCATTCACCAGATCGGCGAGTAGCAACAACAAACCGCGTGCCTCGCTCCACTCGCCGAGTTTCAAGTGCTTGACAAACTGCCGCTGCAGATAGTTGACAGTCTCGCAACCAAACTCATAGTCACGCACATTAACGAGGCTCAGGAATGTGGCATAGACACCGGTCTGCATCGGGTGTGTGGCCACACAGCTGCACACAATGCGAAGTATTTGGATCTTTCGCAACTGTTTGGTGTCGCACACAAGACTGCTGAGATCCTCGATGGCATCGTGCCTCATATCGCCGTGCTGATCACTCAACATCACCAGCAGCTTCTCAATTCTTAGCATCAACTCGAGCGAATCACATCCGCGACGATGCCTCTTGGCAGGACGATCTGACATTTCGACATCATCCTCCATTGTGCATTGTCGTCTGCGATTCATTTTTGCACTTAACACTTGACACAATGAAACCGAATTGAATAATATATTTTGCAGCTAAGCAATTTACTCTGGCGACACAGTTGACAGAATGACTTTCGACAGTTGTCTTTCATCAAACACATCAATTTCTCTTGATGGTTTAAAAATTTCTAAGCCTACTACAACTTCAATTGAATGCCGAACTTTTCAAAGCCTGTTTGAACTTCCATTGAATAGCTGAAGTTTGATTAGGTTTATTTCTGTGTTGGTGCATACAATAATAACTATAGTCTTTATGATTCTTAAAAATTTGATTGCGATCAGATAAAAATTGTAGAAGTTATTTAAGAAATACTTCATTATGAGAAAAAATGTAAGTAGCTGACTGTCTGGTATATTTTGCACTATATGGTATATTTTGAATGTAGTACTATATTAAAACACCAAGTAAATATACCAAAGGATAATTTTAGTATATTTGTGAGGTATTTATTTGGTATATTACTTACTGTTTTTCAATGGCATGTTTTGAAGGGCTCAATATAAATATAACAAGTACAGTATTTGTATATATTTGTGGTATTTTTATGGTATATTAATTTGGTATATTTTAAAATTAATATCTCAAAAATTAATACCTCTCATTAAAAATGAGTAGCGGGTATCTCACAGTCGAGTATGGTATATTTTGAATGTAGTACTATATGAAAACACCAAGGTATATTTAAGTATTTTTGTGAGGTATTAATTTGGTATATTATGTACGTACTGTTTTCCAAAGGTATATTTTGAATGGCACAATATAAATATAACAAGCACAGTATTTTTATATATTTTTTTGATTTTGACGGTATATTAATTTGGTATATTTTAAAATTAATATCTCTCATTAAACATGAGTAGCGGGTATCTCGCAGTTGTAGCTTTCTCACTTGTTTTGATATGAAATGCTTCACTTAAATATTATTTTTATCAAACACGAATGCACTTTCATTCCAATCAAATATGTATGTAATTTACATATAATGTCACTTATTAGGTTTATTGTATTTATTCAATATTTGCAACATGAAATAAAGAATTATAAAATATTCTTATTCTGTAAGGATTTTAATTTTGTTTAAAAATTTTTTTTTTCTGCGCCTCTTCGTTAGTTATACTTGCAGCAAATAAAATTTGAATCACATTTACGCTTAATTATTTTTTTGAAAGTGTGTGCTAAATATAAATGCTGAATGAGGGCAATTCCTTAAAATATCGCTTTATCGAAATGGATATCATAAATATGTAGTTTTATGAGCCGTAAGTAAATGAAATACAGTTTGTGGCGCTGCGGGAACTGCAAAAGATGCAACAAGCCATCAACAACAAGCAACAACAAGCAGAGACAACAAGCAGCGACATCGACAACTGCAATTTGACGAACGTCATCAAAAATTTTACGATGCTCTTATGAACGAACCAAATAAAAATTATATGCCACATAAAGCTGATGACTGATCCCGGCACAGATACAGTCGACAGCAGAACAGGTAAGCAAAAGTCAAGCAGAAGTCATTATCGCCACAACTTGAGTCCCCCTCGGTGTATGTAAATGACATGCCATCAATGAGGATGACCACGATGATGACGATGATGATGATGATGATGATGATGATGGCAATGGCATTGCAGGTCCAGAGACAGAAGTTGCGACAATAAAACAGACACAAAAGCCAACAGCGACTGCAACTGCAGCGCTGATGGAGAGAAATCAAGAAATGAAATAATAATAAATTCTGCACGGTAAATTACGGCGAGTCGTAAAAGAAAATATGCAAATCGATTGCATTAATTTAATAATGATGTGAATAATTTTTGTTGTCGCAGAACGATCGAAGAGGAACGTTCATAACCGATGATCACAGCTGCTTAAATCCTGTTCGCAAAAAGAAGTTGTTAAAAAACCTTTAGGTCAGTAAAAAAAAAAACGAGAATGCAGCTTTATACTCCAGTATTCTGAATTTCAAGTAATGTTTACTTCAAACTCAAAAAGTAATAATCATTTTATGCTTTTCGGAAGCTGATTACAGCGCTTCAAGAAGCTTTGCATAATTTGCTTGCGATTGCAAAGAATTTGCGTGACTGAGCTTAAATAAGCTTTGGTGTGCGACGGAAGCTTCCAGTATACATAAAGCTTTATTACCTCTGTTGTATGTATAGTTGAATAATAATATAGTAATGTTAATATTTGAACTATTTCTTCAAAGTTTGAATGTACTTTTAAATCGCTCATTCCATAAAACAATTGATGCTAATAATTAGTTTACTAGCTGAAGGCCTTCGCTGCCATTGCTTTAACAATAGCGTTAGTATTATTTTAATTATAGCTAACCTTTAAATAAATAAAATTAGTTTACTATTTCTTAAAAGCTTTAATGAGCTTTTAAGGTAAACATTGCCTTCGTTTAATAGATTGTTGTAAGTAAAACGAATATAATTTTATTTTTTCCTTTAACCCACCATTTCTTTAAGAATAATTATTCAAGAAAACAAGTTGTTGTTGTGCTTTAAAATCGCGCATTTCTTAGAGCAATTGCTAATGGTATTTAGTTTACTATTTCTTCAAAGCTTTCACGAGCTTTTAAATCAAACATTCCGTAGAACAACAGATGCTTTTAAAAAGTTTACTATTTATTTAAAGCTTTAAGGATATTTATTTAATGTAATGTTGTTAGTATGATTCATTTTATGATTTATTTAACCACACATTCCTTAGATGTTCTAGTAATGACAATATTTTGACTATTTTTCAAAAGCTTTCATGTGCTTTTAAATTACACATTTCATATTTTCATATATTCAAAGCTTTAATTAGTATTTAAGTTATTCATTGTCTTAATTTAATCATTTTATGATTTCATTTACCACACATTTCCTGGGAAAAGTTCTTCAAATAAAAAATAATTGTATTATACATTTCCTTAGAAATGTTGCTTAAATAAAAAATGTCGCTTTCAAATCTGTGCCAAACAGATCAATTTTCAAAAACTGCCAATGATGAACTGATCGAGCCATTAGCATTCAAAATAAAGTCAATAAGAGGCGAACCATGAAATCGAACTGAAAAGTTATGGACTGAAATTAACTGCAAATCGTTAACAATAATTCAAAAGGAGCGGAGAAGACAGAAGAGGGGAAGAAGGAGGAGGAGCGGAGTTTGAAGCGATTCTAGTTTGCATAGTGCGAGTCGAAGAAACGAGGCGAAGATGCGATTTTATGGGCATATTTCACGCCAAGCGCGCCATCTCCGCCTGTGTCCCACTGACGGTTGTTGTTGTTGTGTTGTGCGGCCCACGACGAATTCATAAAGTATCTCGCACTTTTAATGATTTCTGAGTTACAAGCTAGCCGAGTTGGCTTTGGCTATACCAACTACAACTCCGATTCGACTATGACTATCGAGAGAGGTTGGGCACACGCAGCAGGTACAATGCAACAATTTGGCGGCAACTTATGACAGACACAACGATCGCAAATAAAGTCAAATGGCGCGGCAACTGGACTGAGACTGCGACTGAAGAGAACTGAAGAGAACTGATCCTGATCACCAAGATCGCCAAGTTGTATTGCAGTGTGGGGCGCGAGAATTTATGCAGCTCTTTCGACGCGACGCGACGACGTCGTTGTCGTTGCCGCTGTTCCTGTTGCCGCGGCGGCTTTCGTGCGCACTTAAATTATGAATATTACCAAATGGGTCAATTCGAAATAAATAAGCAAGTTCCAGTTCCATTGGCCATAGCCATTCTCATTGCCATTCCCATTCCCATCTGCGTACCACCGCCAAATAGAGTTGTCTCTGTCGCAATTTCTCATTGAGCTGTCGCTGCTCGGATGGAACGTTTCCTGGCAGCAGGGATTGCAAAACCTTCGATTGGCATTGGGCGGCGTTTAATATCGCTCATGCATCTTGTAATCTATGCGCAATTAGCTGCGTACATCAGATTTAGTGTTCTGATTGCATTTGTTCTCTCTCTCTCTCTCTGTTCTGGCCATAAATATGATATGAGTTGTCTTGTTGTTGTTTTCCGTACACTCCCAAAAGCCAATCGATGACTTCTCATCCATTAAAAATATATTTAGTAGACAAGCGGAAATCTATTTAATTTCGCAACAAATGCAAAATTTGTGTCGGCAATCGCATAAACGAGAAATGTTTGTGCATAAATACAAGTTCATTGCTTACAGAAATGTCTGAAGAACTGATCAAGAACTGAGCTTAAACAAGTTTTCTCAAATATTTCTCAACTAAAAAGCAACGTTATTGAAGCTAATGAAGATGTTGAAGTAAGTTGAAATATAAGACTTCAAAGCAGTTGAAAAAAAACATCAATTTATATTGAATAATATTTCCAGCTAAATTTTATTAAATGTCTTTAAAACCTTTGATGATTTAGAGAACTTCAACTTTGACTCTTCAATGTATAATTAACCAATTTTATGCTCCATTACTCATATAAAAAATCAGTAGCAAAAGACAAATTACTAAGGCAAGTCTGTTGAACTATTACATAAATTTTTTTACAACAATATTTCCAGCTAAATTTATTAAACGTATTTAAAACCTTTGATTAATTAGAGAACCTGAACATTCGACTCTCCTGTGTATAATTACCTAATTTTATGCTCAATTACCAATGCATAAAGTCCGTACTAAAATCCACTTAGTTCATTATTTTTATGTCTAAATAATCTATTTAAAAGCAGACACAACCCACAGACTGATCTGTGATCTTTATGGCATGTGGGTGGAGGTGATAAATCCGCGTTAAGTGCACACTTAATGACACACTCTTGATGTCCCTCTCCTATGACTGAAAAGAAGGCGCTTCCGTATCGCGTGGGATCGTCAAACGATCGTTGATCGTAAATTTCACAATTTGTTGGAAGTTGCGCTTTGTTTCAAGTCAAGTGAAGTGAAGCACACACATAAACGTAAATTGCCAAGTCTCATAAATTTTTATTAGCCTCAAGAGAGAGAGAGGAAGAACTGTATAAGAGAGTATCGAAGAGTGGGCGCAATTGCAAATGCAAATGCAGTTCCGATTTATGTGATAAAGCGTTGTCATTTCACGCCTCGAACTAGATGCGTTTTGTTTTTGCCATGGGTCACATCAAAATGTTCTAATTAAATAAACATCACATTTTCTACTTTTTGGGGTTTGTCTTCGTTTTTACGATGCTCTTTTAGGGCTCATAAAATGACAAATTTAACGAGTTTGCCGCGTCCATTATTTGACAGTAAACAGCAATCAGAATAAACCAAGTCCAGGTGACCGGGCGTGACAGATTGCAGTTGCACCTTTGGCCCAGCCTCGAATCGAAACAAAAAACATGTCACATGTCAAAACTGTTGATGGTCATAAAAAGTAAAATGGGGAGGCGACAAAAGACAAAACAGCAAATCGCTAGAAGTTGCTTTTGGTCCAACAACTCCAAGTGGCTTTTATTGTTCTTTAATTGTTGAACTGTGTTCCTTCGTCCGCGCACATAAAACTTAATTTTATGTGAGAGCATAAACCGAGCGAGAGAGAATGACAGAGAGTGCGAAAGAGAGAGTGAGAGTGAGAGCAGTCCAAGCGACCCGCTGTTTTTAGTGAGAAAATCACTTAAGCGCGTTTACTGAATTTACGACTCTAACGACTCTATGACCGTAGAATTGTTTCCGTTTTACGATCTCATGCTATATAAGTAGTGCCGTTAAAATGATTTAAGGCTATTTGATTTAACATTCATTGCATCCGAGATATGGGCAAAATAAGTATATAAAATAAGGAGTGCATTCAATTATTATTAACAAACAATTACAATAAATGCATTAAACTTCATTAGTTTTAATTGACATTTGTCAAACACCTCAAAGAAAGTTTCAAGTTGTGGAAAATATAATAAAGAAGTATGAAGACTAAAGTCGAGTGTGCTCGACTGTGAAATACCCGCTAACCATTTTGAATAAAAGCAAAGCAATGCAGTATTACTCTTAAAATATACTTAATTAATATACCGCCAAAATACTGAAATATACCGATATCTATAATTGGTATATTGATATAGTACCGTTGAAAATATACCAAAATATACCAGATTGTCAGCGCTTGTAGTAGTTTTTCCTTATATAAAAGAATTTCTTAAATAACTTCTACAATTTTCTGATCGCAAACAAATTTTCGGGAAGCTCAAAGTTATAATACCCTCTATTAGTAGCGGGTATAAATATTGTAAAATATGCAAACTTAAACAATAATTTTTATATAGAATTTTCTATTGATTTTGCAGAAATTTGTATTTACTTAAACTTGTATTTTACTGTTTTACTCTAACAACTGAATATTCTTTTCATTCAATATCGGAAATCTCATTAAATAGCCATGTGAAATATAGCTGTTGGTATATTTGTAGTATTTTTTGGGTATATTAATTTTGTAGATTTTAAGACTGATACCGTATAGTTTTAATACTCAGCTGTAGCTTTCTTACTTGTTTAGTTTCCAATTTACTTAAACATTTTTCAAACAAATTTGCTTTTTTATTCAGCAGCGTTTATTTTACTCTATGCTTTGATCTAACTATTCTTTTTATCCGAAAACGGAAATCTAATTCAATAGCTATCTGAAATATTTTTATTTCCCGCTGGCTGTTTCTCTATTGTATCCTGACCAACAGTTGTCAATCTCGCCTCACATCTGAGCGGACCACAGGCGGGGCATTGTAAGGGCTGCAACATCATGACCAATAAATCAGTCACGAGCGCATTTTGAGGCCGCCATAAATATTTGTGATTGACGCTGCACATAAAAAGGGAATTAAAAATGCGTTAAACTTGGCGCATTTGTGGAACACACACCCCGTGTATGTGTGTGTGTGTGTGTTTTTGTTTTGTGAATGGCTGTGAATAAATGTGAGTGATAAGGTGTGATGCAGCTGCTCTGCGATTGCTGAGTTCGCTCTCTTTCAACCTGGCTGAGTCTTTCTAATTTTCATTAATATATAGATTTTGTTTTTATTTTCATTAATATATTTAAAAACAAAACGAAATGAAACTACTAGTTTGAAATATTAATTGCCTTCGAGTTACAACATATTCATCGGCTTCGTGTTATCAGTGAAAGTAATGCAATGAATTATTTTGCTTATTCAGCAAACATATATATGTAATATTTGAGAGAGATTATTTTGCAAGCGTAGGAAGATTTATTTGTTTTCAATTTATTTTCAAATTTACATTGGAATTATTAACAGTTATTGTTACATTTATTATTCAAATATTCTTTTACTACAGTCTTTAGTGTTGGTTTCTAAACTCGCAAATAAACAATTGTTTTTCACTACAATTATAATCATTCATTCGATAACCGCTACGCGAATTTAATTCCCCGCAATCTTCATTGCCGTAATTGTTTGGTTCACCTGATTTCCAATTTAAATAAGTTGCCCTGCTACCCGTGGCTACCGAAACAAATTCTCCTTCATTAGCTAAATCGTTAATGTCAATCCAATAATCTGTTGAAGGTGGCAATACTTTTTTGATGGCATCGATTTCATGCTGATTCTTGAAACTAATCAAATGTCCACCAATGGCAATACATCTGTGTGCAGCTTCAAACCAACTGACTTTTTCTTTTTTCTCAATATAATAATATTTTGAACCAATTTTTTGATAAGGTGGCCCAACATCTGTTTTTTTTATTTCCATCAGTTTCTGTAGATTTTGTAACTTTTATTCGACTGTCTCATTTTGCGATTTAATGTGTTGCAATAATTGTTTAAATTGCTCTTCAACCCTCTCATGCTGAAAATCTTGCTTTGCTTCAAAATGTTCGATTGATTTCTTGAATTCAGACTCCTGCTCATGCTTCAAGTTGTCCACTTCGCTCTGTAAGCTTTCTGAGCGGTCTAGGATAGGCTTTAGGGCTCTAAAGCAATATCCTCCACATATGGAATGAAGTTCCTTTTCCTCTCTGCAGTCCTATACAAAGAAACTCTAGCTCAATATCATCCTCAAAAATAATTAGACACAACACTTACTTCAGCGTTGCTGCACAGAACAAGGACTAAGAGAATAAGCGTGAATAATAGATTCATTTTGCACGATGTGTGTATTTTGAATAACTGTGTCTCCTCAGCGAGCAACGAGTGCTTATAAAGCCAGATTCATTGGTTTTCCTCAGTCGTCGATAACCCCGAGAGTGTTATAGGTAACATTGAATAGGTTATCAACAACTGGACCAATAACGAATAGAATGAAGCTCTTCTGGTTGCCTGCAGTTTTATCTGCAAATCTGCCCTTACTTCTACACTCCCGCAGTAATCTATTCATTTTGAGTGGAACAATATAATAGATGTAAATATTTCGAGAAACTGTCTCTTAATCTATATACCTAGAATATACTTTTCGTATTAAAATAACTCACATAGTATATGTTTTAATCGCTATGGCATTAAACTGCAATAATATTATATTTATTGTCATTTGTTCGGAAATGTGATTATGGGTTCATTCAGAGTAACCTCGACAATAAAAGCAAACATTACAGTCGTCAATAATCTAGAGGGTATCTTAAAGTCGAGAAAATACTATTATATATTGACATTATTTTGAATAGCTGATTATAACATAAGACTAAGCAATATAGTTTATTACGGAGTTGCCGTTGACATTATTTGGTATAACACAATTCTACTCTATAATACTGAAAATACTTAACTACACAATTCTTCAGAAGTCCTAAAAAAATTGTTTTTAACTATGGTCTTGGATTCAAATGCTACGCAATTCAATGATAAGCATTTCGAAATAAGAGCGAATTTGTGTACGTAATTCGCAATTTTCAATTGCATATAGAATAAAAAATTCTTGAAGCAAGATTGAAATCTTAAAGAACGGATATTTTTAATGCAAATTTAGATTTAATATTATTTCAACACATTAATCTTATATTAAGATTTTTGTAAGATCAAAAAAATCTTTAATCAACCTAAAATCTTATTTACAATTTTTTTATGTTCGAAAAAGTCTTAAATCAAGATTGCAATCTACTTTTCAATATAGATTTTTTTTCTCTGTATACAACTTAATGCGTCAATTAAATAACAAACTTTTTTCAGTGTATGGGAAGCGCATATTAAAATGAATAATAACTAAAATATAAGTAATCAAATAAATTCTTTATATTATTATAATTACATTATGTAAGTAAGCCTCATCTCTAGCTGTAAAATTAGTTAAACTCCAGAGACACGCAGAAACTGAAACTGAAACAGAAACTGAATGTGACACTGACACTGACTGGCTGCCATCGTAAAAAACATAATTATGGCATTTGTGTTAATGTGATTTTGTAGCCGCAGGCGGAACAATCAGTTTGTTATCAAGTCGCAGGATGTAGGATGTGAGATATGATTGTGTGAGTGTGTGTGTGTGTGTCTCCAGCAATGGGACACAGAGAACTCAACTGAACTGAGCTGAGTTGAGCTGAACCCCGTAACTGTAGATGTAGCTGTAGCCATGCCCAGAACCGAAAACCAGAACCAGAGCTCAGCTCACATAAATCACTTATTATGAGGCGTAATTAATGCGACTATATGGCGACCCAAAATTTCTATAAATCATCAGATTAGGCAAACTCTGGCTGCAAAACTCACAACCTCATCCACGTTCTCGTTCGAGTACGAACTCGCTGTAGCATATGATGATGTCGAGACACACAGTGCAGAAATTGTGAGCTTAGTCTATTGGCAACATGACTGAAGATTGTCTAATAATGCCACAGGAAATACTTAATGGTTACCAAGATGATTAAGCTCAAGAAGCTGCCTCGTTACGAGCACATTTAAGCCGCCGTTAAGGAAACACATCCATAAATATTGTCAATAGACCTCAACACATTGCACTAAGAATAGCTAAATTTGTGCAGCATATTTACAAAATTATCAAATTTCAAGTTTGCAGTGAATGAGATTAATTTTCACCTATAATTTACAGCTTTGAATAGCGATTTTTAATAAATGTTTTAAGTGTACAATTGTTTTAATCACTTACCTCAAATTATGCTACAAAATAATTCTTCTTTTTAGCAGCCAGAACCTATAAATAAATAATAAAGAATAGAAAAATAAATACTTCTGTATGGCAAACTAGGTCTACTTTTTGGCTGACAATCTGGTATATCTTGTCATCTATGGTATATTTTGAATGAAGTACTTTATCGATATATAAAATATGGCCGCACATACTAAACTATTCGGTATATTTTACTATATACAATGTTTTATATATCGATGAAATACTACATTCAAAATATACCATAGATATAAAAATATACCAGATTATTCGGTATATTTTAGTATTTTTGTTAGTACATTAATTTGGTATATTGTAGGAATAATATCTCACAGTCAAGCACACTTGACTGGAGTTTTCTTATTTGTTTTATCTAAGATTTAAGTATTATAGTTATGAATGAAATATCAGAAATATTTTTAAATATTCAACATTTCCATCAATAGTCGTTATTTTTTTATATGTCAATGAAATAGCAGCTTGAAGCACAAGTAACATAAAGAAGTATTATAATTTTGAATCAAATATCAGAAATATTGTAGGCTAACAATCAAAACTTATATCAAATTCTCTTAACTGAATCGCTGTATTTTATCTGTCAGCACAAGTAGCTTAAGCAAAGAAGTAAAATAATTATTAATAAAATATTGGAAGTATTTGAGTTCAACACTCAACATTTCCATCAATATCTTTTAGCTGAAACGCTAGAAGATTATTCTATTTTCTCATCATAAAAATAGCAGCTTGAAAGCTTGTAAAGTTTACTCAAGAGAGTAAGGTTCAACACCATTGGCCACGAAAGCAGAACCCATCAAATGCTATAGGCAAAGCTATTCACTTTTCTTAATTATTCTGATGCTGTCGCTGTGCTTCTTTAAAATAACAATAAACTAAAAGGTCCACTCGTGCATAAAGCATTCACATTTCGTTCCCTCCCAAAAAGCAAAGACTCCAAGCGCAGACTCAGAGTCCGAGCTGAGGCCCAATCCCAATTCGGGGCCAAAAGCGGGCAGCGGCGTTAATTTATCACTTAACCTTCTTTAGCAGCCAAGTTTATAATTTCGATGGAAAATGGCAAATGGCAAGCTAACAACAAAAACAAGAACAACATCGGTTAGGTTGATGGAGCAGCAAGAGAGGACGATGGCTGAACGACTTGTGCCCATCAGCAGTGACCAGGACAAGCGCAAGGACGAGCGAGTGTCGCGCAGCTTACAAATAAAATGAAATAACTAACGGGTCTGCTTTTCCTTTTACCCCTCTCTCTCCCTACTCTACTCAACGCTTCAGCCATTTGCCAAAGTTCCATTGTAGTACTTAGCCATACGACGACGACATCGAGGACTAGAGCTCTGCCTGCCTCCATGACGCCGTCGTATTTCTTTAGCTTACGTTTTAGTATCCCCATCTCTCTCTTTCTCTCTCTCTCTGTTCTCAGCTCAGTCTCTGTGTTGTCCTTTTTGTTGATGCTTTACGCTGGCCTGGCGCTCTTTGCAAAATGAAAATGTAAAAGGAATATTCATGAGGAGATTAGAATTATTTTTCGTGCTGTCATTTTCATTTTCACTCCACCTTCTGCTTTCTCAGCTTTTCGTCTCCGTGCACTGCGCTACTTTCGATGGCGCAAGCGGAGTCCTAACGGCGTTTAAGTCTCTTTTGAAAATACTTGAGAATCTGAAGATCAGTTTAAGATCAAAAATTCATACCCGCTACCGTTTTTGTATGGGCAAAAACTCTTACTTTCGATTGGTCTTAATTGTTTTGTCTGATAATCTAGTATATTTTGCACTTTGTGGTATATTTTGAATGTAATACTGTATTAATATACCAAAAATATATTTTGGTATATTTTTGTGGTATATTAACATGGTATATCTTGAATATAGTACTGTATTAATATACTATAAAAAAAGTTGTTGGTGTATTTTCAGTATTTTCGTGGTATATTATATTTGGTATATCTTGCATGCAGTACTGTATCAATATACTTAAATATCCTTTGATATATATTCTTAGTATTTTGCGGTATGTTAATTTGGCATATTTTAAAATTAATACTACACTAATTTGATTTTATTCAAAATTCGAGCACACTCGACTGTAGCTTTCATACTTGTTTTTCGTTGTTTTTTAAATTCTTAACTGATCTTAAAATATGTAACTTTCCACCTTTTTATCTTTTACAATTATTGTTCAGCTAATAAAAGTTAATAAAGTTTAATATTATAAATTTCAGAGATCTAACCTATTTTCTTATTTAATACGATTTCTTGACTTATTTACAGGACATTCGCTAGTCTTCATAGCCGTCACAAAAGTTGATTTCAATTTGCTTCTCAATTTCGTGTACTATTTTGTTATTGTTTTTGTTTCGTCTTTTTCTTGTTGTTGGTTTTTTTTTCTCGGCGAGAAAATTATGATTTTTTTTTTGTTTGTGCCAAAAGGGATTCAATTCACGCTCGTTTGTCCTGTTTATGATGAGTGCTGTGCGTTGTTTGTTGTTCTTGCTTCTGCATAAATGTTTAATCATACACAAACACACACACACACACAGAAGCACAGGGAGACAGACAGACGGTTAAGGGGAAACTGACATGAATCACCCGATGGCAGGCGTCGTTGGCGTTACTCTTCGTCCTCGTCCTCGTCGTCGTCCTTGCCTCGCCTCCCTTGGCAGCTCCTTTTGCCGCTCGCATTTAAAATATTTTGTGAAATTATTATGAAAATGCGTAAAGGGATTTAATAAATAACTGTAACTGCTTTCCCCAACCTCCACTCTAGCTTCGCTCATTTTTTCCTTTCGCTCCTTTTTCTTCTGTGTGCATCTGTGCTCCTTCCTCGTCCTTCGTCCTGCTGCTGCTTCTGTTGCTGTTGCTGCTGCTGTGGAATTATGTTTTATCCTGAATTATGGATTTTGTTTTGTTGTTTTCTGTCAAAATCATATTTTCTGCCGCCCTCCCACCGTTCCACACGCTCTCTCGGTTCTCTCCACTCCGAACCGAATTGGAGTCATAACCCAAAACGCCGCCGACTCATTTACATGCTCATGGAAAAGCGAGCTTGGCGCTTTCCTTTTTTGAGAGGGGGGAGCGGGGGCATCGCTTTGGGTACCATTTTGTGTAACTCCCGTTTCCGACTTTTGTGTGTGTGTGGCCCATTAATGAGAATTTGTTTGTATCGACGTCAGTCTGCACTGGCGTATTTCTGAGGGGATATTTCCTTCTCCCCCCCCCTCTCCCCCTTGACACCCTCAAGTGGTTCAGGCATTTTGCCTGCTAGTTGTAAATTTTTCGGTAAAACTTTTCCATATAATTTCTACTTAATGTTTAGAATTATTTTTAGCCGGAATTAGAAATTATTAAGAATATATCACACACTCAGGACCCTGGGGCAGGCTCCACAAAACAGAACTCAACAGCATGAATCATTTCTCACTTTCCCTCTCTCTCTCTCTTTTGTGCACTTTATTTCCTCTCTCTCTCTCTCTCTCTTTGAGCTTATAATTGGCAAGAAGAACTCGTAAATTGTGCACTTAACAAATGAAATTGTGTACGATATTATTTGCTCCTTTTCCTTTGAATGTGACCAAGAAGATGTTTTTATTGAAACATGAAATATATTTTTGCATGAATTTGTATGCTTATTTTTCATGCTAATGAAACACAAATCAATTCGTTTCAAAGGAAGAACTTTTATATATAGTTTAGTACTAACAATCTTTACTGCACAGAAAGAAATGATTTTTTGATCTTGATTTAAGAATTTGCCTTCTTGGTACAATTTTGAAATTTTTCCATTGTTGAAACAAAATTATAATCTTCAATTTTAAGATTGCGCAATATAGATTTTTTGTAGATTTTCGATTTTGATTTTAGAATAAACCTTCTTGGTTAAATTTTAGCATCAACAAATTTTCATTCAAGATTTGATTCTTGATTTTAGCACTTTTTTTTCTCGCTGTGTGCATTTGAAAAAAGTATAACCAAGAATAACTTTAAATCATTGTACTATTATGAATACCCTCTATAAGTCGAACAAAGAAAGATTCTTGTTTCTTTTCGATAAAAATCATTAGTATAACATTAAAATTATTGTTAGGTTGTTAATAATCAATTTATAAAAAAAAACTCAAAAAAAACTAAATCTCAAAACAAAATTTTAAATTCGTGCCAAACATTTTCTTAAAATGAATTTTCAAATTTGAACAATATTTTGACATTCAACAAACTTATAAAATTTCTTTCCAACCACTTTCTTAATACTCATAAATTTCTTAATTAAACGAAATATCAATTTATAAATGTGGCTAACATATTTGAATATACAAGAAAGTTAAATATTTTTTATAATTTTACAAAAATTGAGGAAAAACCGAAAATGGAGTAAAAACTTCAGATTATTAAAGATGTCTTCTTGAAAAAAAATTAATCCAGATTTCACAATGATGTTTAAAAGAAGTCGAGTAAAGCTTAACTTAAGCTTGGTTTGGCAAATCAACGAATGTCAGGACGAAGAACAACGGCAACAACAAAACTGGGAGGATGCCAGGTGCGTTGCCATTTTAGGTGACAAATTAATGTGAAGCTCATTAACGCACTGAATAAGGATTACAGGGTTTGATTGAAGGTCCTCTGGGCATAAGCGCAGACACACACCCACACACACACGCATTACAAATACATACATAAGCAGATAACAAATACACACACTCCCCTGTGTGTATGTGTGTGTGTGTGTGCCCGCATATCTCGCCCCCATTTGCTGGCAGCGAAAAGTGTCATTATATTGTACACACAGCGCAGCGCGTATCCGAGTCGCCTTGTTCTGAGTCCTGGCTCCCGACTCGGCACCGACAAAACACACACACACACACACACGCGCACACACACACACACACACACAATGAAAACGACTTCGTAGAGCGTGGCGAAACAACGAGCAAAATGTGTACATAAAACAATCTCGTTATGTCGGCATTATCCTGAAGAATTCTGGTTCGTCCTCGTCACTCGCCGAGCCATAAATCACTCACACGCTTGGCATGTTTCCTCTCTCGCGCTCTCACTCACTCTCTCTCTCTCGTTTTCGCTCTCACACTTGTAACGCGTGTAAATGTTCTGCTAGCCTACTCTTCTTCTCCCGCTCTCTCGCTCATCTATGTATGTCGTTGTCCTGCTCTCACTCACACTGCGCATCGTCAATGTCGTCAGCGTCCCTCGCACGCGCTTTTGTTTCACGTTTTGTTTAGGGATTGTTTTTATATTTCGTATTTTTTTTTTCATTGTTTCTTTGTCGCTTCTCTTTGTTTTTGCATTTGTGCTCTGTTTTGTGTAGTTGCTGGCATATACCCTGGAATTTTAACAATTAGGTCACCTTTCTAAGGTTTAAATTTGAAGTTATTCGTATTCGATTGATTATATTATTCAATATTCGATTTGATTATATGTTAAGAAAGTAACTTAGATGGTTACAATTAAATTAACAATATTTCATCTTCAGAATAATTTTTGAATCTCTATCAAATAAGTTTGTTCACGATAACTGAATAATTAAAGACAGCTCCTCTGCTCATTAAAAATAAAATTATTAAAATATTTTTCTGTCGAAGTTTCCCAAATGCTTTTAAATTTATTATTTTATCTTATAATCAAGAATAATTAGTATATAGAAAGTTAAACGTGCTAAAATCACGAATAAAACATTGAATAAAGAGTGTGAAAATTTAACCAGAAATGTATATAATCCTTATATAGAAGATTAAATTGTTAATAGATTACTGCAATCTCTTTTAACTAAAGTTTGGAATAATTTAAACCAAAAAAGTTTACTGAAATGCCTAAAATTTAGATAATAATCTATGATTTGTTGTTATAAAATAATTTATTAATATTTCGGACTAGAATTTGAGTTCTGTATTTATAACTTTTTTAAATGGAATCGGATTTAGTAATCTCATGTTGAAGTTTAAAAATAATTATTGAGTTTATATTTTAAACATTTTGAAATGGAATCGGATTCTTTAATCTCATGTTTAATTTTAAAAGAAATATTGTAAATTTTGTTTAAGGCAATCAGATATTTCAAATTTCAATATTTCAAAATTGCGAAAATGAAATCTGTTTCTTCAATCTCATGTCTCTGGGCAATTATATTTAAGACTGGAATTTAAGTTTATATTTCAAACACTATCTAATTCTTTAATCTCATGTCTAAAATAATTATTAACACTTGCGCAATTGTATTTTAGACTGGAATTTAAGTTTATATTGCAAACACTCTCTCTATCTAATTCTTTAATTCTTCAATTCTAAAAAGAATTGTAAATTTTTTTTTTAAGGAATTGAGATACTTTCTTCTTAATTACAGGATATATTTTATAGTCGTGCTACTTTCGGAAACTGTTTGCTGTCGGTGTTTGTGTTTTTCAGCTGTTGTAGTTGTTGTTCTTGTTGCTGTTGTTGTTTGCATTTTTGTCTTGCCAGTATTTCACCCCGCGGTGACATTTTGGTGTGACAGACAAGACGTGTCCTTCGTCCTTTTGCATTTTTTTTTTGCTTGCTGGTCTCTCGCTCAGTGTGCTCTCTCTCTCTCTCTCTCTCTCACTCTATCGCTCTGTCGCTCTGTGTGTGGCAAGTTTATCGTTTTAATGTTGATACAACAAGCGAGGGTCGCTCGTCCGCGTCACATTGCGTTGCAGGGATAATAGGATGTTAAGTAAATATTTTAAAAAAGCTTCTCACAAACCCCTCCCCACTCCCCGCTTCCCGCTGTAAGCTTCGTCCACTCTTGCGAGCTGAGGTCGTAGGCGAAAGTCCCGAAAGTTTGCAGGCAATGGCCGCTCATTTGGCAGGGCGGGAAAAACGACGCTGTTGATGTTGATGTTGTTGGCGATGGAGGAGGGAGGGGTGTGGAGGACATGGTGGTTTGTGGTTCATTCGGGATTGGGGTTTTTAGGGAATGACTCGGCGCTGGCACAATCTAATCCAGTTTTGTTGGCTGCCAAGCACTTTTTGGCATAAATCATTTGCATACAAAATGAGCATGGCCTGCAAATGAGAGCCCAAGATGAATGCTCCAACAACAACAACAACAACAACAACAACCATACAACAACAACAACGAGAGCGAGAGAAGTGTGGATCATGGCGAGGTGAGGTCGCCATTCAGCATCCAGCTAAAATCCTTTCAATTTTCGCACACATTCAATTTATTAATTAAAACATTTTTTTCCTGTTTGTGATTTCCATTTCCAATGTTTCGCCCGCTTCCCTCCCACCCTCTATCCACGGCTGGAGGCTCTGCAATTAATTCCAAACATTCACGACGCTTTTTCTTTGTTAAGTTGGGTGCGCCTGGGCGCAAATTATCCTCGCTATCCTTGCGCGAAATAAAATATCACAAACAGTTACTGCCCCATAAATAATGGGAATTTATGCCTGGCATAAACTGGTTCACCACCCCAAAACAAAAAAACAGAATCAGAAGCAAAAGCAAAACAAAAGGCGGCAGCAACTTTTCTACTGAAATTACCATTCAATCATTTAGTAATTGCCTCAACTAACCCGAACTCCTACTTCTCCTCCTCCCTCCTCCTCCTTCTCCTTCTCCTGCCCATTCTCACTCAACCACTTGCTTACCTCATTTCGCTTTGTTCATTTACTTTGCGCTCGCTTAATTTCCACAATCTATTTTAATAAGCCTTCATTCTATTTGGCTTACAAATTGCCTGCGATGCCCCAATGTCCTTGTGCTGTTCTCCTCCTTGTTGCTAGGGACATCACCTGCTTCAGCTGAGCCCGAGTTTCAGGCCTCAAAACTATTGATTTTCTGCTCAAGTTGGTCTCAACCAAATTTATGTCTATCATAAAGTTTAAGACAACCTTTTCCAGCCAATTTCCAAATATGAAAATCTTTCAATCAACGAGAAAATTGCTCGTTATAGACAGCACTTGTCTTTATTCGCAGATAACTTGGGCGCAAAATCATTAAAAACATAAAGTTATATACATTTTAAATAAGTAATGCGTATGGAACAGATTTTAACGATGTCTGATAGATTAAATTCTGTTCTATATATATATATATAGATTTAGGAGAAACGTATTCTTGATGCCTAAACAATTTTGATTATAGTGGCTGACCAATTTTATTAAATACAACAAAAATAAGAAACAATTTTTGAGATCAATCAAGATTTGAGGATTCATAAGAGGTTTTGTTAAATAAATATCAATTATGAATAAAAGTAAAATAGTGCGATATTCATTTTAAGCTATACCATTTGAAAATACCGCAAAAATACTTTTAAAAAATATACTAACGAATATATTAGGAATTAAATTGGTATTATTTTTAAAATATACCAAAATTAGCTAGTGCAAAAATACTAAAAATATATCAACGAATATATTTGGTATATTTATAGAGTAATGCATTTAAAATATGCCATAGAGTGCAAAATATACCAGATTATCAACCAAAGCAACTAAGATTTATTTTGATATGGTATATTATTTGTAAAATTTTATTTGTTACCAAATTATTCAGTTAAATTTAGTTCTAAAATTTTCAACAATTATTTTCCCCAAATTTAGGAATATCAATAAAGAAAATAATAACAAGTCAATCTCACTTGAGATACCTGCTACCCATTTCGAATAGAACCAAAACAGTGCGGTATTATTCTTAAAATATACCGAATTCATACACTGCTAAATTTCTACAAATATACCAAAGCCTGTAATTGGTATATTAATATAGTTCTACATTTAAAATATACCATAGAGTACAAAATACACCAGATTGTTTTCAAAGTTACCAAAACCTGAGATATGTACATATATACTTACTGAAGTACCTGGTATAAAAAGAATCATACAATTTTTGAGTATTTCTCTAACCTATCGAATTGTAGGCCTTCAATTTCAACTCATTTGATTTCAACACCCGTCTACCTTTCTCATACTTCACTTTTATTTTAGCTCTCCACTTGTTTTCTATTTCTTCTCCAATCTCATGCCGTTCTATTTGCTTTGTTAGTATTTCAACGCTTTTGTCTAACTGTTCCTTGGGCGTCTTTTCGAAAATTTATTGAAAACCCTCAGCGAGGCGTCGTTTTGGGCCTGAAGACCAAAACAAAAAAAAAAAAAAAGGCAATGAAACAGAAGCGAAACACAAATAAATAAGGATAATAACAGAAAACAAAACAGAAAACTCTACTCACTGAAGGGGTGTTTGGACTCAAGAGCGGGAAGGGGGAGGCGGGTTGATTCACTGGGCTAATGGCCGAGTTTTGCTGCCTTCTCGTCTTGAGGGCGAAATGCCACGAAAGGCAATTAAAAAATATTTAAACTGCCAAATGGCAGGATCCGTATCCTGGAACTTCTCGACTGTCCTGACTGACTGACTGACTGAATGTTTCCACAATGGAATGGAATGGAAGGAGACATCAGGTGGGTGGTTGGGGGTTGGCTTTTGTGTTTGCGTCAACAAAATTTATGCATACTTTCGTCTTTTGTTTCAGACCTCGTCCCCCCGTCTGTGAAATCAGTTGAATTGTGTGATTGTGTACGTGAGCATAACGCTCAAATGGGCAAAAACTAGACCAAAGCAGGGAAGAAGAAAAACCCTCCACAAAGCAACCAAGAAAGAGAGAGAAACCCGGTGGTTGGTTGTCAGAATTGATTGATTGAATTGCCACTTTATGAAATTTGTGAGTCTTCTGAGATGTGCGTGAAATTCGTGCGCTACGTCTCAGTCTCAGTCGCAGTCGCAGTCTCTCTGCCTGGGGGGTGGCAATGAGGGTGGACGGGAGTGGGGGGAGTGGCTCTGTTGCTGCTGCCACATCGAGGGTTGCTGCTGCTGATTTGTGTTTGTGTGCGTTTTGGCTACCATTTGCAGCATAAAATACATAAAATTATGTGCAGCGCTGAGGCGGCCATTAAACTTGATAGATTTATGACAGCCCAGCAAACGGCTGTGGCATCAACAGCCAGCAGTCCACCAACAACAACAGCAACAACAACAACAGTAGAGGACAGCAGTGCACAGCAGCAGGTCTCTCATACCATCGAGCTCAACTGTGGGGCCATCACATAAAGATAAAGCTGATTAAAATTGCAAAATTGTTCAAATGAGATTTGGGAAAACAGCAAATGTCCTCAATATATTGTGTATTTACTTGTGCATACAACAAGTGCGTTTCCATTTACACTTTTTATTATCGTTTGTTACGTGTCAATACGATAAAAGTAAATAAACATTATGATTTTTTTTTGCTTTTTGGTTTGTTATCAATGCTCGTTAAATTAGTCAGTATTTTATGCGAAGTTTTGACAGCAAGTCATTAAGCAAACACTAAATATGGTGGTATCGATAGTAATGATAGCTATATCTATCGTTATTTAAGAATATTACATATTTATTTATTATTCAAACTCTCGTAAAATTAGTCAACATTTTATGCGAAGTTTTGACAGCGAAAGTCATTGAGGAACACCACTTAAACTGTGTTGTAATTGTCATTAAATATAGTGATATCGATAGTAGTAGTTACTATCGATATATTATATAAACTATTATTTATTTATTTTTTAATTAAATTCTCGTAAAATTAATCAATGTTTCGACAGCGAAAGTCATTAAGCAAACACTAAATATGGTGATATCGATAGTAATTATAGCTGCATTTACTATCGGTATTTAAGGATTATATTTAAACTAGTATTCATTATTAAAACGCTCGTAAAATTAGTCAATATGTTGTGTGGAGTTGTAACAGCGAAAGTCATTAAGCAAACCCACTGAAAATGTGCAGTAACAAGCATTAAATATGGTGATATCGATATTAATGATATCTGCGTTTGCTATCGATATATTAGTATACCATTTAAGTTTACAAAAATTATGATCAATATAAAAGAATATCGTCATCAATTGATATATAGACAAATAACAATCATATTGGGTTAGTTTCTTAACTCTATTGATTCATTTTCAATAGCGATTAAAGTTAATATAATTAGATTTAAACAATATCGTTCTCTTTCCCAATTAAGTGTTTAACTAATTAAAATAAAGAATTATATGAGCCAATGCCAAATATTATTAAGCATTAATTCAACATTATAAATAAAAGCTTCAATATTTTAGAATTTCCTACATAAATCAGAATTCTTTGCAATCTATACAAAAACACTCAAATTGGACCAATTACGAAGAGAACAAGACGAACAGCAAATCCAATTCGAATAATCAGCGATGGTTGCCAACAGATTCGAACTGCCATTGCTCTGTTCGAATTCTGCTCAACGTTGCAAGTGTGTGTGCGTAACTGTTGCCTCTGTGTGTGTGTGAGTGCGCAGCGTCTTTGTATTGGACCAGTGAGCGTGGTTAAGTTGACAGGTGATTGATTGACAGGCGGATGAATGGATGTTCGCCACAGCAGTGCAAGCGAGACGGCGAGTGTTCCACACTGAGCAAGCGTTGGAAGAGTCAAGCGTTTCTAAGCACACAAAACGCTGCTCCGCCCTTTGGCAGCAACGGGGAAGCTGATATAAAACAGCAGCAGCGACAACAGCAGAACGGGTTTTTGTTTTTTTTTATGTGTGTTTGGAAATGGGGTATATTTAAGAGCAATGTCATGTTTGAGAAGAACACATTTTGGACACGGCAACGAAATGTTTGAAATTATTTGATGATTGTAATGAAATCATATAGAGAACCAGTTGCAACTATAATTAAAAAGTTTACTTTATCACAAGAACTTTTATAAATGAAAAAAATTTAATATAAATGATGAATTGTTATTTATATTATTTAATTAATTTCTTTGAATTAAATTTCTTTAAGTAATTATACAATTTCATTCTTATAGCATATTTTAAACTCAACATTTCATTCAAATTCCACTCAACACGCGCTGCAAAGCAAACAAAACGTTTCGATGTTCGAATTTCGCATAAAAATAAATGCGCTCACATTCCAATTCGAAAAACTGGTTGCGCTCTGAGAGCAAAATGCGCTCTCGCGCGCTCTCATTTCGAAACACGCAAAACAGCTGATTTTCAGTGGCATTTTTTCGACAAGACGCCGCCACAATTGCAACAAAACGTTTGCGGTCTTAATAAATAAATAAGAATAATTAAAATTAAAATGTTAAACAGACAAGTTGAGTAGAGTAGTTTAGTTGAGTGAGCTAAACTCATTTCTAGGCAATGTTTTTAACAGTTTTCATTTGAAATAGGAAATGTTTATGAGCTAGCGGCTTACCACGATGTGTGCTCAGCTTATGTTGTAGAAAACAAAGTTCGTTTTAATACAATTTGTGCTTTTCATTCACTTATCACTTGAGTTTAGTTGGCGCCCTAATTTAGTTGTTGTACTTTGTGTTTACTTGAATTATTCTTATTTTAAATTCACACAGCACAGCACACTTTTCGCCAACGCGCGTTATTTCGTTCAACAGCTGTGCGTTTACTGCACTCTTCGAAATTCGAAAAACAAAAGGGGAGAGTGAGCACAAAAGTGCGAGAGAGAGTGAGCGAACAGCGCTGAGAGCGCACTAGAGATTGTCGAATTCGAATTTGAGTTGAGTGTAAAATGTGAGCAAGCAAATTGAGTGACGCGCATTGCGAAGGTTCGAAATCAATTTAGCCGTTAATTTTGAAATAAAAAATGGTATTACAATTTTATTTTAAATAATGTTTCTTTTCATATCTTACTGTATTTATTTTTTTTAAATAATTTTCTTTGTTTGACTCTTCTTAACTAAGCAATTAATTAAATCTTGTAGGTTTTGTATTTATCAATTAACTCTGCGCTTATCGATTTTTAGCCTGCCATCATCATAATCATAGAGAATGTATAGTTAATAATAAACATAAACATTTCCTGTGTCATTAGCAACACTTATGAGGTACAAGCTTGCCACATGCCACACAATCTGGCCACTTTGCATACATTTGTTGAGGCTCGAAATCAAAGCGATTTCTCAAAATGTTCAAGCTGCAATTTTATGTTCAATTTTCTGCAACTTGTTGTTGTTGTTGTTGTTAACATGTTTCATATGGAGACTAGAACTAATTGCGTGTTCACTGCGAAATCGTTTCAATTTATCGCCTCGGGTTGATTTTATGCTTCACATTCACCATATATACATATTAATGAATGCCCCATGAGTGAAGCGAGGATTGGACTTCATCTTCTACTTCTTCTTCTGCTGCTGCAGCAGCTCTACGGAGCGTTGATTTATACGCTTCAATCCCACATTTTTATTTCTTTGGCTGCCATTTAGCTAAAATATTTCATATCTGCGCCATCGCGCAACATTCGCCCAGGGACAACAGCTATCGTAGTTGGACCTGGACTTGGAACTTGAAGTTGGACTTGCACTTCGCTCAGAGTCGGACTTGGAGCTGAAGTTGGAGCTGAAGCTGGACAGCCGCTGCCCCGTAATTATGCGATTTGTTATTCGAGATTTGAGGCGATTGTGACTGTGAATCATGTGCGCCCGGGCAGACGGCAGACTGGAGAAAAAAAAAAACCAACGCGCAGATGATTTAAAATGCGATTTCAATTCTGGCATTTCTGATTCGCAATTCGCTCGATGCGAGGCGAGAAGAGGAGCAAGAGAGAGGAGCTGGAAAACACAGGTGAAGCGACTGCACAGGTATCTGCTGAGCATCGCATGCTGATCCTGGACACAGCCAGGAGGCGAGACCATGCCATTGCATGTGCAAAAGACAGACGGACAGACAGACAGACGGACAGACGGACGGACGGACACACATTCATTCGCATTTCGAGACTGACTGAGTGACGTACTGGGGCCTGACTGATATGGGAGGGAACCTCTAGCTGTGCCCCCAAGATCTGCAGCAGCTACAACAACAACAACAATAACAGTTTACCATGGACAATCTTAAGCTAAAGCCAAAGGCACTGAAAGAAATTAAGTGGTGAGTATAGACACAATTAGGGAAAAGTGGAGTGAAGTTTTATATACGAAATATCTTTGCTAAAAATATGTGTTATAAATAGTTTACACAAAATTAAAAGTGAATTCTTGGCAACATATTTTATCATCTTTATAAATTCCTTTTACGGAGTAGAATGAAAGCTATCGCTATCAATATTCTATATTAAATAACATTGTTGAGTATGTTTTTCAAGCCTGAAGTTACTCTGGCTCATCTCATTGCAATAAGGAATTGTATACGTTATTTGAATAAAATAATAATAAGTCAAAAGAATTAAAAATTTAATAAAATACATACCAGCATTTAATCATCAGCTCTTTCGACCTAAAAAAAAAAATAGAAAAGTAATGTTTAGCAAGCAAAATCATTTGGAATAAACAAAACAATAAAAATTTGTGTCCTTTAAAAAAAACATATTTTGTTTCTTGCGATGTTTTTACTCTAAAGGTCCAATTAGTCTTTTTTCTTTCACGTTTTAAGTGATACAAAATTAAATTTTTGTGAAATAACAAATTATATTAATTAATAAATTGTAAAAAATATCCTTACATTCTTAACCCTCTAGCACAAAAGAAAATATTTTTCCGTTTCTTATCTTTTAAGCGTAAAGGTTTGCTCTAAAAAAAATTGTCTTTTGCTCGGTTAGAGATTTATAGAACAGAAGCCAGAGACCGCGTAAAAGCAAAAATAATTATTTCGACCGCATTTCACACTTTGTCAACTTTAAGCGACTGCAACAGCTGAAGAAAGCTCTGACATCTATTGCAAAAGCAATGAACACAGTTTTTTTAACTTAGAATTATAAAAACCATAAGACAGAAAAAACCAGGTCTTAAACTTTCCCCCAATAGGCGCTCTTGGGCACTAGAGGGCTAAGTAAGATTCTGAATAATATTGTTTTCTATATGAGAAGAGAAGAAGTGTTAATATTTTTTCGTGCAGTGTGGTTGGTTTGCCGCTGCGCTGCTGAGTGTTGAGCAAGCTTGATTGCGTTGCATGAGGCCTTCGTCATCGGCAGCATCGTCGTCCATCTTGGCACAACGTCAGAATGTGCGATTCGTTAGCTTTGGCGGTCGCTGGGGCATAAATCACTCCTCGCCCCGGCTTGATCGCTGGCCGATCCTCCTCCTTCTCCTCCTCCCCCTGCTGTTACTCCCCCTCTCTCTCTCAATCTCTCTCAACTCGAGTGCAGCTTTAGTCAAGTTCTTCTGGCTGCGTTTCGTTGATTAATAATTAATTTGCGTCTTCTGGCCCGCGGTCTTTGCGTCTTCGTTGCTGTTGCTGTTGCCGTTGCTCACCTGACGACCTGACTCCTTTATAATGAACGGTTTGTGTGTGTGCCAGGACATTCGTCGTACATCATCGAAATGCACTGCCTCTGCTTTCCCTCTGCCCAACTTCTTCATCTCTCTGCGGCCATCGTGTCCATCTCTGATTGCTTTGGCTCACAGGTTGCTGATGCTGATGCTGTTGCTGTGTTGTTGAAGCTCCTCCTTAGCTTAATGCATAAATTCTTTTGGCCAGGCCTACTCCTCTCTAACCGGTATTTAAACCAACAACAACAACATCAACCACATCGCTTGCTGTGGCGGCATAAATTAAGCAAAAGGTGTTTATACATTCGACAATAAATCAATTAGCAAATTTGTAATTATTATGTTCATAAATCTCAACTGGAAGGCCGCATCAATGGCCACCAAATCCACGATTCAAATATTTCGATTCTCATTCCACCACACCAACAAAAAGTAAAAAAGATGAAAAAATTTATCAAAAATTCTACATCAGTTGGCCTAAAAGATCTATAGCTTGTTGAGGGCGTGGTCTGACCTCTGACCACATCGATGTCTATCTTGAGTTTGGAATTACATGGTTCTTCCTAGTTTGCTTACGTTTAATAACATGCGGCGATTGCTTTATAAATAATGGATTACAATTTGCATGGGGTAAACTTTCGAGGCATTTTAAATCGAAATATGTAAAGTAGGTTAAATTATGCTTTACAATTATTCGTATTCGATAGTAAGCTGAAGCGATTAAGTATAAAAACTTTAAGAAATATCAAAACAGTATCAATATAGACCGGAAATTTTTAAAATTATTTTCGGATATTTATCGATAAAGTACGGAAGCCTTAAGTTGGAATACTATCGGATAAGTATCGATAAGGTACGCAAATTTTGGAAACAATCTAAACTATCGAATTAATACTTAAGAAAAAACAAATTTCCGAGAAGTTTGAATGTAAATTGTAAAACTTTGAGGAACTTTAAATCGAAATATGTAAAGAAGTTTGCTTTCTTTTGATAATGCAAATCGATAACAAATACTATCAGATCAGAACCTATAAAATTTGGAAACGTTTTGAAATACTATCGGAGTAGTAACGATAAATTATCGATAAAGAAAATACTATCGGATCAACATGGGGTAAACTTTGAAAAACAATTTATCAAGTAGTTTAAATAAAATAATTACTTTCTTTGGAACACATTAAACTATACATTTCTTAAGAGCTTTCTACGAGTGTTTTGAACATTGTCCAAGCATTTAAATTACCTACATACCTTGTCGTAATTAATTGCCTAACTGTTAATTGGTAAATACTCCTCTTAAATTTGCCAAAATGATTTAATATATTTACTAATCAAGCTCACTAAAGCTGACCGCAATTTGTTGCAAGTACTTTCTTTAATTTCTCTTCAATTCCATTTGTGCAATAAATATGTAATAAACAAATTAATATTAATTAATAGCAAAATAGCTTCATATGCACAATAATTTTATATACTATGTCGTAAACTTTCATCTAAAATTAATAAACTGCTTTTGGCCGCAACTTTTTCTTGACTCTTTTGAGTGCATTTTTTTCTGCGTTTTACGGCTCGCCATTTTAATAGCCTTGGTGTTAACACTCGGCCGGGTCAGATCATCATTTCATGGCCGTGGACGGCGCCAGGCGTCAAGCGTCGTCGTCATCATCAACAACAACATCGTCAAATTTGAAGGCCTCCTCCGTTTGGGCCCCATTTAAAATCACTTTGTGGCTTCGTTCTCTCTTTGTCTCTCTTACTCTCCTTCTATCTGTGAGCTTCGACGTCGTGTTATGCATAAATAAACGCCTGACCTCTCTCTTCCCCCGCTTCTCATCACCCCCGCTTAATGCAGCACCTATTCCCTTTAGCTGTGGCAGCTTCATCGTCATTTGCTTATCCTTTTTTTTTGTTGCACACTCAACGTGATTGATGGCAACTTTTGGCGCTCGTTGGACCTGCTCCACTGACTCTGACTTCTCTCATTCTGTTGCATGTAATATGGCAAGTTTCGGCAACTTTTCGTGGCAGTTGGCCCTAAGTTATGACGTGTTAATAATGGCGCATAAACACAACACACAAATTGTGGGCGTCACCTGCTCAGCTCTGTTCTGTGCCATAATGACGGATGTGCCACACGACAACGACGATGACGATGAATGTGTTTGTGTTTGTGTGTGTGTGGAAGCGCAGCCATTAGCAAAAACTGCCAGCGGCCATGCGAAGATTACCTCATTAAACGCCGCAGATTGAGACATTGAGAAGCCATTTCACGAAAATTATGCTAATTTATTTGGCAAGCCAAATGATATGTTGAAAGCAAGGTGACGAAAGACTTTTTTGATTAGCTAAATTGAAATTTGTGTGTAATACTAAATACTAAATACTAAATACTAAATACTAAATACTAAATACTAAATACTAAATACTAAATACTAAATACTAAATACTAAATACTAATTACTAAATACTAAATACTAAATACTAAATACTAAATACTAAATACTAAATACTAAATACTAAATACTAAATACTAAATACTAAATACTAAATACTAAATACTAAATACTAAATACTAAATACTAAATACTAAATACTAAATACTAAATACTAAATACTAAATACTAAATACTAAATACTAAATACTAAATACTAAATACTAAATACTAAATACTAAATACTAAATACTAAATACTAAATACTAAATACTAAATACTAAATACTAAATACTAAATACTAAATACTAAATACTAAATACTAAATACTAAATACTAAATACTAAATACTAAATACTAAATACTAAATACTAAATACTAAATACTAAATACTAAATACTAAATACTAAATACTAAATACTAAATACTAAATACTAAATACTAAATACTAAATACTAAATACTAAATACTAAATACTAAATACTAAATACTAAATACTAAATACTAAATACTAAATACTAAATACTAAATACTAAATACTAAATACTAAATACTAAATACTAAATACTAAATACTAAATACTAAATACTAAATACTAAATACTAAATACTAAATACTAAATACTAAATACTAAATACTAAATACTAAATACTAAATACTAAATACTAAATACTAAATACTAAATACTAAATACTAAATACTAAATACTAAATACTAAATACTAAATACTAAATACTAAATACTAAATACTAAATACTAAATACTAAATACTAAATACTAAATTCTAAATTCTAAATTCTAAATACTAAATACTAAATACTAAATACTACAAGATAATAATACTACATAACATACTATACTATCTGACTTAACTCCATAATAAAATATATTTACAATTTCTATCCTACTTCCACTCAAAAATACATTCTCAATTCACAAACAGTTCTTTGATTACTATAAAGAAAATGTTTTGTAGCATATTGTCGCATTAATCGCACATTCCCCAGGGAAGTTTATCAGAGGCAAATCGTTTGCTTGCGCCAAAAGTGGAAAATTGCCAATGCTATCAAAGTGATGCCCAAGGATAATTCCAACTAATGCAATTTACTGTGAACAATTACCTTAAAGGATATGATATATATGTATGTGTGTGTGCTTGTGGGAAAACAAAGAACAAATCAGACCAAAGTCGTTTTGGCTGGCAAAATTAAACTGAGCAGCCAGAGCAAACGAGAGAGAGAGGCGAATCAGCGACGATGTCTGCGTTTTTCAATTCAAATTCAATTTCGATGCGCTCGGCAAATTCCCATGGCAAAAATGGCAAAAGGATCTACATGCTGAAGTCCTGCCACCCTCTCTTCTCTGCTCTGCTCTGCTCTCAAATGGCAAAGATTCAATTCGCAAATATTGCAACTACACATTGAGCACGAGGATGAAATTATGGCAAATGCTGAATGCAGTTGTTCCAGCTGCTACCTCCTACCTTCTAGATAAGAGAGATGGGGAGAAGTGAGGAGGAGGTCAACTACGGCCTGGTTGAACCGTAAAATGCTACGTGGAGTAAATCTAATTTCGCTGGACAAGTGACTGTCATTGATTGCCGATATTTAGAGTTCTGCAGCACAGCTTGCTATCTCCCTCTCTCTCTCTCTCTCTCTTTCTCTGTCTCCCTCTCTGCTGCTTTCTAGCCATCTCCCTCTCTAGGTTGCTCTCCCTTTCTCACTCCCTCTGGTTGAGCGACAGGATTGTTGCAATCGTCAATCGTGTTGCGTGGCCAGCACAAATTTTTCGTATGGTCTGCACACAATTGGTATCTGTGCTGCACAGTGGTTCAAACGCTGATTGTTTTGCACTCAATTTTGCAGTTTTAAGACAATTAAGGAGCAGTATTTATAATGAATGAAATTTGTATCTCAAATATACAATCAATAATATGCCTTAAGAAAACTAATTTTCTTTTAAAATATATCAAATTTAGAATAAAAGATTTTCAGATAAATCAAACATTATTTGGTGAAAATGAATTTCACATTAATGTTAAGTATAAGTATAATTTCAATTTAATTTTCATGTATCCAAATAAAATAATTATTATTTCGTTTAAGTGAATTTCATATTAATATTGAGAATGGTTAACTTTAATATTATTTTGTATTATTGTCCATTTTGTAAAATAAAAAATTAAAAAAGTATTCCTAGATAAAAAATTTCAAGGCAAAGAATTAAATTCTTTCTAGTGATGAAATTTTTTCTCCAGTTCTCCGAATATGTTTCTCTCTCTGTAATTTT
This sequence comes from Drosophila nasuta, assembly GCF_023558535.2. Lineage (NCBI taxonomy): Eukaryota > Metazoa > Arthropoda > Insecta > Diptera > Drosophilidae > Drosophila > Drosophila nasuta. Next base: position 24,179,616 of record NC_083455.1, on the reverse strand, counting down.
TATCAAATAGACATAACAAAATACATATTGGCAATGCAATTTAGAGAGTTGACTTAAGTTGACTTAATTAATAATTATGAAATTACATTAAACTCTTTCTTAAATTCGTTTACTGATGAAATGATCTCCCAATTGTCTGAGTATGTTTCTCTCTCAACTTTTTCTCAAATAAAAGTAACAAAATGTGGATTTTAATATTATATCATTTAATATTTTTAAAAAGTTTTTATGATTAATATTAAGAGGTAAACTTCTTTATCCTTTTTAATGATTGAAAAGTTAAATGTCTATTAAAATTCAAACATTCTTTAACACCAGCTAACCAGTGTGCCATCAAATTGCCTGATTAGTCGTCCTGCACTGGAAGGCATCATTTCATAGCCGATTGGACAACGGTCTCGCTGGTCAACCCAACTGAATGCGGATTGGATCTGTTCTATTCTGCTGCTTGTGTTGCGTGTGGTGGAATGTGCGTCTGTGTTTTTAGAAAATAAAATTGCATTTTCATGAACCTTTGGCCAGGAATTTATCTGCCACACAGATTTCACAGATGCCACACAGCCCCCCGTTCCCCGTTCCCCGTTCCATAGGCATAGGCTGCTCCAAATGGGCACGCACGATGCATAAAACGCATAAATAGCTGCACAGTCAACCCCCACCTCTCTGCCTCTCTTTGTGGGGTGGCAGGGCCATCAGCAATTGTCCTAGCTATGGGGCAGGACATGCGTGCATATTTACGAGTCGGCTGTGGCGGCATCAGCTGCACCAAAAACTCGATTGCCTCATCCTGTGCCTGCGCCTCCTCATGTGGTTGTTGCATGCCACATGTGTATATGCCTCTCACTCTCTCTCACTCTCTCTCTATCTCTGTGGCGTCACAAAATAATTACCAGAGCCTGGGTCTCGCTTCACTCGCTCGCTCGCATTTTGCTCGGTGATTGAGTTGGCAAAACGTTGCACTCGATTTGATTTTTTTTCTGTTTGCTGTTTGTGCTCTGCTCTGCTGTGAGGGGCAAAGTCAAAAGGGGTGCAGGCAATGCTGCCACAAAGTCGACCAAGGGTTGGGGCAATTTATGCGTATGCCATTGGACCCAAAGTTTGTCGGTTTTTAAGCTAATTTGGCGAGCATCCTGCTGCCTGCTGGCTGCTGGCCTGCTGGCTGCTGGTCGCTCGTCTGTTGAGTGAGTGAGCAAGATTTAGTGGCACACATAAATGCCAAAACCGAAATGCTCCAACAGCAAATCACGGACAGCATGACACGCCCACCTCGATTGCGGTGCTCGGATTTTTGGCACAAAAGTGCAGACAGAGTACCCAGCAAAAGTAGAGAGATAGAGAGAATGGAGTTTGTGGAGTGGAGTTTAGACGAGAAACTAGCCTGAGCGACTGGGACTGGTCAGTGCAGCAGGGAACCTCATGATTTGCCCATAAATGCAGCAGCCAGTGCAACTCTCAACAGCAAACGGCAACAACAATAGTAACAACGAGAAGGAGGAGAACTATATATATGACCATGACATGTTTGTGCACCAGACAAGCACAACGAACAATTTGATGCAAAGTTGAGAACGAAAATGAAATTCAGAAGGGCAACGACAATGAAAGACTGCAACTCGGACCCAAATTGGATGAGGACCATTTACCTAAGTGAAATGACGTAAGAGCTTGTTGAAGTATTTCGAAATGAAATGAAGTACGGAAGAAATTATTCCATGAATCAACAATAAGATGATTCTAATTTATTTAAATTATATTTAACAATGCTAGCTAACATTTTTAAGATTCGTTATTTAAAAAATGTATGTTTGAAGATATATCACTACTTTGATTATTATTTAGTAAATACTAGATTCTTAAAATTACATCCAATAACTATTTATAAATTAAATGCCGTTCTAATACAATAATTAAGAATAAAAAACAAGTAAGAAAGCTACTGCGCTGAAATTCCGTCCTACCTATTTTCAATCAAAACATATTCTGAAAATATACCATATTAATATACCAAAAATATACTTAAATAGACCGAATGCTTTAATTGGTACATCGATTTCAACAAATAAGAAATCTACTGCTCTGAGATTCCCTCCAACCTATTTTCAATAAAATCATATTCTGAAAATAAACCATATTATTATACCACAAATATACTTAAATATACTGAAAGCTTTAATTGGTACATCGATTTCAACAAATAAGAAATCTACTGTCTAAAACCATATTCTGAAAATATATCGAATTAATATACCGAAAAATACTAAAATACACTGAAGGCTTAAATTGGTACAGAGAACAAAATATACCAGATACCAAAATATACAAAGGTATTTAATAATTCAAATTAAAAATGATATTTCAATACTTTCAACATAAGTTTGATATATTTAGCTTTCATTATTCAATCGAAGAAAGTTTCTTAGCAGTTCGCTTTGTGATAAAGACATAATAAATAAGTATTTAAACACCTAAAAATATCTTTAACTCAATATCGCGCCATCATTTAACATAGTAGAAAGCGATTAATTGTTCTTCGACTCTGCAATATTTATGTATAAGCTCTTTAAATCCGCCTTGAAGCTGATCTCATAGCAGCGCCATCAATTGAATGTTTAGACTGCAGTCTGTATCGCTAATTGATCTTCAGACTTTTGCACGATCAGTTCGACTTTGAAACTTTTGTGTGGTGTCGGAGCGAACACCTCAAAACTGCAAATGCTTGGCTTATTATTGTTGTCATCATCGTTAGCCAATCGCTTTAGCCTGACTTGAGACGCAGCAAGTGGGCATGCCTTGCAGCTGTTTGCTGCATGTGTCAGATGTGTCTCCTTTGCTTTGGCTTTGCCTCTGCCTCTCCATGTACCAACAGCATTGTCTTGGCTGCTGGCTGCTTCCTATGGCTCGTCGTCGTCGTCGTTGTCGTCGACGCCAATAAATCAGTTTGATTTATTCAGCTTCGTTTGGTTTTTGGTTTTTCGATTGTTGTCGTCGTTGTCGCTCGCTGTTGTCGCATTCAGTTGTTGTTGTTATTGTTGTTGTTGTCTCTTCACGCGCGTGCTTGCATCTTGCAAAGTCTCTCTTCTATGCCTAGTCTTCCAACAAAAGATCACCTGAGGCTCAGCGAATGTCTAATCCAATTTCACATGCGACAACAACAAATAAATATCCATATCGTGACATTTGATTTCATATTAAGATTATTTGCCATTCTGTATAGTTTCTCACAGTGTGCTCTCAAGCATATTGTTGCATTTTATGCAAATTTATCGATAATTTGTCTGGCAGTTTGAACTCTCAGTTCGTGCAGAACTTTGACCATTCTAATTACAATTTAATCAGCATAAATAAAATAAACATAACTGAGAGTATTGTAAATCAAAGGTTCATCTATTGAACGATTATGCAAAAATCTTTGACAATCTCCCAATTCTTGACTGAACAATGGATTCAATCTTAAAAGAGATGTCGTTCATTGTGACGCCTCTGTTGTCTCTTCTCTTGTCTCATGTGAATGTGTTTTCTCTCTTTCTCTCTGGCGCACTTGTGTAACGTTCTCGCGTTCTTTTGCGAGCATTTGGGTTTGACAAGAAATTTATATTAATTTATTACAGTTCAACTGACAGAGAATTAAGCGACAGACAATTTATGGCTTTGTTTTCAGCGCATTAAACAGAGGAAAGAAATCATTTATGTAAATGTGAGCAGTTTGTCGCGAGCTCCAAAGACAACTTTTGAGGGTCTCGAGCTCATCAATCGCATCTCTCAGCTGAGCACGCGACCAAATCCGCGCACACACTCACTTTGCCAACTCGTTTGGGTTCTGAATTTAAGTGATGATTTTAAAGGGTATATGAGAGATAAGTTCGAGAATCCAAGAATAAACTTTTCTGTGTAGATTTGTTAAGAAAATATACCAAATTCAAAACACAATTCGCTTTGCGAAAGTGCAGTGATGAATAAATAGATGATAGAATATAAGTTACATATAAAAAACAATCGATGTTACTATCGTATAACTATCGGTAGCAATTAGTTTATTTAAACCTTCAATTGATAATATAAAAAACAGAACTAATAACAACTTTTGCTCTTACTTCTTTTTACTACTTTCGATATACAATATATCGATATTTCTCACTTTTCTCATACTATCGATAAAACACATGTTTTCTTTACAACCGCTGTCTTATTTTTCGATACTCTTATCGATAGTTTTGCCAGCTTGTATTTCTTACATTTAACATACTATCGATAAATCACAAATACTTAGTATCTGCTAATCTACGACAATATCTGAGTTATGTTTTCCCTTGGAATCTCTGTCTTATTTTACGATACTCTTATCGATAGTTTTACCAACTTGTATTTCTCACATTTCACATACTATCGATAAATCACAAATACTTAGTATTTGCTAATCTATGACAATCAGTGAGTTATGTTTCCCTTTGAATCTCTGTTTTCTTTTGTATACTCTTATCGATAGTTTTGCCAGCAGGAAGTCAGGGCCACTGACATATTGGTCGCGACCCATATTTCCAGTGGAATCCTCTGTGCGCACTCATCATTCAGCTGCCAGTTGGCGACAAGCGACAAGCGACAAGCAGCCGCAGCCGGAGCAGCAGAAGCGACAAGCGGCAGCGACAGTTAGCGACAGCAACATTTTTGTCGCGACAGCAACATTTCGGCAGCGGCAGCAACTGTCGCCAACTGTTTTTTGGAGTTGCCTCGCCTCGACTCCTCAGTTGCGACATGGCTCGATTCGCCTCTTTTGATTTGGGTGCCACTCTCTCACACACATACATATATAAAGAGACACACACACACATACAGAGACACACACATTGGCAGCAGCATCATTAGCAAAGAGCTGCGGCGACGTTGATGCTGCTGTTGGCAGCCTTGTCGCAGCCTCCGCTGTCAAAAGTTGATTTACCGTTTTAATTTTAAGTTAAAAACCTGTCAAAAATAAATCATTCAATCGCTCGCTCGCTCGTTCACTCGCTCAGTTCATTCGCTCACTCATTCATTCGTTGCGTTGCGTTGAGTTTCATTTCGTTCGCCAGACTCTCGCTTCACTCTTTTTTCCAAGCCTTTTTGGCTTTGCCTCATCATCCCCCTTTCCTCTTTCCCGCTTTCCCCTTTCCAATTGCACCCCTTCTGCTTTCACAACCCCGCCGCGACTTCATTTCGCATATTTAAGCATTTTGTAGCGCCACAGCTAGACAGTGACCCAGTTGCCAAACGAGACTCTTCATCTCCCTCTCTACACACCATCCCACCCCGCCCTCTCAGTGCAGTTGACATATGAGCAACTTGCAACAAGCTGTGCGCATCTTTTTTTTTCGCTGTTTGCCGGCATTCATTCATTCATTAAAGCGTGAAGTTGCAGAGGTCTTCATTCATGAATACAACTCATAATTGAAGTACTAGACGATCCACATACTTTTTAATTGACAAATTAATTTCAGTTAGTTTCTTCTATTTCTCTATCTCTCATTCTCTTTACTTGTTGCTTGGTTTGAAAGAAGGTCAGAGAGAAAGAAATATTGTTGTTATAGAAACAGTTGCTAACTTTCCTATGTAAATAATATTTCAACTCTGTAATTTATATTATGCATACAATATTATCGAAAAAATTATAATTTAAAAAAAATTGTGAAAAGATATTTTTACTAAATATTATTGTAAGACATTAAATAAAATTATATATAAAAAAATGTAACATACTTTGTAATTGAGAAATTCATTTCATCTATTTTCTTCTATTTCTATTTCTTTACTAGGATTTAAAGAACGTCCACGAGAAAGAGAAAAAGTTGTTGACTTTTTTATGTTATTATTATTAACAGTTTGGAACACTTTCTATAACAACAATATTTCTTTTTCTTTCTTCTAACGATTTGCATTATATAACATATTTAAAATTATGAGAAATATATTGAAAATTTAGAAAGAGTTACAAAATCTTTTAACTAAATATAATTGAATCTTGCATACATTCATAAAAAATATTTAGGTTAAAATTAGCAAAAATATAGTTATTAAAAGGTTTTGAAAGTGCTTTCATATCAATATGAATTCAACTCTCCGTCTTAAAATTAAACGTTTATTAAAAATATTTTATAAAAATTACCTTGTGTAAGTCTTAGAGCTTGCCATTGAGATAACACTTTCTGAAAGGTGAAAAGAAAGAGAATATAATTAATGTTTGGCGATTAATAAGTTTATAGAGTAGATATAACTTCTTATCTCAGATATAACTATTCAGCTTAAAACACTTTATATAGTATGTAGATAAAATTAAATTCATAGTTGACAATTAGTCGCAAATTTAAACCTAAAAAGATTGAAATCTCATTTCAACTTGTCGGCTTAAAGCATTTAAAGAAATTAGAGAAAACCAAGTACAAAACTGAACAAAAATATCAAGCTCCTTAAATTGCAGCTACTTAAATAATCATTGCCTTCAGATATAGCTAAACGATCTTATTGAAATACTTCACTTAATATAAAACATCTTGGGATTTGCCCGAGCTTATCAATCATCTGCCTTTAATCATAATTAAACAGCGCAACAAGATTGACAATTATTTCCAGCATTCGATTGCAAGTTTAATCTATTTGATGGCGACTTTTAAATGCAGCTTTAGCTTTAGCCGGATATGCAGTATCGATATCAATCCGGTCTCAGACAGACTGAAGTCAATGTGAGTGCTCCACACATAGAGATCAGTCAAGTCCGAGTCTGGGTGAAAGGGGGGGGAGTGTGGATGGGGGAAAGGGAGGGGGGGAATGGTCAGTAGCTGGCGTTGTGTTCACACGCGGCCAGGTTGGGTCCGATAATTGATGCATTATAATCGCATCGAGATGTGATTGATTATGACAGGTGTGCGCAGTCATGCGGAAAGCCAGGCGAATTCCAATGCCGCCAAAATGATTTGCTTGATTGACAAGCAGGTCAGTCAGTCAGTCAGTCAGTTAGTCAGACAGTCGATGGAGCTAGTTGCAGTTGCAAGTTTCAACTTCCAGCAAGATCTGGCCAGCTGCTGGGCAGCTGCTTTGCCTCCAGTGCTCCGCTGGCGACAAATTTACGCTTGGTGCGACAGGTTCATTAATTGATGTGCACACTGTCGCCGCACGAGCTGCTGCGGCTGCTTGCTGCTGCATGTTGCTTGTTGCAAGTCGATGAGGTTGCCGCATTGCAGTGGCAGCTGCGCAGGCGCCAATGTCGATGTGGCATTGCGTGCGGTGGATATTTCTTAATCGATATCGAAATGATTTACGTTTGCTGCCTAATGAGTTCGCATACACAAACAGCAAACAGAAACTGAGACAGCGACAGACATTGATGTCTCTGAAATTTTCCTTTCACGCAAACTCTTGCGGCGGCTTTCAATTTTTTTACTCACTGGCTATCAATCTCTGACATGATGCAGCAGCTTCCCTTTTGCTGTTTTGCTGTCTGTTTTCGTCTCTCTCTCTGCGTTTTCTTCTTCTCTCATTTTATTCATTTATTTATTGCTGTTGCTTTTTCCATTAGTTGATTGGCATTTCAATTAACGAATTAGTCATTTGCATGCGGTCGCTTTAAGTTTTGTTATTTCTCTTATTGATTTAATACTTCCTGTCTTCTGTGCGCTGCCATCTTATTTCTTCTCCCGTTTATTTTCATTATTGCCTTCCACTCTGCGCTGTTTCATCATTGGCCAGTCTCCTCTGCTCTTTTATTTCCATATGCCTAGCATCTGTCCTGCTGCTAATGACAGCTATCCATCAACTCGACTGGGGTTGCTTCACTTCACGGACAGAGCAGACACTGTTTACAACGTTTGTCGGGGTGTAAAATCAACCCTTAAATTTGATTGATTTGTCTCATGGCTACAAAAATGTCTATGCTCTGATTAACACCATTGCTGCATGGCTAATGGAATCTTGAGTTTAATGATGTATAAAGTAAAGACCCATTGACAATTTCATAAAACAGGAAAAATACACATATAGTATATACTGAGTATATAACATAGTAAAGTATATTCTATATACTGTTTAATAGAATTTACTGAGGAATATTTCCAATTGAATATACTGAGGAATATTTCCTGTTTCATAATGATATTTGTTTAAAATTTTATTATATTAAATCTAGTATTTAATATTACATTTAATAGAAAAGAGAAAAGAGAGAGAGAGAGAATAGTAAAGAGAGGGAAATCTTATTCAAGGCGCCTTTATCTTTTTTTCATTTTCTGGTTTCAACTTCAAAAGATTATTATTTAAAACTTAAAAAGTAACCCCATAAAATTGTTGCGAAGGACTTGTTATTTCTAATGTTTAGAAAACCGTTTAAAAGTCTAGTTTTTAACATAGTAATTATTTAGTGAAATTTTATATTGCTTTGGTTGGCAATCGGGTATATTTGGCACTCTACGGTGTATTTTCAATGTAGTACCATATCAATAAATAATATAGCCTTTGGTATATTTTTATTATATAAATCGGTATATTTATTCAGTATATTTTAAAATGAATATATTTATTTATTTATTCCTATTTCACATAATTTAATCTCTTATTTTGTACAAGAAATTTCCACCAAAATACCTTTTTCAAAATCGTGTATTCATTCTCATTTTTACACCAGTTTATATCCTTTTTATTCCTTTTGCCATATGTTCGTTTCTATAATAATTATCACCGCCATGATCTTAGTATTTAGTAGTTCTTCAAAATCACCCTTGGCTAGGTTTTCCATCAAGCTGATTTACTTAATTATTGCAGCTCGCATACTTATCTGCCCCACATATCCTGGCATGTCCTTCTATCTGCCATATATATGGCCGTAATTATTAGCTGTCTCGTTGTGGCATTAACATGTCCCTCACAGTAATAGGACAATGCTTTGCCCTCTGCCCTCAGTTGTTGCTGTTGCTCTTGCTGTTGCTGTTGCTCCTAGAGCAGCAGTGTCACATTTACACGACCAACACGAGCTGTATGTGTTTTCTACCCATACGATATACAACCCCTATCAAGAGAGAGCTACACCCTTCCCCATTCCCCATCCCCTTTGCTCTTTCGTCGACTTCGTCGTTGCCTTCAACGCGCAGCATTTCAACGCATTTTATGCTGAGGCGCGTTTCATGTGCGGGTGCTGTGGACATATTTATGTCGCTTTTGGGAACATTTCATCCTCATAAATATTATTCATGCTCTCGTTCACTCTTTAGTGCTGCCCCGGCTCCCAAGTGCAGCCCCTCCCCCTACTCTGCTCCTCACTCTTTCTGCTTTGCCATTCTGCTGAGCTTTCAAATTGCACAACACGAAAAGTTCGTTACTGTGGCTCTGAACGCCCCGAAGAAACGTTTGCGAGACGATGAAGGAGGACGACAAGCATGTGAAGAAAAATAGCAAGGAATCCATCAGATAAGTGCGAGCCAACAATGTCTATCGTTGTCTCTGTCTCTCTCTCTTGCTCGCTCACTCTCGCATTTCGCGCTTGGCTTTCAGCGTTTTTGCCAGTAAATTGTCAAAGTGACAGCTTATGTGAGTCGCAGTTGCCAAGCAAAAGCAAAAAGGAAGCAGAACCAAAAAAAATGAAGAAGGAAAAAAAAACCGAATCCCGGCCATCATTTACTTGCTGCTCACCTCCCCTCTGCGCCCGTCTCCACACCTTCCGCATCTTGGGCCTGGCAATTCCTTGGGTTTGATTTAATGTTGCGTGTGATATATCACAGTCCAGACAACAACAACAACCACCAGGCAATGTCCCTTTATTTTACGCTTATCGAACTCTTCTTCCTCTGTTTCAGTTTCTCAACCCTCAGACTGCTTCGTTTCCCCCCACTCTCTTCTTCTTTCTGTGGTGACTGCCAACCACTTTGCTACATTTAATTTTTGGAACGTTCTACACTCTGTCAATGGCTCAGATGGTTGGTTGGGGGAACGCAATGGCGTCGTCACGTCAGTTCGCCAGTCTGTCAGCGCTTGCACATCTTATTCAGTCGTCTTTCTCAGCATGTCTCCTTCATTTGTTGCCAAGCTATTGCTCTCTCTTTCTCTCTTACTAATTCGCTCTCTCTCTCTCTCTATCACTCTCTTTCTGTGCTTCTTGCCATCAACTTCAATTCGATTCCCTAACTATAAATCACTCATTTCGCAGTAGTTTTGTACTCTCCTACGCTCATTTACCGAACACAGGCTACTGTCTCAGGCACAATGGGACAAAAGCTTCAATTTGTAAAATATCAACAGAGTTTGCAGTGGTAAAATAATAGTGCTAAGGAGAATAGTATATAGTATATGACATAGTATATAGTATTGCATACAGTATAGCATGTAGTAAGAATTGACTTTTAAATAAAATAGATATAATAATTAGTATTATAATTGCGAATAAAAATGTTTCATATTGAAAATAAATTATTAGCGAATTTTTAATTGAGATCTTATTAAAAAAAAATAATCAAAAAATTAAGTTAACAATAAGAAGGAACTATAAAACAACTTGGGAACTAGTTTTGTATTAAGACAATGCAATTTTAAATCTCTTTTATGTAAAGAAATATGATTTCAACTTGGTATTACATTTTTGTCAATAGTATAAAAGTTTTCAGAAATTCAACAGTATAGAAAGACATAGAAAGTCATACGAAATTATGAATAATGATAATATGAGATACTAAAACGTGCAAGCTGCTTACCATTACTATAACTTTCGCACTAATGGATCAACAATTAAAAAAAAAAAGATCGGGAATTTCATTTATATTACATACACAAATTTTTTTTTTTAGATATCTATAACATGATAGGGACTGAAAGGCATTTAAGACGCTCTGCTGCTATAATTTGAATAATTTGTTTTTAATAATTTGAATAATTTGGTTTTAAAATAATTCATTATACTCTGACATACATATAGGAAATCTATATGTGGGCAAAACGAAAGGTATTTATTCTTATAGATCAATTTCATCACCTTCAAAGTAATCGCTTCCCGATTAAATTCACTTATGTTAAAGTTTTTTTCAAATCCTCAAAGGATGCAAAATAGTATGCATATAAATTTCGACAGCCCAACCACAACTGTTGTCCCACTGTGCCTTGTCAAAGTCAGAGCACGCTCTGACGACGTCAGTATGTCATTGGTCTCTTCTTCTGAAGTTTGTCTGGCCGTGGCATAAGCAGACACTTGCTTGGAGCTTGAAGCTGATACAGTGATACTTTGTTGGGTGGCTCCTTTGGCTCGTCTGTGTGCCTCCTTTGATTTGTCACTGTGGGGGCTGTGGAAATGCGATGGGGACTGTGTGAGCTGAGAGAGACTGAAGCTATGTTTGCTGTCTGTGTATCGAATGTGGCCTAGCTTTAAATTGCAATGACGTCAAGTTGGCATGCTTCATGATTATGTCGCTTGTCCCAAAACCCAAACTCAAACCCGAGTTGAGAATCCAATCCCAATGTCCCCCGGCGAGGAGACGCGCGCTCTCTTTCTCGCTGTGTGTGGCAGGCAAAAGCAAAGCAAAAAGAAAAAAAAAAACAAAATGTGGCAGTCAGAACAGTGACACAGAGATGGCTGTGGTGTTGTGTTTGCAACTTCTGCGCGGTGTCTTCGACGTGCCCGAGTTGATTGTGTAAAAGTGCGAAAACGAGACGAAACGCTCTTATCTGTCGGGCCCCATCGATAGATGTCATCTTGAGTGATTTACCGTCAATTGGGGATGTTGTCTTCAATGAGTTTTAGCTTTTTTTTTGCTTTGCGCTGCTCTCTCATTTCGTCTCTCATCTCCTCGCTGCCGCCTTGTCACAGATTTATGTTTATATTTATTTACGGGACGAGTCGACTCGATTCGCTTTGGGGTCTTAGTCTCTGCTGTCTTGTCTTTTAAGCACATGTATCTTTGTATCTTTGTATCTGTAGCTGTGTATCTCTATCTCTATCGGTTGTATCATTGAGCGAGTGTAGATGCGATGCTATTAAGACCGCTTGCCACAAAGCGAGCCAAAAAATTAATCAATATTAAATGTCCGGACTTGAAATTAAACTTTTTTTTTCAATTTATGTGTTCTCTTCAAGCTTAGCAAAAACCCAACAAAAAAAAATCAATAGCTATTACTTAAGCGAGATTTTTGAATGGATACAAAGGTGGCAATTATTAACAGCGAATCAAAGATTAATTTCGCAGGATTTATAATTCGATCAGAGACCATGTTATTGCAGTTGTAGCTCTTTAATCTAAGTCGATATTGATACATATTGATATCACTTTTTTTAAAAATGATTCAGACAATAGATTTGGCAAAACTTTCATATGGAGTTAATGAAAGAATTGAAACAAAAGTCATGATAAATCAATAATAAAATGTTGGTTGAAGATTCTTTGTATGTTAATATTGAACCAAGAAGGTTTATTTTTAAATCAAGATCGAAAATATACAAAAAATCTAGATTGCCCAATCTTGAAATTCAAAATTATAATCTTGATTCAAGAATGGAAAAATCTTAAAATTAAACCAAAAAGGCAAAATCTCAAATCAAGATCAAAGATTAATTCTATATTGGATATAAAATTGATTATGACTCGAATAGGAAGATGAAACTATCTCAAATCAAGATTATGTTATTGTATCAAGATTATGTTATTGTTTCATAAAATTGAACCAAGAAGGCAAAATCTCAAATCAAGATCATTCAAACTTTAATTTCGATTGTTTAAAGTATGAGTTCAATCTCTTGGTAATAAGATCCAATCAAAAGTCTACATCTTTTACAGCCAAGACTCTAAATAAGACGTAAATTTGAGGCATGCGATTTGTAGGTATTTGCCAATTGAATGCACCTCGCTGAGACACAGACAGAGAGACAGAGAGAGAGAGATCAAGTAATCAAGCAATTATTAGCTCAGCTGTCAGTTGGCATTGACAGGCATCATTATTTAGCTGAAAACCAGTCTGAAAATAATTTAGGACTTTGGCACCATGAGAAAAAAATGCAAGCCTGTCTGTGGCCAAGTCAAGTCAATGGCTGGTTGACAACTCAAAGATGAGGGGGGGAACTGAGGAGGTGGGAGCTGAGGACCCACGCAAGAAATTGATTGGCAACTCACAACTCGAGTCAGTTTCTAGCTCCAGGTGAATTTCAACTGTGGTCAAGGCCAGTTTCTCAAACAATCCATAAATGTCGCTTAGATGCTGCCAATTAAATGATGGATTTTAATGCGAGGTATCACTAAAGTGCATCAATCAAGCTCAGTTCTCGAGACACGAGCCAAAAGCACTTTTCGCAGACTATTTGATATTCATAGGCAATTTACATGGCGATTATTAGCATTGACATTCCTCCCAGTCGGTGCCCCAGACAATTGTTGCAAGCACAATCAATTAGGCGTTGAATTGATACACACACACTCTAGGGAGAGGGAGGAGGAAGGGGACGAGACGGATTGTTGTGCTGCCATTGACACCCACATGAATATGCAATTATTTAGTATTTGTGCAAGCCAAATTGATGCACAACACTCGGAGATCTGAGACAAAGGAAGGCACGAGTGTGTTGAGTACTCATGTGATTGTCTCTCTTTAAATAATTCAATGGATACTCGTTAAGATGACAGCATGCACTCATTAAATTAACGTGAATAGGTAGCTTATTCATTGCGAGTCGAGACATTTAATGATAATGTTAATTAAAAATGGATTAAATGCAAGGATTACAAACTATTTAATATCGAAATGTTGTAGAAACTATAGATAAAGTTGAGGCAATAAAAGATAAGAGGCTCCAAAGAAATTTTTAGAGTCTTTATATTCGAATTTATATGTTTAATCTATTACAGAATACTTATACAGTATAAAATCTAACCACTTCTTGCATAAAAAAAGAAAATTAAATGAAATTGCAAACTATTCAATACATAAATGTTGTACAAACTCTTAAAAAAAAAAATGGAGGCCATATTAACTTAAAAGAAATCTGTATAAAGATTCATTTGAGAAACTCTATTTTGATAATCGTCATATTCGTAACGATATACTTAATCGACTAAAGAATAGTTTCACACTACAATGCATCAACATCCAACTATTTGTGGCCTGAAAGGAATCATTATATGAGCTTTAAATGGCAGGTCTAAAGAAATATTAAGCTATTTATTTATTATTATCCTTATTGATGTATTTCATCTAGTATGTTGGAGAACAATACTCATTTTTTTACATTGAAGGTAAATTGATTCTGTAAAATGACATTAAAATAAATAATTTTCCGTATAATCTTCATTGTATATGAAGAAGTTATAAAACTGCTGACAAAGTTATTTAAGGCATAGCTTTGTATGGAATAAAATCACGTAACTTATTACGGATCTTAGTTGCTTTGCCTGACAATTCGGTATACTTTTTATCATACTCTATGGTACATTTTAAATATAGTACTATATCTGAAAATTTTACTATCTGGTATATCTTAAATGTAGTATGACAGTAACCCAAGTATGGCAATTAGAATATTTTTGTTTTTTTTGTGGTATATTAATTTGGTAAATTTTCAGAATTATACCGTCCTATTTTACTATTTAACTCGACTAAAAATGTTATTAAGACTTTGAGAAATAATAAAAGATAATTATATTATTTGTAGATATATTCATAAAATGTAATTTCTTTACTCCTTAATTCAGCGCTTGATATTAAATTATTTTCAAACTGCCCACAAGTCATATTAAAAGCAGCAATTAGCTGTTAAAACTCTGCTGTCCGATTAGATGAGCTCAACACAAATTTTTATGACTTGAAGACACGAGCAAAGCCGACTGAAAAAGAATGAAAAAAAAAACCAGTTGCCATGCAACAAACACAAGTTTCGCTAGATTATCAGACTCCCATGGCGAAATTCTCGGGACGTCAGAGCTTCTACATTTTAGATACTTTAGATACTTCTATATTAACACCAGAAAAAGAAGTACAACAACAACAACGAAAAAAAGCTGGATCGCTGAGCAGTGATCGGTGATCGTTGATCGGTGATCGGTGGCCGCTGTGATTATCGCAATGCCCTTCCACCAAATGGCCACATGTGGTGCAGTTGCCACAAACGCGAGTTGCAAGGCGGGATGAAGCGAAAGGAGAGAGAGAGTGAAGAGCAAGCTCGATCATTGCATGTGGATGCTGATGGCGGCATCGATTGCGTGCACATGATGTGGGCAGTTGTTGCTGCTGCTGCTGCTGCAACCATCTTCAACTGCAACAGTTGCTGATGTGCAGTTTGATGATGCCTAGTTTTGTTGGGATGCGCGAGGTTGCTAAAACGCTTCTGGGTTGAGGCAACAACAACTGCAACAACAACTTCCAGACTCGTTGTAAATTTACAAGCAGACAAACTAGAAAACAACGCGTTCAACATACTAAAACGATGCGATGCAATAATTTAAGCGCTTTTTGAATAATTGCCGGGCTGCAACTGCAACATGCAGCGCTTTTGACTTTTGTGGCTGGCGGCTAATCAGCAACACACACACACACACGAATACCATCAAATACTCAGCAACATGCGCTGCACGAACATGCAACATTTCGGAGGCACAATGAAAGTAAAAGCCAAAGCCAATCGCCATAAATTGTCAAGTTTAATGCAGTCTCAAACGGAGCAAACAAAACAACTGCAGCGTGTTGCATGTTCATCATAAAAATCAAGCGAATCATTCGCAACACCAGCCAGACAAATGCCAAACAAACAACTCGCCACTCGCTGATGGCGATACGTATTGTGGCTGCCACACGGCAACAATTTGCGGCAGCTTAACATAAGCAATAACGAAGACAAATATTTGAATATAAGAAAATTTCCGTAAAGAAGAAATTTAAGTACAACTTCTTTCAAAACATATACATATATTAACATATAATGTAAAAGACATATTTTAAAAAATCCTATTAAATACTTTTATAAGAGGAAAAAGGTATATGTCAATGACTAAATATAGTATTTGGAATTTTTTTAGTATAGATATATTTTGAATGAGGTACTATATCAATATACCGAATATAACCTTTGCTACATATATACCAATATACCAGTCAATATACCAATATAGTCTTTGGTATATTTCGAATGAATACCTGACGCTGCATTGTTTTTATACCCGCTACCCATTGGGTAGAAGTGTATTATAACTTTGTGCCGGCAGGAAATGTATGTAACAGGTAGAAGGAGGCATCTCCGACCATGTAAAGTATATATATTCTTGATCAGCATCAACAGCCGAGACGATCTAGCCATGTCCGTGTGTCCGTCCGATATCAATATACCAAATATACCGTTTGGTATATATTTAGTATTTTTGTAGTATTTTTGGTATATTTTGAAAATAATACCGCCTTTATTCAAAATGAGTAGCGGGTATCTCACAGTCGAGCACACTCGGCTTTCTTACTTGTTTTTATAGAATCATGCGACAAAAACATGATTATTTTAAAAACAAACAACAATCAGAATTCTAAGAATATTAGATGTCAATGTCAACTGTCCGAATTTGGATGACCTATTTAATTTCTGGAATGTGACCTCTAATACTCTGTGGGTTATCGACGATTGGGGAAAACCTATTTAATCTCTAAAGTGTGACGTATAATATTCTGTGGGTTATCGACGATTGTCAGTTCTGGGGAAAACAAAATTTGAAACTCGTGGATTGCGCTTAAGACATTAATAATTTAATTACTCGTCTCTATGCAAATTATAGTATAAACGGGCTTTATAAGCACTCGCTTCTCTCAGAATAGGCACAGTTCTTTAAAGTACATACATCGTGCACTTCGCTTAAATTAAAATGAATCTATTATTCGCGCTTCTTCTCTCAGTATTTGTGTTCTGTAGTAACGCAGAAGTAAGTGCTACTGTTTAATTAATTTTGATGATGATATTGAGTTAGAGTTTCTTTTTATAGAACTGCAGAGAGCAAAACGAACTTTATTCCATATGTGGAGGATATTGCTTTAGAGCCCTAAAGCCTATCCTTGACCGTTCGAAAAGCTTACAGAGCGAAGTGAACAACTTGAAGCACAAGGCGGAGAATCTGTCTGAATTCAAGAAATCAATTGAACCTTTGGAAGCGAAATCAAATACAATTTTGCAAAATATGGCATCGCAAAATGAGAAGGTTGAGGAAAAGTTCCAAGTTCTACAGAAACTAATAGAAGAAAAAAATGCTGAAGCTGGATCACCTTATCAGAAAATTGGTTCAAAATACTATTATATAGAAAAAAATGAACTAGTCAATTGGTTTGAAGCTGCAAACAGATGTACCGCCATTGATGGACATTTGATTAGTTTCCAGAATCAGCATGAAATCGATGCCATCAAAAACCTATTAACATCTACCCTGGGTTATTGGATTGACATTAACGATTTAGCTAAGGAAGGAGAATTTGTTTCGGTAGCCACGGGTAAAAGAGCAACTTATTTAAATTGGTTGTTAAATGAACCAAACAATCAGGATTATCATGAACATTGCGGCGAATTAAGTTCGTATAGCAATTACCGAATGAATGATTATACATGTAGTGAAAAAAAAATGTTTATTTGCCAATTTAGAAACCAACACTAAAAACTGTAGTGAAAAAATATTCAAGTGTCCTGTATATTTGTTAATATTTCTGGCGTAAATTTGAAAATAAATTCAAAACAAATAAAACTTCCTATGCTTGCAAAATAATTTCTATCAAATAATACATATTTGATAAATAAAACAATGATTCATTGCATTATTTTTACTGATAACAAGAAACGATTTCGTTTTGTTTTTAAATATATTTATGAAAATTCTATGATTCCAGGTTGAAAGTCAGCACTCTCAGAGCAGCTGCATCACACCTTATCACTCACATTCATTCGCACCCATTCACAAAACAAAACACTGGGTGTGTGTTCCACAAATGCGCAAAGCTTAACGCATTTTTAATTCCCTTTTTATTTGCGGCATCAATCACAAATATTTATGGAGGCTATTTAATGAGATTTCTGATATTGAATAAAGAAAATTCCAATTTCTGCAAAATCAATAGAAAATTCTATTTAAAAATGATTGTTTGAGTTTGCACATTTTACAATTTTTATACCCACTACTAATAGTGGGTATCATAGCTATGAGCTTTCCAAAAATTTGGTTGCGATAAAGATAACGAAAACTGTAGAAATTATTTAAGAAAATCTTTTGTATTGGAAAATCTTTTGGTATATTTTAAGAATAATACTAAACTGTTTTGCTTTTATTCAAATTGGAGAGCGGGTATTTCAAAGTCGAGCACACTCGACTGTAGCTTTCTTTCTTGTTTTTATAGAATCATGCGACAAAAACGCGATTAATTTGAAGAATAAACAATAATCAGAATTCTAAGAGTAATAGATGTCAATGTCAACGTTCCGGATGTTGATGACCTATTTTATTTCTGGAATGGGACCTATAATACTCCGTGGGTTATCGACGATTGGGGAAATCCTATTTAATCTCTGAAGTGTGACGCATAATATTCTGCGCGTTATCGACGATTGTTAGTTCTGGGGAAACCAAATTTGAAACTCATTGCGCTTAAGACATAAATAATTTAATTACTTGTCTCTATGCAAATTATAGTATAAACGGGCTTTATAAGCACTCGCATCTCGCAGAGGTACCACAGTTATTCAAAATACACACATCGTGCACTTCGCTTGAATTAAAATGAATATATTATTCGCGCTTCTTCTCTTGGTCTTTGTTCTGCGCAGCAACGCTGAAGTAAGTGCTACTGTTTAATTAATTTTGAGGATGATATTGAGTTAGAGTTTCTTTTTATAGAACTGCAGAGAGCAAAACGAATTTCATTCCATGTGCCTTAGAGCCCTAAAGCCTATCCTTGACCGCTCGAAAAGCTTACAGAGCGAAGTGAACAACTTGAAGCATGAGGCGGAGAATCTATCTGAATTCAAGAAATCAATTGAACATTTGGAAGCAAAGCAAGATTTTCAGCATGAAAGGGTTGAAGAGCAATTAAAATCTATATTGCAACACATTGAATCGCAAAATGAGAAGGTCGAGCAAAAGTTGAAAAATCTACAGAAACAGATAGAAGTAAAAAATGCTGAAGTTAGGTCACCTTATCAGAAAATTGGTTCCAAATACTATTATATAGAAAAAAATGAAAAAGTCAATTGGTTTGAAGCTGCAAACAGATGTACTGCCATTGATGGACATTTGATTAGTTTCCAGAATCAGCATGAAATCGATACCATCAAAAAAATATTGCCATCTTCAACAGATTATTGGATTGGCATTAACGATTTAGCTAAGGAAGGAGAATTTGTTTCGGTAGCCACGGGTAGCAGGGCAACTTATTTAATTTGGAAATCAGGTGAACCAAACAATTACAACAATAAAGAACATTGCGGCGAATTAAATTCGCGTAGCGGTTACCGAATGAATGATTATTTTTGCACTTCAGAACAATTGTTTATTTGCGAATTTAGAAACCAACACTAAAAATTGTAGTGAAAGAATATTCAAATGTCTTGTATACTTGTTAATATTTCTGGCGTAAATTTGAAAATAAATTCAAAACAAATAAAACTTCCTATGCTTGCAAAATAATCCCTATCAAATAATAATAATGTTATATATATTTGCTGAATAAAAAAAATGATTCATTGCATTACTTTTACTGATAACAAGAAACGATTTCGTTTTGTTTTTAAATATTATATATTTATGAAAAGTCTATGATTCCAGGTTGAAAGTCAGCACACTCAGCAGCTGCATCACACCTTATCACTCACATTCATTCACAAAACAAAAACACACATACACCCACTGGGTGTGTGTTCCATAAATGTGCCAAGTTTAACGCATTTTTAATTCCCTTTTTATTTGCGGCGTCAATCACAAATATTTATGGCGGCGCTCTTGACTGATTTATTGATCATGTTGCAGCCCTTACAATGCCCCGCCTGTGGTCCGCTCAGATGTGAGGCGAGATTGACAACTGTTGGTCAGCGGGAAATAAAAAAGTTTCAGATGGCTGTTTAATAAGATTTCCGTTCTGGGATAAAAAGAATTGGCTGTAGTTAGAGCAAAGCACAAAGTAAAATAAACACTGCTCAATAAAAAAGCAAAATTATTTTACAAATGCTTAAGTAAATTTAAAGCTAAACAAGTAAGAAAGCTACAGCCGAATATTAAAACTTTGCGGTATTAAGTTTTAAATTCTAAATTAATATACCCAAAAAAATACTATAAATATACCAAAAGCTACATTTAACATGGCTATATGAGATTTCCGATATTGAATAAAAAGAATATTCAGTTGTTAGAGTAAAACGGTTAAAAGAATTTTAAGTAAATTCCAATTTCTGCAAAATCAATAGAAAATTCTATTTAAAAAATGATTGTTTGAGTTTGCACATTTTACAATTTTTATACCCGCTACTAATAGAGGGTATCATAACGTTGAGCTTCCCAAAAATTTGGTTGCGATAAAGATAATGAAAACTGTAGATATTATTTAAGAAAATCTTTAGTATATTTTAAGAATAATACTGCACTGTTTTGCTTTTATTAAAATTGGATAGCGTGTATTTCACAGTCGAGCACACTTGTTTTTTATCAATATAGGTAGCGGGTATCTCATAGTCGAGCACTCTCGCATATAGATTTCTTGTTTTAATATATTTATAAATATTTCATGAAAAGACACCTCAATATATGAACTATGAATTTAATAAGCTACAAATCTTTGAAAATAACCTCAATATTATTCCTTTTATTTCCAATTCTTTGCGCCTAAAATTGACAACTTTTATTTAATATCTTTTTAATTACCTTCATAAAATTTCTACGCCTTTTAAGAATTCAAATTTTACAATTCTAATTTTAAAAGAATCTTCAAAATCTCTTTGACCAATTTTATACAAACTGTTTAAGGTTAGCAAATGTCTTGACTACGTCACAAGATAAACTATGTTTAGGCATTTGCCCGAAAAGATTTAAACCTAAAACTGTCGATTAATATTCATAATTGCTTAGCGCGAGGGGTAAAAGAAACAATGGATCCAATTTGGCCGATGATTATAATAAAATATTTGAGTTTTTGAACTGAGATTTGCAATGCAAATCAAATCAAATCAAAATATATTTAGTTAGTCGGCAGTTGGCAGAAGCATCAAAGAAATCAATTCGAACGCACTTCGAATGGCCTTAATGACAAACGAAATTGGCATTTGGCAATTTTAGCCAATTTTGGGCAAAAAGCAAATGTCAAAATCAGCAACGACAACATTGATTAGAATTATGCATAAAGCAAATATATGTTTGGACAGGACACAGACAGGAAAACGAAAAGCAAACATCGAGTTGGGAGGAACAAGGAAGAGAGTTTTTGAAAGCATTTTGCCAGTTGGACAAGCTCGTAATTTCAAACGCTGTCAATTTCAAAGTCAATTTAATGCAATAACGATATATTTTTAGCATCTCTCTTTACTCTTTTCTCAATTTTTTTGTTGTTGTGTTGTGTGTTGTGTTTGATTAACAATAAACTAATCTCTCAAATGCTCCTGCACGAGTTCAACGAGTTCTATTGTTGGCTCCGTCACGAGCTTATACAACTGCTGCTGTAGCAAGCTCATCAGTGTGTATAACAACTAAAGCATTGACCATCAAACGGTGGGTGGTCTGACTTTGCCTTAGCCTCAGTCTCTCAGACTCTGGACTGTGTCTCGTTCTCTGGGCTGGCTTGTAAAATATGTTTATTTAGAATATCAAAACCGAAAGTAATCGATTTAATAAACTGTCACCGACATGTGGCCAACTCAGGGCTGCCCAGACTGTGGACCACAGCTCGTAGCTACTGCAAGCTCAAGTCACGATAATTGCAAATGTATCTCAAAGATACACACACACACAAGTTCTGCAAGAGCAAGAGCAAGAGCAGCAACATCATCAGCAGCAACAGCATTTCATAAAGGGTTTCGTACTTTGGTTTTTGCTTTTTTTTTCCGTCTTCCTTCTGCTCTTGCACTGTGGGTGGGTTTTTTTGTGGGGGGAGGCGGTGGTGCAACGTCAATGATATCTACGTGTATCTACGTATCTCGTTAAGCGTTCCAATGCGCAGCACAAAAATTTCATATATGTTTGCTTATGTGTGTGTCTGTGATGTCTGTGCTGTGTGAAATCCTTTATGTTGATTACATTTCTGGGTTTATTTTATTAAAAATACTCTCGCATTGCATTGCAAGGATACATAAAAAAACGCAGAGAAAGGAAAAAGCAGCAACTCGTTCGTTCGTTGGCTCAGTCAATATTGGCAGCGTCTGTGGCTTTTAAACTCGGCAACTCGTTCTCCATCTCCATCTGGATTATTGTGCGGACTGCCAAATGCACGTTGCATGTTCAGCTGCAAATTTGCAATGCAACCAGCAGTTGCAACAACAACAACAACAACAAAAGAGGTAGCCATGTCCATATTCACATGCTGTCCGCCTTCTCTCATATCTGAGAGAGCAAAAGTATGATGAGTGCACTCGACAGCACGAAATGTTACCTTGCGCTACCTTGCCACCGTGCCACAGTGTTGCACAATTGAAAGCGCACTTGATAAGTTCAGAAAAATTAATTTTCTTTCCACACACACATGCGAAACATTTCAATTTTTATCAGACACTTGACCTAATGTGGCACACTCGACTTTTGCCTTTTTCTCTATCCACAACTTGAGCAGCAGGCACAACCTGTCTGTGGCACAATCTTTTTGGCAGTTAAACCAAATGCCTAGCTCAATTGAATCAATTCATATATTCGATAGCTCAGTGAACAAGAAATTATTTTATTTTCATTTCGCATTTTTAATCCCATTTTTATATTTTTCTACCAATGATTTTTTGGAGTTTGTTTTTGACATACAAAAGTATGAAATACTGCATATTTTTCATTTTATATTTCCACTATACCATCGCTCAACCAATTAAGCAAAGTATTAGACACGTTCTCTACTATTATTTTATATTACGTATACGACTCGTAAAATTCAAATTAAAAACAACATAATTTAATGTTGAGCTAAACTGTTTTTTATGTTAGCTAACTATAAATCTAAATGATTTAGTCTAAAAATGTATTAAATTTTTAATATCACATAATTTTACATGATTTATAATTTTATATACTCAAACTTTTTATCTTTGCTTTATTAATTTCAGCGACAATAATAAATAAATGAAAACATCACTCATTCTAACTTTTAGAGAGTTATTGTTTCCTGAGCATAAATAGTATATTTTTGTAAAATTGTTGGTACATACAATAAAAACTAAAGTATTTAAGATTCCTGAAAACTGGGTTGCGATCAAATAAAAATTGTAAAAGCTATTTAAGAAATACTTTTGGTATTTTCTGGTATATTTTGCTCTATATGGTATATTTAAAATGCAGCACTATATCGATATACCAAATATAGCATTTGATTTTTAGTATTTTAGTATTTTTGTGGTATATTTTGAGTATATTTATTTTTATTCAAAATGGGTTTCGTGTATCTCATAGTCAACCATACTCAACTGTATCTTTATTATTTGTTTTTATATCTTCATTTAGAAGTATCGTTTTCTAATATTATCAACTTTAAATTTCTGGAAATCTAAGTGATTAAGTCAACATTAAAAGCCTTAATTTCCTATTTCAAATCAGTTGCCTAATTACTCTGCATTTTATATTTCTACTAAGCTATTAATTTAGCCATTCCCTAAATTACTTTCAAATATATATATTAGAAATTTCATAGAAACGTCTGAATTTAATTTAATTTTGAAAAACTTATTAGTTACTTTAAAATATTTTCTAAATTTCATTATTAATTTAAAATTCATGTTCGGTTACATTGAAAAATATTCCAAATTGTATTATTTTTTAATTTAATTAAAAAAACTTCTAAGGTTCTTTCAAATGTATTCTGAATTTCAAAAGTATTTGTAATTTTGTTTTAAACATATTAAAAATGTCAGTTAAATTTAATTCTGTAAAGCTTCAGTTCTAAGTTAAAATACTCTAAAATTCATAATTCATTATTAATTTAATTTAATTTGTTAAAACTTCATTCAAGCCGCAAATCAATTTTGATAAAAGTTCTCAGTGCTCAACGGCGACAATTTGATGGCAGAGCGAAAGGGGGGAGAGGAAGGGAGCTGTGGTGGCAGCTGCCACACACTCAACACTTTCCGCATCAATTACGTCATGTTAATCCGAGTGTCCACTGCATGTCCGCAAACTGACCGACCATACATCACACACTGACACGTTGGTGAAGTGGTGGGGGAGGCAAAGTGTGTGTAATCTGGCCCCCCCAAAGAGGGGAGGAAAGGGACGCTGCAGCATTGTTGCAATGTGTGCAGTGTGGCAGCCGTAAAAACAAAACGAGCCAACACACATTTCAAATGCTTTGATGTGGCCAACGACCAACGTTGCTTCCCCCCTCTGCTCTCCTCTGCCTCTCCTTCTGTCCAGGCTGTCGGGCAGTTGCAACGCCAGCAAACATTTCAATCAAACGGGCTGTAAAAAGAGCCAACCGAAAGGACGCACAGGACGTTGCAAAAACGGTTGAAAGCAACGCCAGCTGCATGGCAGCACAATGGGGCAAGCAATTGGGGCACGAGGCAGATGGGACAGCTCAATGACGCATATAAACTCCCAACGTCAGCGTTAAATGCGTTCGTGTCCATGTCCATGGCATGCCATGAGTTGCGATTCATTCACTCACTCACACTCGCACTCACACCCGCTCATTCACTCACTCACTCACTCACTCAGTTATTCACTTTGCCTCATTCGCATGCAAAGGCGACGTGCAAAAAAGTGAAACAGTAGCCGAGGCAGGGAAATGACGGAAAAAGAAGAAAAACAAGCGATGAGATGTTGCAAAAACAGAAAAAAAAACAAAATGGAAAACTCAATTCGATTTAATTAAAACCAATTTTCGAGCTTTGAGTTTCTTTTTTATGTGAATGACCGAATACCCTATAAAATTTGAGGAGCAAGCTATTAAATATTCATTTAAGCAGTTTGTTAAATTAACTTTTGCATAAAGATTGCCCTTATTTATTTAAAATATTATTCTTTAAAACGAATAATGAAGAATTTGAATTGTATTTAATTTTCTAATTATTTAAAATTGTTTTCTTTAAATCGCATTATAAAGAATTGAAAATATATTCTCTTTTTCTATACTTTTCCCCTTCTCAAAGAGCATTCAAATATTCGCTCTGTTTGCTCGATAAACTAACAAAGAGCAGGAAAAACAATAATAGCAATGTTATATAGAATGGATTTTCGAGAATTCCCGCTATAAAGGGTGGAAGATATTTGTTTGGCATTGAGGGCGCAACTGAGTTGCAATGCTGCCAGCGTCTGTTGCAACTTGCCGCATTTACATTTTTATGCAAAGTTTCCTTTTGGCACCACAAATAAAAATTTCGACGTGCAGTTGATTTTTCCCCGTTTATTCGAATGTTGTTCAACATTTTTCCACTGACTAACCCAAAAAATGCAAAAAAAAACAATCGTATCAAGCTGATTAAGTCGATGAAACGTGTTTGGAAGTTTAATAAATGGAAACATTTGCTTCGCAATGTCTATTAAGAGTTTTTCTCTATTTCAGATGCGAAACTTCTTTTGTTGCACATATTCAAAGTTATTCAAAGTGAACAAATAAATTAATCAGACTTTGTAGATATCAAAAATAATTACAATATTATGAATAACATTTTGAATAATATTATAGACAAGGGAATATTAAAACAAGTAAGAAAAAAAAAGACAATGAAGTCGAGTGTGCTCAACTGTAAGATACCCACAAAAATATAATAAATTAATATACCATAAAAATATAAAAATAAAGCAGAGGCTATACTTGATAAATTCATATATAGAGTACAAAATATACTAGTTATTTTCCATACAAAAAACTTTCTTAAAAAACTTCTACATTCTTTTATCTTATCCTAACCAAATTTGCAGGTTTCATAAATACTATAGTGGTAAAAATTTTAAACAAACTTGATCTCCATGCAAACACAAGGATTGTCAAAAAAGTATAGATCTATCACTTATAATCTTTAAGATCTGTAAGTATATTTCAGAAAAAAAACATATGTAAAATAGTGAGGATACACTTTGAAATAATGCTGAGATAAAACTTAAAAGTGTTGCGGCACAAAAATGAAAAGAAAGAAGGCCAATAAAGAGAGACAAATAAAATATGAAAATGCAAAGTCTAATAAATACGTATACTTGATATTTGATGATTAATTTTATAAATTTAATAGATTTCGACTATTTATTCACTTTAAATTGTTCAAGGAAAATAGCCCCAAGAATTTCGGTTCGATATGTTAAATTGATTCATCAAAAATATGCAACTATATCTAATTGATGAAAACGCTCAAGCATCAAAAATATGCAACTATATCCAATTGATGAAAACTCTCAAACATATTTCCGCTTTGGAAAATCTCTAAGCTAATCTTCATTCAGATTTATGAGCTATCAATCTGTCGCCTGCTGAGCGCAGTTGCAACTGTTGTGTGTGGCATGCAAATGAGACGCGTTGCGAATGCGAATGCGAATGGGTTAATCAAGGCAGAGACAACTTTGCGCATCATGTTTGGTTTTCTGTGAGGCCTCTCTTATCGTATACTATTTTCGCACAATTCGCATAATATTTTCACGCGCGTTTTCCGAGCTTTTCATTTGCCAGTTGCCAGTCCGGCAGTCGAGAGTTGTTGTGTTCGCTGTGTGTGTGTTTGGCAGTGGACAGACGCTATCTCATTCAGTTGGATTCGCTGCGCTGACGTGGCTGCGAGAGTGCATTGAAATCCACTTCATTTTCCCCAAAAACGGGAGGCAACGAAGGCCGATGTCGATGTGGATATCGATATACGTGAATGTATGCGTGTGTGTGTGTATGTGTGTGTGGAGCACATTGAAGGGTATTAACAGTCATTATTCAATGATATCTGGCTGCGGACATTGCAGGACAGGGACATCATCATTCGTGCGGAATATTGGGGCTCTGTAAATGGATCGATTTCGTTTTTGCCAGCGACACCCACTGGTTACCCAGTAACCACCCACGCACCACCCACTCAACAACCACTCTGACCAGTTTTTGCTGTTGTTGTTTGTGTGCTGCTTTTTTTTGGACTCGACACTGCGAGAGAGGATCAGGCCATGGCCAATGCATATGCATATCCTTAATTATGATTATTGTTATTTTGCGACTCGGAATGGCGCATTTAATGCGCAGCACATCCACAACCCTCCTCCTCCATCCCTTTCCCTTGTCTGGCTCGTTATGCTGTCATAAATTTTGCGCTTTGCTGGCGGCGGCTTCGAATGGCGGCACGAAAATGACGTCTGGCCCATTAAAATATCGAGCCGAGTCGTCAGTGGACGACTCTCTCAGCTCTCGACTCTCAACTGTCGACTGTCGCCCATCGTCTGTCCGACACTTCCCCTCTTTCCCTTCCTCAGTCTTTGCTCCTGTTGCATTATGACGCCATTCCAAAACAACATTTTTTTCCCGTTCAGCTCTTTTCCTATATCCCACTAGCCGCCATTTATGCGATTTCGCTGTTATTGATGGGCGCCATTTTGTTCGATTATTATGCAACTTTACAACTGTAGATCTCAGCTATATTATGTTTATTTTTATCGTAAATTTGTATAAAGAAATTCCTTCTTTAAAGTTGAAAGAAATAAAGCATACATAAGCAAATCAATTGTGCTTCGAAACATTTTTCTTATACTACAAATTTGATTGTGAATAGATAAAAATTGCAGAAGTTATTTCAGAAATACTTTTGTATGGTGCTTTGACACCATACTCTTTGGTATATTTTAAATGTAATAATATTTTACACTCTATATTATATTTAGAATGTAGTTCTATTTCAATATACAAAATATAATCTTTGGTATAATTTTAATATTGTTGCGGTATATTCATTTGGTATATTTTAAAGTTAACACCGCACTGTTTTCAAATATAGTACTTTTTATATTTTTAGTATTTTTGTAGTATATTAATTTGGTATATTTTAAGAATAATATCGCACTGTTTTGCTCTTATTCAATGGGTAGTTGCTGTAGCCTTTTTACTTATTTAGAATAAATATTTGATTTTTTTCAATATTTCAGAATTAAAATTCAACAATGAATTGAACAAAACTTTGATTGATTAAGTGAATGTTCTATAACAAAAAATATACTATATAATACTCTGGACGCTTTTAATTGCAATTTATTCTTCGCAATTCTAAATAAACAAATAATTTTATTTGAACATATAGTAAGAAAGATATTTATGTGAAGAGAAATAACTTTAGAAGCAAAGGTATCTGAAGAAACCAAAACCATTTGATGTAAGTCAAAATTTATTTATATAATTTATTATATAACTTCATTATTGATCCTACGCGAAATTGTAGACTATTCTTTTTTTTTAAGTAAACGAACATCTGCCCCCATTATAATAATAGCTGATAATTAAAATAAACGAAGCTAAACCAATGAATTCAGCATTTTCAGCTGGGGTTAGTCAAACACAATTCGCATAAAGAAACAAATCGAACATTTTCGGACATTTCCAAAACGCATTTGGCTCCCAACAATAATCTGAGTACTAAGTAAAAAGGTTTCGTACAAATATTCGTTTTTTTCTTTTTGTGTGTAGTTTCCCCTTTAGTTTTTGCTGCTTTTCTCTCAATTTATATGAAGCTGTATTTGTGTGCTGTGTTTGTGTATTTGAAACTTCCGTACGATCCATTGAGCAAACATATGAAAAATCATTAGTTTTTAGTGCGGCGGGCAAACAATCAGAAAATTGGCACTTGAAAACCCTTGCAAACAATTGATGTCGATGCTCGATGTCGATGTTCGAAGGGGTTGAGGGAGGCTTTTGTGGGCTGTTCGCTGCTGTTGTTTTTTTACGGCTTTCCGGATTTTTTCACACTCTCTTTTTGCGCCTCATAACGTATTCAAAATCAAATTGGTTTGCCATTCGTTCGGTCGGCTGTGCAAAAACTTTTACTTTCCTCTAACGGCGACCCCCCAAAACAAAAGCAGCCCAGCAAATTGAAAATAAAAAATCATTTTCGCACAATAAAATATTCGCAATGAAACCAAAAACCCGTTCCGAGGAATCCTCGAACCACATCGAACCAGACATTGAACATGGAACACCCCAAAAAAAAAAAAAATGATCCGAAATAGTTTCACAGGCGATGGCTTGTGGAATTAGTTGCGCCTGAATTGTCCAGCATTTGCCACGCCCCCCAATATGCCTCATCAACACCTCTTCCTCCCCCCGCCCGGTTCAGAACCCATTTGCAAAACGGGGCAAATCCTAAAGCGCTTTTTACCGCTGGTCAATTTGAAACAATGTTTTCTCGCTTGTTTTGCGTTTGATTTTATTTGATGTGTTTCGTTTTATTTTCTTGGCATTCTTTTCATTCGCTTTTTCCCCCAATTTTTTGCGAGTTGACCCTTTACCTTCTCTGTCCCCCCACCCTCCGCTTTTCACTTTTCCAATTGCATTTGCGCTTGAAATGTTTCCCTTCAAATGCCAAAAGCGAACTCTGCGCATTGAAACGCAAACAATTTTCACTGTGAAATAACCCATAATTCGATGTTTACATAAGACTCTTTCTAGGGGTATTTATTACAATTGCAATGTATGTAAGAATCTTTATTAGTGATAAATTAAATTAAATTATGATTCAAACAAGTATGAATGCTACAGTCGAGTGTGAATAAAAGCAAAAAAGTGTGGTATTAATTTTAAAATATACCACATTTCTAAAAATATACCAAAGTTTATTTCAGGTATATTTAAACAAGTAAGAATGCTACAGTCGAGTGTGAATAAAAGCAAAATAATGCGGTATTCATTTTAAAATATACCACATTAGCATACCGCTAAATACTGAAAATATACCAAAGTCAAACTTTAGGTTTATTTAAACAAGTAATAAAGCTACATAAAAGGAAAATAGTGCGGTATATATTTTAAAATATACCAAATTAATATACCGCAAAACTACGAAAAATATACCAAGAGTTATATTTGGTGTGTTTATATAATACTGGTATTGATTTTTAGATATACCTAATTAATACCTACTTACCGCAAAAAAATACTAAAAATAAATCAAAAGTACTACAAAATATACCAGATGTTTAGATAAAGCTATGTATTAAGACCTGTAGTTAGTAGACGCTTTTGCCATACGGACAGACGATAATGGAATTTATATATTTTATTGGGTTGGAGAGTAAGGTAAATAATATTAGATAATGACTTTTTTTAAGTTTTACTGACTTTCATAAAATAACTTCAAATTCGCAAACTCAAAACTCAAAGTTTGATATATTGTTATTCCAAAATAGTAAAAATAATCATTGTTCATCGCCTTCGATATCAAATGAATAATTTTAATTAAATTTATATTAATTGGGATTCAAGAATTATCCAATTTCAGATCGTTTTCCTAAATTTACTCATTCTTTTGCATCAATTTAGTTTGTATAGAGCTCGAGGTTTTTCTTCTAAAGCCTGATTACCTGATCAATGTTTTCTTTGAGTAGTTTTATAACATCGATATACACTCATGTCGCATTCAACTTATGTATTGAAGGTTATTTTTCTTTCTAAAGCTGATATCAATTATTTTCATGCTGAGAAATTGATTAAATAATAACAATCTGCGAAGGTATTGATACAAAAGAAATAATACATAGGGCAAGAGATAAATTGATGTCCAAAATACCAAGATAATGTTTATAAAATTATCAGTAAAAATTGCAATAGTTAATCTCGAAATATACTCACAAATTTTGCTTATTTAATTTAAATTAAATGTTATGTTAATATATATATATTTATACACAAATTTTGCTTATTTAATTTAGATTTGTATAAAAGTGAATAGCTATAAAAATGATTTAGTCGGATTCAAGAATAATTCAAGACACTACACGGCGTATACTTTATTTGTGCTGCATAATTATTTTGCCTAGTCAGCAGATGCTAGTTTAGTGCGTCTTACTAAATATAGTACACAAGCACACATGTGATACACCTACACACGCACACACACACACACACACGCACACACACATATGTTCACGTTGTTCATTCGAAGCTGCTCTGTTCGCATTTTCTCGTTCATCGTCATCTAAATTTTCATTGGCGTTTTGTGTGTTGTGCTGTGCTCTGTGTATGGGTGTGTGTGTGTGTGTGTGTGTATGTGTGTGTGTGTGTGTTGGTGCGTGTGTGTTCGTTTTTGGCCATTTGGCTGTGTTATTTGACTAACTGCCTGACGTGTTTTCCTCACACTGGTGATAACATAAAATTTTACTATTATGCGTTTTAGCTGCTTTCCAGCATTTTAATACAATATTTGTTTTTTCCGTGCCACAGCAGCAGCCAAGGGAAAAAAGTGCAAAGAACGCACAACAACAAAGGGCAAATAACGTTCTTCTTCTTCTACTACTTCTACTCTCTTTCCTCTCTCTCCACATTGGCTGAGAATTCATGGACATGCAACGCGTCGAAGAAATTTACATTCAAATGTGTTTCGCTTAGATGCGAATCCCCGCCCCCTCTCCGCCCCTCTCTAAGAAAAGCACCTCAGTGCAGCCAATTCCCCCGAGCAGCATATGTTCCAAGTTGGGTTCAGTTATTTTTTTTTCTTTTTTTTTTGAAGGGAGGTTTGTTCTTTTCTTTTCGTTCTGTGTACGCAACGGATTTTTGATGAAATTTCAAAAATTTCCCACTTAGCGGCAAAATGACTGACATTAAATTGATTTGCAAGCGAGCGACATGACGAACGGAATCAAAAGAGACAGAGAGACAGAGGGAGAGGGAGAGAGTGAAACCATTTTTTACCCTCCCAAAGTGGAGGGGAGGATTTCTTCTTCTTCTAGATTGGCGGCGAAAATCAAAATTCTGTGCACACTTGAGCATTTCATTTAGAGTCTAAACTGCATGGCAAAGTGTTGAGTTTGTGGAGTTGGGGGCGGGGGGGAGATGAGAGAGAGGGGGAAAGGTGGCACAGTCAGAATGGGTCTCTGGGAGTTGGCACAAAATGGAATTCAGGTTTTCGTTTTGCCTTCTACGTTTTTCATTTCTTTCTTTCGTTCTGTTAACAATGCCTTAGCGATACATATTCGTGTCGGTGTATGTGTGTGTGTGTGTGTGTGTTTGTGTGTGAGTTTGCCTCATTGGGCTCTGGGTAGTAATACAAATTTAAAGTTATGTTTGGCGCCCGCACAAAACATTCTCTCATTTATTCATCTCGTCCGTCAGCCAACGTTTTTCTTGCTGCTGCTTTTCTTTTGGCTTTTCATAAATTCTCTGTCCGTGTGTGTGTGTGTGTGTTTTGCATTTCATGAAAATGAGAAATGAATAAAATAAAATTTTATTTTATGCGTGCAACATGTGAAATTTTTTTTCTAACTTGGGAGTATCGTTCATTTCTGTATCATTAAATTTTACGATTCATACTTATACTGTATTTTATATATGGTTTGGCAGTTCAAAGCTTGTCTGTTGATTTGCCACCCATTTAATTATACTTAATCGCAGCAGCTGCCATTATCATTTTGTCACGTTTCTTGCGGCAAAAGATTTCTTCAACAAAAAACGAAAAAAAAAAAACAATTAGATACAAATCAATGTGGGAGGAAAATATGTGTCGGCAGCTGATAAAATTAATTGCCACTGTTAACATACTAACAACATGCTGTTAAGGCCGCAGCACTGTTAAAGAATCAGTGTGGGAGCAAAGAAATTGTCTGTTAACTTGGCGTACTATTAATTGTGGGAACAAGCACTTCGTCTGTTAACTTAACATACTGTTAAAGAGCAATGCATCAAGTTCCTCAGTTCCTGTTCAAACAACTGTTAAATGGCATTACAATTACAGACGAAGTGTATGTTATGAGCTGCACACTGTTAAAGCTAACAGTGGAAACTATTAAGCGCCGCTTAATTATTAAGCAATTGAATTCATACAACAAGGAAAAAATTTCTTTTCCAGAAGGAGACACACTAATAAGCAAAGTGTTTGCCTACAAGCGCATTACGCACTGACAAAAACTTCCTTGCATGCAAGCGAGAGCGAGATAGAAGCATTATTGAATAGTGCAAATATTAAGCAAAGAGAATGTTCATACTACACAAAATACGCCTAGACAAATAATAAGCAAAGAGAAAAACTTCCTTGCATGCAAGCGAGAGAGCGAGTCATAATTAGCCAAAGAGAATTTGCTTGCCTAATCAACAGCATACAAGCGAGAGCGAGACCTTGATATTAAGCAAGGAGTTTTGACTACAAGCGCATTGCGCACTGAAAAAAACGTCCTTGCAAGCGAGAACGAGTGCGCAAATGCAAAAGGCAAAGCAAAAGGCGAAAGCAAAGACAAAATTGCGCCGAAAATGCAGCAAAGCGCGCGCACACACGCACACACTTACATAAAATGCGTGAGAATCGGCAGTAGAAAATCAATTTTTGTGGCAGAAAAATGTGAATTTTACTTACAACTATTTATCTAGCATTTCAAAAATAGTTTAAAATTGATATAAGGCAAGTAATTAAATGCATGGAGCACTTACCGACACGTATTTTCGTGTATATATTAGTATAAATCACTTTTTTCACTATTCACACACACACACATTCACAATTTTACTACTTTTTCAATTTTCACTTATTAAACACTCACTTTGCACACTTTAAACACTTCACTCAACAAAAAAAACAAAAAAATATGCACTAATATTCACTTTTTGCTGTTATTACAGCATTTTTCACTTAAAAAAAAAACACAAAACAAAAAGAACGCGCGGAGCTAATTGCAACGATTTAATGAGGACGCGCGTCACTTAAAGACTGATGAGCGTAGGTGAAAAAATGAGGAGCTTCTGCTCATGTGAGGAGCAAAAGCTGGTGAGGCGCAGCTTTTGCAGGATAGCCAAAAGAAGGAAGAAAAGCAAAGCAGCTTGCGATCAGCAAATGTCGCTGTTGCATAGAAATGCATTGAACTTTCGATTTTGTTGAGGTCGGTTGCATGTTGCTAAGAAAGTGCGTGCAAGTTGCTAAGGCTTAGGTTGCAAGCAACATGCATAGAAATATTGCAGCAACATGTATATAATTGTATTTCATTTAGAAGACTGAGATTTTAATGAATGAACATTATTGAATTAAGTACTTACTTTAAATATAATATATCAATCTTTATTTATTCTTAAGTATTTCTCAAAATAAAACTAATCAATTTTATGTACATAATTTTTCATAGTTCTTATAAGAAATTTGAATTTTCAAGTAAAAAAAAAACAATTTCAATTTGTAATTGATTGGAATTGATTTGAAGGCCTCAAGCTAATGACTTTTCTGAATTCAAATTGATCATAATTATCAATTAATATAACAGACAATTAAATGGTGATAAGCAAAAAAAGGAAGAAAGTAAATAAAAAAGTACTTATTGATTATTAAAAATCATTTAATCAAATCTGAAAATATAATAATAAAAAACACTAACTTGAGATCTTTTCAATCTTAAAAGAATTCTTAATCTTAAAACGATGATTGAAGAAAAAAAAAGCGAAAACTAAATAAAAGAAGAAGAAGAAATTAAAAATATAAATACATTTTGATTATTAAAAACCATTTCAAAAAATCTATATTTATAGGTTTTAATTAATTTTAATTAAAAACAAGACCAACATTTTTTATCTTGAGTTTTTTTTAATTTTAATTGAAGATTTCTTAATATCAAAGCGATGATTAAAGAACAAAATCTTGATTTAAGATTTTTTCAACCCAAAAGTCTCTTTTTAAGGTTTTTTTTTAAATGGAAATACTTTGAAATCAGAATTGCAATATACTCAAAATTTTTATTTAAAATTTTTTCAATGCAAAAATCATATTTCAAGTATTTTGGTTTAAGATCGAAAAAAAACTTAAAGATTTGCAATCTAGATTTTATTTCTCTGTGTTGCTAACAAACTTTTGCTTTATAATGTTAATTTTAATTATAATTTATGGTATGTAAAGTCTGTTCATATGTCTTGATTAATGTCCGATTAGTATGCTTAGTAGTTGGCTTAGTTTTCAAAATTTGCGATTAAGTGCACACTTAATCAGCTAGATTACCAATATCAATTGAATTGATGACGTTGGACTTCCGAACTTCGTTATCAAAATAATTGAAGCGCCACAAACAAAAAATGAAATCGACCGAAAAAAGAGAAAATCGAAAATGCGGTTAAGTAAATTTGCGTTAGCTTCTGCTTTTGTTATGATTATGATTGTTATTGTGTGTTATTTGTTGTTGTTATTGTTTAGCATTCAGCTATCAATCAAACAGCTACCAACTGTTGCATGTGTGTATAAGTGTATGTGTGTGTGTGTGTGTATTCTGATGGATGGCTGGCTGCTTGGCTGATTGATCGATCGATCGCCACGTTTGACGTTGGCCAAATGTCAGAGTGCTGTGCGTAGTTTCATCTACAAAACTGATTAACTTCCACACAATAAAAAAAGGGTTTGCAGGGCGGGTTGTGGAAGAGACGGGGCAGGTGGGGAGCGAGTTGCGGGGGCAGGCGACAACAAGTGCTCGCTGCGTCATTCAACAACACACACGCAACATTCACAAAGTTCCAAGTTCCAAAAGTCAGGCAGCCAGTTAGTCATTTTGGACATCCGCCAGTTTTATTTTGATTGATGGATGACTGAGGCCCAAGCAACTCAGCCAGTCAGCCACTCAGTCGGTCATTCAGTCATTCAGTCAGTGTGGCAGGCGCACAGATTAAGATACGAAAGTGCCACTCTAAGTGGGTCGCTTAACCCACCAACAACCAACAACAACAACAACTGGCAA
Source organism: Drosophila nasuta (assembly GCF_023558535.2). Lineage (NCBI taxonomy): Eukaryota > Metazoa > Arthropoda > Insecta > Diptera > Drosophilidae > Drosophila > Drosophila nasuta. The sequence goes on along the minus strand of NC_083455.1, from coordinate 24,143,659 downwards.
CAACAGTTTGGAGCTTCGTGTTGTGCAATTGATCAGACTCCAAGGCAACAACGGAAGTGCCACTACAAAAGATAGTTTCATTAACCAGAAATAGTTGTATTTTTTTTTAAAGATTAAGTTTTAATCAAAAACAAATATAGCAGAATATAATCTAATAGCTACACGTGATTTGTGCTCTATCAAACTATTTTCAGACAACATTTGAAATAGAAAATATAAAATCTATAAAAATATGAGAATGAGTAATATTTCCTAACATTTATTAGATGAAAGCACCTTTAGTAAATATACTATTATTTAATTCTAAAAATATTTCGCAACTATTTATTTAGTAATTTATGTATCCAAAGGCTCTTCTAATAATTACATTTTTTTATTTAAAATATACCGAAAGTATACTTGGTAGTAGATTTAAAATATACCATAGAATATTTAACATTCCAGATTGTCGGCAAAAGCAACTAACCCTATTAATCAAATCATAGCTCTATCTTATATCTATCTTATAGTATCTGAGAGACTTGGCTATATCTTGGCTTAACCTAATATCAAAACACAGTTTGTATTACATTTATAAATACATAAATTATAGATAAAACCATTAGTTATATCATCAACAAAAAAAAAAAGGAATAAGAATTGGTGATACTATCTTTTCAGTCTTCCTACTCTTGAATTATTGTTGTGGAGTCTATCGATGTATTTCTTATTAAATTAAATTACATATAAATACCCAGTTACCCAGTTATATAAATACTAAGTTTTATGGATATTTGATAATATGTACAATAGTACAGTTTGATTAAAATTCAATAATGCTGCTTTCTGCTGATAAAAGACTTCGTTACGGACTGACTGCTGCTGCTTCTGTTCTTTCTTTGATGATCTACGAGTACTTCATACGACTGATTATCTATTTTTACGACGAATGATATACTACGGACGACTTCTTATACCGATAGCTTGGTCCTATCGATTTGCTAATGCCAACCGATACCGATAGAGTGTTTCGACTAATATTTACCTCTGTTACATATAATAATATAATTGGATTTTGTTATTAATTTAAATATTTGTATTTATATATTTGTTTCTATTAGTTTATATATATCAATGAACTTGAATGTAACAAAACAATTGAATAAAAAGAAAACTAAAAATGACGTATTAAGGAAATGACAAACTTTAGTATATTATTAGAGTCTATTTTTCATTCTTCTATGGAGAATCAATAGATATAGTCTTCATGGGCTTTTCGGGTAGTGAAGTAATTAAGAACTGTAGTACTCGCTATATGGTGGCTCAACAACTAACATAAATTATTCAGCTCTTCAGTTCAGTCGCTGTTAATTCAATCAGCGAGGTGTCGAGGCAACGTTCGCTCTCTTTCTCTCCCTCTCTCTTGGTCTCTCTCACTCTCTTTCTCTCTCTCGATGGGTGGTTCCCCATTTGAGTGGCGTTAATTGGTTCAAAAAATTATATATTGCGTGTGTGTAGAAGTGTGCACACACACACTAACACACTCATACATACAGTGGCAGGTGTTTGTCTAGGTATTTTAGTGTATTTATTTACTTACAAACTGCTGCGCAGCAGTTGCGAAAAACAATAAACAAAAAAAAAGCTGAAGATGATCGCTTAGCATGCGTTTTTTTTTCTCCCCTGTTTTTTATGCACTTTTAATGGGCGCATTGCTGAGCGATGAGCGTGGCTGCAAAATAATTTAAGAGCGAGCCGTAAAATACCGAAGCAACATTCATAAATCTTTCACTGGTTGCGCTTCAATTGGCTGCGTTAAGCGTTTTATGCTGAGCAATATTTGTTTTGATTTGAGATGTGCCACTTAAGCGAGAGAGACAGAGAGAGAGAAAGTATCTTGCAGATACAATTTACACCCCCCCCCACAAGTCAAAACATCTGTCAGTCAACGTTCGAATCCTGACAACAATGTTGAGATACAAATTATCTAAGCACAAATGCATCTTCTGTTTGTTTGTTTTCATTTCTCCCTCACTCGGTCTCTTCCTTTCTCCCTCTCTCTCTCTCTCACTCTATCTCTTGTTCTTTCTGAGTGCTTCTCGCTTGTCGACGCTGTGCTGAGAGATTTCAATTTAAACATTCAACTGACAGATTTATCAGGTATTAGACGATGCATGCCTCCTCGACAAAACGTTTGCGACCTCGACCGAGGCCAAAATTCACTGAAAGCGAGCATTTCAATGAAATTATAATTAATGTCGAGAAATCAATCCGTCCGGCTGTCTGTCTGACTGTTTATATCGAAACTATTCGCTCAGTTTTGCAGCAATCGTAATGAAATTTGGCACACATGCTGCTTATTGTTAGAGTACAAATATATATAAATTTCAGCAAAATCGGCTTATTATATTAACGGAAACTAACTGCACTAAAAAGTAATACTTTACTTATCTTAGCACACCTTTCTTTTACTTACAACTAATTACTAATGGAAATATATTTGATTGTTACTTTCTTGAATTTTAAATACTCAATTACAAATTGTATTGGTAATATTTTGAATACATATATTAAATTTTTTTAATGAAAGAAATTTATTAACATTCACTTCATTTTCAAATATTTTAATCGATGGTTTGAGTTAAAGCTAATTTAGGTAATTGCATATTTTTTTATTATTAATTTAGCGTTTAAATTAACTGAATTATTAAATGTCGACCTATATTTTAAATAGTTGAAGAAGTATGAACAGGTAATCATTAAATAATTTTTTCATTTTTCGTTTAAAAAAACAATTGTCATAAATCTATTAGAAATCTAAGGAGCTTCAATGAAATTTAGTGCCTCTAATAACTCATTTATTTATTGTATAACAAATCTATGAAAATTTCAATGTAAATAATTTATAATTTAATAATAATATTAATTCTTAATAATAATTTCATACCTTCAACTAAATTCTAATTAAAATGTGATAAACTGATAAACCAAGTAAAAGTTAAGCTTTTAAATTTCAATGTCAATATATTTTGTTGTTATAAATCATTAGAAAATCTTTGAGTTAAAATAAATTTTCATTCACTATTTGTGACCTTGTTTTAATGCATCTTTTAATTTCATTTCTTAAGCTGAAGGGGTTTGTAGCCATTGCTTTAACAATAGTGTTAGTATTAACTTTAATTATAGTCCACCTTTTTGAATAAATATATAAATAAAATGTCACTTTTTAATGCATCAACATAATAATATAACATTTCAAAACAATTATTCTTTACAACTCTTTAGTTAACATAAACTTTTGTATAATATTTTCATATCTAATAAACAATGTTATATTTCTCTTTTTTCTTTCAGCAGTTTAATTTGATAATACAATATTTATTAATAAGAAAAGTAGACAACTACAATTCTTACCAATCAATTAAAAATCGTCAAGTTTACACAAACTTTTATTCTGGCCTTGTTTTGATACATCAAAATGTGTCTACAACTTTTGTAGTAGACCTAGTTAACAGTCTTTGAGTATGAAATCAAAATTGATCGTTCAATTGATCAAATTTTCGCCCCTGCCCAAGTGCAGAACGAGTAAAAAAAAAATGTGATATTCAGTTGGAAGAAGAATACGCACTTCATCCATTCCATAAATCAGCGTCAGAGACATTGAGACAGTTTATTTGTTTAATTTTTGTTTTCAATTCGTATCGGAATCCGAATATCATTCGCACTTGGCACTTTTCTGTGTTTATTTGTGGAGCTTTGTGCCTATGTGACATCAATCAAGTGTGAAAATGTATTGAAAGGCAGGCAGATTTGTAAAGTAACAGAAAAACAAAACAAAATATGAATTATTGGCGGCTCCACACAAAAATTATTAATCAAAAAAAAGTAGTATGAACTGCTTAAGACACAAGTTGCTCAATCAATTTTTTTTCGGGCGAAAACTTGAGCCCTTGAATGGAAGTTGTAGGAAAGAAAATCTCTTGCATGATGGAAGAGCGATCGCAGGTGATCCATCTATCATCTATCATAATGCCCGAATCGAGAATTAATCCGTCAAACGACCAAAAATACAGATTGCCAAATTCACAATCGATCAAAGAATATAAAACAAAAACACTTTAGTTCACTTTTTTTTTCTCTGCAACTGTTGGTCAAGCAAAATTAAGTGATTTAACGCTAAGGCCTTTGATGGATGTGCGACCAAGCAAGCTAAACACTTCTAGCTTTTTTTTTGTTTGGTTCGTTTTCAGGCCAAATGCGGAATGTGGCCATGTTATCAATTACAAAAGGCAGCGCCTGGGCCAATTAGCTAGTCAGCGGAGTCAAAACGGAGGCGGCATCACATCAAACACAAACTATGCCGCCTCCGCTTTGTGATCCACCGACATTTGGCGCCCTTCTCCTCCACCTCTTTCTCCCCTCTCTCTCTCACACTCTCTCACTTTCTCTCAACCCATTTAGAGACACCTTTCCATCCTACTTATTAGACGCAGTTACAATTACGCTGCGTTTAATCCGTTTCGCCAGTTTTGCATCTGGCAAATTTGCAGCAGCTACAAAAACCACAACAGCAACAACAAACTGTTGACGTCATAATTATGCTGGATATACCCTGTAATTTGAAGTGTAGAAGAGTTTGATTAATTTGTGTCAAAGTTTGTAACATTTGGAAGAGAACAGTTTTGCTTAGCTCTTATAATGATTAAGTGAAATATCCAATATACCTACATATGTCAATATTTGCTTGCACTGTTCATCCATCCGTCTGGCTGTCTGTCCGTCGCTTCAAACACTCATAACTCAGCAACCTGAGCAGCTAGTGATATAAAATTTTGTAGCTAAACTTTCAATTCTTAATAATATTTCGTGGATCGGTTCACAACATAAATTTATTGCTTGTTCTGCTCATCCGTTAGCCTGTCTGTCCACCACTTTAAACACTTATATCTCAGCAACCAGGTCAGCTGGAGCTATCAAATTTGGTAGTCAGACTCTGACTTCTTATAAATATTTCGTTGATCGATGCAATGCATGTAATTATAGCTAGTGCTGCTCATTCGTCTGTCTGTCTGTCCGCCAATTCAATCACTCATATCTCAGTAATCTGATCAGCTAAAGCTATCAAATTTGATAATTACAATGTCACTGCATAAAACCATTTTTGCCTTATGGCAGTATTTCATTACAAGTATTTAGAAACCGGAGAATGCAATAAAGTTTTATAGCTTTACAAACAAAAATAAATAATTGATTTATACAAATAATTTGTACATATACATTTTTTCTTTTAAGTTAAATATCATAATATAAGATATATGGATAATTCTCTGACAGACTTTGTCGCTTGCGTGAAATCATTTTAAAAATAAGTAAAGGTCATACTTATACACTACATTTTGAGTTCAGATTGATTTCAGGAACTTTTTATGTTTTACGATCAAATCTACAAATTCTTTCATTTTGTTGTTTGCAATACAACATTAAAATAATCCAAAATCATTCCCAGTTCTAATTAAAGTGATAATTAAGTGCTTTAAGCTTAATCCGTACTCAAAATAAAATAAAGTTTTGGTATGTGTTATTTTTAACTTTAGAAAAAGTCATCTATAATTCAAATTTTTCTATCTTTGAAATTCAATAGTTTTAAGTAAATATTTAAATGTATATTTTTATTTTCTTTTATTACCACTTGCATACATTTTTTTCTTTATATATGTCGATACATTTGTATATCAACTCAATTTAGGTATATCTATTTACACCGTACTCATTAGTGAGTAGTTCTAAGTCGAGTAAATCCAGCCAAAGCATTTCAACCTATTGTTCTCGTTGTTGTTATTGTTGTTTTTGTTGTAGTTGTTGCCGTGTGTCGTGCACTACTTCATATTTTTTATCGCCTACCGATAATTGGCGGCGCTACGCGTTGATTCAAAATAAACAATGACCCACAACCCATGGCACAAAATCCCACCCAACCCAAATCAAAGCCAGCAACATTCTCTTCCACTATTGTTGTTGTTTTTATTGTTGTTATTTTTATTGTTATTATTGTTGTTGTTGCTGTTGTTGTTGTTGCTGTCTGTTGACTGCGGCTGTTGGCGGGACTCACGTCGCTGTCAAAAATTAACAACCACAAAATCTGAGTTATTATTACTGCAAAATATGTATTTGCGTTTGCCTTTCAGCCAAAAACAACAACAACAACAATAACAACAACAAAAACAAGCCATAAAGTAATTGTTTAATAAATTTAACTATTTTTATGGCCGACCAAATTACGCTGGAAAAACAACACAGAACATTCAACTTTGACAATTGGAAATACAATTTAATTTATTTGCGTTGTTCCTACAAAATTTAAAAATGAGAATTTTACACAAATTTAAAATTATTATTGAGTTTGAAATTTTAATTTTATACAATAAATAAATAAATTAAACTTTTACACAAATTTAAAAATATAATTTTAATAATAATAAATAAAATATTACATTCCTTTTATCAATATGGTATTTTACTTTATATTTGAAAAAAATCAATCCAATTTGAAAAAGAAAAATATACAAAATAAAAATTAAAAATATGGAAAACATCTAAAAAAAATTTGAAATATAATTGTTTTTACATTGATTATATATTTTTAAATTTGTTATAGAATTATTATACAATAATATTACATTTCTCTTTTTAAATTCCTTACCTAAACAAGTAAGAAAGGTACAGTCGAGTGTGCTCGACTAAGAAATACCTGGTACACATTTTGAATAAATTCAAAACAGTGTGGTATTACCGCAAAAAATACTAAAAAATATACCAAATCTTATATATGGTATATTGGTATAGGATCGAATTCAAAATATATCATAAAGTGCAAGATATGCTGGATTCATTTTAAAATATACCAAATCAATATACCACAAATACTAATAATATACAAAAGTTACCGCAAAAAATACTAAAAAAATATGCCAAATCTTATATATGGTATATTGATATGGTATCAAATTCAAAATATATCATTAAGTGCAAGATATACTCTATTCATTTTAAAATATACCAAATCAATATACTGCAAAAATAATAATAATATACTATAGAATGTATTTGGTATATTTATACCGTACTACGATCAACATATACCATCGAGTGCAAACAATACCAGATTATCAGTCAAACCTATTAAGTAGTAACAAGACGCTTCTTCGGACAAACAAACAGACGGACATGGCTATATCGTCTCGGTTGTTGCCGCTGATCAAGAATATACTACCATATATAGGGCCGAATTTGTCTCCTTCTGCCTGTTACATACATTTCATGTCGGCACACAGCTTCTATAATAAGCTTCTACTCTATAAGTACCGAATATAAAAAAGACAAAAGTTGCTTTTAGAAAATAAATTTAAATTAATTTGAAAAATATACACAATCTGTTTGCTTATCACTAGCTGAACTTTTGCACTCCCAAATCACAAGCTCAAAGTTGACATTGCAGATAATGTATATAGTAACAATTCACTGACTAACGAAATCAATATTATGTTTAAAGGAATTCTCCAAGAATTAGCTTGATTCATCTTCAAAGCGCTTAAGATTAAGGAAATTGATAAGACACGACACTAAAAGTCACAAGCATCAAATGATTTGCTTATCTCAACCTCAACTTTTGCACTGTATCATATTTAAAGTATCAACGAAATACATATATTATATTTACTTAAGTAAGTCAAATATAAGTTATTTAGATAATTATTGGAATATATTTATTAAAATCATTAGGAAAATGTTCTAAAACTATCTATTAAATTAAACTAAATTGAGTTCATGGTTTTTTTTTTATGATTTTCATTGGGGAAAGATAGTTTCTTTTTTCCTCTTTTTGCCGGCTGCTTACCAATGGATATTGACAACATTCCGTCATCATCAAGTGCCAGCTGCTGGACTGAAGTCAATTGAAGAAGGAGGAGAAGAGGAGGGGAAGAGTCGAGTTCATGTGTGTTTCAAGTCAATGTGTAGAAGCAGCTTTCTATCGGCTTATGTTGCGCCTAAAATCAAACTGTGATTTGCTCTCTTATTTCACACCTCTTAACTGAAAAAGCAGCTTCCAAAATAACATAATGCGCTGCAATTTACATTGTTAATTCTTTTCAACATAAGACAGATAACGTAGACATTTACATGACTCATGCTTTATTATTAATTATAGTAAACGATTCAAATTAGTTTAATTTAATGTAACTAAGTAGCAAAGAATCACATCAAAAGTTCATCTGTAATGTAATCAAATCACGAGTTTAAAGTTCCCATTGTTGATAATATTTTAGTGATAATGAATTCATATAAAAATGATTATAGAGAAAGATTATTGTGACTTGATGAAACGCAACAGCAAAGTATCAAATCAAACGAAAGTTCATCTTCAATGGAAACAAATCACAAGCTCAAAGTTGACATTGCTGATAATATATAACATTTTAGTGATAACGAAATCAATATTATGTATAAGAAGAATCCCTAAGGAACTTGCTTGATCTATGTTAAAAACTCTAGAGATTATAGAAAGAGATTATTGTAAGTTGATAACACTGAACAGCAAAATACCACATCAAATCAAGTTCATCTTCAATCAGCAATGTGATTATATATAATATAACATTTTAATGATAACAACTTAAAGGAATTCCCAAAGAAATTAGCTTGACTCGTCATCAAAGTGCTTAGGATTGAGATAAGAGTGACTTCATTACTCAAAAAGTCAATATATAAAATGAAACCCAAATCTCAAATCATTTGCTTATCACTAGCTGAACTTTTGCACTCTCAAATCACAAGCTCAAAGTTGACAATGCTGATATTATATTATTATATTATATTAAATTAAACTAAATTGAGTTTATAGTTTCTTTTATAGTTTTCATTAGGGAAAGATGTGTTGATGAAATGTATAAAAATGTTAAGTTCTTATGGAGAAAGAATTCTAGAAGAAATTTCGAAAATAAAAATTGTTATTTTCTTCGATTTTATGTGCTTTGATTTTATGTGAGGAAAAACATGTCGAATGTGTCATGTGGAGTTGAAGAGAGTGACAGAGAAATAAAGTAGAGATGATAATCGCACATCTAAGCCTAATTGAGGGAGACAGATCGTAATCTAACACGTTGATAATATTGTTAATAAAATCATTTAGAATTTTCTTGTTGGGTTGTTAATCCCAATTCAAATAAACAAGATCATAAAGATGAGAATCAGATGGCGATTCGATTGGGTTAACAAGTGGAAAAACATATTGAAAAGATTTCACGATTTTATGAGCGGCATTAAACACGACTTTGCGACATCAAGGGAAATACTTTCTCAAGACTTTCACATAAATAATGTCGAGCTAGGGAGCTGATCAAAGGGAGGAGTCATCATCATTGTTCGAAAGGAGTGAAGAAGGGGGAAGAAGAAGGGGGAAGAGAGGAGAAGAAGTGACGAGCGATTGCCGCCTGCAAGTGTCAATATAAAGTAACAACTTTATTGAGCCTTATTTATTCGAGGGCGAACCAATAAAATGGGCAACTTTATAATGATGCACATAAATAACCAAGATCCCAGGGCAACAGGCAACAAAGCGCAGGCGCAAACGCATCAGACAGAGAGAGAGAGTGAGAGAGAGAAGAAGAAAAGAGAAGCAGCAACAAAGTCAAAGACAAAATGTCAACGACGAATGGCATTGAGGATTTCTCTCTCTGAATCTCTGATGCGACTTGGCTTGATTTGTTGCCAGCCAAATCAACATCCACAAACAACAGCAACAAAAATATCACCGATAAAGACAACAACAACAAGAAGAAGAGCTCAAGTGATCGAGAGTCAAGCAATGCGATGAGTAACACACACAAGATGAAACGAAAACAAGATGAGACGAAGCGGATGTCTTTCTTCTTCAAGCGCATCGAGTCCCGGAAATCAAAAGGGAAAAGGATTACTCACAGCTTAGCTAAGCCATTGAATTGACTGCTAAAGAAATTATGTTAAATAAAAATATATTTTAAAAACTTTTTTCAAAAATTATATAATAAGGTATTTTTAAGAAACATTTAATTCAAATTATATAATCAAATGAAATAAATTATGCACACTCCAAAAAAATTCAATGGAAAATCCTATCCAATTATTTAATAATTGAATCCACCCATTGAATAAAAACAATTTTCTAAAATCAAATTAAAAACTTACCTAATAAATTTTAAAGTCCGTTAACACTAGCATTAAGAATATAACATAGGTTATTATATTATAAACTGAATGTGTATTTTGGTATTTTTTTTTAGTATTTTTATCGTATATTAAGTAAGCACTGTATTATACCTCACGGAATTATTCTTTAAATATAAAAAAATATATTAAAATATACCAAATGGTATATTTAGTACTAAATAGTACTACACTAAAGACCGACTGCATCAACAGTTTTTTGCAATATAAAATGTTTTCATTAATAACTTCGACAATTATTATCTGGAATCTTTGTTTGTATGAACCAACAAGTAAAAAAGCTACAGTCGAATGAATTCTTAAAATACACCAAACAAATATACCGCAACAATACTAAAAACTACAAAATGCTATATTTGGTATATAAATATACCAGATACCACATACTTTATAGGGTCGGAGATGCCTCCCTCTGCCTGTTACATATATTTTATAGATGTACACAGTTATATTTATTTATTTCAAAAGATTAACTATAATTTAAATAAATACTAACACTATAAGTAAAGCAATGGCTGTAAAGGCCTTCAGCTGAACAAAGTTATAATACTCTTTTACCCTATGAGAAGCGGGTTTAATTAAATAAAGTTTTAGAGTATTTTTCATGGTTTTTTTTATTATACCCGCTACCCATAGGGTAGAAGGGTATTATAACTTTGTGCCGGCAGGAAATGTATGTAACAGGTAGAAGGAGGCATCTCCGAACCTATAAGTATATATATTCTTGATCAGGGTCAACAGCCGAGTCGATCTAGCCATGTCCGTCTGTCCGTCTGTGTGTCTGTCCGTCTGTCCGTCCGTCCGTATGAAACACTGGATCTCAGAGACTATAAGAGATAGAGCTATAATTTTTTTTCGACAGCATTTGTTATGTTCGCACGCAGATCAAGTTTGTTTCAAATTTTTGCCACGCCCACTTCCGCCCCCGCAAATCAACAGAAATCGAATAACAAGCGTAATTTTAGAGCTGCGAATTTTGGTATATACAATAACAACTATAGTAATTGTGATTCCTGAAAATTTGGTTGCGATCAGATAAAAATTATAATATTTTGCTTTTATTCAAAATGGGTAGCGGGTATCTCACAGTCGAGCACACTCGACTGTATGTAACTTTCTTACTTTTTTTTACCTTGAACTTATGAACACGAAAAATGTTTTTAAAAGTATTGCACAACAACTATTTCTTATTAATATTTTATTTATGTAAACTTAGCAGCTTTTACTTAAACTAAAAATGAAATAATGTGATAAATTTCTCTACATGATAAATTATTGACCAGCTAAAACTAAAAAGTATTTATATTTATAATATAATTGCAAAGTCATAAGAAATATTGTATATATCATTTAATAATATTTATTAATTTTCAATATTTCAGCTTAAAAAAAATGTACATCCATCTAATAATAAAGTTTCGTTGTGATATGCGCAGAGTAAAGCGACGGCAATTATTTGGTGATAAATTTACAGTGTGTGCTAAATGTTATGGCCAACTGACGAGGGGCAGAAATTATCGGGCCATATAGCTATCACTAATTACGATGTTAAGCCATGTGGTTGGAGGGCACAACTGCGATAACAACTAAAAGAGAGAGAGAGAGAAAAAAAAGTGTGAAAAATAATCGCAAACAATTTATAAATTTATGCAAAAACTCGAATTTATGACGTTGCTCTCCATGAATATCGCGAGTTTTTTCTCCACTGCTGTTTGTTTATTTGTTTGTTTGTTGTTGCAAATAACAATAACAAATTAATGGTTAGTAGTTTATAACTTTGGCTGGGCTTAATCGTGTTACAGCTTGTAAAATGGACGAAGCGTGAATTCGACTCGCGAAAAATAGCAAAAAAGGATGGATGTCGTAAAATTATGAGAGACACTGTTAAGCTCTGCGGGATCAATGGTAAATAACAGAGGAAAAAGACAGCAAAGGGATTTAGGATATTTCGATTTTTATAGTTTTGGCTTAAAACACATGGACCGCAAATTTATTTATGAGCATTGCATTTCTTGATTATGAACCGAAAAAGCGAAAACCGAATCGAACTCAACTGAAAGCGAACACAAAATACAATAAACAATTTTAATTTAATGCAAACGATTTCGCAGCCGAATGTAAAGCCGGTTCCTTATAAAGATACAGATACAGATACACACACAGATACAGATACAAATGCGATATATTATTTCTGTTCGTCAGATGCTTCACACAACAAAATGAAAGATCTCAATAATGAAGAAAGACAGCAGAAGAGGGAAGTGACTCAAGTTTTTGGCAGCTGGAAAGGATATGATGAAAAAAATCAAAATATATTGTTATGATAATGACAGAATATCTTAAGTGCTTATCAAAATTGATTGAAGTGCAGCGAAGATATTTATAAAATTTTTACTTTTAAGTGCTGAAAATATTTTGTTCAACATTTTGGTTAGCAACAATTCGGTTTGTTATCAAATTTGTAGATAAAGATTAAAGGATAAATAATAAAATTAGTTGCATTGTATTTGACATAAGAGGAAAAACATTTCAAAATTAGTTATATTTCAACTTATTTATTTTGAATAATATCAGCATGAATCGTTCATCAAATTTGAGATACTTCAGGTATTTATTAAAAGTTATATTTCAAAAGAATTTATGCAATTTTATATTAAATAATATTTTATTTTATTCGCTTCACAAATTCAAGTAGCGTGAGCAAATATTTTATTAAAAATTATTGTATTACAAATAATGTAATCCTATTTTGAATCTGAAAATTGCTTAAGTGCTTTTTAAGCTTTGAGTATCTTCAACCAAACTTCTGTTAAAATAAGTCTTATTTCAATACATTTGAATTTACAATTATTTTTATATAAAAATATAAAATATCAATATAATATAAAAATACTGTCTTGAAAATATAATTTTGGATATATTCAAGAAATATATTTTTTATTAAATAGATAAAATTTCTATTATAATTATAAAAGTCTTTATTGCATATCAAAAACACATTCTTTGGAGTGTAATATATAAATTAATTTAATATTCCATGACACCTAAAAATAAATGAATAGTTTATGAAACTTAAGATTATTTCAGAAAAGGAATTACACTTTTTTAATTAAGGTTAAGTAAATTAAAAACATCTTTTTGAGAAATTTATTTATTTTATTTATTTATTTTTCAGTTCCACATGTGCAAATTTTTTAAAATGAACATTTATTTTACTCTCTAATCTCAGAGCATTTATTTTAAAAGAAAATTAAAACGATGTCAAGTTATAAAGTGCCAATTGTCTACTCCAAACTTCAAAACTATCTCTGAAATAGTTTATAGATTATTGTGTTTGGACAATCAATAAAAGCAATTTTGTTAAATATTTTCATTAGCAACAAATTTCACATACTAAAATGAAACTAAAACTAAAACAAGATCTCAAAACTAGAAACGTTTAGGTTAATCCAAAACTATATTTAGCTAGAAATCGCATCTATAAAGCAAACATAATTGCAGTTCTATAAATTAAGTCGACTATGTTTAACTTTATTACTATTTATAGAAACAATTTAAAGCGTTTTATCGGTTAGAATGTTGAACTATTTTATGCTGCTTTTATGCTGCTAATTTAGTATACGTAACTGAGCAAAAAAGATTCCCAATTGGAATTTATGTTGAAGACAAATATGCTAAACAAATTATTCATCACAATTATACTTTCCCTAACTATAAAATTGTTAATTAATTTTATGAAATTTCCCAAATATTTGAAAACTCTTTTTATATTATTATTGTAATTTGTTTATTTTTTCTTTATTATTTAATCAATTTCAAAAGACTTTAAAAATGAAAATTGTTTTAAAATTTCGTGAACATTTTTATAAACTTTTTATATTATAAAATTTTATATTTTATTTATTATTTTATCATAATTTTTTGAAGAAATTTTTACAATTTAATCGAGTCTGTTAGAAGAGTTTTCATTACTTTAAACACTTCTTTAAACTAGAACTTAAGGAACACATTTTATAATCTAAGTAAAATGCTCAATCTATAAACTTTAAAGATATTTAAATATTTCGTTTATAATCCTCAAATCTATCTTGCTATTTTATAGACTTTATTTGTTGCTATAAAAAGCCTTAAAAGGTAAAAATCTTGATCTTATCAGCTACTAAACAAAATGTGAATACATTTATATCTTTTGTCTGTTTTATTGTCTTTCAAAAAGTCATATGCATAGCTGATATCTCTAGTCGTCTATAAAGACGATAAACAATCGTCAGATAGCTGAGTTACTACCCAAAAATCTAAAATTCAAGCCTTAGTTTATTTCTCTTTCAACCTAAAAATTTCACTCACGTTTCGGTTTTTATCTTGTTTTTTTTTTTTAAATAAATTGCGATATGGATCTGGGGCATATCGAAATGGTTTGCTGTACTAATTACTATTTAATTATGCCTATTTAGGAAACTTAAAATTTTTAACTGTCAGCGAACGCAAAACGAGAAAAGAGAGAGAGAGACTTTGAGACTGAGACTTGTCGAAGGCATTCATTTAAATTAATGTCTGACCATTTAAACCGAAACACATTCTATCAAATGGGCTTAGTAACTTGTCTACACCATTGTTGTTGTTGTCTCTCTTTAATGAATGCGAATATCAAAAACTTCATCATCATCTTGGTTGTTGAATAAATGTTTTACGATCTGAACTGTTTTGCTGCCTGATTATTTGGTATTGCCATTAAAAATTTGATTAAGACGAACTTGGACAGCAAAACAGAAACGAAACCAGATTTTTAATATTTTTTTTTTTTGAGAATTCAGTTTGCTGCTTTGCTTGATGATCAATTGGACGTATTTGCGTAGATACATTTGTATCTTTTCTGAGTTTTTTTTTTGTCAACAACTTTTTGGCGCCATAAATTTCTAATTTATAATTATCAAGTTTGATTTTTCTGTGTGTGTTTTTTTTTTGTCGGTCGGTCGGTGTTTATTGCTTTTGTTAATTGTAATTTATTTGATTGATTTATCGAACAAATAAATATTTATCAGACGAGTTTTGCAATCAGCTTCCATCTTATTTGGTTTGTTCAACACACGTGGATTATGATGATTATTTTATGTATTTATTTATACAAAAAAAAAAAATGATTTTACGTCAAAGTCATATTTCAGCTTTAGTTGACAGTTCTTCTTCTCAATTTTTTTTTGTGTGTATTGCGGAATTCTTTTGGCAGAAGATTTACGCAGCGATCGTAATTCAAAAATGGATGCGTGTTAATCCCGGGGCCACATGAAATTCCCATTAAAAATAAACCCAAGGCAATGCGGCCATCAAAATAACTCGTAGATCTCGCTTTCGTTTTTTTCTTCTGCCACAAATCCCGTGGGTGTTTTTTCGGTTCCCGATCCCCATTTCAGATCATTCCATAAATTGGCATATATATCCACCTCATCTGTTCAACATTTCTTTTTTCTTCTTTCTTTTTGAGTTGAGACAATGACGAATGTCGTTGACAACATTTAAATTTGTTTTTAATCTTTATTCTTTTCATAATTTCATTTGTATCAAAATGAGTTTTTAATTCCATTTATCGCCACTCGCCAAGATGCGCCATTCACCTCAAATTTATGCATTCAGCTACCAGAGAAATACAACCAAAAAACACAAAAATAAATGTATTACAATGTAAACGCCTTTGGGCAAGAGTCTAGTGAAAATTTGCATAAGAAAGCAAAATCAATTCCATTTAAGTTCTAATATTATTAAATTAACTTTTGTGTGCTAAGCTTACGAATTAATTGGCGATTAACATATATTTTCAAATGCCTCAAGGGAATAGAACAAAATTTTAAAGAGTATATATGAAAATTCCTTAAAGTAGAATAACATTTTAAACAGTATTCAAAATTTATATAAATTATTACATTTTTTATATTATTAAGTGATTTTTTATTTATTTCAAATTATGAAATCAATTTTAAAATACTTTTACAAAAAAAATTCCTTTACATTTTAATGCATATTTTATATATATTTAAATTGTTTATTTTTTATTTATTTTTTGTTTAAATACTTTAACAATTATAGTTATTTTGAAATGTCCTACATATTTTAATAAATCTTTTAAAATGTAATTATTATATATGTATGTGTTTTGAAATGCCTAAAGGGAAGAGAACAAAATTTTAAAGAATATTCAAAATGAAATTTCCTAAACGCTTTATTACATTTTTTTATATTATTAAGTGATTTTTTAATTTTTTATAATTATGAAATAAATTTTAATTTCAATTAAAATTTCTTAAAATTTTAATACATATTTTATATATTTTTAAATTGTTTATTTTTTTTTTATTAATTTTTTGCTTAAATACTTTTACAATGATAGTTATTTTAATATAATTTTTACATTAATAAATCTTTTAAAACTTAATTATTATATATTTATTGTTTTATTATACTTTTTCATGCATTTATGATATTTTTAATGAAATATAAAAACATTTTGGAGAGTATTCGAAATTCACATTTACTTTTTACTCTGTCATTCCTTCTGACTAAATAAAAAAATTAATAACAAAATAATAAAACGAATTTAAATACCTTTTGTTTTAATGTTTATTAAAATTAGTTAATTAATTTAGTTCGATATTCACTCTGTGGTACGAAATAAAGCACTTAGTATGATTTTGGTATTTTTGCGGTATATTTTGAAATAAATACCGCACTGTTTTTTTTTTGCGGTATAATAATTTGGTATAATATTTTTTTTTCTTTTTATTTCCAAACTAAATACCGCACTGTTTTTCTTTTATTCAAAATGGGTAGCGGGTATCTCACAGTCGAGCACACTTGACTGTAGCTTTTTCCTTGTTTTTTTAAGTTTCTCTTTTCCATCCTTTAACACTTCTTTTTTTTTTGTTATTTTAGATAAATTAATGAGAGTGGTATTTTTGGTAATTAATTCAATTATTTACCGATTATTAGTATTTATACTAATCATTAATTCTTTTTTAATGCCACAGAAAACACTTCTACTCGAATTTCACTTCAATTTCACTTGTTTCCTAAATATTTACCTTTTCTTACATTTCCTTTCCTTTTGCCGCTTGCATTATAATACATTTTTTGCATATAAATTTTAAAATAAAATAATTATTTTTAAAAAATCAATATCAATTAGTTTTTTATTGGTTTTAAGTGTATAAATTTATGCGTCTTTACATTTTTGTCTTTCTTCTCAGTATTTCATTCACTTTGTCTGCAATTTTTGTTGTCTGTTGCTTCCTCTCTTCTGCTTCTCCTGCTCTCTCTTCCCTCTTCCCTCCTCCCTTCTTCCATCTTTTCCCCCTTTCAAGCTCCTCCTCCTTCTCTCAGTGCACAATTGTCACCTGGCATTATTATTATTATGGCTTTGCCTTCACTCAAGCGAATGTTGTTGTTGTCGTTTCTTCTTCTTCTTCTTGTGGTTATTGTCCATTAAGAGTTGTGGCTAATTCCGCAATTTCGTAGCGCAGTGTCAGTCAGTCAGTCAGTCACTCTTTGGGGCTGCATTAAGAGCGCATTATCAGAGTTTTAAGCCGTTAATTGTTGACGAATGCCGGCAATAAAATTGCGACGACAGTTGAGTGAAGAAGAAAACAAAAAAAAAAATGGTGGACGCGCCTTAATTGATGGCCAATCGCTGAGCTTCCCGATTGTGTTTTATTCGTAGACAATATACAAGTTTTCTTCCAGTCCCGTCATGTGTAGACACAAGATGCGAAAAGACTTTCTCACTTCGTTTTGCCGTATATGCGGAACTGATTATCTACAAGACTCGTCGAGTATAAATTCTTGCCAAAGGGAAATTTAAATTTCCCTCGGCTGCGCTGGCGGAATTTGTACTCGACGTTTCTTGTAGAAAATATGCGGTGCAGCTCTTGCCGAAAATCTGTGCTTAGATTCTAGTGCGTAGTTCGGAATATGCAAAATAAAAATACGCTCAAAAATATATGCAGTAAATAAAATGTTTATTGTACTTCAAATTAAATGTATTTAAACTAAAACAATGAGTACTTAAAATTATATATTATCTAAACAGTTTTACTTATAACTAAATAAACTAATAGCTAAAAGAAAAAACTAATTTATTTCGCCGTTTTCTATATTCTTCGCCATGGACAATGCATTGTAGTTTCTATTTTTGTCATCCAACATAGCTCTTTCGTGGTCCTTAAAACTGTAAATATAAATACAAATATATTTCTTAATTTAAATCAGATTAGAATAGTAGTTTAATAATATTAACAACTTACCTCTTATTGTTTTATAAAAGACGCGCAGGAAAAAATCAACTTTCTTGTACAACACTCACAAAACAAATGACAAATGATACACAAAATTGCACATGTTCGAGAAAAGTAGGCGTTAGGGAAATTACGCGTTGCGCTAAGAGGGCGCGTACACCAGACTCAATGCAAGAAGCATTCTACAAGACGAGTCATCTAACGATCTGCAGAAAATTCTTGCACATATTCGAGAAAAGTAGGCGTTAGGGAAGTTTCGCGTTGCGCTAAGAGGGCGCGTACACCAGACTCAATGCAAGAAGCATTCTACAAGACGATTCATCTAACGATCTACAGAAAATTCTTGCAGTCTCCGTCTTGGCATGACACGAAACACAATTGGGTTCCCGATTGTGTTTTATTCGTAGACAATATACAAGTTTTCTTCCAGTCCCGTCATGTGTAGACACAAGATGCGAAAAGACTCACTCACTTCGTTTTGCCGTATATGCGGAACTGATTATCTACAAGACTCGTCGAGTATAAATTCTTGCCAAAGGGAAATTTAAATTTCCCTCGGCTGCGCTGGCGGAATTTGTACTCGACGTTTCTTGTAGAAAATATGCGGTGCAGCTCTTGCCGAAAATCTGTGCTTAGATTCTAGTGCGTAGTTCGGAATATGCAAAATAAAAATACGCTCAAAAATATATGCAGTAAATAAAATGTTTATTGTACTTCAAATTAAATGTATTTAAACTAAAACAATGAGTACTTAAAATTATATATTATCTAAACAGTTTTACTTATAACTAAATAAACTAATAGCTAAAAGAAAAAACTAATTTATTTCGCCGTTTTCTATATTCTTCGCCATGGACAATGCATTGTAGTTTCTATTTTTGTCATCCAACATAGCTCTTTCGTGGTCCTTAAAACTGTAAATATAAATACAAATATATTTCTTAATTTAAATCAGATTAGAATAGTAGTTTAATAATATTAACAACTTACCTCTTATTGTTTTATAAAAGACGCGCAGGAAAAAATCAACTTTCTTGTACAACACTCACAAAACAAATGACAAATGATACACAAAATTGCACATGTTCGAGAAAAGTAGGCGTTAGGGAAATTACGCGTTGCGCTAAGAGGGCGCGTACACCAGACTCAATGCAAGAAGCATTCTACAAGACGAGTCATCTAACGATCTGCAGAAAATTCTTGCACATATTCGAGAAAAGTAGGCGTTAGGGAAGTTTCGCGTTGCGCTAAGAGGGCGCGTACACCAGACTCAATGCAAGAAGCATTCTACAAGACGATTCATCTAACGATCTACAGAAAATTCTTGCAGTCTCCGTCTTGGCATGACACGAAACACAATTGGGTTCCCGATTGTGTTTTATTCGTAGACAATATACAAGTTTTCTTCCAGTCCCGTCATGTGTAGACACAAGATGCGAAAAGACTTTCTCACTTCGTTTTGCCGTATATGCGGAACTGATTATCTACAAGACTCGTCGAGTATAAATTCTTGCCAAAGGGAAATTTAAATTTCCCTCGGCTGCGCTGGCGGAATTTGTACTCGACGTTTCTTGTAGAAAATATGCGGTGCAGCTCTTGCCGAAAATCTGTGCTTAGATTCTAGTGCGTAGTTCGGAATATGCAAAATAAAAATACGCTCAAAAATATATGCAGTAAATAAAATGTTTATTGTACTTCAAATTAAATGTATTTAAACTAAAACAATGAGTACTTAAAATTATATATTATCTAAACAGTTTTACTTATAACTAAATAAACTAATAGCTAAAAGAAAAACTAATTTATTTCGCCGTTTTCTATATTCTTCGCCATGGACAATGCATTGTAGTTTCTATTTTTGTCATCCAACATAGCTCTTTCGTGGTCCTTAAAACTGTAAATATAAATACAAATATATTTCTTAATTTAAATCAGATTAGAATAGTAGTTTAATAATATTAACAACTTACCTCTTATTGTTTTATAAAAGACGCGCAGGAAAAAATCAACTTTCTTGTACAACACTCACAAAACAAATGACAAATGATACACAAAATTGCACATGTTCGAGAAAAGTAGGCGTTAGGGAAATTACGCGTTGCGCTAAGAGGGCGCGTACACCAGACTCAATGCAAGAAGCATTCTACAAGACGATTCATCTAACGATCTACAGAAAATTCTTGCAGTCTCCGTCTTGGCATGACACGAAACACAATTGGGTTCCCGATTGTGTTTTATTCGTAGACAATATACAAGTTTTCTTCCAGTCCCGTCATGTGTAGACACAAGATGCGAAAAGACTCACTCACTTCGTTTTGCCGTATATGCGGAACTGATTATCTACAAGACTCGTCGAGTATAAATTCTTGCCAAAGGGAAATTTAAATTTCCCTCGGCTGCGCTGGCAGAATTTGTACTCGGCGTTTCTTGTAGAAAATATGCGGTCCAGCTCTTGCCGAAAATCTGTGCTTAGATTCTAGTGCGTAGTTCGGAATATGCAAAATAAAAATATGCTCATAAATATATGCAGTAAATAAAATGTTTATTGTAATTCGAATTAAATTTATTAAAACTAATACAATGAGTACTTAAATTTATATATTATCTAAACAGTTTTACTTATAACTAAATTTTCTAATAGCTAAAAGAAAAAATTAATTTATTTCGTCTATTTCTTTATTCTTCGCCCTGGACAATGCCTTGTAGTTTCTATTTGTATCATCCAACGTAGCTCTTTCGTGGTCCTCAAAACTGTAAATATAAATACAAATACAAATATATTTTTTAATTTAAATCAGATTAGAATAGTAGTTTGATAATATTAACAACTTACCTCTTATTGTTTTATAAAAGACGCGTAGGAAAAAATCAACTTTCTCGTACAGCACTCACAAAACAAATGACAAATGATACACAAAATTGCACATGTTCGAGAAAAGTAGGCGTTAGGGAAATTACGCGTTGCGCTAAGAGGGCGCGTACACCAGACTCAATGCAAGAAGCATTCTACAAGACGATTCATCTAACGATCTGCATAAAATTCTTGCACATGTTCGAGAAAAGTAGGCGTTAGGGAAGTTTCGCGTTGCGCTAAGAGGGCGCGTACACCAGACTCAATGCAAGAAGCATTATACAAGACGATTCATCTAACGATCTGCATAAAATTCTTGCAGTCTCGGTCTTGGCATGACACGAAACACAATTGGGTTACTGAAGGTTCCCCCTCTCCCCTCTCCACCTCTACCCCTCTCGCATCTTCCACACCTTTTGGTTAGTTGTTGCACTTGTTGCTCCGCACTTAAAATGCCCCAAAGTCGCGGCCCGTGGATCGTAAAACTTTTTACGAGTCACCAATTAACCGATGATAATCAAATCACTTGAGTACACTTGCCCCCTCTTCTCCGCTCACCACTCTCCTCTCATCCCTTTGCTCCTCTAGCCGCATAATTCTTTGACTGCGGTTTCTCTCTCTATCTCTCTCTCTCTCTTTTAGGGTAATAAATACTTTTACGATTCCATAATTTGATTTGGGCATTTTTATTTAATATTTCTTCTGTGGTCGCTGCTGATGCTGCTTCTGCTTCTTCTTCATCAGCATCGCCTATAAATTGACCTATGCTGCAGTGATGCCAAATCAGCTAGAAGAAGCGTTAAATCTAGCTTTATTTTTGATTTGACTGTTTTTTGTTTGTTTTGTAAAACCAAGCAAGACAATTATCTCCTTTTATCTTTGAAATTTATTTTATTTGCTTATTTTTAATTATGAATAATTTATATTTTATACATTTTAGATATTAAAGTTTTATAAATAAATCTGTCTTTAATTTTTATTTCATTGATTTTTATATCAAACAAAATAAATTATATTAAATTAGGTTCTTTTATATTTAAATTTTATTGTATTTGCTTATTTTAATTAATGAATTTTTTATATTTTATACCAGATCTTAGATATTAAAGTTTTATAAATAAATCTGTCTTTATTTGACTGATTCTTAAAGCAAAACAAAATAAATGTTATTGTATTACAATCTCTTATATTTTAATGATATTTTATTTTCTTATTTTTAATTATGAGTATTTTATATATTATA
Source organism: Drosophila nasuta (assembly GCF_023558535.2). NCBI lineage: Eukaryota > Metazoa > Arthropoda > Insecta > Diptera > Drosophilidae > Drosophila > Drosophila nasuta. The sequence goes on along the minus strand of NC_083455.1, from coordinate 24,121,044 downwards.
CTAGATTATTGACACTAAAGTTGAACAAAAATTATATATAAACGTACAAAAGTAATTGTCTATAGCAAGGTCTGTTTTAAAATTTGTTTTGATTTTAGATATTTAAGCTTAACAGAAATTAATAATAAATATTTAAATATGTATTTTGATTTAATTCAGAACAATTTGTATTTCTTTGTCACACAACGTTTAAATTTAAAATTCGTTTTTACTTTTTATAAATGTTTCATTTTAAACAAAAGTTTTAAGCATAGCGACATTTCAATTTTTTATTTCATTTTTAATTTGTTAAAGTAAATCAACATAAATATGATTTTTTTTTTGTTCTTAAAAATAATGTTGATTTCATGTAATTAAAATTTTCTAATTGGGCTGATTTCGTATTCTAAAATATTTAATAAGATTGTATGAAAATTTTCATAATTTTCATAATAATGCATCAATAAATAAAAAAAATTAATTCTTTTTCCATAACGAATGAAGACAGTTTTAAGTTTCTTGGACTTTCTTTTTAAATCCCCGCTTTAGCTTTATTTAGCTTTTTTCTTAACTAATTAAGCCTTTTTATACTTCAAAAGTTGACAACACTGCTATGCTTCCTGTTGTGTTGCTGTCTCTTTCGTCCGCACATTAATATTTTTATGCGCGTCGATCGTAAAATTCGTTTGATAAATTATTATTTGGAATTTTTTCGCTTTTTCTGCTATTCCAGTATGCCAATTGGAATGTGCGCGTAGAGATCAAAACAAAATTCCAGTTTCCCTACGCGGGGAATGTAAAAAGAGAAAAAAAATTAAAAAAGAATTAACAAATTAATGTCGCTGAAATGCAAATAAGAACTCATGCATATGTATATGTGTGTGTGTGTGTGTGCGTGTACGAAAACTGAACGAAGTCCTTTCGTCAAGTGCTGATGGTTGGTCCAGGCATCAAATTGACGAACAGCGAACAGCAGACGAAGCCAACAACACAACTACAACTACATTTACAATGACACACACACACACACACACGCACCCACACCCGCACACACAGAGTGCAAAAAATGTCAGACAGAGAGACAAAATGTCGAAAGCGCGACAGCTGCAGCAGCAGCAGCAAAAGCAGCAACAGCAGCAGCGTCAGCGTCAGCCAAAGCAACAGCAACAACAGCAACAAATTAGAACGAGCCACCTTCAAACACACACACACACAAACACAAACGCACAGCGTGAGAGGGAGTGAGTGTGAGCGAGCCAGCGCATGCGAGTGAGAAAATTTGTTTTGAACTGTCATAAATCTTAATTGTAGCGGAGTGATGGAATCGGAATGCGCCCAAAGCCGACCTACCAAAGGGTGACGCGCGCTGACGAAACGCTGCAGCTAATTTGGAGAGCACGCACACACACACACAGACGCACCACGCTGAGAGAGAGAGCGTAGCGTGCGAGAGCGTAATTTTCCCCTGCGCTCTCTGTGTTTCGTTTCCATATTGTTCGCTGGCAGCAAAAACATAAACAAGATTTATTGCAATCCCAATTGGTGTGTGCAAAGGGGAAATAACAGCCATGCGCACGCTCTCTCTCTCTCTCTGTCTCTTTGCCTCGCGCTCTCTCCCTCATGCTCTTTCGCTCTCGCTCTCTCACACTGTCAGCTCTCGTCGGCCGGCAGCAGCGCGCCACATTTTCAGTCAACAACAGACCTTTGCAGCGAACGATCATGTTCGAAAAGCTCTGCAGCAAACAAACGTAGTACGTAAAAAAAAAGAAACAATAAGAAAAGGGTAACACGAAAAAGCGCGTGGACAGAATCGCGGGTGTTGCCGTCGCCGTCGTCGTCGTTTGTAATTAATTAGCACAGACGCCAACTGCGCTGTCAGCGTGCGTGAGCGAGACAGCAGCACATTTAATCACAGTCGTCACACACTCAGTTTGGGGGAGGAGGAGAAACAAAACATACGCACAGTACAACAATACACAAACAAAAAAAAAGAAGGAAAGAAAAGCAGCAAAGTAATCAACACGCTGCGCTGTCGACGTCGCGTTATTTTGGTGGGGGGCGCCAAACACAAACACTACAACAACAACTGCGCATTGCGTTGCGCCGTCGCTTAACGCAATCGAATCAGAAATTGCCGTCGCCAAACGCGCGCTTCGTGTTAACGAACGTCGTCGTCGTTGTCGTTGTCGTCATCGTGTTCGTCACATCGTCGTTGTCAGCGTCGTGTTTCAAGTCCAACTCTCGTCAAAAAGCAACAGCAAAGCGACAACAACAACAGCAAGAAGAACAAGAAGAAGAAGAACAGCAGCCGCCAACGCAGCTTCCAGGCTCCCCAAAACGAAACGAAACGTAACGAAACGAAACGTGCGCGTCGCTGCCACCGCGCTTTGAACTTCATTTTTTTGGTATCAATCAGCAAAGCAAAGCAAAAGCAGCGCAGCAGCAGCAACAGCAGCAGAACAAACGCAACGCACAACGCAACGCGCATTGTTGTTGTTTGTGTCTGATTCTTGACTGAATCAGTTTGACAGCCGACGCGACGCGACGCAGCACAGAGACAGAAGAAGAAGCGCGCACACACACACACACAGTGTTGAAGAGGAAGAAGCAGCAGCAGCGACGCAGCCAGTGACGACACGGCAACGCCGACACATTCATTCGCTGTTCGACTCTCAAACGAGTAACGACGGAATCCGGATGAACCGCAACCAAAACACACACACACAACAACAAAACAAAAAGAAACAGAAAAAAGAGCAGCAGCAACAACACTCACTCGTACACACACATACATGCAAATGCAAAAGCGAGCGACGCGTGTTCTGAATATACAAAAAGAAAAACAACAGCGGCAAAGAAATTCAATTAAGTGTGATACAAAAAAACAAAAAAAAATTAAAACAAATAAAATGCATAAAATTATGCAAAAATTAAGAAATTAATTTATTATGTTTTATGCAGCATATCTAGTCAAAGAAAAAACACAAAAAGAAGCTGAGAAATTAACAACGAAAATTGCACGTGAAATGTTTAATTAAGACTGAAAACAACAACAACAACAAAATAAACAAGCAAAACTTGAAACTACAAAACAACAAACAACAACAAATGGTTCAACAAAAGTATACGTAAAACAAACAACAAATAAATATATTTATTAAAAATACAAAATACGAAAAATACAAATATTTATATTTAACAATATTTTGCTCACCAAATACAAAATACAAAAAAAAACAAAAACTTAAATAAAGTTACTTAAAACAAAACAAACACAAAAAATTCAAACGAAGTATACGATTCAAATGCAATTATTAAATTAAACATAAATACAAATTACACTTAAATTACCTACAAAATATTTAACATAAAAAATTTTCTGTCTGCCATATGAATAAAACAAAAACAAAAACCATATTATACAAAATATATACGAAACTATAAATATTAAATAATATAATTAACAAAGTAAAAATTACACTATTTAACACACAAGTTATACGCAGCTCAAACGCTAAAAATTCAACGTACCAAGTGCAAAAAAAAAAAACAGAAGAAAAAAGAAATCATTATTACAAATTATATGAATTGTGTCAAATTAAAATTAAGTTCAATTTACACAGTGTGAAAACTCCACCCACAATTTACACAAATTTAAAAAACCAAAACCAATTTTCATCTTTAAAATAAACCCGACAAAATTCAGCAAAATCTGAAAATGTTGCACGAGGCGCTGATGCTCGAGATCTACAGACAGGCGCTAAATGCCGGGTAAGTTTTTAATAATTATAATATTTTAGAATATAAATCAAGAATCAACTTTTTAATAATTATGATATTTGAGGAATAAAGTATAGTTAAGGTATTAAAGAAAAAAATTGAGTTACTTAAAAAAAAAAAAAGAATATAGTAAAGATATTTAAGAAAGAAATTTGAGGGATAACAAAAAGTTATATTCATATTATATTTTTGACAATTATGATATTCTAAAGAAAGAATATATAATAGTTAAGATATTTAAGAAAGAAGTGTATCGTATAACAAAAAGTTCTATAAAAATTTTGTGGGACTCTTCCAATAGTTCAACACTGACTTAAGCTGCTTTAACTTGCTTTTTCACCTTATAAAGTTTTATAATAATAGAATATTTAGCATAACAAAGTAAGAGAATATTTACAGTTCATTAAAAGTGACCAAAAAGTATTAGTTCTAGTATTTATTTAATAAATGTGTATACAGTTTATAAAAAGCGGACAAAAAGTATTCGTTATAGTTTTTTTTTTTTTATAGATAAAAAAGAATAATCAAAATATATCACCGAGATTTTAGTTTTTAGAGACATTAAAGTTATTAGAAAAAGGTTTTACAGGAAATAATATAACAAAAAGTATATAAATGTTGCTTTAACATATTAAATATATGCTATTCAGTATATTTTGGCATACATAGTAGAAATTAGTATTATGGGTATATTTTATTTATATATTTTGTCATAGTTTAAAGATACAATCTCAAAATATATTACGTATAATAGATTAAAGATATCAAATATATGAACAGAAAAGTCTTTAATACATTAAATATATACCATAAAGTATATTTTGACATACACAGTAGAAAAGAGCATTATTAGTATGTTGCGGTATTTTATATGTATTGTAATAGGCTAAAGATTCAGTCTCAAAATATATTTTAAAATAATTTGAAGATATGAGAAAATCATAAATATAAATATGTCAAATGCACAATACAAAAAAAAAAATGATAAGCTGTGACATTGGTATATTAAAAGATATACCAGAAAGTATTTTTTGTATGCCAATATACAGTACAAAATAGTATTATTAGTATGTTGTGGTATTTTATATGTTTTGTAATAGGCCAAAGATACCATCTCAAAATGTGCATTTAACAGATTGAAAATATGAAAAATATGAACAAAAACTGATAATCTGCTTAGTATAGATAACAGATGGAAAATATGAGTAAAAACATAAATATAAAATGTAATTAAATATACCAAAAAAACAAAGTGATAATCTGTTTAACAATTTAGTAATCTAGCACGTGAAATGTTCTTAGCTCATGGCGTTAATAATTTAATTATATCACTGACTCGCTTGGCTGCCACTTAAAGCTATAATGAAGCTGTTAGAACTCAATTTAATCGATTGCTATTTATGTATGTGTGTGTGTGTGTTATTTTTTCTTTCCCTTTCAAAGATATGTTGGCATAATTGAATCGATTGTGGCCTTTAGTTATCATTTGATTTGCGACTTGTTGATTTCAGTTTACAGTCTAGACACACATATTTTTTTATACGAATTTAATTGTGATATACACAATGTTCAGGCAGCTTGTAATCAATAAATAAATATTGCTTGCAATATTATCAATTAATGACAGAAAGACAAAAAAAAAAATGCAAACATAGAAGATTCTAATCTAATACTTGTTGCGACTAAATTGTGGCAATTGTACTTGCTTTAAAAATGCTAAACTGGTTTTTGGGGGCAGATATATACACATATATATATACATATATAGATATCCGTCAAATCAAACTGGTTAATCAGAGAACGTATTTTTTTGGTAATCCATAAAATTATTGCTCTTGATTTTGGTTTTCGTTTTTTTGCATAATCGATATCAAAATAAATCTGACGAAATTTTGAGCACCTGTCGTTATAAATTTTCGTTTTCAGATATAGACAAAGAGAGCGAGAGAGACAGAGAGAGAGAGAGAGAGAGAGAGAGAGACACCCACAGCAAATTGACATTGATTTATCTCAAGTCTTATCATAAAGTTTCGTTCTATTAAGTTGATCAAACTCGTTCATAATTATCGCTTAGCGATTCAAACTCGTTGCAAAAAAACGTGTATTTTTTTAAATGCTTGGCGACAAATTTTTTTCGTAGTTTTCTTAAATCTCAATCTTGCATCGATTTTCCAATGATGAATAAATCATCAGCGAGAGCAAAGAAGAAGAAGAGAAAAAGATTTCTTCGAGCACCAAAAATCAAAATTTTCGTGGGCGAGTATCTTTGTATCTTTCGCTTGAGTATCTGTGTATCTTTATGTGTGTGTGTGCCTATTACTAAAAGATTTATGCGCGCAATTTGCAGTCGAGGGAAGGTCGAAAATCTTTTTTGGGGTGGTGTAGTAACATTTAGTTTTATGCCTCTTTCGGATTAGTCATGCAATGTGCAAGTCGCATTTATCGGACAGAAATATATATATATCTAGATATCTCGTTCAACTATTTTGTTTATTAATGAGACAATTGCAAACGTGTAATTAACCTGCGTATAAATCATTCATTTGATTTAAGCTTCATCAAATAACAAGATTGCATATTATGATTGCTGCCTAGCTCAAAACTCGTTGCCTGAATCGCAAAAAAACAGAAATGTTTATATGCGGGGTCTTAATCGCAATTTGCAATCTGTAAATCCAATTAGCCCCAACTGCGCATAGTTAAACTCAAGTTAGCAAAAGGTGTTTAGATTAAATATGATTCACATTTTCACCATATCACCAAAAGTCATCAATATTTGCGGGACTATCCATCAAATGGTTTTACTGGGAACAAGTTAATGCCAGGGGAAGCAAAAGATTGAGTGATCGCTTTGAAGTTAAACTTGATGTATGAAAATGTGTAGTTAAAAAGCTAGGAATTTAATTTCATTAGTTTTAAATTCATTATTCATCATTTTACTTTAATATTCATATCATTAAGATGTTTTAATGTATTTTAATTGTAACATTTTTAATGACAAATGTTTCCATTTATTACTTTACTTTATTATTCTTATCATTAACTTGTTCCCTCTTTTATTTAATTTAAATAAAATTTTAAAGAGTGATTGCTTAGCCAGATATCTAATTTCATTAGTTTTATATTTCATATTTTTATTTACAAACGAAAAACTTGCAAATATTTTACATTTATTATTGCACTTAAATATTTGCATAGAAATTAAAACTTTTAATAACAATCTGCCTTCAATTATTCTTTTTTGCTTTAATCTTCTTATCATTAACTTGTTCTACGTTTTTATTAAATTTTGTTCAAATTTTGTCCACTTAGCGCCGAATCTAATTTTGTAGTCAAGTAACAAAAGCATTTCTAATCCAGTTTATTTAAAATTATTCCAAATTATTTTTATAAACAAGATGTCTTGCTATGTTATATTTAGATTTGGTTGCGGCAATTGCTTAATTTATATTTACTTAAGTCCAAATAAAATTTTTAAGATTCTTTTAAATATTTTTTTCGTTTAAAAATTGTTTTTTATGTTCCTTACATTGCTTTTTTCATAAATGAAACTTCCAACATCTTTTTCTGTTTTTAATTTGTTCGTTAGATTTTTCTTATCTATTGTTTAACATTATACATTCAACTAATTAAGTTTTGCTAACAATTTATATTGAATTTTTTAACTTTTTTACTATGTGTTCGCTTTGTAATAATTGTAATGTCTTGATAGACTTTTTTGTTCTAGAAAATAATACAACAAAATAATAATACAATAAAAAAAACATCTTATAAATTTCTAAACTATTTCAATATTCAATCAGCTCAAAATATTTTAAGTGCATTGCAAGATTTGTTTTTCTAAAACATTAAAAGAATTTTATAAATTTCTATAAATTTATAAATTCAGATAAATGAGAAGTCAGTGAGAAGAATTTCATTACATATTATGTAAATAAGAAGTTGTACTTTTAATTTGTGTGAATTTCAAAACTTCTTTACTATTTGTACTACTTATAATAATTTAAAGCCTTTCTTTAACTAATTTGTAATATTAATTTAATGTATATTACTCTAAATGTTTTTGTTAAAGTCCATTCCATTTTTTATATTAATCATTAGCTTTAAATTTAAGGTAGCAAACCTTATAAACAGTTCAAACTTTCCCCTTAGTCAAAAATGATTGACAGTTTATTCTACTGACTAGTTTGTAATATTACTTAAATGAATATTACTCAGAAGCTTGTTGGTTAATTTAGTATATATATATATTTGTGTTGAATTAATCTTCAGCTTTAAATTTGCTGCCTTATAAACAGTTTACAATTTCCCCTTAGTAGAAACTATTTTGCTGACTAATTGCATTACTCACATATCATTAAAACTACTTATATAGCAAAGCAGCCATAATTCTTGTCAACTTTGATGCTGTTGATTTCCAATGAATCAAGTCATAATCCGTCAGTTTATTATTGATTGAGGCTTTGATACGTTTTTTTTTTGCCATTTCCGGGCAAAGTTAACAACTTGTCATCACTCTTAAAAAAAAAAAACCCAAAATGACACCCACGACAAAAAAAAATTAATAAATATAAGCAAAAAATTGAAATTGTTACATTTCGAAAGTCAACAGCAAAATGTGATAAAAGAGAAGATATATTTAAGGAAATAAAAACTATGGAATAGTTTATAAATTATGAGAGACGCTGCAATAATAATGTTTGGGATGGAAAGAATACGTAATTTATGCAAAAATTGATGTCGCATGGCTTCAGTTTTATGAGCAAAGATACACAGACAAAAAGATAGATAGATAAATGAGATGAGAGAGAGATCTTTGATTATCACGTTGATGATGATGATGAGCTTCGATCATAATTCACGCTCGCAGTTTGCGCAGTTTTTTCGAATTAAACGCCATTGTTCCAAAAATATGCATACTCTAGTCCGATTTTAACGATTTTTACGAGCAAAACTTGTCAGCCTTAATAATGAACAACAGAGAGGGGAGTATAAAGAGGGGGTGGGGCGGTATTTCAAACAGCTGGCCACAGTTTCGTTTTGGTTTATGGCGCCGTCGTTTGTTAGATTTGAATAACAAATGAAATGTTGACATATGTTTCATATTGTTGCCATTGTTGTGCCACTTGTGCTCTTGTTGCACACACATACACACTGACACACGCACACAAACACATATATATTTAATATATATATTTGTGGAGGCAATAAAGTCTTCAGATTTCACGATTAACTATCAGCTTATCTGCGTGAAAGTCTCTTCAAAAGCTTTCACTAATGATCTACGACATTTTATGTTTTTTTTTTATCACAGCGCGCAAGCGAGACAACAAGCTATGCAAAAAAAAGTACTACTGCCATCTCGCTCTAACTGCTTTTCCTTTGCATTCCTTCTGATTAAGCGCTTAATCACATGACTAATTCTATATTTAGATCCACGTATAATTAGCGCTATTTATGATTCTCGTGGGGCGTTATAAACGGTCATGAAATTAACTTAATCTGCAGATAAAGTAACCATGTAGGTCATACATGCGGGCCTGTCGTGTATAACTCATTAATGGTTCAATAATTTCATAAAAATAAATATTATTCATCGAAGAAGGAATTCGCAGGAAATTGTAGAAGGAGCTTAAATTAATTACATATATGCATTTCAGTATATTTAATATACCAAATATCCATATCAGTATATTTAATATAACAAACTCAGATGTACTCAGTATATTTAAGTGTGTTTTCAGTATATTAATTATTATATCATCATATTAAATAGATAATACTTATTCTTACTTGTTAGCTTAGTAATTTCCTTAATATCCTAACCTAACTAACCCGTTCTCTTCCCCTCTCTTTCATTCTATTTAGCGCCCTGCCCACAGCACGTCCCCGCTCCACGGAATCGGCCAACTCGAGCGAGCGTTGCCCCTCCCACGACTCCAATTCCTCGGACAATGGCGCCCAACGTGAGGCGTCAAATCTGTCCGGCGCCAACGTTGGCGGCGTCGGCGGCGGCGTTGCGCTGCCCTCCACATCAGCCCTGCATCAACACTCCAGCACATTCCCGGCTGTGCCGCAAACGCTGCCCGCCCAACCCTCCTCCATGGAGGCATACCTGCACATGGTCGCCGCCGCAGCACAACAATATGGCTTCCCCCTGGCAGCGGCAGCTGCTGCCGGACCCCGCCTACCGCTGCCGCTGCCCAGCGAAGCGGCGGCGCCGTTCAAGTTGCCACCACAAGCATCGCCCACCGCCTCGTCAAGCAGTCACTCGGAGGCACTCGATTTTCGCACCAATCTCTATGCGCGAGCGGAATCAGCGGAGCCTGTGGCTTCCGAAGAAGAGGAAGAGTTCGATGATGGAGCCAACAATCCGCTTGATTTGTCGGTGGGCACAAGGAAGCGCAGTCACGACAGCAGCGAGTCGAATTCGAATTCGAACATTGGCCAAATACAGGTGAAGAAAATGTTCAAGTCCGACAGTCCGCCGGCAAATCCAGCGGCCACAAATCCTTTGCTGCCTGGTGTGAATCCTTATTTAGCCGCAGTGGCAGCGGCGAATATTTTCCGTGCTGGGCAATTTCCCGATTGGAATGGCAAGAATGATTTGGTTGTCGATCCGTTGGAGAAGATGTCGGATATAGTCAAGGGCAAGGAGAAGTCCGGAGGTCAAAAGACAACCCAACAAGCAGCTGCAGCGCCGCCAGCCAAAAGTCCAGCGAGCCAAAGTCAAAATAATAGTAATAATAACAATAGTAGTAATAATAATAACGAATCGGGAGCGACGGCAACGACGCCAACTTCGGGTGGCAGTGTGACCAAAGCACGTCACAACATTTGGCAATCGCATTGGCAGAACAAAGGTGTGGCCAGCTCCGTGTTTCGTTGCGTGTGGTGCAAGCAGAGCTTCCCCACCCTCGAGGCCCTCACCACGCACATGAAGGACAGCAAACATTGTGGCGTCAATGTGCCGCCCTTTGGCAACTTGCCGAGCAATCAACAGCAGCAACAACATCACCAGCAGCAACAACAGCAGCAACATCATCAGCAGCAACATCAATCACATCAGCAGCCGCCGCATCATCATCAACAGCAGCAACAACAGCGCAAGTCGCAGGGAAATTCCCCTTCGGCGAATGTGAAAAACGCTTTTCAATACCGCGGCGATCCTCCGACGCCGTTGCCCCGAAAATTGGTGCGTGGTCAAAACGTTTGGCTGGGCAAAGGCGTGGAGCAAGCGATGCAGATCCTGAAGTGCATGAGGTGCGGGGAAAGTTTCCGATCGCTGGGCGAAATGACCAAACACATGCAGGAGACACAGCACTACACAAACATTCTGTCCCAGGAGCAAAGCATCAACATCAAGTCCGGAGGAGCTTCGAGTGCCAACGAACACGGCAAGGACAGCACCCAGAACAGTCTGAGTTCCGAGGAGAGTCGCACTTTATCTGCGGTGCTCACATGCAAAGTGTGCGACAAGGCTTTCAGCTCCCTCGGTGATCTCAGCAATCACATGGCCAAAAATAATCATTATGCCGAGCCGCTGTTGCAATCCGCAGGCGCTAGAAAGCGACCAGCGCCGAAGAAGCGGGAGAAATCTCTTCCGGTTAGGAAGTTGTTGGAGTTGAAAGCCAACCCCGAGGAACCTTTGTTGGAAAAAGCAGCCGCAGTGGGCAAATCAGAAAAGTCCGAGGCAGCTTTATTCGCCGAGCGCATGAGACAATACATAACGGGTGTGAAATCCCCCGAGGAAATTGCCAAAGCAGCTCAGTTATTGGCGAAGAATAAAAGTCCCGAACTGGAGAAGAATGGAGCTACAACCGTGGCGGGAAAAGCAAACGCAGCGGGTGGAAGCAGCTCGGTGTTGAGTGCCATTGAGCAAATGTTTACCACCAGCTTTGACACGCCCCCGCGTCATGCGAGTCTCCCCGCAAGCAGTCCCTCGAATTCCAGCACGAAGAACACTTCCCCCGTGGCCAGCAGCATCTTGAAGCGTCTCGGCATCGATGAGACCGTGGACTACAATAAACCCCTGATTGACACAAATGATCCGTATTATCAGCATTATCGCTACACGAGCAGCGAGCGCAGCGGCAGCGAATGCAGCGCCGAGGCGCGTCCCCGCTTAGAGGCGCCCACTCCCGAAAAGCAGCAACCAGCTGTGGCAGCAGCAACCAGTTCAACAACAGCAGCAGCCGCAACTGAAACTCCCATAAAACAGGAGTTAAACGAAGTGGAAATCAAATCGGAGTTGAGTGATGAGCCGCAGGATAACAACATGGATGCAACGCCGACGAAAACGGAACCTGAGCAACCGCTGCTCAATGGCAGCTACAACAATAACAACAACAACAACACAAATAACAACAATAATGCTTCGGCCAAATCGTCGCCAGCGCCTCGAAGTCCAGCGGACAGTCAACGCTCGGCCACGCCCAAAAGTCCAGCTTCGAGTCACGGCAGCAGCCAAGAGTTGCAGCTAAAGAAATCGGGATCGGGATCGGGAGCAGGAACTTATCCCAGCGACTCGTTGAATGCTTTGTCTTCCATGTTCGATTCCCTGGGCAGCAGCAGCGGCAACTCAGGTGCAAATACCCGAGCTAAACTTGCAGCTGCTGCTGCAGCTGCCGCAGTTGGTGGCGCCACAACAGCAGCGGACTCTGCGGCACCGGAAAATCTAAGCGCCAGCAGCAATTCGTTGGCGGCGTTGCGTCAGTTTTGCGTCAAGAAAGAGAAGACGGCCTAAAGAGAGAAAAATAGACGCTGCCGCTGCGCTTAAAATGCAAAATGTGGGGCGCAAATGCCACAGAATTTGCCACCGAATCTAATTTTTCGTTCGTTCGTCGAAACACACAAAAAAATACGATTTTTTTGTCAACCTTTTTGTTTGCCACACACGCCGCCGCCGTCGTCGTCGTCGTCGTCGCCTTTCTCTTCACAAACAATAGGCGACAACTCAGCTCAGCTCCTCATCAAGTCAGAGCGTTAATGTTTTGATATACGAGACGCTGAGACAGACAGACAGACATCCGCTGCAGCTCCATCTTCAGCTCAGTTTTGGATTGATCGTCGCCAATCCGTTCGGCATTATTGTGCGCCACGCCCACCTTCAGCCAGAGCAAATGGGCCGACTTTTTCAAGGTAAATATCTGAGACAATTTAAAAAAGATTTAAAGATACCTGAGATATCTAAAAAATTTAAAAGAACTAAGAAAAATAGGAAATTAAATATAAGCAAAATTTTGAGAATTTAAAAAAAAATATATAGATACCAGACATAGCTAAAAAAAAATTATAGATTCAAAAAAATATTTAAGAATAAAAAAATATAAGGAAAATGTTGAGAGTTTTTAAATTATGTTAAATGTAAATTGTGCATTCAGAAGGAATTCTTAATTCTTATTATAGATCTCAAGAAATAAAATAACGAAGATAACACAGAAATCTCCAATATAGTTTTTTTTTTTAAAGAAGAGTATTCTGGAAAAGAAAACTGTATTATACATTTAAATAAATTTATTTATTTTTTTTTTATAAAAGAATAAAATATCACAGCTTACGGTAAAAAATTAATGTTTCTATTTTGTTTGTTTAAATAAACCAAATTTAGGAAAAAAAAATATACAAAATTTCAAAGAATTATATTTCTTTAATATGTATTTTGTAAACCTTTTTTTCTTCATAAAAAAAAATTGGGATAACAGAAAATATTTTAAAATGGTTTATTTTTTAAGGAGTATTCTAGGATATTTTAAATTTTGTCTACCAATGGAAAGGATCTATTAAGTTGTTAATAAAACTAGTTTTATATTTTATATCTTGTTTGTTAAAACAACCAATCTAACTCTATAAATTTCCTATCTTCTTTGCAGGATTCTCAGCTGCGCCGCAATAGACATCCTTGAAAGACTTTGGCTACGCTGCGCTGAATATTTGGCTTTGCAATCTGTAACGTTTTCTTTTTGGGGTCCTTTGCCCAAGTAACCAAAATGAACATATTAAAAAAAAAACATTGTAAACTAAAGACAAATTGAAAATAGCTAAAAAGAAAAAAAAAACAAAAAAAGTTAAAACAAAGTATGAAAAAAAATACAATTGGAAGCAGAAGCCCTTCTCAGGGCTGCCAAATGCCTGGGCAAATAGAATGAAATTTGGAAGAAAAAAAAAAAAATAATGAATCATTGTGATCAAAATAAACCGACTTTTATTGAATTTATAAAATGCGATTACTACTTTTCGACTTTGGGTGGAAGGGGAATTTTTTATTACAGCAGGGGAAATTTTATTGCAGGTTCCAAAAGGGATTTATTTCAGACGCAGCACACAACAATAATTTACAAGAGGGCAACACACAAGAAAGTTTCATGATGAAACGTATGCTAGACATGTAAAATAGTTGCTCTCTTCGCTATCCTCGACCGCATTCCAAAGAGAGCATCACCTAATTACTCTTTGAAGCTGCGCTACTTTTTGAAGCTGCAAAGAGAGCTTTTTTCACTGGCGCATAGCACTCAACGGCGTTTCATTTAGTCATCAAGCAACGCGTCGCCTTTTTAGACTGCCGAAATTTCTGTGTGATTAAATAAAAAAATGTGTAATTAAATAAAAAAGATATGTTTTATTTTTATTTTTTGTTTAGTGAAGTGTATAATAGAAGTGTGCAAGGCATTTGAATTGAGTTAAAGTGTGTGAAAAGTGCAAGTGTGAAAATGTGTGTGTTTTTTAGAAAAAGCGCCAATCGAAGCATTTTTTGCGGTAAAGCAACAACTGCGTTCATAGGTATTGAAAATGAATTTACCGAGGATAATAATTAGACTAATATCCAAGTTTGATCATAGGTAAGCTATTTTTTTTTCAATATTGCATTATTTTATTGAATTTGCACATAAGATCAGTGCGCAATTTCTTTTGCATGCGCAACAGCAACACATCGATGTTTCTATCTCGCTCTGTTTTCTTGCACAGCACCTGCGTGCATTTGAGTGTGTGCGTGTTTTGTTTTCGCTTCCTTTACATTTAGTTTCACGTTCGCTTCCTTTGTCGTTCGCTTTACGCTCACTGCTTTGTGAGCCAAATTCGCGCTCTCACTCACACTTAATATGCTAGGATATTTGGTCTAATGCATAATAGAAAACTCTCTTTGCTTTATTTGTGCGCTCTCTTGAAATTGTGCCACCTACTCGATCTTACATTTCAGACTGTTAACAGAAAATGTCCTTAACATTTAAATCATGTTAAGTTAACAGAAAATGTTTAGTTAATTTAGCAAAAGAGAAGAACTAAGGAAAGAATTTTTCTTATAATTTAGGTCCAACCCTTAATTTTGAAATTCTAAAATAGCTCGCAGATCTCTGAAGAACCTCCTCCATAAGCGGGTAATAAATCACTCAAATTCGGAAACTATTTCAACCCTCGATAAACTGCCGACAAAAATAGCTACAAATCATCAGTTGGGAAAGACGCCATCAAAATGAAAAACAAGATGGTAGATTGTCTATGAAGGTTGGAAAGATCTTTGTTCTTTGGTTTGAAAATTTATGAAGGAACAAATATCAGAAATTTTACTCAATATTTTAAAATTCCTTAAAAACTTTTGATACTTTACTATTCTAATAATGAATCAATTATTATACATACTCAATATACTTAAACCCGTCGAGATGCGTTCTAATTCTAATAATAATAATAATAATTAATAATAATTAGAATTCAAGCTACGATAAACTTGAATATTTATTATTATTATTTACTTTCCACCAACAAATGAAACTACGTTACGTTACGTTACGTTACTACTCAGTTACGTTTTTTGTTAGCGCTTCTTGGGCTTGTTTTTTGCTGCAACTCAGCTTGTTTTTTGCCCGCAAGAAAAGAGGTCAGCATATCGCTTAGATCGGGAACTCCAGTCGGTATCTTTGGAATTTGAATATTCTCAATTTCGCGCTTCGTTTCGGGATCGCTAATTAAACGTGGCAGTATCAACATCAACAGCAAAGGAACAACCATAAGTAGAACCATCGGATTAAGCACATAATCCATAATATTCCATGCTTCCCTCAATCGAAAGTACTTTCGACGTTTTAAGGGTTTCAGATATATGGGATAAGGCAATTTAATGACTTGCTTGGGTCGAATGTGACTCAATTTGCGTGCTCGGAATTTGCCTCTGCTTGAGATATCCAAACGTAATGGAGGAATATAAATATCCGGATGAAAGGCTTCTACTATGTGAGATCCTGGAGGAACTCCACTCACAACAAAACTGCCATTTGGAAGCACAAACCCAAAATATTCGCCGCCATTCACAGCAATTTGAACATCCGTTGGCCACTTTTCATCCACCTGCAACTCCGCTTCGGCTGGCAAAACAATTCCTTCGATATTGAAGAATTCTTTAGTTGGTTTCCCTGGAAACTCGGGGAAAAGTTCGTTGGCGATTTTCTCATCTGCAGTCAGCAGATCGTCGTTGTTACAGTTTTCTTTTTGCTCTTGGTATATATCTTTTTCTGACTCTTCGAAAAATTGTTTAAAGGGCGAACTCACTTCCTCAGACAGCGAGAATTGTTGCAGATAGCTTAACACCAAAAAAATTAGTAAATTTTTCAACATTTTCCAAAGAAAGAAAAATTGTTTTCCTCGATTGTTTTTGTCTCAATGTGTACTACAATTTTTGAAGAGTTTTACGGCAAGGTTTACTCTCTGATTGATCTACTATACAATTTCAAATATTGTGAATAATGTGTTTAACTCTATTTCTAATTCTTTTTCTAATGAATACGCCAAGTCCAGTGTCATTTTATTAGATAATTACTTCAATTTGATTTATTTTTCTAATGGTTTTCCACATTATTCAACTTACTTATAAATGTATTGAAATCTAAAACATATAACATTGGTTTTTATACGTACTTTTGATGTTCCTAAATAATTGGATCCCAACAATTTATCTTTTTTTTTATATATTCTCTAATTTTGAATAGTTTTCTCATTGATTCGCAAGCTACAAAACTCTGAGACTCTGAACTGAACGATGTTAATCTATGCATTCTTTATTTAATAAAGTACTTAGCATAATAATAAATTGTAATAAATTTGGCATAATTCCGACTCCTCCTTATGCCGCAATTAGCTGCATAATAAATGCTAATTTGAGTGGCATGAAGAAGCCACCCACATGCCACACCCACCGCAACCACAATTTGGCGTCCTTTGCCCCACGATTCGTTTTTCTTTCGTTGATCGTGATCGTTGTGACTGTTTTTTTTTGTAACAGTCGCGATCGTTGGCACATGTGAAGCAGCTTGCCGCAAAAAGTAGCTGCCACAAATTTGCACTTAGTGTGCAACGTTCCTGGGGGCATGCAACACGTTGTCGCTTCTGTGCTGATGCTGCTGCTGCTGAGACTTTGGAAATTGCCACAAAATGCGGCAAACACGATTATGCGATAATTTCCGCTTCGACTTCGACGTCGACGTCGAAGCATGTGCAATAATTTTTCGTAGCTTCAAGTAGCACTGAAAGATTTCAACAAGTGCCCAACGAACATTTTTCCATAATAATTTCAGCAGTGCACCACTTTGCTGCATGCCCCAGCATCATCATCATTATGATTAACATTATCATCATCGTCGTCATTATGGCAATTTCGTGGCCATCGTTTGATTTAGCGCCATTTGCTTGTTGTTTGTATTTAAATTTCTGACTGTGGTTGCTGTTGTTGTCGTTGCTTAGGTTGCTTGGGTTGCTGTTGTTGTTGCTGTGGTGGCTGCTCCTCTTGGTCTCTTGGCTGCTGTTGCCATTAAACTGAGTTGTTGGCTGCACTCAATTGACAGCCAAGGCGCATGAAAATTTAAATTATGGTTGCTTCTTTTGGCTGCCTAGACTCACTTTGCTTGCCTTCTTCATTTCGAATGTGCTACCAACTTTTTTCTCTCTCTCTTTCTCTCTCTCTGTCTTTCCAAATGCAACTCAAGACACTCTGAGGCGTCTTTTTGGCCTTTTTGGTTGTCGATTAAGTTGCTGCGATTTCAGCACAAATCATCAGTTGCTGATAGCTCGCAATGTTTGCGACGTGATTTGCCATTTACCAAAGCGTTTGTCTATGAATCTTAGAGTTCCTACTCACTATAATGAACAGGGAGTAGATTGAGAGAGAAATGAAGACTGTGAATACTGGAAAAAGCTATAAAGAGAATGAAAATAATAAGGAATATATACCAAATACAATATACCAAAAAAATGTACTACAAAAGTACTAAATGAGAGTCAAATGGTGACTGTAAATAGTGGAAAAAGTTATAAAGATAAAAAAATAATAAGAAATATATACCAACTACAATATACCACATAAATGCATCGCAAAAGTACTAAAAATATACCAACGGCTGTATTTAGTATATTGATGTAGTATTAAAATATACCATAGAGTGCAAAATATACCAGATTGTCAGTCAAAGCATCTTAGATCCGTTTGTAGCTGGCGTTTTTGCACATACAAAAGTATTTCTTAAATAACTTCTACAATTTTGTATATACTACACGCTGTATTTAGTATATTGATGTAGTATTACATTAAAAATGTACCGTAGAATGCAAAGGAATCATAAAAATAATGGTTATTATTGTCAGTGCCCAAATGCTTCTTGGTATGGTATATGGTATATTTTGCGCTGTGTGGTATATTTTTTGAATGTGGTAATATATATACCACATAGAACATTTTATTTATTTTTAGTATTTTTGCGGTATATTTTACAATTAATACCGAATATATATTATATTATGTAAAATGTGCTCTTCAGATTTGCTGCTTTAAATTGTTCTTTAAATAAAGAAGGTACAAATTTTGCTTTGGTATTAAGATTTGTATCTACACTAGAAGATACTATCTTAATACCGACAAGATACTTTGTTTTGGTGCTAAAATTTCTTTCCACACTAGAAATCTTAATACCAAAACAAAATATCTTCCACTTCCCTTATATGCATTTCATCAAAATCTCAACTTTACTCAACTGAAAAGATCTAAATCAGTTTTTGCATTTCCGACATATTTTTGTTAGTTTCAAAATTTAGGTGGAAGTTATGTTGAGGGCGTTCTATGAACCGAGTATTCTGGGGAATACCGAAATGTGTTAAGTTATGCAGGAGACGTCAGCACGACGACAAAAAACTTGATGGCAAACAAAATGGAATTGGCTGAGATCGAACTTTGTTATTTTGTTTGGTTTTTTTTGTTTTGTCATTTTCGGGGCCAATAATTTCAGGAATTGACACAAACTAAATAAATCACTCAGGGGACCCAAGGAAAATAAGAAACCAAACGAACAAGGACAAGAAGCCTGGAAGAAGACTTTTTGAGACTGGAGACTGAAGTCGTGCCATACTTGTTGGCTGTCAGGATGGGTAACGTTTTTTTTTTTTTAGGTTTGTTTTTTGTGCTTTTGGAGTCCCAAATGACCCATTGTTATTGGTATTTGGGTCTAAACAATCGACATTGGCATTGATTTTGTGAAAACAAAGGATCTGCGCCTACAAGTCATGGGGACAATCGATCGTCGCACAAATGCGACATCGACATGCGACAACACACACAACTCGCCAGATCTGTCGCTTCGACAAATATCGTCCATGAATATTTAAAAGTAAACTTCAACCCTTTTCCCTTATATTTATTGCAGTCGCGTATTTTCATTGGAATCGCCATGCAAATCATGCAAAAGTATGACTCGCAGTTTGAAGTATATTCATTAGGTTTTTCGTGATATATATGAGAGTGAGCGAGTGATAAGCAAAAGCGTAGCATCGTGATGTTATAAATCCGCAAGAGAGTGTGTCTTATCTTACTATAAGCATTGCTATTAAACGATTTTCGTACAATCGTTCAATTGTGTTTATTTCGCACAGCTCAAGTTAAATACATATTTATGATTGTCTTGGGTATTAACGATTCGATTGAGTCACGTCAACTTCTCGATTTACAATCGTTCGATCGAAATACATAGAAATGTTAAAGCCCCTACGAAATTGTAAATCCGTCAAGTGGCTATCAATATATTTTGATTGATTTAGAAGCTTTTAATCGTCGCTGATCATATTTCTTTGCAGGCCAACGGGAATTATTGATTATTCATTGCATTTCGATTAGATTAAAAAAAGCCAACTGTTGTTTATTACGATTCGAATATTCTGCTGATATCGTGCCATACAATACTATACTATTATATATAGCGAGCATATTGGAACAGGTTAGTTCCCTCTCACGTGCTGTTTATTTACGACTTAATCTTCAGATTAATGCGCCGCGTTTATTTTCCCTGATTGACAGTAGGGAAATAATCATACTCGTTAGGGGAATACCATTTGCTTCACAGTAAATTGTACCTCAGATTCTTATTTAAATTAATCGGAAAAAAGGAATTTATAAAAATTGAAAGCTTTAAAAGCTCATTAAAGTTAATGTTTATTCTGTGTTTAATTGTTCAATATATAATAGTTTTACTATATGAAAGAAAAGCCTTACACCAATAAGATATACGACACACTTCTACCTAGCTTTTGAAGTAAATGATCTTATGTAGCTTTAAAAGCACATTAAAGCTAATTGAAACTATTAACTCTATAAGGAAAAACATTATATTTTAATAATTTAAACAATGAAACATTTATCTATTAGTCTTTTATTAATCGGAAAAGTCATTGCACAAAGCTTTAAAACTTTAAAAGCACATTAAAGCAAAAATATATGTATATATTGAAGGATATAATAAAAGTCGATTGAGCTTTGTTAAAAATGAAAGAGAAGATTCAACATTACTAGGAATTTTATTTTAAACATTTTGTTTAATTTTATATAACAATTTTTTTTTAATTCATCAGTATTTTGAATGAAATTGGAAAATAATGCTGAGCATTGCCATTAATTAAGTAATTTTAAATAACATATTAAGGGCTTTTTGTCTATATATAGCGTACATAAAGTGGAAAAAGCTCTCAAAATAGATCATCATTTATTTGAGTATATTCTATATCCAAATATGCAATTTAATTTCTGAAAGTATATATTTTGAGATTTTTCTATACTTAAAACAAGATAATAATCTTGAATTTCGAGATTGGGCAATCTAGACTTTTTGAAGAATTTCAATTTTGATTTAAGAATAAGCCTTCTTGGTTCAATTATGACATCAAACAATCTTGAGTCAGGATTTTATTCTTGATCTTAGCACTAATTCTTAGAAATTCTGAAGTTAATTAAAATAATTCTATAAGCAGCTTTCGTTGCCAGCTATTCTACAGGGTATTTAGCAGTCGCTCAATACAAGTTTTTTTTTTAGAGATTCTTGAGGTTTTCAAGACATTCAGCTGGTTGCAAGGTGGCCCTGTCCTGCTCCGGAATGCAGTTGAAGCGACTGACCAAATGACGGAACATATTCTAATAGGCGCAAAAATATCTTCTAATTAAAAGAAATTGTTGAACATGTCTGCCGGATAGCTCAGTTCACTTCAGCTCAGCTCAGCAATTTTGCAGATTCGTTCTCGATGTTGTCTGCTGTTTTTTTTTTCTTCGCTGCTGCTGTTGCATCCAATGAATCAGCCAAGAGTCCAGATATGGCTGCAGCATTGACGACCACGACACGAGGCGAACGACGACGACGACGACGACGATGGAGATGATGATGATGATGACGATGAGGAGGAGGTTGCAACAAGATGGAGTAAAGGGAAGAAAGGAGCCAAGAGAGAGGGAGAGAGATGTGTGTGAGTGCGCGCGCATTTAAAACAAGTTCAAGATGCAAACAATGGATCATTATCCAAGATACAAAGAGGCAGAAGAAGAGCACAGCGCAACAGATACAATCGAGCTTCAGCTCCGGCATTCCCATAGGTTACACGAGCTGCCTGTCCAGAGACTTCACTTCAAAAAAAGGGGGAAGGGCAAGAGGCAAGTCTCCCTCTGTGTGTGTGTGTGTGTGTGTGTTGAAGAGGCCATCGGATCGTAGCTTCGATGGCTCTTGTTGTTTATTGATTACACGCTTTTTGGGGAATGCGCGATGCATTGGAGACTGGAGGAGTCTCTCTCTCTCTCTCTGCTTGGTTTGCCAAGTTGCCATAATGGTGCGGATGCCAGCGGCTGCAACATGCGCCTGTCATGCGATCGCCGCCAGAACATAACATCCATTACAGCAACGACGACGACGACGACGACGATCGAAACGTTGGCGACGCGACGTTGCAACAGCAACAGCAGAAGCAGCCACATCTTGAGACGAGTTGCCCAAGTGCGATGCGATGCGATGCGACTTCGATGCGACGCTTACGATTGTGAATGCGATTGGGTTTTTGGCAGGGAATAGGGGAGAAGAGATTGCAGGGATTCTTAGCTGCAGAGCTGCGCAATATGAAATTCAATGCCACATTTGCAGCATGAACTAGAAAAGAGGCAAAATCGAATTGAGTCACAAACGAAGAAAGGCAACGAGGCAAATGCTCTATAAATGTAGTAAGTGGAAAAAATTTTATATAAAAAAGTTTATCTTAAAGTTGACAAAAGCTGAAATATATTTAAGAAAGATGTCATGGAATACAAAAAAATAGAAATAAAACGAAAGAAAAACCAAAGACATACTTAATTTAATGCAAATAGATAAAGAAATAATACTTAAATAAAATAAATAAAAGTAAAACGAAGGAGATAAAGTTATCGAAAGCTGAACTTAAAAATGATATAATAGTAGTAATATATTATCATATTTTGAAACAAAAATATGAAAATTGAAAGATTTTTTAAAGTGATTTCATAAAGTCTCATAAAAGATATAAATTTGGTCTCAAACAGTTTGCGAAACCAAAAAAATCTTTAAAGGTGAAAATACACAACATCGATTTAGAGACTTAAGATTAAGTGTGACTATACAACAAAGTGAGGTACATTTAAAATATCAAGAAGTGTTCATAACAATCTGAATTCATGCTGACAATTAAGCAAAATGACTTTCATTTGAACAAGAAAGAAAATAATGTTGTTGGCGCCATTAAATTTATGACAACTTTACCTTATTAAAGTGTCAAGATTAAGTGTTAATCTAAAAAAGATCTTAAAAGATTAACCCAAATCACTTTCATTTAAACAACAAATTAGCAATTATTGGCACCAAATTTCGATTTATCATTTAATTTATGCCCACTTTGCCTTATTAAGTTGTCAAGATTTGATTTAATTTATATAATGAGTGTTAATCTATGGGATTTATAGATTAATATGAAAGCTAAGTGAACGTTTAGTATGAGTTTTCAAATTAATTGTTAAGTCCTTAGAACAAAATTAAGAAAAGTTAAATTAAAAATTTAACATTTTAATAATTATTTCGAATATTTTTAATGTATGTAATAATTGAAATAGATAACAAGGTGAAAAGGTAGTAAATAAAATCAAATAAATCAATTTGAAGTAAGATAATTAAAAAATGTAAAAAATATATAGACCAAAAATAAATAAATATCCATTAAAATAAATACATTCAGATACAAATAATGTTTTGAAATTTAAAAATATACCAAATAAATATAAAATAAATTACTGAAAATATACCGAAGGTTACATTTGGTATATTGATACAGTACTACATTTAAAATATACAGCGTGCTAAATATGTGGTATTCAATTTAAAATATACCAACACAAAAATAATAAAAATCTATATTGACACAAAACTTCATTCAAAATATACCATAAAATGCAACATATACTAGATTTTTAGCCAAAGTTACAAACACCCTTAGTACTAAAAAGTTTTTCCGCACAGACAAACAGACGGACATATAGCTCTATTGCCTTGGCTGTTGACTCTGATCAAGAATATATATACTTTATAGGGTCGGAGATGCATCCTTCTGCTTGTTGCATACATTTCCTGAATACAAAAAATTATAATAATCTTTTACACCATTCCAAAATTAAAAAATTTATCTTAATGATAGAATAAATTGCTTTCGAATATTTACTTTTCATTACTTCAACCTTCAGGCTGTTTCTCTTAGTTGTTACCAATTGCCATTGAATAGCTAATATACCTTATTTTATTGTGGTTACTCAGCACATGCATAAAGGGTAAGTGCACCATAAAGTTCTATGCGCCTTGTGCATTGGCTGCCTTCTTTTTCTGCTGATGCTGCTGCTGTTGTCGTTGCCGTTGCATTTAAATACAAAATATCAAAATTAGCATTTGTAACAATGGCGAATTGGCGAGCAAAAATAATGGAACTGACCTGGCATAACCGTAGCGACCGACGACGATCTTGGCCACGGCATCAGAGTCAAGAGTCGAGAGTCGAGAGTCGTCGAGTGTTTTGGGAAGTCGAAGTCGAAGTCGCGAATCGAGCAATCGGAATCGGTTGCATCGTAAATCAGACATGCAGCAGAGAGAAAAAGGAGTTGAGGAGGAGCTAGAAGCTAACAGCTAGAAGTTGGAAGCTGAATTTGCTGCTGTGGTTAACAGAAAGCGGGTGGAGCAGCAGCTCGTAGAAGAGAGGAGAGCAGAAAGAGGGAGAGAGAGCGAAGCTGCCACGACAATTGCACCAAATTCTACACGGGCAATGGTCAATGTGTGATGTCGTCTGTGACGACGACGACGACGACGATGCCAACGATGGCGACAACATTTACAACGGGAGCAGGCTGCAGGTCGAACAACAACAACAACAACAGCAAGAAGAGACCAAAAAGATAGCTGAGTTCGATTCAACTTTTTTGCTATTGGCAAAGGCCAATCGGCCGTGACAAACACACAACCACAGCATCCACAACAGCACTAACAAGAGCAACAACCAGAGAACAACAACAACTTCACCTCATCCTTGACAACAACAAGATACGCGTAAAGCATTCGCATTCGCATATCGCATTGCATTGACTTTAATTTGAACTATTTGCATGCCATATTTGTGGCAAGCATTTTCAAATTACTTCTTTTTTTTAATTTTTGGGAGGCGACCTTTGTCAACTTAGCTTTTGATGCACAAAAGCGTAGGTTGAGGCCAAGCTAACGACTAACTGCAATAAAGTTTTGTCTTAACTTATAAATCTGTAATGATTATTATAAAATTTCTTACTGCGATTTACGTTTTCATTTCTCATAAAAGCAATTTGAGATAATTTAAAAAATTTTTGGCTGATATTGAATATTATAAAAGTTGAATTGACCTTTCACAAAATTTCCTTATTTTGATGCTATTAAACCTAAAGAATGTAAAATTTGTTTTCATTTTTATTCATATTAATGGCATAGTTCATGCTTTTGTTATTAAAATATATGTTGACTTTAATATTAAGTACATTTTTTTAAACAAATGGAGTAGAAATAAGTCGAGTTCTTTACACATTGGAGCTTATTGAAACTCTGTGTTTTATTGGAAAACACATATTTCATTAATTCTATAAAAAGCTTTTTAATATTTAAAAAAAAAGTAGCTTCATTCATCTATTAAGATAATGGGAAAAGTCAGTTTTTGACTATGAATTTTAGTCAATTAACTTCTTATTGATGAACCATTTATCTTAAAAAAGCTATAAATTGGTTGATTACCAGTAAGAAGAGGATTGAAGAAAATTTATAGGAAAAAAGTAATGTAAAGAACTCAACTGTTATAAATTCCATTTGCTGAAAAAGGAGAAATATGTTATATTAATTTGAAATATTGCTAATAATTTAAATCATTATATTTCTCCTTACACTTTGCCAAAATTTTAACCTTTTGGACTAATGTCATGAGCTACAATTTGTGATTTTAGAAATGGAGTATAATTAATCATTTTCAATACTTTTCCGACATATTTTCATAATGATTAAAACAACGCAAACAGTTGTCAAACATTTCGATGACATTGCTTTCATTTTTGTTGTGCTCGGGATTAGAATTTGAATTTCTTTGTTAAATGTCTAGCGACAACTTCCAGCTTAATTTTATAGATCGGCGACATTGTTGCGACCAATTTGTAAATGTTTCCGCAATAGCAATTGTTGTGTCTTCCGCTCCCAAAAAAAAACAAAAAAAATGGTAAAAACATTTGTTTTAGTTAGTTCGTGAGGTTGGAACAAGTTGTGAATGGCTTTAACACGATATTCAATCGGTTGCAACGACGAGATCAGCGAATAGTTTTTAAGCAACTGAAGCAACAACAACAGCGGCAACAAATCTAATCGAAATGGGATTGATAAGACGACAGGAATTTGCGGGAAATTAGCGAGTGGGAAATGGAGAAAAAAAAAGAGTAAGAGAAAAAAGTTTAAGTAGCGCTAAAGAAATTAACCCGCAGGTCCTTTTGGTTGCTCAGCGATAAAAGCGATCTCATAAACAAAGGCAATTTGGGTAGCATGGGGCATGCGGCATGCGGCATGCAGCACACACACACTCACACACACACACACACACACAACACACAGCACAGAAGCAGCTACTTTAAATGAACAATTTTATTTTTATCCCGCAAACAAATCTTGCCAAACAGAAATGTTTTACAATTGGCCATCGAGGCCATCGAGTCGCGCTGCCAGTGCAGGTCCAGTCTGCCTCCCCTCCTCCCCTTCTCTTGGCTGTGCCACAAGTCGAGTGCTGTTGCATCTGCAGCTCCATCTTGCCGCGTATTTAAGCAACATTATTGCCAAATCGTGACCATAGTTCCATGAAACTGATATGGAACACAAGTTGTCCTCGGTCTCGGCTCTCCCCCGTCGCCCCCACCTTTTGTGCCACGCCTCCCTGCGGCCAAATTCGCTTGATGTGGCGCTGCCTGCTGCTCCCGCTCATATTTATACCCGCTCTCCATAGGATAGATGGGTATTCAAACACTGTGCCTCCAGAAGAAGGCATCTCCGACCCTATAAAGTATATATATTCTTGATCTGAGGCAATATAGTCATATCTGTCTGTCTGTCTGTTCGGAAAAACGTCTACTTACTACGGATCTTAGCAGCTTTCTGGTATATTTTGCACTCTATTAATCAATATGCATATCAATAAACCAAATATAGTCTTTGGTATATTTTTATAATTTTTATGGTATATTAATTTGGTATATTGTAGTACATGGTATATTTTGAGTGCAGTACTATATCAATATACCAAATATATACTTTGGTATATTTAAAGTGGTATATTAATTTGGTATATTTTAAAATGAATACCATAGTTTTGCATTTCATGGAATATTTTGAGGGTAGTACTGTATCAATATACCGATTATATATTTCAATATATATTTAGTATTTTGCGGCATATTAGTTTGGTATATCTAAAAAAAATAATACCGTGCATTTATACTATATAGTATATTTTGAATGTATTACTGCATCATTATACTTAATATGGATTTTTATATATTTGGTATATTTTAAAATTAACATCGTATATTTTGCACTTGGTGGTATATTATGAGGTCAGTACTGTATCAATATACCAAATATATACTTTGGTATATTTATAGTTGTTGGTGGTATATTAATTTGGTATATTTTAAAATGAATACCGTATGGTTTGTATTTTACGGTATATTTTGAATGTATCACTACATCTATATAACAAATATAGCCTTTGGTATATTTTTTTTGCGGTTTATTTTAATATTAGTACCGCACAGTTTTGATTTTATTTAAAATGGGTAGCGAGTATCTCACAGTCGAGCACACTCAACTGTAGTTTTCTTATTTGTTTCTTCGTATTTTTTTGTTTGCCATACAAATTAAATTAAGTGCAAAATGTTGCAGCGCCGCCGCCGTTGGGCATCAAGCGCACATCATAACGGTGCCTTGGCTGCAACAGCTGACATATGCAACACACACACATACACACACATACTTACAACTCCTTGTGGCATCTTTTCTTAGCTACCAAACAGTTGCAGTTGCAGTTGCACAGTTGCACAGTTGCAAAGTTGCAGTGGCAATCGTTGTGGCAGTCGCATATGCTTAACTTGAAATCGATCGATCGTAAATTGCATGCTTACAATCCCATCGATTTTTGCTGCGCTTTCGGCCAAACTCTCTGCCTTTTCCTCTTTTCCTAGTTTCCTTTTAACTGTTTTTTTTTTTAGCATTTTTCTTTGGTTTTCAGTTTTTTCTATGGCCTTTTGTTTGCTTTCCGCGCAGCTGGCAGTTGAAGTTGCAGTTGCAGTTGCATTTGTTGGTGGCCAGCGCTGAGCTGAGCTGGCGAAATGCGAAACATTTGAAAGGAAAGTCGCCGCAAGGCAACAAACATTTCAAATCTCAACTGGTAAAGAAAAAACCCACGGAAGGCAGTGCAGATTTTAAATGATTTTGAAATGTATTATTAAATGACTATTATTACTTTTCTTCGGTAACAATTTTGCTACGGTTTAGTTAATTATTTTATTGAAAGAAAAACTTGTGTTTAAAACGCACTTGAGAAGACTCAAGAAGCGGGAAAAAGAAGGAACTTCTCTGAAGTCAGACTTGAAATGATTTGAAAAGTTATTAAGTAAAGCGGCAGAAGATACAAGAATTATTAAAGAAAAATAATAAATAATAAATCTAAAACTCTGATATTAAAAGCCGAATCTTAAATGATTCTAAAATGTAATATTAAATGAAAAATTATTCAACGGTTATTTATTATTTTTCTAAAAAGAACTTGTGTATAAAACGTTGTCAGAGACACTGAAGTGTTTTGAAGCAAGTATTTTATCAAAATACTAAATATAACAATTATACCTATCTTTTAGTATTTTTGCGGTATTATAATTTGGTATATATTAAGAATAATACCGCAATGGTTTGCTATGACATATTTTGAATGGAGTACTATATCGATGTAACAATTACAGCCTTTGGTATATTTTAGTATATTTTCGGTATATTATTTTGGTATATTTAAGTAATGAAACCACATTGTTTTGCTTTTATTCAAAATCAGTAGCGGGTATCTCACAGTCGAGTACACTCAAATGTGGCTATCTTATTTATTTAAATGTATTTTCATTAGTAATGCAAAATTTCAGTTATGAAAACAAACTAAAAGTAAATTCAATAATTCGTTCATATCAATATTACGGGTCTAAAATGTTTTGGCTGTCAATCTGGTATATTTTTTACTTTATAGTATATTTTAAATTAATAATTATATCAATATACCATATATTTTAGTATTTTTGTGGTATAATTATTGGTATATTGTTGAAATATTTACTAAAAAAAACTGTATGTTCTAAGTAAAGAATTACATTGTTTAAAATATATATTTTTTGTTTACTATAATCATGAAATTGTGTTGAATTCTATGGTAGCTTTTTTATTAGAACATTTTCCTGTGCATGCCACCATTTCAGCTAATTTGGTATAACATTTTCAATCGCTTCAAGTGAATGCGTATTTCTTTAGAAGCCTACTTGATAAAAATGCAATAAATCATAAATAAATCAGTTAGTTTTCCCCCTAAATGATTGAGAGTAGCTGAAGTGAACCACACAGCGACTCTTGAACGTATCAAAAAAACAGAAAAGTAAAGCAACAAGAAACTCATCCGTCTGTGCTTCCGATAGAACGTATGCTCAGAAAAGTTAGTTGAGGTGAAATCGAGGGTTGTGCCGATGAAGGAATGAGGACAAATTGAAAAGAAAGCCACAAGACTTCCTTTTCCTGTTGCAAGCCAGATAAAAAAAAAACGAAACGAAACGAAATCATTGAGGCTGCCAATGCCAAGTCGAAAATCCAAAATCCAATCGAAATCCATGTGTTGCGGGTTGTGATGAAAAGAAGAGAGAGGAGAAAAAAAACTGAAACGGCGGGAGGCGATTTAGAAACGGAACCGAAAAGCAAGAACTCAACTCAACTGCAGCTGAAACTGAAACAGTGAAATGCCAACAACAACAACGAGAACAACAACAACAACAACAACGAGAGCAACAACAACAACAATTTTCGTCTATTTCGATGGCAATAATTCAAAAAATGAAGACGGCTCGATAGTCATAAATCTGTCAAAAATCCATTTCTTCCATTTACCCAACAGCTTGCCATGGCGTTTCCTTTCTTCACACACAGCATGCTCTCTCTCTCTATGTGTGTGACTGTGTGTGGCAATGTGTGTGTGTGTGTGTGTGTGCTTGCTAAGCGTATCTTTCAGATACATAAACTGGCACTTCAGAAACCAAGTAAGAACGTCAAGTCTCGAGAATCTGCTCGACTCTAAGATACTCGAATAAGAGAAAGGAATGTTTAATTTATATTTTGTAGAATCTTTGTGGGAAGAAAAGGGGCGTGGCACGATTGTAGAAACATTGGAGTATATATTCAAGATACTTGATGAACTCTTTTTGTATAATGATTAAATAATAGCTGTTAGAAAACGCGACAGACTTTAAAATAAATTGTTTAGAAAATCAGGATGGAGATTATACACATTAATTTGTTATGTATTATATTTATTTGTTAAGTACTTATATTTGCTTTTTTTTAAATATCATTTTCTACATAATTTGTATTCATTCCTTTAATGAAATTTTAATTGTTAAAACAAATAATCAGATATAGAAATAACAGAAATTTATAAAATTTATATTTGTGGAAAGAAAGGATCAAAAGTAAGAATAACAAATACAGAATAATACAGCTAAAAATTTATCAAATGTGGTATATACTTGTAGAAAGAGACGATCAAATGTAGGAATAACAGATACAGATTAATGAAAATTCACTTATACGTAAATAG
The DNA here is from genome assembly GCF_023558535.2 of Drosophila nasuta. Lineage (NCBI taxonomy): Eukaryota > Metazoa > Arthropoda > Insecta > Diptera > Drosophilidae > Drosophila > Drosophila nasuta. The sequence continues at coordinate 24,090,564 of NC_083455.1, read as the reverse complement.
GATTAATAGTAGAAATCTGTAAATAAAAGAAACTATAAAGTTATTAATTTATAATTTTTGAATGAATTTTTGTTATTATTTATATTATTATTTAAGTAGCTCAGTAATTGTATTTATTTAATTTAAATTGAACGAATTTTGAAAGTGTTTTTTTAGTATTTCATATTTATATAGAATTGTTTCTTGATATATGTATTAATTTGATGAACTAAATAGATCGTTCTTTAGCAATTAACAGTGTAAAGAAGTTTCTTTTCTCTGTTACAAACGCTTCCACTGTCTAGACATACTTCTTTCTCCTTTAGCTGAGCAGTGATAATATGAAATACTGTTTCAGGAGTCACTGCGACGCGTTTTGAGGCAGGCGTCGCCCATTTTCGTTTGCTGTCTTTGCCGTCTTTAGACACATTTCACTGGCTTTTGGGTTTGCTGCTGCTGCTGCTGTTCAGTTGTTCAGTTGTTCAGTTGTTCACTGTTTGTGGCACTGCTCAAGAGAGATGCAACACTCAGAAGTCAGAAGAAGAAAAACTCGGGGACAGTCTCGTTGTTGTTGTTCTTGTCAAGAGCGTTTGTTCTCAATGCCCATTCAATGCAGGCAGCGTAGCTGAAACGAAAGTGAAGCAAAAGTATCTGCAAGATACTTCAACATGCTGTCTCTTTCTTTCTTTGTGGCAGCCACCCTCGCTCGCAACCCGCACAAAAGTCAAAAATATATATGTATATATCTATAGAGTTGATGGAAAGCAGCCATCGCACCATATTTCAGTCAATTAGAACTGTCATAATTCATTCTTCGGAGTTATTTAGCTGCCTTTCTCTCTCTCTCTCTCTCTCTCTCTTTCTCTGACTCATTTTTCAGCCTTTTCTACCCCACTCACACATTTTACAGTCGCTCTCAGACCCCAATCGCTTGCCTCTTTTTTTTTTCTATATCTCATAATTTATGGTTTCGCTTATGACGAGTTCCAGAAAATTAAACAATTTTCTTCTTTTTCCAGTTTTGTAAATAGCCATATGTGTGTGTGTGTGTGTGTGTATTTGAGTGTGTGCATCTGCGTGGCATCGTTAAAATTTTGAATCATCTAATCAGTTTGCCTCAAGCATGGCATTAGTATTTGTTATAATATAATTACAACACGATATTAAACAAATAGTGTTGAGTTTGCACTTGAAAATGTGGGGAAAACACGAGAAAATTAAACGGTCTATAATTATAAAGAATTACATCTTAAGAGATTTATTAATTAACTATATTAATCTTGGGTGTATCTTTGGTTTCCTTAATATTACAAAATCTATATATAAAATTTTTGTTATATTCTTAGATGATGAACATAATATATAAAAATTATAGCTCATTTTCTGTTATTAAAGTTTTCTTCCGATTGACTTGATATTTTAAAACTATACTTAATTGTATCTGTTTAATACTAATTCCTGCTGTCTTCTCGTAATTTTGAAAGTTTTAAGAAACAAAAATTTAGTATTATTTATAGAAGGAACAAACAATATATTGTTCAAGAATCTTTAAATATACATATGTGTCTAATTGGTATTTTTGACATAGTATTAATAAAATTAATCTTGGCTTTATAATATTATATTAAAATGTAATATATTTTGTGATCTGTTTTGATATTCACAGTCGTATTACTGTAGAAATCTATTATGATTCTTTATTATAAACGTTTTTCTTGAAGCCGAATGTTTTTTCTTGTTCTCTTCTGTTTTTTTTATTTAAAGATCTTATATCTTTAAAGATTTTTTTGTAATCTTATATACTTTTCATTTCATCATAAATTGTATTTAATTTCAATTTTCCTTTTTTTTTCATTTTTTTTTTTTTAATTTCAAATATTCTATCTTTAAATGTAATATAAAAAATTTAATCAATCAATTTTTATATATATTATTCATTTCTTCTTTATATTACAATCTTCAATGATTTTCTTGAAGACAAAGGATATTTATTTGAGTTTTTAAATCAACGAAGATATATTCTGATCTTAAAGTTTTCGTTTTATACTTGTTGTAATCTTGTAAGTTTCCCTTTTCTGTTATAGAAATTATTTAACTTTCGAATGGAAAACATTCGTAAATTGTGTTTTTCCCTCATTTTGTTGGCAGATCCTTTTGCTGCTAATTTGGCCAAATTGATGATGCCATTTTGCGTTAAGCGCAAATGCAGCGGGCTATCAAAGGGCAACTAATTGTGTAGTGTAATAATAAACCACGCCTTCTCGCCCACAGCTTTTGGCTAATTTTCGCAAACGCACAATTTTCAGTTAAGTACACTTAACATAAATTAACTGGAAATCATTAAATTTCTTTAAAAATAATTTCGCATTGCATTACGAAAGTGAAAAAGAGAGAGGAGGAGAGAAAGAGGGAGCCAGGACATACACAAGTGGTAATTGCCATTAACGCGAAATAATTTTTCGAAAAGGCAATAAGAACGACAATTTCCAACACGCACGCACACGTCCACGACACAAATTGCAGGACAATCATCAGTAGCCGACATCGACATCGACGTCGTCGTCGCCGTCGCCGTCAGCATCGATGGCGGCAGCGGCGTCTACAAGTTTACAGAGCTCCATCCACCCACTGTCATAAAATGCACTGCAAAAAGGGACTAAAAGCAGCACTAAATGCAGCGCATAAAATCAGGAGAGAGCGGTGAAGGAGAAGGTGAAGGAGAGAGCGCGCAAAGCGCAACTGAAATCCACTCAAATGAATTTGTATTTGTATGTGCATGTGTAAGCTGGCGCAGTGTTTGTTTTTAGGAATAATTTTCGCGCGTCGAGGCAATCAAAACAGTTATGCGGGCAGCAGTGGAGACTGCTCTGTGTGTGTGTGTGGAGAGTGAGTAAGAAGAGATTGTGTGTGAAGAGTGAGTGAGTGTGTGTGTGAGTGTAGAGTGTCGGTTGCTGGTCAGCGCTTTGGCAATGGATTTTTATGTGGTAATCAACATTGGATTGTGTCGCATGTGTTTTGAGTGGTGATGCGTGTGGTTTGCACTCTCGCCCCTCCCCCTTCCCCAACACTCCTCTTATAGTACAGTGCTTTGACAATTTTAGCAAAAATTTTACGAAATGTTTTTGCAACGCCTCTTAATTGGCGGCATCAATTTCGAGTTGGCAGCCAAGGAGAGTATTGGAGTGGGAGGGGAGCAGAGAGAGTGAGAGAGCAGCGTATGCTTTTTTGGAGATTATGACAAAGTTGTAATGCGCTCTCATATTGGCTTAATATGGCCATAATGCAGCTGACATGGCTAAATAAATGACTAAATCAACTTCCAACGCCATTTAGTGCTGTTATTTTAATGGCTTTTAGTTATATTTTGTATCAAGCGCAGTGGCATAAACTCTAAATGCGTATATTTTAAGAGAAGTTTGCGTAGGCAGCAATTTAATTAAGCAAAGAGAGTTAAAGTTGACTTCAGTGGCTTTTAGTTAGATGTCGATCATTTTAAGAGCAGTTTTTATGTAAAGAGAAATGTGACAGCGCTCTTCAAATGAATTATGTGCTTTAATAAATGCAAATTTCGTTTTAGTTACGTTTTTTTGTAGTTGCAATTTCTTTATCTAGCGACGTTAAATGGCAAAGGGAAGTCAGTGAAAGCAAAGAAGGGAAGTGACAGAGAAAGAAGGTGAGGAGAAAAGGGGGAAAATGCAAACGGTGTTTGAATGAAGCGTTGCGGGATTTTGGGAGATTGAACAAAACGCTGAAATGAAGTTTGAAAGCTGCAAGTCAACAACAACAATAACAAAAAAAAAAGGGGCGGGGTGGTAACATTTTGGCAGACATTTGGAGAGGCAGCAACAATGGCAAACGACGGCGACGACGACGACGACGAGAAAATATCGAAACAGCAAACGATAACAACGAGCGACAGCGGCAACAACAGCAATTGAAAAGAAGGCAGCGACCAGCAAAAGCTCAAGTGCAGAAGTAGAAGATGAAGAAGAAGAAGCAGCAGCAGCAGCCAACGACGACAACGAATCAACAGCAACGGCAGCGCAGGAACAATGAGAGACAACAAGCGACGATGACGTTGAGCAGCAGCCACAACACAGCAGCAGCGCAGCAGGAGGAGCAGCACAAGACGAAAAAGTCAACGAAACGAGACAACGACAACAACTTCATGTGTATGGATTTTTTTTTGCTGCGTTTGCTGCTGCTGCTGCTGCTTCTTCTTGTTCTTTTGCTGCTGCTTTGTTCATGCTCATTGCTCTGTTGTGCACATTTTTTGATGGACAGAACAATGAGAAAAGGGGTGGAATCGGCACAACAACTCACCATACACTCATACTACTGCACTCGCTGTCTATGTGTATGTGTGATGATATGAATTTCGATTTGCATTTTACGAGGCAAAACGACGGCAAAACAGAATCGACGAAAATGTCGACCGTGGGGCAAACATAAAAATTGATGGATTCTTCTTCAACGCGTCCACCACAATAACAACTACAACAACCACACACACACAACTACAACTACATAGCGACAGCAAGCAGCGCAAGCAAAATAAGGATGGGCCACAAAAGCACCAACGAGAGGTAAAGTGCAGCTTTTTTTGTTGCTTTTGCAATACGCTTGGCTGCTTGCACAGTGAGGTACACGAAAATAGAAACACTTGCACGGAAATTAACTAGTTTACTATTTACATTAATGAATTTAAATGCAGTTAAATATTTATGTTTTTAATATTTGATATTTAGTAATAGTAATTAGTTTGCAGTATTTATTTCTTTCTTACAAGTGCTTCTATTGCATTGCCTTTAATTGTTTGGGCAAAAACTTCTCCCCGTTTTGTTTGCTGCTGTTTCTTTTGCTTTTGCAGTTTTACTTTGTGCTCGCTTGCTGAGTATGTGTGTGTGTGTGTGCTTGTCTCTCTCACCAACTGCGCGTCTGTTTGTGTGTGAGTTTCGTTCGAGCGCATTGAGCTGTCAACTTCATGTCTCAGCAACATTTCGTTTTCGTTTGTTTTGTTGTTGTTGTAGCTGCTTGGCTTTGTTGTTGTTGATGGAATCTGGCAACACGAAAGAGCGAATGCTGATGCTGGGCTGGCAGTCAACTACCAATCAGGTCGGTTGCTCTTGCTGCTTGCTGCTTGCTGTTTGTGCTGCTTTGCTGTGCTGCCCCTTTGCCAAAGGATTTCACGTGCATTTCACACACTCACACACACATGCACATGCACACACAAAATGGCAGACGTCTTGCTCAAGTGCTCGTGCTGTATAAGCAACCTGTATAGCTGTCTCACACACACCAACACACACACACACACTCGCTCTCATATCGCGCCGCTTAATTGAGTCACTTGAATATGCAACTTTTCCGAAAATGCACTTTGCCACCAGGCTGCTAATGAAAAATCGAGCACATCACAACATCGTTAGGAGCAGAAGCAGCAGCAGAAACCGTGGCAACTCTATAACGAGGGTTGCAGCGCCCTACTTTGAACCGAACCGAACCCAACCCAAGACAACTCTTGATATGATTTAATTAGGAGTTTCCACGCGCAATTAATCTTCAGGCAATCGGTGCGCTCCACTTGAACAACATCTTGTGGCATGCAACGTTCAACGTGTGTGCACACGAGACGACAATCTCGAGAAAAATCAATATGCTTCAAGCTATGAAATTTCTCGTTACTTTCCTTATATGAGGGAAATTTTATAGAAGTTTATTTTTCGTTATTTCATATTTGAAATTACATATTAAACTAATAATATTGAATCTCTCGTGCTTCTATCAGTTACAGAAATCTATTCTCATTTTAAATTAAAAGTTTTACTACTAACAAATAAAATTAGCTAAATATTTGTTTATAATAGTTCTAAATCATTTTAAAAAATATAGTTTCACAGGTTGATAATCATAATCATAATCATGATAACAAAAGTTTTAATCGTGATAAATCCTTTTTTTTAAGAAGTAACTCACGCATAATCATATCTTATAGAATTCCTTTAAAAATAGTAATAAAATATGGTAGCATAGGTTGAACATAATCATGAACATGTAATAATATTTTATCCTGATAAACTTATTTTTTATTTAAGAAAATACTTTCAACTAATCATCATCATATCTTTGAAAATTCCTTTAAAAATAGTTTTGAGTAATAACCACTTATTTAAATACAACTCAAATCTTTTAGAATTCCTTTGAAAATAATAATAAAATATAGTATTAGGGTTCAACATAATCATGAACATCAAAAATATCTCAAGCTAAATATTATCATATCTTTTAAAATTATTTAAAAATACTTTTATGAACTAACCATTGATTTAAAAAGAAAGCTGAAATTTGTTTATTGCTCAGCTTTAAAGATTAAAGTGTCAAAACAAAAGATATTTCTCAAAATTCTGTTAAGAAGTTTATTAAAATCGAAGATTGAACTACAGAGAAATATATGATAAACTAAGGAACAATTCTAACATATAATCATGTTGTATTGTATGAACTTAATTGTATTTTTTTGTTGTTTTAACTCTTAAAGAATATTCCATTCTCAATTCTGCCATTATACAACTAAAGAAATTTCATATTACACTCCTTTAGTTGATCACGTTATTGCAGCGCATAAACATCGCTGTCTCTTTAGCTGCCTCCACTTGGCAGTTGCGACGCCTACGCCGCTATGGCTGATGGTTACCCTTGACATTATACGGGTACCTGTTTCGGCTTCATTGAGTGTGCCACTCAACCGAGCTGTCAGACTGTCGCTCTCTTTCACTCTTGTACATTTAATACTCCTACTCTCTCTTTCGCACTGACATTTCAATTATGTTTTTGGGAAAAAGAACAACACACACACACACACATGTTGTAGAGAGAAACAAGAGATTAATGCGCCAATTGTTGCCTTCATCATTTCCCATTTTCATTTCCATCTCCATCTCCATTTTTACTTGAGAGCAGCCCGATAATAATGCAATTACTATTTGAAAAATGATGTCTGACAGTTTTGAATTTGTCATGGTATTTATCAAAGTCGCCTCCACCGATCCCATCGGATCCCATCCGATCCGATTCGATCCAATGCGAGGCTCCTTCCTGTGCCATGTGCTGCATCTTCTCTCCATCTGTTGCAATGTGGCAATGTCTTCTTCGTCGTTGGGTAGAAATAAAAAATTAACATGTCACTTTCATCGCAGGTAAATCAGTTGTTCTTTTATGTCTGAAGGATTTACGTTTAACGTATCCCCACAACTTCATCTTCCAACTTTGTTTCCATCTTCCAGCATCTTCAAGGTTGCTTCTTCGTCGTCGGCCAGCTAACTTTTGATATCAACGCGTACAAAAGACTTATTAATAGCTCTATTAATTCACCGATAAGACCAACATCTTTTTCAGCTTTAATTCAGTTGTACAAGCCTAAAGAGCATAAAGGATTGCTCCGCGACGGACCAAGCGGGCCATTTATTAAACCATCTCCCAACGACAAAAGTTGAAGACGATGATAATGATAATGTTTTGATTGCTTGCCGCAGATCGTTGCAGAATTTTAACTTGTTTTCGGTTTAAGAAAACCGAAAGAGATATGCTCAGATGTTAACGTACTGAGTGTGATTAGTTTTGCAACATAATTTCAATATTTTTCTTCATTTTATAAAATTAATTTTCTATTTTAAAAATGTTTGTATTATAAAAAAACAAGCAGGAAAGCTTTTACTGAGAGTTCTCGACTGTAAGATAATTGCTGCCTATTTTAAATAAAAGCTAAACACTGCGGTATAAATTTGAAAATATGCAAAATTAATATACCACAAAAATACTAATAATAAATCTGTGAAATTTGTAGTGAGACACAGGAAAGAATTTAATTTAAACAAAAAATGTTTAGAAAATGCATTTTAATTTTGAATTTTGTGCAAACTGAAAAAGCATTGCAAAAGATAGTTCTAGCTCAGTATTAATATGTGTGATTTGTAATGAAAATTTCTCGCAATATTTAAATTTAAATTTGGAATACATATCTTTTGTATACCTAATTTTCCTTATATTCGGTTTTTAATAAATTCATTTAAATATTAAGTGATTGTGCTTAGAATTTCTTAAGATAATGTTACTTTTGTCTAATTTACGATTGCTAGGTGATATTATTACTTTGCTTTGGTATTCTAATAGTTGTATTTTAGTATATTTAGTATTTTATTCTGAATACACATTTTCAGTATATTTAGTACTTTATTTTAAATACACATTTTCAGTATATGTAATATTCTATACTGAATACAAATTGTCAGTATATCTAATATTTTATTCAAAATACATATATATAGTATACTTCAGTATATTTGACATTATATTTTGAATAGATATATTCAGCATATTCGGTTTTCTATTCTGAATACATATTTTCAGTATATTTAGTATACTATTTGGATTACGTATTTTCAGTATATTTGGTATTTTATATTGAATACATATCTATTTCAGTATATTTGAGATTCTATTCTAAGTAAACCTCTTTACTCTTACTTAATCTTTTTATGGGTCTCTTTTCTCAGAAATTAATTTTAAATATTCGAAAATTCTTTATGTATTTCGTTACTTTGTTGTACTATATACTCTTTTCACAACCGTATAGTTTTTTTATTATTGTAATGAATGGTATAAAAATATTGAAACCTATTTAAATACTTTATTAGCCGAAATAAATCAACTATTTTTGTAGTTACATTTCTGTAACCCTTAGTTATGCAGTATATAACTCAGTTCGTCATAATTCTAACCCTAACTCCAAAATTGAGCTCTGGCGTAAAAAGCAAAAAAACAACGTAAAAGCCATAAATTTATTTACACAATTTGAATGACGTGAAATATGAATATTTATACAAATGTGGAAGAGGCAGAAGTAGAATCAAAATGAGTGTTGCAAAGTCCCACAGACATAAACACACACACACACACAGAGAGGGAGGGAGTGAACGTGAACGTGCAACATCATCTAAAAACCTGTGACGCAATAAAATAGAATTAATGGAACCGGAATTATGCGACTGATGTGCAGCAGAGGAGAGAGAAGGGAAACAGATCCTGACTAGATATCATACTATGTGTGTGTTTGTGTGTGTGTTTGTGAGTATCTGTCGCATCTAATATTAATAAATATCTTCAATCTGCTGTCAGAGAGTGCAAAATAGTTATTGCGCGATATGCAATTAAAATATAGCTAAAAACGCAATGAGGAAAAAAGCACGAGGAAAGATGGAAGCGGTGGGTGAAGGGGGAACGGGGAAGGGGGGGTGCGGGGGCGGTAAGTGCGCAAATACCCCTGACAGGTAATAAAAGTAATTTATGCGCGCTAAGGGTTGTAAATGCCAGGACGAACGGGACAGACGGACGGACAGACAGACGGACGGACAGACAGACAGACTAAAGCGACTGGCAGCTCGTTTATGCTGAATGACGTTGACACCGGACTGTGGCAGCAACGAACAGCGAGCAACCAGCGTGGTTGGTGGCAGTGGCAGCAACCATTGCTCTTCCTCTTCTTCCTACCAATACATATGCACATTCTATAATTCATATTCGCTATCAAAGATCACAAATCAAATTATTATGCCATGTGATGGCCGCACACACACACACACACACACACACTCGTACACTCACAAATACAAATACATTCACATTTACACTCACTCACACATTCACAGAGAAGTCAGCTTAATGGCAACGGCGACAGCCAAGAGACACATTTGAGGCACAACAACCACCGAAAAAAAAGTGCTGCTCAAATCGAAAAATTAATATAATGGCCACGAATTTGTAGATGCTCTAATAAATGCGATATTAATGAATGAAATTACATTATGAAAATATTGCTTGATATGAAAATATTTGCTTAAATAGAGGGTAGAGAAAGTTAAGAGTAAAACATGTTTTATTGAGCCTACAACTAAAAAAGTAACAGGGAATGGGTGCTTAATTTAAGCATACATTGAAACAAAAGACCAATTTTTTAAATCAAGAACATACTTCTTAAAAACTGTGTTCTGAAATTATGACCACTTTAAGAACATTTTCTTATTTAGAACTAAAAACACTATTCTGAAAAATGCAAAATTTTTCAAAATAAGACAAAAATACTAAATTTAGGTTACAAAATTCTGTAATTCATCAAAATTCCTATTACTATAACAAAAACTGTAAGAGTTTAGAACTAGTTTAAAAGAAAACAAATTTTTATTTTGTATTATTGAAATTTAACGAATGAAAGAATACAATACTGAACTTTTTTTTGGTTTCACAAAATAAGACGATATTGAAAAATATACCAAAATTGTTTTTAGTTCTAAGAACGTTAAGAAATTATTCAATAAATATTGCAATATTTTAAGAATGGTACCCAAATCAAGTAAGAGAGCTACAATCGAGAATGCGCGGTTGTGAGATACCCGGTACCCATTTGATATAACACCGAACTCTAAATATATACAGTAAAAATTCTATTGTGTAGTATGGATAGCTTGTATAAATAGCAATGAATCGCTACGACAATGTTGTCACAATAATTTAATAAAATTTCAAACCAATGTTTAAAAAATATAATATTGCTATAATACAAATATGTGCTAAAATACTACATAACATATCTTAAAAAGAAAATCATTCAATTAGTTCGACCAAAACTTGTGATTCATTATTCAAACAATGGAGCGGGTTTATCAGCTTAGTATTATTTGATAATTTGTTTATTAGATAAATTGAGCTGAGCTGTCATATTTACTAAATTTAAAAAAAAAATTAGAAAAAATGTCGAATATTTTCTTGCATTATTTCATTATAAATATTTTCAAATATGTTGATGTTATAAATTAAATATTTAGTAATATTCTAGTATATTTAGTATTCTATTATAAATACATGATTTTCACTATATTCTGTATCCTATTCTAAATTAATATATATTTTGATTTAATTAGTAAAAGTTAAAGTAAACCTCTTTTCTTTTTCTCAATTTTTTAATAGGTCTGTTCTCTTAGCAATTAATTTTAAATATTCAAAAAATATTTATCAGGTGATAATTTTACTAAATGAAATAAAAATTTTAGAATATATTGCTACTTATTTCATTATACACATTTGAAAATACGTTTAACTTCGAAATTGATCTTACAGATATTTAAAATATGTTAATACCAAATATATTTACGCTTTATTTCGGTTTTATATACTTATCTTTAAATTAGCAACTGATTAATTTAATTTTAAACAAGGAAAATTGTTGAATATGCGTATATTTTTATCATACTTTATTCCTTTCTGTATAGTCAAGTATCTATCTGACAAAGCAAACTTGACAACTGCTTAAATACCCTTCACTTTTTGATGCTTGGCATGTGCGTGTCTGTGTGTAAGTGTTTGTGTGTGTGTGTCAAAATGCCGTATGCTCATTTAAGCGCTAGAAAAGTAGCAAACACGACAGAGAAAGGAAGGGAAAGAAGGAAGCACAGACTGAGTGAAAGAGAGAGTCAGAGAACTGTGGATTGGGGGCCAAAGACCCGTCAAGTAGTGAGCGCTGTCGTCTGCCAAAAGCGATGCGAAGGATACAAAACAGAAGCGAAGCAGAGACGCCGAGTCAAAGGATATTATTTTTATGATATCTGTGTCCAATCTCTTGATTTATTCGGGCTCACGAATCCTCCTCTCGCATACAAATACAAATCCAAATCCACCAAATACGAATTATTTTATTCGGCTGCCATTTTGTTTTTCTCTCTCTCTCTATCTGGACGAGGCGTCCTTTTATTTCATTTCTCCCATTTAATTTTATACAATTGAGTGATTTATTCGTGTCACAAAATAAAAAAGAATTATGACTCGCAGTTTAGTTCAGTTCAGTTCAGAAATAAGGGTCGCTGTCAAGAAAATGCTTCTCTGATGGTGGTTGGAAAATGACGCGTTTTTTTTCAGTCTGCTTTTCTTTTCGCAGCCCGCACATCCTCTCTCTCTCTCTCTTCGATTCGGCCATTGCCCTGCCCCCAATTTGAGAGTTGAGGGTTCGCATCGTGTCTTGACTGACAGACTGACAAACTGACTGCTTGACTGACTGAGTGACAGACTGTCAGCTTGTGTTCACTCTCTTCTTGTCGTCGGCCATGATGGAATGAAATTGTTCTCTGCTCTGGGGTTGTTCCAGTCAAACTCACAGTTTCCATTTCCCATTTCCCATTTTCCCAACAGCCACTTCTCTTTCCCTCTTACAAAAGAAAACTCCCAAGCTGTGTGGGGATAATTTTCCAACAACTTGATGCGGGTTTTTCATTAAAAAGTTTCAGCGTTAATTTTGACGAAAGCAAAACGATTCTTCTGAAAACTGGTCAACGTGGGATTCTGTCTCTCTCTCTCTGTCTCTCTTTCGATTATCTGCTTGATGGAAATTGCCAAAGACTCTTTTCATTTTTTATATGGAGTATAGTTAACACAAATATGCAAAGTTTTTGCATATATTTTTCGCCAATTCAAACTTTAACTTATTGCGTCTGGCGCAGCACAAAATTTGAGTTGATTTGATGATGTTCTAGATAAGCTTTTCTTTTCTTCAAGTTACTTTATTAGAGTAATAATGTTTAATGATGGTTTAGATAATATTAATCTATTTTTTTACTGTTAAATTAGAAAAACAATACAGATTTTATATAATAAAATTAAAAAAAAAACGTAAGCCAAATTTAGTTGGTATCTTTTCAATAGTAAATTCGAAATAATAAAAAAGAAAGAAAGAATCATAAAACTCAACTAAAATAATATATTTCTAACAGATACTCAGATAATATATTAAAAAAAAGTTGATTTTGTATGTAATATTGTTGTCTTATATATAATATCATAGTTACAAGTTTTAAAATATAAATAAAAAATGAAATTCTTTGAAATAATGAAAAATATTTTGCACTGCTTTTGAAATTAATTTAGAGTTTTATTATAATATAATATATTATATATATATATTTATTAGAACTAATGAATGCAAATGAACTGAGAATAAGCGACAATTTTTTGAAAATGATATTTACTAAAAATAAGGTTTGAATTTGTTGAAACTATTTTAATACCCGCTATCCATAGGACAGAAGAGTATTATTATTATTTTATGCCTGCACTCCGACCCTATAAAGTATATACTTTATATACTGACCATCTGGTATATTTTGCACTCTATGGTACATTTTCAATGTAATACTATATTAATATACCAAATGTAATATTATGTATATTTTTAGTATTTTTGTGGTATATTAATTTGGTATATTTTAAAATTAATACCGCATTATTTTGCTAAAACTTTATTTCAAACCGATTTTAAAAACAGAGTATCTAAGTTAAGCAAACTTTAATTCAACATTAATCGATTTATTGAATAGATTATTTTATATTTATTTAAGCTGTGATAAACAACAAATAGAAATTCTTTCATCTTATTCCCAAACTGTTCTTAAAAAAAAAACAACAGCGTGCAATAAGTTAACGCAACATTAATGCCGATAATCTTTATCTTTACGACCTTCTCAATTTCCATAGACGAAAACAGAATCTTCTACAATTTTAGTGCTTAAATTTTGAAAGAGCGTTTGGACTGGACTGATTAAAGACAGACTACAACTATAATTAAGGTGACCTGTGTTCGAACTGTCAGCGGCTTTTAAGGCAGAAAGACCAAAAATTATGACTAATAAGTTATAAAATTGAAACAAATTAAAGAGCAGATGGAGGAGAGAAATGCTCTTATAATATTGAATTCACAATGTGGGAATGAGAGCCATTAAAAATGCCGCCAAGGCAAGGAAAACCATAAATTTGATAATTGACTTTCCACCAAAAAGAAGTAGAGAAGAGAAAAGCAAAGAGAATGGAAAGGGACTGAAGGAAAAACCAAGGCTTACATAATCGAAGAAACACATAAATCTCACCCGGGGGGAGAGACATGAAAAACGCAGTCACTCAACAGAAAGAGAGCGAGCGAAAGAGAGAGCGAGAGAGTGGACGGAAATGTGCGTCATAAAAATATTAAAAATTTTAGAAGATCAAAATGGGTTTCTAGAGTGGTTTCGAAACCAGATAAAAGAGCTCGGACCGCTGTCCAAAAAAATAAAATGTTCGTTGCTCGTTCCAGTGCATTAGAGCTCGATGGCATTTCAATAGGCCATAAATCTGAGCCTCACACTCTCTCTAACTCTGCAGCTAGCTCATCATCATCATATTTTTTCATATTTTCCAAGCATGTTGCATGCTACATGCTGCATGCTGCATGCTGTGGCAGCTGCGCGTGCGCAAATGTTGCGCGGATCGTTTTCGTTCTGCCAAATTAGACGACGACGAGTGTTTTTGCCTCTGATTTATGTCCTGATGTGTGTCCTTGTGTGGCGTGTCCTTTTACCTAAATTTGCCTAATTTTCTCTCTGTGTTGAGCTGCGGGGCATCGCAACCACCCGGAGACAAGAGTGTTTTCTTCTTCTTCCACTTTCTTTCTTATCTGTTGCCTCACGCACCGTACGAAAATAAAATGAAAATAAAAATTATGAACTCCTTTTTCATCGGAACTTCAATTCGTCGTCTGTTTGTTCCCTTGTAAATCACTCAATTTTTGACATTTGTTCTTTCTCTAAATTACGTGACATTGTTTTATTGCCTAGCGAGGGAGAGAAGGAGTGAAAGAGAGGGGGAAAGAGTGAGTGAGAGATAGAGAGAGAGTGGGATGCTTGTATTTTGTTATGGAAGCCATATTTTCACCCATTCTTTATCATCATCAAGAGCACATCATCGCCTTCTCTCGATTCTCGATCTGCTCATATAAATAGCAGTCATTTTGCTGCTGGCATTTTTGAGGTGGATTTCTACTGTCAAAAGTTGATTAGTTGCTTTTTTGATTTTGTTTTTGTTACGTTTCGTTTCATTCGTTTTCCGCCCATCATAAATCTAACACACAAAAAAGGGGTTGCTTTTGTTCTGACGTCAAAAGTATGCCCCTATGTGCATTCTCTGACATCTCCACGTACATAACATTCTATACATATTTCATATCCGTTGTCACTTCAGAGCACTCCCAGAACTTGCTTCGAGAGACTTAACAAAAAGCTCAAGGATAACACCGAGTGAATTTCATAAATTATTTAACATTTTATTTATTTGCATACATTTTAATATTTAACACTTCTTTTCCTTCTTTCAATATTATTAGGTGTGGAGAATAATCTCTCTATCATTTATGTTAGATAACAACAATTGACAGATTATTAAAATTTAATATTTTACACACTTTATAAAACATTTGTTTTGACTTTATTATTTGAATGTTTAGGGAAATTGCTAAATGCAGAGAGATTTTATTTAGAACAATGTTGATTTTGTTATATATATTTTTCATTTTTTACAACTTTTGTAATAAAATTTCCTTTAATTTGTATTATAAAGTATTTGAAATTCCAAAGCAAATTGCAATTTAGAGCAAAATTTATATAAACACTAATAGTGCTATAAAATGAATTAAATCATTATTAATTACTTGCAATATGTAATAAAATGCAAGTAATATGAATTTTACTGAGCTGCCTATGTAACGTTGCAGCTTACTTTATAAAAGCTTTTGTATTGGAGGAAGGAATTTATAAGAATTTAGATTAGGATAGCTTTACTATAAAATTAACACTGTTAAATGAAGCCAATGACAAAAGATATCACAAAGTGTCAATATAAAATTAAAAATATATAAATATTATATCAAATGTCAAGCAATTTACAGTGCAGGCTGTGAAACGTTTCAGCTCACATTTCAAAAGCTCTCTCTTACTTTCTTTACAGAAAAAGCTTTAGTATTGGTAGAGTCGAAATTCGGTTTTTTTAATACTTTGATATAAAGATAACACCCAATTTCTTATATTTATTTCATTTTATGATTTTAAATAAAGTTATTAAATTCAAGTTTTATGTGTATTGATTCAAATATCAAGCAATTTGCAATGCAGGCTGTGAAACGTTTCAGCTCTAGTTAAAAAAGCTCTCTCTTGCTTTCTCTAGAGAGAACTTCTTCCTTAATTGTTGTAAATTAATAAATTTCTGTTGACATTTATTTAATATTTTGTACTAAACCAGCACTAAAATAAATTTAATTAAATTAAAGAGAAAAACTTTAAAATATTCTTGCTTTTACCATGAATTTATACAAACTTACACATAATAAATATAAATATTAACTATAACTTTGGTATCTCTTTATCTCTTTACAGATATTCAGAACAATTGCTTGTAAGTATATCCATAAAAAAGTTTTTATACTTTAACTATATATTGAATTTTGGAATATTTAATTAAAGTTGTTGAAATCAACGTTATTAGTTGATATGCATAGAAATACTATGATAATAGAGCGTAACAAAAGAAGAGTTGCTTCTGTTCTCAAAGCCAATTGATATGCAAATTTTGTCGGCTTGGTTTTCTATAGATACTTCGAAATGAACGAAGCTCATAAAGTTGTATACATTTTTATCGAGAAACGCTAATCAGGAAGAGCAAAAATAGAAATAAAAGAAGAAGCAAAGGCAATTAACTAAATCCAAGAAGGAAATAAAAGAGAAAAAGAAAGTCAAGGGGAAAGCAAAGAAAATCCACCCTGAAAATGGGGCTTTGTACTGGTCTCGGCATTAAAATATAATTGCGACTATTTAATGCCATTAAAGTCACTGCGGCGATTAATGACTAATGGAGGTGGTTTATATATATGTATAGTGAGGGGGATGGAAAAAGTGAAAGTGGACAACGCAAAGAGAGAGCTCGTGACTGGGATTGATAGAATGATTTAATGTCGCCAATATAAATGGACGACTAAACGAAACGTGCGACTCATTCGAAATGCACACGAAACCCGCATAGATACACAGATACAGATACATTTGCTGAAGCTACAGCTACAGATACAGATACAGTAAACATTTGTGGGCCCAAGATGGCCGCCCACATTTTGGCTCGTTCATCGCATGCTCAAATGACATTTAATGTGTCAAATAAGGGTTACTCCCACCCCTCGAAGAGTCTGAGACTCGACTTGGACTCTTTGCCTGTCATCATCATCCACTTTCTCGGCTGAGCAGGCAGACGGAGAGAAGAGAAAGAGAGAGAGAGAGTTTTATGTGAAATTGATATCCGTTCGAAAGGCAGACATCATGAAAAGGGAGTCCTAGCTAACATGTGTGCGTGTGTGAGTGTGTGTATCTTTTGGTATGCGTGTGCGTGTGCGTACATAAATCTGTCAGTTTGCTTTCTTTTTGTCACTGCGCCCTGTCAATTCACACAAAAATTATGATCCTGAAAAGTAGATTATCCTTGATTTATCGCCGCATCATTCGAAAGTTGAAAGCGACGAAATGAAATTGCGTTCCACACACACACACACACACACACACACTTTGAGATACAGTCTAAATGTATCTTTGTATCTTTTGTGTGCCAGCATGTGTCGTCATTTGGCCAGGCCAACAACACGCACTTTATTTGTTGACATTTCTCTCTATTTTCTCCCTCTTTTCTCATTCTTCTTTCTTCTTATGCTCGTCTCTCTTGTCCTGCTCTTAGAGGCCCGCAGATAACAACACGTCAAATCATTGTCCAAGCCATTTGAGTGAAAGTATCTGACGGATACGTTTTTTTTTTCATCTGCTCATCAGCGTCCTTTCATTCCCGTCTCTCTCTCTCTCTCTCTCTCGACAATAAATAAAATTAAATGCGCTTTTGTTTGAGCCAATTGAATTATGTGCGTGTGAATGCCTTTTTTTCTTCCAGTTTTTCCACACAACTTTTTTATTATTGCCTTACAAATTTTTCTGTGAGCTGAAATTAAATGGCGACTGCGTCTCATCTAGAAGAGTTATGACTTCCATGGCAATTTTGATGAAATTGTTCTTTATTTCTTTTTTTTTTTTGTGGTGAAAGAACACAACATAAGGATTCTATTCTTCCTTGCTGCAAAGGGTTGCATAAATTTGTAAATGATTTGTTATTATAGGCAAATCCCCTATGGCAAAGAAATAAAGAAGGGTTTTTTTCTTGCCTTCCTATTTGCATTCCTTTTTGTCTTCGGTTCAACTCCCATTGCAACTCAACAGTTGAGGAGCACAAAATTACTCAAACTCCTCTTAAAGCACACACGCATATTAATAAGGTGCTCTCATTACTACACCCAGCGAGCGCCATGATGCTCCCGCGCTCTCATTTCACACTCTCCAAATTCAAGCAGGAGAGTAATTACTTGCTTTTGTTTTTGTAGTCCTATCTTCTTTTCGCCTACGCAGACTGTACTGTAGAAATCGCGCCTTTTCAAAGTTCAACTAATGCTTTCGACATTGCTGGCTCTCTCTCACTCACTTTTAAAGCTCTTTCGATCAGTTATTTTTCGTTTCTGACGCCGCGCGGTGTTAAAAATTTTTACGTGTGTAGTGTTTTTATTTTTGTTTTTTATGTGATTGTTAAATAGTTAATCGCAGCTTCAAGTGTTTTAATTACTTAATAAAGAGTGATTTTGTGCGTGGCTTATTATTTTAAGGCAGTGCAATGTCAATAAATGAAATTAAAATGCAGCATAAAAGTGACGCCTGCAGGCCTGTTGAAAAAATCGTTCGCGTGTGTATGTGTGAGTGTAGTGCTTGTGAGTAAAAGGAGCAAGGAGAAAAGAAATACAAATGAAATAACCGCAGCATAAGAAAATACTAGGTGAGTGCCAATACATGCGTATATATAGTATGCATATTTGTATGTGTAGCATTTTTGTAGGGTTGTTTTAAAATGCAGTCATAAAATAGCGCGCAGTTGTTGTTGGCTGGCAAGGCAGGCAGTTGTTGCTGTGCAAAGAACTTAAACAGCGCTTTTACATACATAGATAACAACGCTTTTACATACATACATAGATCTCTGTCCAACTAATGAGGCGGTTAGCAACAGTGCTTTTGCAAAAGTAATGCCAAAAGCAAAAGCAAATGTGAAGGCTTCACTTAGTTTGCCTTGCATTGAGCTGTGTTTTTACGGCAACTTAACAGCGGCGCTCATGCAAATGTAAATTATCTAATTAGTTTCTGTTAAGAGGAGTCCCCATTACGTGCTCCACTTGATCGCTGCGCTGTTAAAGTTCTGCAATGGTGTACTTCGCTTTAACAGCTGCGCTTTTGAAAATGCAAAATAGTTCTGTTAACAGCAAAGAAAGTTAGATGCTGCTTTTAATCGCTGCTTTGTTCTGCATAATTAGACGCACTTTAACAGCAGTGTTTTGTTATGTTATGATAACATTTGCAAGCCTGTTAAGCTTTAAATGTTAATCGCTTGCCTATTAATCCTTGTGGTATATTTGATTAACATTTTGTAGGTAATTTACTTTACTTCAATTTTATTTAATTTTAAGCAACTGTTTATTGTTTTTCTGTATAGTAATTTCATTTTAATACTGCTTTTTAATATGTCTGCTACTTTACCTTACTCAATAACCCTTTTTTGGTGGACCCAGCAGCCATTAAATTATAGCATTTAATGGCTTCCGGTTTTGAGACATTCGCAATTTCAATCATCGAGCTTGCTTCAGAGTTCGTTGTGGTTCGTTTGCCAGTAAAATGTTTAAAGCAAAAAAAAGAACGAAGAGAAAAATATTCGCATTTTGTTGTTGTTGTTGTTGCTGTTTGTAATAAATACGCTGTCAAGCCCGCATCGATTATGGACACTCACGGATGCACTCACACACATACTCACACACTCACTTGGCAGTTGCATGCAGCACAGTCAACTGTGGCAGTGGCAGCAACATCGGCAGCTCCAATAATGTGAGTCAATAAATCGCCAATCAAGCAATCATACACAATTTATTTCCCGTCATAATTATCGAGCTCTCGCTGTAGGTGTGTGTGTGCGAGTGTATGTGTGTGTGTGCCTCTGTCTGTGTGTGTGTGTGCAGCGTGTGATTATGACGCTGCTGTTGGACGCCCTGCAGCGGAGCTGACTGAAGTCGTCGCAACTTGAAGTCCCAGTCTCCATGTTTCATTTGCAGCTCAAGCGAATGCACGAGGTAAAGGGACAACGGACAGGGGACTGAGGCAAGGGGCAAGGGGCAGGGGGTGTGGCAGCAGCAGCAGCAGCAGCAGCAGAGACAGTCGCCGTCTGCAGTCGGCATCTTGCTGGCGTTTGATTTGTGGCATAGACAGGCGACGCAGTCGCCGAGAACTTTTCAAGAATTATTTGATTCTGTTTTGGTTTTTATCATTTTTATTGCCCAAGAAGAGTTTTTGCCTTGGGTTAGCTCAACTCACCTCAGCGTATATCTCTCTCTCTCACTCACTCACTCTTCTGTCTCGCTCATTTGACATTCCTGCGCGCCAATCGCAGCTTCGCCGCCGCCTCGGCATTATTTTTTAATCGATTTTCAGTCACCGAGCTTCACTCTTCTCAGATTTGGGATTATTCTTCTTGTTGTTGTTGTTGTTGTTGTAGTCATTTAATTTGAATTTCTGGCTTGAAATCTCTTTGGCATTGTTTGCTTTTGATTTTCGCCTAGTGCCCGGTTTCTTCCTCTTCTTCACCATCATCATCATCATCATCATCTTTGGGGGCATTTGTCATTGGTCAATAAATTCGATTGATTTATGCAGTCAGCGGCAATTTCAATCCCAGCTGCCTTCTTCTTAACTGAAATTGAATTCCTACATTTTTTTTGTTTGTTGTTATTTATTCGTTTTGAAACTTGAAATGCTCGAGACTGAGTTGAGTTGATGTCTGATTCCTCTTGTTGTTGTTCTTGTTGTTGTTCCATTCATTTGCTTCTCATCTTTGCTGCTTTTAGTTGTTGTTGTTGTTTTTGTTCTTGTGGCAGTTCACGGCTGGACGTCGCAAGTTCAAGAGTTCAACGTCTTTATGGGAAACGCATTTTCCATGTTTATCGACTTGTTTTTCATTTGTAGCAACTTTCAACTCAACTTGCTTATTATTTGATATAATTCTGCAAGTGCTTGCATAAATTTAATTAAGTGCTCCATCGTCAAAAGTTGAAGAATTGTGCTGCTAAATTCTTTTGTTAAAATACTACTATGGAATTGCAGGAATTGTCTAGTAAAATTAGCATTTAACAACCAAAATTATATAAAAGTACAAATTTAATTAACCTATTTAATCATTATTTTGCAATCATTCAGTTCATTAAAATGTTTAAACTTAATAATGAACATAAATGTCTAAATATATCAAAATAAAGGAAGTTCTTTCTTAATTTTTTTATCATATTTTAATTATAATCTATTGCTCATACAACACTCTATACAGATTATCCACTAATAAATAATGTCTAAAAAAAAGTAACGTCGTAAAACTATAAAAACCAAAGAATGTAAAAAAGCAATCCTGTATCTTTAATTATTTTAATATTTCAATTGAATCAAAGATTTATTAGTAGGTTTTTATTTATATTTAGGCTTCTACATTGTTTAAGGATTCTCCACATAAATAATATCTTCATCAAAATATTGGAAATTATTTCTGCAGTTTTTCGCTATCTTTCATTTCGCCTAAAGAAAATAGAATACATTTTTTGGACTTCATTTGTTGCTGTAATTCTTTAAATAATATTGCATTATTCCTTATAGAATTCTACACATAGTTGATCTACAGCATTTTGTATATATTTTTCACTTAAATATACATGTAAAAATCTAAAAACATAAAAAATTTACTACTTTTATTTCTTTTGCTGTAATTTTTTGTCATCTTTCAAAAAATATGAAAAATAGATTCTGCTTCATTATTTATTTCAATAAAATGTTAATGAAGTTAAAACTGTAGCATAGTTTTTAGTTGAGTTTCTACATTGTGTAAATTTACTCCACTTAAAACAATATTTAAAAAAAAATATTCTCAACTCAAGCATAGAAAATTTTACCCAAAAACAAATTTTTCCGCCGCATTTGCTATGTTTAATTTAATCCATTGATTTGCAGCAGCAAAAAATATGAGAAATAGATGTTACTTCTTTGATTATTTTTATACAATTTAAAAACTTTACCATAAAACTTTATTAATTGGGTTACTACTCTGTATAATGATTTTCCACTATAATATTACACAAAAATAGACAAAATTTGGAATCTTGTAGCTCAAAGCAAATTCTCTGCTACATTTTTTGTTGCCATCTTTCATTTAGCCAATTGAGTTGCTGAATCAAAAAATAAGAAATAAAGAATTTGCAACTTTATTAATTGCTGTAATTTTTCACTGCGAAAAAAGTGAGAAAGAAACAAAATAAGAAGCGTAAAGCGAAAAACCAAACATTTTCTCCATTAAGAAGCGCACAATAAAAATAAATCCATCAATAACACGAAATTAAACATAAAAAAAAGAAATATATAGTACCATATATGTGTAAGAAGAAGAAGAAGTAGAAGAAGAAGAAGCAGAAGCAGCAGAGGAACGTTGAACGCGGGAAATAAACAAGTTCGCTGTTGAAGCCGCTGGCCACATGTTGTGGCAACTTATTGGTCGAAATCGAGAAAGAGAAAGAGAGAGGGAGATAGAGAGAGAGGGAGAGGGAGAGAGAAAGAGAGAGAGACCAAGATGACTGTGGCGAATGATGAGGCAGAGAAACAGCGGGGATTGGCAGCAGCAACTCAACTCAACTCAACTCAACTCATTGGATCCTAATTCCGAATAACGAATAACGAATTTAACCAATTTACTCAAATGCTAATTTATGGCCGATTGATGCGCAGGTAGTCGAAAGAATCACAATCACAAACCGAATGCAGTTCGAAACTCTGCTGGTCACGCAATCAAAATGTGGCAGCGAATGGTGGCATGCAGCAGCAGTCGAGGCAACACATCATTATCAACTGCGTCTTCGTCTTGTTTTTGGTTTTTCTTCTTCTTCGTCGTCGTCGTCAACGTCAGTGGCAGCCATAAACATGGAAGCTGCACGCACAGAGAGAGACAGAGAGAGAGGGAGAAAGAGATGCAGCTGCACCACTTGTTGTGCTGCATGCTACGTGACGTGGTTTGCCTTGCATGAATTACGACGAATCAACGCGCAGCAGCAGCAGCAACAACAACAACTTTAACTTCAACTGCAACTGCAACAATTTGACAGTTGAGCAACTGCTGCCATCATTGCCACCTTCGCTGCTTGCACAAGAAGCGCCAAAGGTGCACAGTGGGGAGTGCACTGCATCATCATTATCTCCATCATCATCATCATCTTCTTCATCGTCGTCGTCTCTTGGGTTGCATTTCTTCCATGCGGCGATTCGCGTTCCACTTGCAAGTTGCACATAAATTTAACAAAACTCTCTTCTCTCTCTCTCTCTGATTGCCCACTTCAATGCTGATGATGAAGATTCTGATCATAATGATGACCATATCAGCAGGATGACGATGTTGCACTCCCGCTTGGTGTGCCACTTGACAGATACAATCCAATCAGTTGCATTCCACGGGGATCTATTGAGTGCACCTTAAATGCCAAACGGAACATTGAACCACGAAGATCTATATAAACAATTCCAGAAACATTCTTAATTATTTAAATAAATATAATCACCAGAAATGAGGTCATTATTTTAAAGGAAGGAAATATCAACATTTTAAGAAACAATAACAAAATTATTTTTTGTTATATTCGAAAAGTTCTTAAATAAAGGTTTCAATCTACTCTTCAATTTAGTAGAAAACATTCTTGAATTAAGATTTTAATCTTAAAATAAGATGTTTTCAATCTTAAAATACAAGTTTAGCATAAAAATTTTGGTTCAACATTTTTTCAACCTAAAAATTTTATTTTATGATTACTTTTATAGTTATTTAATTTTATTGCACAAATCATATGAAGAAACCATCATTCAGGATTTTAAAATTAGTCATTTCTGCAGCTGATTTAAAATAATTTTTGTTCTATTGTATTACTTTTCATTGCATTGATTATAAAAAAAAACTATTATAGACTTTGTTAAGGTCACTCAATGTGTTACAAATTGGTTTAAAAGTAAAATAATTATTCTTATTTTCTGACTATCTATTGCGCTGAATATTGTGAATTTCATTTGGTTGTATCATTGGCTGTAATTTCGTCCTTAATCTCACTTAAAGTTGTGCTAATGGCAAAAAGTATTTTGCAATTTCATTCCTCTCTCTCTCTCTCTATACTATCTTTCTCGATTTAAATTTAATTTGGGAAACATTAGTATTATATTATTTGATTTACAAAGAAGTGCATACAAATATTTTTTCTTTTGTTTTAATATACATTTATCTTGAATTTCTTTAGCACCTTTTACTTTTAAGCACAACTCAACCTTAAAATGGTGTTGCCTCTGTTGAGGAATATCCATGTACTTAATTCTTCAGCTTCTTTCACTTTTTTGTTTCAAATCAATATCATAAGATATCTCAAGATATTTGCCACAATGATTACTTAATGGAAATCGTTACAGTTTTAAACATATGTATGTACATACTTGGATTCCAATTTATACTTCTGAATTTAAATATATCAAAATATAAGTCTTCATAGAAAAGTTAAATCAAGTAAATATAAATAATAATAATAAATTGCTCTAAAAAAATTAATAAATAAAGTAATAGTAATAAAGTAAAGTAAGACAAAGCTGTACTAAAATAATTTATGATAATTCCGCTACATTAAAATCCGTCTTATTATGCGACTTGGAACCATATTAATTATCTCTCTATCTAATTATGCACTTTGCAACTGACTGGCTTGATTTGTCTTTCAATAGTTAATTAATATGATTGAATAATGTTTGAGCGATAGCCGGAGCTAAGCAGTTGGTCAGTCGTATTAGAGCCTAATTAATCTTGGCTAAAAGTGAAAGAGACCTGCTGCACAGAGCACAAGCGAGTTTTTGCAGATACAAAATGTATCTCAATCTGTTTGTGTATCGCCAAGGGCGCACTTTGCATTTGCATCTTGGCAAGTGAGTTGCAAGTGAAGTATTCATTCATTCATTCATTCATTTAAGCACTCAACGCGCACTGCAAACTGTCAATTTATTATGCGAGTGGCAAAAGCGATAGTTAGTTAGCAGCAGCAGTAAAAAAAGAAGGCCACAAAACAGACAATGACTATCGCCTGGCTGTCGAGCTGAACCCCTGATCCATGGGGAAGGTGCACATGTGGCAAGAGAGAGAGAAGGAGACGGGGGCAAGGATTGGCAGCTTGACAATGACAGGGACAGGAACAGATACAGATACTGAGAATGAGAATGAGACTGTGGCTAAAAAGGCAGCGGCGAGTGTCAAAAACGCCACGACGACGAAATGTGGCACAGCCAAAGGGGCAACTGCAATGTGCAACGTTCAGTGTGCAACGTGCAACGTTCAGTGTGCAACTTGCTATGTGCAACAAGTTCCAGTTCCAGTTCCTGCCGTCGCTGCGCTTTAATTGACAGCAACAAACATCGCGCGGGGGCAATGCCACCCACCCACACACACACACACTTATACACCACACACACACACACAGATACTTACACACTCACACAATCTCGAGATTATTTCTGTGCGTTTCCCACAATTGATTCGGACAATGCGACCACAGCTTCAGCTTCAGCTCAGGGAATGCAACTGAAATTCTGACTACGATTTTGGTTTTTGGCTTCTCTTCAGCTTGGGTTTGAGTTCTCAGTTCTGAGTTCTCTCTGGACAACACCGCAGACGGTGTCGATGTGAAGAAGGCCTCCGCCAAAGTCTCTGCTTCAAACTCGAGTTGAATCTGCTGCCAAGCTTTGGCAAGGCTAAAGTGCAAATGGTTCTTCGGCTGCTTAATGTGAGCTGCGTGTGACTTTCCTTATATACGTGTTTGTGTGTGTGTAAGTTGGAGTAGACAACCTACAAAAATGTCAAAAACGAAGCTATTAAGCAATGCTATTTTGCATGTCTTAGAGAGTTGTAACAGCAAAGAATAAATATGAGAAATATCAATATTACGAAAAAAATAAATGAGACAATTTATTGATAGAGAAGAGATAGAAGCTCTAAATCGGAAAAGTTAAAAAATAATAATAGATCCTGTAAAAAAATATCATCTAAAAGGTTAACTACATATTGAAGGTTACTCCTTAAAATATAGAAATGATTATAATTTGGATAGTAAAGCGATAAATGCTGACAACAAATAATAAATAAATTTGTTAAAGAAATATAAGTTGGAGGCAAACTTCACTATAAAGAAAAATGAATAGAAAGTAAAACAATCTTCTTCATTTAAACTAAAACGGGAAATTAGCAAAAAAAAAAAAAAAAAATGCACAAAAATGTTAGGAATATTTTGGAGTATAGTAAAATATTTATAAAGAAACCAATTTAAGAAGAAAAAATTATTCAATGAGGCTTCAAAGAGTCGTTATTAAATATTTTGTTCTCCTTATATGGGTTTCCTTATAAATATTTTACTATGTTAAACAAAAATGTTAGGAATATTTTGAAAGGAAGTAAAACTGAATAAGATTTTAACATTGACAGAAGGTTAAAATATAGTCAGAAAATATTAGTTGGAAAGATATTTGATTAAGTTTTTTTGTTGCCTATAAAAAAATATATTTATGAAGCTTAATAAAATAATAAAGAACATTTCTTGCTTCTATAAAAACTATCCTTTATACAATAGAAATATAAAATGTACCTATATAAATTTGTATATAAATAATAACAAATTTAGATTTAATAACTTTTTAAAATATTTGATATGAGTATAGAATAATTACAATTAGAAAATAGAATAATTAGAATAGAATTATAGAATATAGTTTCAGAATAATAAGATATATTAAAATAATTAATGATAAAGAAATGTAAATTTTAGTAAAAAGATAATCATAAGTGTAGGAAAATCAGTTGAAGAAGAGGAAGAAGGAATGAATACGATGCTGAGGAAGAATATGAAGAAGAAGAATATAAAATCATTCTACTTGCCACTTTGTTATTGACAAATTTGTCGGCTATCTTTTTGTCTTCATAATGAAATGCATTTAAAAGATTTGTGTGGCAGTGTGCGTGTGTATGCTTGTAAATAGTTTTGTGTGTGTGTGCGTTTTATGCAACAGGTTGCCTTTGAGGCTGTGTTCGTTGTTGTTTGTGCATTTTAAATGTGCTACCTCAGCTGCCCGCTCCACACAAGAGACTCCACAGTCTCCAGTCTCCAGTCACAGAGTTTATGGTCGACCTCCTCTGGATATCTCTCCCTCTCTCTCTCGCTCTCTCTCTTTCTCTGTCTCCCTGGGGCCGCCGCCTTCTCGGACGCTTTGATTTTATGGCATTCGTTTGTCGTTGGAGGCAGTTTGATGCATGTAACTTGTCGTGCCACGAGATTTTTTTTTTTACCGAACATATTTAGCATTTGGACGTGCTACATAATTCCCCAAAGTCATAAAAAAATCGTAGAGAGTGAGAGAGAGGGAGAGAGAACAGATTTGTGACGCGTTGCAATGTGTGTTGCAAGTTGCTAGGCTCTGAGGAGTGGCAGCCACACAGTTTTATATTGTTAATATGTTATCGAAAATTGTGAGTAAATGTTATTAGTAATTGTGTTTAAGTTTTTTTTTCCATACGCTTTTATGCAAATCCGTTGAAAGACCAAGCCCATAGTTTTGTTTTTTCCATTGGTTGCCACTTGATGTGGCAACTATAAGCATGGGAACGTAATCAGCACTCGATTAGCAACCGGAAAAGTGGCGCAAAGTGAATTGATGTCTAGCTTCGATTCCCAGACTAAAGAGTGACAAATCTCAGACAAATTTTCTACTCAATTCTCGATTCTCAAGTGCTTCAAGGGCAGAAAGAGAAACAAAAAGAAAGAGAGTGAGAGAATCATTTTGTCGCCGTCGGCAGCCTTTGATCTTGGGGTGAGAGTTATGAGCCCCTGACAGGGATTTTTTCGGGTTTGGAAAGAAAGCAGAACATGGAGTGGCGATGATTACTTAGTTGATGATGTGAAACAAGTGTAATACATATTAATTGTCAAAGGAATTGAGGAAATGCGCAGCAATTCTTTTGAACTCGAAGAGTTAATAAATTTCGTTATTTGTTTGTGAAATTGTTTCGAGAGCTCCCGCTGAGATCCCCTCTTCCCTACTTGATTTCGATTTGTGTTAAAAGAGCAAACAATTTGCCTGGCCTGGCATTTATCTACCGGATACATTTTTATCTCCAGCACGAACGCAATTATTGTTTGTCTGTGGCGGCGGCAGAACAATTAAGAAATGAACTATCGCCACAATGGCGACGGCAACAGCAACAGCAACAGCCACAGCAATAGCAACAGCAAAAGGTACACACAGTTAGCTTTATAGACCAGGTGGTTCACTCGATCGGATCTCCCCCAATTAGGCAAAAAGCACTCATACTTACTCTATACGTTAAGAGCACTCATATCTGATATTTGCCCAAGATCTGATGTGAAACTGGAGACCGCAGAATTTCGCAATGTTTTTTTTTTGCCTTCTTCTTGCTTTGCTTCTTTGTCGGTTTGATTTTCATTTTGGACATTTAATTAACTCAACAATTTTGTACGCAATTGTGTTTATATTGCGGGTGATTACGTTTTATGATCGCCATCCGGCGATCGCAATATTTACACTCGAGTTTACCAAATCATAAAGCTTCCATAATTACCCACATTTATTGGTCCCTCGCCCATCCCCTCACCCCGACCCATTTTCCTCATTCTGCTCCATTTAAAGGCATCAGAATATTTGCACATTCAATCCCAAAGACATAAGCACACACAGATTGCTAAATATTAATTATATGTAAGAAGATCTTAAGCGAAAGGCAGCATACAATTGATAGATATAATTTTTGGTTGATAGAACGGGAAAAGAAGTAGGAGAAAAATCCAATAATTGTATTTTATAATTTGATATACCAATTATTGAAAAAAACTTAATAAATGTAATAGTTATTGGTATTTTTTCAGTATTTTTTAATCAAAAGAAATTAGTATTCATTCAGAATCTTTTAATTAAGAGAAATTAGTATTAATTCAGTATTTTTTAAACAAAAATTAACATTTCTGCAGTATTTTTCTTAAATACGAGAAATTAATATTTTTCAGTATTATTAATAAGAAAAGCCGGTATTTTTTTAGTATTTTTGCTTTAAGTAAATTTTTTTGCGACTTTTTAGTATTTTTCAATAAGAAATCGTTTTTCTTCAGTATATTTTATTAAGATATTTGGATATTACTGAAGTATTTTTTATAAATAACTGGTATTTATTTGGTATTAATTTTAAGATTTCGAAAAACTAATGAATTAAAGAAATGCTCAACTGATTAAGTTCACTTTATAATCTATAATATTAATGCTCAATTGTTATATAATAATTTTGAGATTTGTATGTTAAAAAAAACATCTATTAAAAAAAAGTTCAATGCATTTTAAAAGCTTTTATTTTCTAACAAACAAGAAAAATTTTGACTTCACATGTAAATCCTTGTAAAGCCAAAAAGAAATATTAAAAAATTTGTTATAAAATTAATCATTATAATTTAAATTATTTTTATATGCAAAGAAACTAAAGAAAATTATATTTAAAACTATTAAAAAATTTTATTTTATGGTTATTATAAAAGAAACTGAATTAGTGCAGAGAATTTTAAAATACATACATATTTTTGATTTATTTTTTTTTATTAAAAATACGAGAAATTTATAATTGGAAAGCTAAGCCCATGTAAAAGTGATTATCGTTTACAAAGAAAATAATAATTAATATGAATCTTTAAATAACATTTGATTGACTAGTTAACATAGAAAGATTTGCCACAAAAAGTAACACAATGAAAGGCACAAAGAGTTATTAATTTATTTAAATATTTATATATTATATTATTTGATTGACTATTAATTACAAATTGTCGTAAACAAAAGCTCACAATGAATATCAGTAATAGTTTTGAATATTATTACTGTGTGCTAATCGTTAAAGAAATAATTTTATTCAACACCCTTTAAACGACATTGAAAATGAGTCGTTGAGCTAATCAAATATCAATATGCCATAGTTTTGTAATTGATTGAAACCGGGAAATCTAATGCAGAAATAATAATAATAGTAATAATAAATTAGCAGGCACTTTGAAATCAGTTGGATAATCAATTAAATGTTTATGCAGCAATAAAATGAAATCAAATAAAAATGCAATTATAAGTCAACGCCCAATTTTAATGCGCTTTGTTTGAAAAATGCACAACAATTAATTTTCAATCGAAAAAAAATGGGTGAAATATAAAAAAACAAACGTTACTCGTGTGCTTTATTTGCACTCGATATATGTAATATTGAATGACAACAACGACAAGAACAGAAGGAATACAAACAACGGCAACAACAAAACCAACAAACAAACAAAAAGTAGAATAAAATTAACACAAAATAAAAGCAAAAATCAAATCGAATGAAAAACGATAAAAATCGCACAACTGTCGGAGGCCGCCGGAGGCCGAATGCAAATGCGAACGATTTGAAATGTTGCAACAATAATTGTCACAAATTGAACTCATGTCATGATTTGCAGCTAAAACTGAAATGCAAGGCGGGGGAAGTAGAAACCAACATATCTAGCATATATACACTGAAAAAAACTAGTTCTAAAATCAATATTTTGGTCTTAGTACTAAGAAGTTTGGTCAAGAACATAGAAATCTTAAAGTTAAAAAAACACATCTTGATTTCAAGAACATTTGAAATAAAACTTCAGTTCTTATTAATAAGAGCAAACAATTTTAGAATTTTAAGATAAGATCATAAGATCAAAAAATGACACATTATATTGTTTTTTTTATTTTATATTTATTATTTTTGTACTATAGATTGAATTGAAAAACATTTTAGGATAAAAAATTCTATTATAAGACCAAACAAGTAAGAAAGCTACAGTCGAGTGTACTCGACTGTGAGATACCCGCTACCCATTTTGAATAAAAGCAATATATTTTGCGGTATATTTCTCAAAATATACCAAATATACTACTAAAAACCAAAAAAAAATATACCAAATGGTATATTTGGTATATCGATATAGTACCGCATTCAAAATATACCATAGACAGCACAATATACCAGACTGTCGGCCAAAGCAAATTAGACCCCTAGTAAGTAGGCGTTTTTGCCCATACAAAAGTATTTCTTTAATAACTTCGACAATTTTTATCTGATCGCAACCAAATTTTCAGCAATCTTAAATACTATAGTAATTATTATATATACCAAAATTCGTAACTCTAGCTTTAAAATTACGCTTGTTATTCGATTTTTTATTTGCGGGGCGGAAGGGGCGTGGCAAAAATTTGAAACAAACTTGATCTGCGTGCAAACATAACAAATGTTGTCGAAAAAAAATTATAGCTCTATCTCTTATAGTCTCTGAGATCTAGGTGTTCATACGGACAGACGGACGGACACACAGACGGACAGACACACAGACGGACAGACGGACATGGCTAGATCGTCTCGGCTGTTGAAGCTGATCAAGAATATATATACTTTATAGGGTCGGAGATGCCTCCTTCTGCCTGTTACATACATTTCCTGCCGGCACAAAGTTATAATACCCTTCTACCCTATGGGTAGCGGGTATAAAAAATATTACAATGAATTAATTTTTTTGTTTATATTTTATTTATTTATATATTTGGCTGACAATTTGGTATATTTTATACTCTATGGTATATTTTTAGTATTTACTATATCAGTATACCAAATATAACCTTCAGTATATGTTGAATGCAGTACTATATAAATATACCAAGCATGGCCTTACTTACTTTGAATGTAGTACTATATCAATATACCATAGATAGTGTTCGGTATATTTTTAGTATTTTTGCGGTATATTAATTTGGTATATTTAAAATTTGGTATATTTGGGTCTGATATTATTATCAATATACCAAATATAGTATTTTGTATACTTTTTAGTATTATTGCGGTATATTAATTGGGTATATTTAAATTTTGGTATATTTAGCTTTGGTCTTATTTTGTGAATTTTACATATTTTAGATTAATGTTCTTGGTTTTAAGAATTTGTTCTTAAATTAATTTTATATTAAGAACACAATTTTTAAGATGAATGTTCTTGATTTTAGAAACTGGTATTTTTTCCAGTGTAGCATAGAATATACTAAAACGATAGCGATTGCATGACAGGTGCAATTAAGTCGAGGTCTAGAGCATAAAAACAAAACAGTCGCCGATTGAAGTTTTTGATTGTTGATTGGCTGCCATTTTAATGCGAACAACTTTCGACCGTGATGAATTAAAACGTGATGCATAAGAGATAGTTAGTTAGTTAGTTGAGAGCTGAGCTCTTTACATCCGTGTGAGATGCATTAAAAGTGTTCAAGCAGTTTATAAAAAAAAGGTATCGAATTACGCAGACGGTGAATTGTGTCGCACCTGTTTGGGCCAATTTTGTGAAATGAGGTTATGAACCCAACTGTAGTTGCTTAATGCACAGCAAAAAAAGCGAACAAAAAAAAAACAGAAATACATTTGGCCAACTCTTAGCCGGTTTTCCATCATTGCAACGTCCTCGGTTGCTTTTCCTTTTGTGGCCACCAAAGAACTCGTTGCACACCCAAAAACCAAAAAAAATACGAGCCAAATGGTTGCCGGTTGCCATGTGGCCAGCTGTGGCACCACTCGACTTGTTGTTGTTGTTGCTGTTGTTGTTGTTGTTGCCGTAGCTGGAGATTGATGTTCGCTGCCTCTGACATTTGTTTCGCGCTTGCGCTCGCTTCGAACATCGCGCCATCTCGCTTGCACTTGCTGCGCGCACTTGTTAACCGGTTTTCTTGGCCACATTTTTTGCAGTGTGATTTAAACGATTTTTTCACATTCAAATGGACGCGTCCGTTCCCCCCTCTCTCTCTCTCACTCTCTCATGCAACTTCGTTTGACTGGATTTTCCGCCATAGAGAGTTGAAAAATTGCACAGTTCAATCATGTAAACAAATTCATTAGCTTGCACAAATATTTTAATTATTTAACAAAACTTGTGCTCGTGGAATATCTTTAACTGCTTCGCATCTCGTGTGAACTGATTGCTTCTGGAATTAGCCAAGATGACACCTTTGAAATATTCGATTGCATTAATATTTTCATGCCAAAGCAAATATAATGGAAATTTATTGAATTTCATTACAGCAACTCCTTTACTTGTATGTCGATTTGTCAAGTTAAATATCGAACAGCATATTGAATAGTTTTACTTGTCACGAGAACATGAAATATTTGAGCTATTCTATTTTGTTTTACTAATTGTTGTATAACATATGTTTATTAATGCAAAACTCAGTATGAAAGTTTTCAGTTTTAGCTGTGTTGAATACATTATTTTAGTGGGTAAAGTTAAGAGACAACTTTGTGATACTTTATTTGGCTGTTTGTTCTTCAGTTATAAGAAATGAGCTATTTAATTTTGGAGGTTTAATAATATAAAATGTTTGCTTCACTTTCATTTTGATATTTAATTGTAAAATAAGAGTATTCGAATTATACAAAATTTAATAATATAAAACGTTTGCTTTACTTTGATTTATAATTCGAATGATGTGTACATATTAATGATTTATAAATAACAATGTAAAGCAAACGATTCAAATTAGATCTCCAAAATATTATTACATGCATTGTATTATAAAGTATACATAAAAACTTACACTTATTCATATTTAAAGCTTCTCAGCTTTCAGTTAGTATTCAAAGATTTCTGAGCCATTTGGAGTTGATTTAGAACATTGGCAAAGAATATGAAATGGAGTAAACAGGTTTAGGAATAGTTAGTTTACAGAATCAGAATGAATTCAGTGAATTTAATATACTGAGTATTGAAAGCTGATTATGAATATTAGATTGTAGAATGTATCTCAACAGCAACTATTAACTTTGATTAATTTTAGGTGTTTATAACCTGGAATCATAGAAATGATTAAATGTTATTCCTTTCTTGTTGAACAAATAAATAAATAAAACAAAAGACTTAGAAATTTCAAAATAAACTGCATTTAAGATTCTTAACTTAACAACAAAACTATTGAAAATATCTGTGTATTATTATAGAAGCTTGTTTTATGTTTGTTTCATTAGCTTAGGCCTCAATCGCTCTAGTTAATATGATTGTAATAACAAATTGTATTCGATGTTTCAATAAAAATTAATAATAATAATATTTGGTTCTGCTTAAACCACTTCACTTAAAGTTCATTGCTTGATATTAATACTTCAAAACACTTGAGCACTATTTGTGGTTTTGTTAATGATTGAGAATGAATTGCTGCTTACTTAACTGCCCATAAAATATTTGATGCTTAATAATGCGAAATTTAATACTATTTAAGTTGTGAATGTCATTTGCATTAAATATAATTTAATGCTTAAAGCAAATGTTTGCGGCCGCTGCTCTCGGTTACTGTTTGAACTAAAGTTGCATCCTTTAACTCACACATTCACACACACACACTCACATACGCAGTGGAGCGTGGTGGCAATTATAATGGCCATAAGGCAATGCGCTTGCCTCTTGTGCGGCTGTAAATGCCACAGGCTGAGACTAAGACTGAGCTGAGGTGGCAACTAAAGAGCCAGAGAGAGAAGGAGCGAAGCTGTGTGGCAAATTCAACAGGTTAATTCGCGCGCGTTTTTGGCCAAGTGCGTTTGGGGGTAAATGCCGTGTGGACAATAGCAAGGGGCCAAGCAGAAGTGGGAGTGTGGCATGTGGCATGTGGCATGCAGCAAGTAGCAAGCTACGTTCCAGCGGTGGGCGAAATGAGCAAAAGTGTCGGCCTTAAAAGGCAGCAATGAAAAACGTTTTTTTTTTTGCTTTTCTTTCTTTTTTTTTGTGTTTTGCTCTCTGACAAAACATGCAACTTTGCACAAGGTAGGGTGGGGAGGGAAGGGGAGAAATGGAAGGGAGGAAGCATTGAAATGTCCATTGAAACAATGAGCGGCCGTTGCCAAGCGACCAAATTGGCAACATGTTGAGGCTGCAACCGCTGCCTCAACTCGACTATTCGACTGCTGACCAGTTATGAGACAAGCGGGTGCTATCAGGGGGTGGTAAGGAGGGGGAGAGGGAGTGAGGCAGGCGACGTGCAGCGCACATGAAGGTGTCATTTGTTGGTAACATGCATTTTCCGACTTGGCTACAAATCGCGGCGACAGCGACGGCAACAGCAACATGCAACATGCAACTGCAACTGCGACGACTGCGAGATTGTGGCTCAGACTGTCCACAGCCTATCTAACAGCGTTGCACAGTGGGTCAAAGTATAGTTGAAAATAGAGCAGAAGTTTAAGATTAAAAGTATTTCAAAAAGAGGTTTAAATTGGCATAGGCAATACAAAGAGCAGGAAAAATATTTAAATAAAAATATATTTAGAAAATTTTATAAAAATATATTAATATTATATGTAAAATAATATGTTATAAATTTTAAATATCGTGTTAAAATTTGATATGAGACCCAGAGAAATTTTAACAATGAATATATAACTGATTAACAAAATAGAGAGAAGCAAAAGTTTGAAGCAGAAATTTAAGTAAGGTTTTTGGAATAATTATAAAAATTGCAGAATATTAAATAGAAAATTAAAAATAAACTAGTGCTAATATAAAATATAATTTTAGTAAGGGAAATTCTACAATTAAAATAATCGTTTCATTTGTGAATATAACAAGTAAGAAAGCTACAGTCGAGTGTACTCGACTGTGAGATACCCGCTACCCATTTTGAATAAAAGCAATATATTTTGCGGTATATTTCTCAAAATATACCAAATATACTACTAAAAACCAAAAAAAAATATACCAAATGGTATATTTGGTATATCGATATAGTACCGCATTCAAAATATACCATAGACAGCACAATATACCAGACTGTCGGCCAAAGCAAATTAGACCCCTAGTAAGTAGGCGTTTTTGCCCATACAAAAGTATTTCTTTAAT